>NC_062565.1:66656473-67279181 GCF_022837055.1 Prionailurus viverrinus | reverse complement strand
TCAATGCATGTAGCCCAGGGTCTAAGTCTGTGCATCTCTGAAGTCAAAGAGTTATTTAAATGCCAGATGCGACACTGATTGTATTCAGATGTTTTGACTCGAGGGTCTTGCTTTCTGTGAAGCCTTTATTCAGAGTCCCCACCTCTGTCACCACTCTGGGTTTGTTTTGTTCAACCCTGTCATGTTTCTCTGGTACAGTTATAATATATGCATCTGGAACTAATTGATGCTTGCTTACTTTTTAATAATCATCAGATGGGAGTAATATGAACTGATCAGAAATAAAAGCTTATAAGTAAAGGGAGTAAAGAAAAAGAAGAATCAAAGTACTTTAAAATTATGTTTTTTAAGTTTATTTATTTTGAGAGAGAGAGAGACAGAGAGTGAGGGGAGGTGCAGAGAGAGAAGGAGAGAGAGAATCCCAAGCAGGCTACACACTGTCAGCACAGAGCCCCAAACAGGCCTGAATCCCATGAACCATGAGATCATGACCTAAGCCAAAATCAAGAGTCGGATGTTTAACTGACTGAGCCACCCATGCGCCCTAAAGATATTGTTTTTCCTTAAGAAGAAATGAACCACCTTTGACATTCCAAGCCCAGAGAAGGAATCTCAGATAGTTTTTAAGGATAAAGGGCTCTTGTCTCCAATATAGCCTAAAAACTGGCAAGTATGGTAAAACAAACACACAAACAAGCAAACACCTTGTACTCAGTAGAGTAAAAGTCAATAGACAAAACATTACCAAAGGTGGTTATCTAAGGTGACATACCTAATATCTCATGCCACATATCTTCCATTTGCCCCTCCAGATTCACTCTCCTCTTCTATTTTGCTCTCTTCTTACTGGTTCCAGTGGGATTTGACCAATGGGGACTACAGAAGAAAATGAAGAAAAAGTGTGATATCAAGATATTTAAACCCCTGAAGCCCTTCCTGAAGAGTCACCTTAGGTTGGCTGCATCCCTTGGATGATCACTCCTCCTTTCAAGTCGGCTTCACTTCCTAATTGTCTCCCCTTCTAGGTTCTGGTAGCCTCTTTCTCCTTTCACTTTTAGGGTCTGCTACTAGTTCTGTGTACCTGTACTATCCCTTGTTGTCTCCTTACATTCACATCTTTAGAATTACTTCCTGTGTAAATAAACTCTCTCTGAGATACATTAATTTGAATGTGCCATTTGTTCCTTTTAGGGACCCTTGTGAATATGAGTCTTATGTATCCCTGTGCATCCTACTGTGCTTCGTGGAGGCAGAAAAGTTCAATTGCTTATGTTACCAAGACTTACATGGACATAGCAGTAAGCCCTAGTTATCTTGATGGCCTTTTGCACAGAAAGAAAAATGAATAATGGTGACAGGGTAAAAGATCATATGGAAATGTAGCTGTCTTTACAGATGCTAGCACCAATAGATGATGACCAAGAACCAGACCCCTCTTCATTTAATACCCTTCCCCCAAACCCTTGGCATTGCAAAGCCCACCAAAGCATTAACAGGGTCGGAAAGTATAAATTAAGCTTTTACAGGTGCAAAACTATTTTTCTTGGAAATGAGTCATTTCACTAAGGAAGGCATTCTTGTTATACAAGTGACCAAGAAATCTTGAAAATTTGAAGTCACTTTAAACTACTCCTTCTCCTTCATTTCTTTATCAATTAGTGACTGAGTATTATAATTTTTCCTGCAAAGTATCTCTTGAGTATATTTCTTCCTTACTTTTTTCATTAATTACACCTTTCTTAAGTACTTGTCTCTTAACATGTCTTTTGTATTAACTTCCAAAAAGCTGGAATTCCCCTCAGTCTATTCATTTATAACATAAACATATCATAAATATATAGATATTGACATAGTTAGTATACATGACAATTAAGTTTCAACCCCTGGTACCAAAGAAAGAAGAATGTCACTCTCAAAACTAGGGCTATTTCTGCACCTAACATGAATCTTGTTCCATAGGTGTCTGCCTCATGTATGACACTTAAAGTTTATAATAAATATTTACCCTATTCTCTGATTACAAAGAAATTATAAATTAAGTAACACTTTAGTTAATTGAATTGGATGATTTGGATATAGTAGAGTGCAAAAAAAAAAGAGAGTAATGTTCTTGTTTCCGACCACTGTCATCGCAAATCTGTTCCATGATTTGCACTCATTTTAGGTAAAATTTGGGGAAGTATTTATAGCTTTCCTGATCACTGCAAGTCTCTTTTCGTGAGGCAAAAAAATGTCAATTCCCACCTTATATGAAAATTCTAAAGGTAATTAAATTATAAATAATTTAATCTAAATTCAAGTGTTTGACTTCGCTTTTGGAGGGTTGTGTTAGAAAAGAGAGTCATGGTGTAGACTTTTCTCTTTCACCAGTCCCCCAAACTTCCCACTGCCATTGGAGATCTTTGCAGGGCTAGAAACTGAGAAAGGAGAGGTATGGGACAGAAATGCTGGGCATGACTGACTTGGTTGTCATCTGGAGCTCTGCTAACTGAGCATGCTAATTCCTTCAAAGTTTTTCTCTTGGCAATGCCACTCTCGGCTCTCCCATTGGCCCACCAATACTTTTAAGTTTTCAGATTAGGTTGTTCTCTTCCTTGCTCTAATCAACCTTGACTGATAACCCATTATGCAAATAGCAAGCTCTCTCACACCCTGTATAAATGAAAGATTTAGAAGTGTTAAAAATACACTGTCTCCATTTACGTATCTGATGCTTTCTAGGAAAATCTATAATACAGAGAAAAATGATTATTATGTGCCAGGACCTTACAAATGATATTTTATTTAATCTTCACAAAACACTTTGAGAAGACTTTCTTTATTCTATAACAAATGAGAATACTGACACTCAGAGGAATTAACTTGCCTAAAGTTATATAAGTAGTGAATACCAGAGCCAGGATTCCAACCTCATAGAAGACTGATTATAAAAGTCAAATGAGTTAACATGTATAAAGGGCTTAGCTTTACATAGTAAACATTATTCAACAGTTTCTTGGGTAAATAAAAATAAGTTGACTCCAAAAAGACATTCTCTTCTTTCTACTTGTCATTCAAAACACTCTTGAGTGCAGTTCATTCATTCTACAAAATCAACCAGCATAGACTACTATGAGACCTTAATTTTCTGTCTTTCTACAGCTTAATAATACATTTGAAAGTGAAGCATACATATCTGAAACAATCAAGTAACACTGCAAGACATATTCCAAGATATGCTAATCATTATTTGAAAAAGGGAGAGGATACAGCATCTAAAACTTCAGAGCTATCATAGAACTCTAGAGATCTGGTCACAAAAGGCAAACAGTTAAAAAGAAATGCATGTGCAAAAGTCAAAACTGAACAAAACACCCACAAGTCACTTTTATAGCTACCAATAAAGGCAGAACCCCAAAGCAAATTCTGTCAAACAGTAACTGTTTTACCAAATATTCTCAAAAGTAGGGTGAATGGTTACTTAATGGCTGAGGAAGATAAGTGTTCAGAAAATAAAAAATTATTAAAAAAAAAGAAGAAAGATATTAGTTCATTGACATGGAATAAAAAATATGGAATAGTCAAAATAAATAATTTAAACAAAATGATTATTCAAGGCAATGTGGAAATAATAAGTTCTTAGTCAAGCTCCAAAAATAAAAATGGAAACTTTAAGGGAATATACTTAATGTGTTCTCTGGTTTTATAGCTGTGTGGCCCAGATTTAATCATTAGTTGAATAAAGGTGTTTGGCACTGAATATAAAGCTAGAGCATATATATGTAAATTTTTATATTCAAATTTAAGACCTAATAAAAGACTAAAATTAAATTAAAAGTATATATGGATTTTGTTTTATGTTTAATTTATTACTTGAACTTAATCGTAAAACTATTTTTAAGTCCTTCTCTTAAAAGATATTTCAACAGATAATTGGCTAAAACTGGATGCACAAAAAATTTTTAAATGAATTCCACATGGATGGATTAATTTTATGACTCCAAGTGCATTTTAAAGTTTAGCTTCTAACCAAGATTGTGTTTTGTCTCAAATTATCATTTAATAAACATACCTATTATTAATTCAATTATAACTCATCTTTCTGCCTCATATTTTTCAATCATATTTTTTAAAAGTCAACCATCTTCTCTGATAAATAAATGTGGAAACAACATGCATAAATTAGAGAAACTTAACCTACCTAAAAAATAAGATTAAAAAATATAAATCAGATTATATAATAAAATACAGAAGAGAAATTTAAGTTCAGAATCAATTGGCTGAAAATTGTACGTATCGGCCATGTCTTGAGCATTGTGAGATCAAGAAAACTAATTATCAAATAGTACACAGTTATGGAAATTTATGGAATGAATGAATGAAGGGCCCAAATTATGACACACAATTTTATTATTTCCTCAACCATTTTAATGTATAATACATAAAAATATAATAAAATATCAAACTTCCATCTTCATTATAATAATCAAAGAGAACACTCATGGAACCATAGAAGACTGGAATCAATATTATTCATATTTGTTTTTTATTAAATTAACACGTACTGAACTTATTCTCTCTTAAGTGCTAAAAATTTTAACTCAGAGCAAGATGGCAGAATAGAAGTAATTTTTACCATCACCCCCCCCACAGAACATTGATCTTGACAACTATCCATGGTTGAAAATACCTTTATACAGATACCATATGGTTTCACTCTTATGTGGATCCTGAGAAACTTAACAGAAACCCATGGAGGAGGGGAAGGAAAAAAAAAAGAGGCTAGAGTGGAAGAGAGCCAAAGCATAAGAGACTCTTAAAAACTGAGAACAAACTGAGGGTTGATGGGGGGTGGGAGGGAGGGGGGTGGGTGATGGGTATTGAGGAGGGCACCTTTTGGGATGAGCACTGGGTGTTGTATGGAAACCAATTTGACAATAAACTTCATATATTGAAAAAAAATTTTTAAATTAAAAAAAAGAAAAAAAAAAGAAAATACCTTTATGAGAGTCCCAGAGTCCATCAGAGAAGGTCCAGCAAAAAGAGAGAGAGCAAGAGAGATAGAGAGAGAGAGGGAAAGAGAGAGAGAGAATAGATGCATTGAAGAGGGTAAAAAGAACAGTTTTACTTTACCTACATCATCTATTCCCCAAAACAGCACTGCTCTGTGCCAAGAGATCCATCAGCTTGCAATTTCTCCCACAGGGGAAAGTGAAAACATAATGTATGAGCACCTGGCTTCTTCAGCCAAGCAGGACATTGCCCAAGAAGTCCACTTCTTTCTCACCTCACCTACAATATTGAAGTGATAGGCATGGCTGGGGGTGGGGTGGAGGAGGGTGTCGCTGGAAACACAGCAACAATGTCTCCAAATCATCAAAGGGCTGTGGATCTTACGAAACGCCTCATTGAATCATAAAGAGGCTCACCCAGTAGCCTCTGGAAACACACTGCCTGCAGATCCCCTCAAAGGGTCCAAGAGCAACTTCTATGTTGTGTACCTCACCCATCACACTTTGGCCAGTTCCTCATGCATGCACCCCCCCAACAGATGTCCAGTCTGAGCCTTCACAGACAGATAACAAAGCAAGCACAGAAATCCCCCCTATTCTGGAGGATTAGGAGAAAGCACACAAACTTGAGCATTGCAGGACACCACCTGAGGGAAAACAAACAGGTGACTCAGCATGCAGACTAGCTCTGCAAGATTGAAAGAAGGCATACAACTTTAGAAATCCCCCACAAGAAGGAACAAGAGATATGGAATGGGTACATCCATACAAAATGTCAGAGAGAGCATAAGAGTGCCTAGCCAGGCAAACTGGTGAAGGTGTTCTCCCCTGAAGCAGTGCACTCAGTAAAGACTGCAGGATATGACTATTTCTTAAAACACAAAGGCAGAGGGGCGCCTGGGTGGCGCAGTCGGTTAAGCGTCCGACTTCAGCCAGGTCACGATCTTGCGGTCCGTGAGTTCGAGCCCCGCGTCGGGCTCTGGGCTGATGGCTCAGAGCCTGGAGCCTGTTTCTGATTCTGTGTCTCCCTCTCTCTCTGCCCATCCCCCGTTCATGCTCTGTCTCTCTCTGTCCCAAAAATAAATAAACGTTGAAAAAAAAAAAAAAAAAATTTTTAAAACACAAAGGCAGCAATGCAAGAGTTCAAGGAACTAAGAGAAAAAAATCAAGGAGAATGACATCACCAAAGGAACACAATAATTTTCCAGTAATAGACCTCAAAGAATTGCCTGAGACCTATGAATTGGCTGAAAAGAATTCAAAATAATTATACTAAAGAAACTCAGTGAGCTATAAGAGAACACATATAGACAACTCAAAGAAATACACAGTACATGAACAAAGTTAGAAGTTCACCAGAGAGACAGAAATAATAAAAAAAAGAACCAAAGAGAAATTCTGGAGCTGAGGAATACAATGAATGAAATTAAAAATACAATAGAGATTGTCAACATTGACTTGATCAAAGAGAAGACAGAATCTGTAAGCATGAAGCCAAATCACTTGAAACTATCCAGTCAAAGGAGATAAAAGGGAAAAGAATAGAAAAGGACTGAAGAAACTCCATGTGATTTATGGGACATCATCATCAACAAAACTAAAATACACATTATGGGAGTTGCAGAAGGATGCAGAGAGAAAAGAACAGAAAGCTTATTATTTTTTTTTTCATTTTAGAGAGAGAGGGAGCACAAGTGAGGGAGAGGGGCAGAGGGAGAGAGAGAAAGAGGGAAGGAGAGGAAGATTCCCAAACAGCCTCCACACTCAGCATGGGGCCAAAATCAAGAGTCAGCTCAGGTCATGATCTGACAGTTCCTGAGATGGAGCCCTGCATCAGGCTCTGCACTGACAGCACAGATTCTCTCTCTGCCTCTCTGTCTCTCTCTTTCGCTCTCTCAAAAATAAATAAGCATAAAAAAAAATAATGACTGAAAACTTCCCAAATCTGGGGATAGATATGGATATTCAGATACCTGAAGCTTAATGGTCCCCCAAACAGGTTTAATTCAAAGATTTCACTGGAATACATTATAACCAAATTGTCAAAAATCAAGACAAAGAAAACTTTGAAAGTAGCAGGTGAAAACGTTGGTCACATTCAAGAAAAACCTCAGCAGATTTCTCAACAGAAACCTTGCAATCAAGGGGAAAACAGGATAATATATTCAAATTGCTAAAAGATAAAAACTGGCAGCCAAAAATACGTTAATTTAGCCAGAAAAACTGTTTTTCACAAATGAGAAAAAGAGAAAGTATTTCCCATACAAATAAAAGTTGAGGGAATGCATCACCACCAGATCTGTCTTACAAGAAAAGCTAAAGGGAGCTCTCCAAGCTAAAATGAAAGGAAGCTAACATGAGATGTGAAAGTAATGTGAAGACACGAAAGCATAACTCACTGATAAAGATATGTATATACACATATTCAGAATATTCTAATAGTATTATATAAATCACTTTTAACTCCAGTATAAAGGTTAAAGGACAAAGGTATTAAAATAATTATACCTATAATTTGTGGTGTATATATATATATATATACACACACACATATATATATATATATGCTATATATGGTATATGGTATATTTGTGGTATATACACCACAAATTATAGGTATAATTATTTTAATATATTTAATATATTTAATAATTTAATATATTTAATGCAACAACACTGATGAACTAGAGGATATATATACTAAGAGAAATAAGCCAGACACAGAAAAGCAAATACTGCATGATCTCACTTACATGTGGAATCTAAAAAAAAGTCAAACTCACAGTAATGAAGAGTAGAATTGTGGTTTTCAGGGGCTGAAGGGTAAGGGAAATAGGGAGATTCTGGTCAATGGGTACAAACTTTTAGTTATAAGATGAATATGTTCTGGAGACCTAATATAGAGCACAATAACTATAGTTAATAATAATGTATTGTATATGTGAAATTTGCTATAAGTTGATCTCAAGTGTTCCTATCACACACACACACACACACACACACACACACACACACACAAGTAACTATGTAAGTATGTGAGGTGATGGATATATAAAGTGGTTTAATTGTGGTAATCATTTCACAATGTGTATGTATATCATAACATCATATTGGATACTTTAAACACACAATTTTTGTTTATCAGTCATACCTCAATAAAACTGAAAAAAAGAAACCAAAAATATAGTAACTCATTAATTTCATCTTTATAGCATCCTATGAGATGCTATATTATCCCCATTTTACAGATAAAAAACTAAAGCACAGAGTATTAAAGAACATGCCCAAGAAAAAGTAGGCTTCAAACCCAAGCAATCTGGACCCAGAGTGATATGTGATGCTTAACTACACAGACCCTTTACATTGCCAGTCTACATTACCTTCTTTGTCTTTACTGAGTAAATGTGTGCCTTAAAGTAAAAGCTGTTTGGGGCACCTGGGTGGCTCAGTTGGTTAAGCGTCCGACTTCAGTTTAGGTCATAATCTCACAGTCCATGGGTTCAAGCCCTGCATCAGGCTCTGTGCTGACAGCTCAGAGCTGGAGTCTGCTTTGGATTCTGTGTCTCCCTCTCTCTCTGCCCCTCCCCCACTTGCACTATGTCTCTCTCTCTTTCAAAAATAAATAAACATAAAATAATTTTTTAAATAAAAGCTGTTTATCATAGTTCACAATAAAGTATTTTCTTGTTTGTTTGCTTTTGTTTGGTAGGCTCCACGCTGGGTGTGGAGCCCAACACGGGGCTTGATTTCACAACCCACAGATCAAGACCTGAGCTGAGATCGAGTTAGATGCTTAACCAACTGAGCCATCCAAGCACCCCAGTATTTATTTTTTTCCATAATGTCATCTTTCTTTAATGTCCCACCTAAAGAAATAGGACCCCCTCATTCATTCCACATTAAACAGAAATCAGATGTTTATAGAATCAAAGAATTTTTGTGGTTCATCTCAGATTTCTTAATCAATATATCCCACTAATCCAATTCTGAGTACCAAGAACTCATATATAGCTCCTTTGAAATTCCAAATGAAGTAATGGCTTCCAGCCCATTTGAAGACATCAATCCTTTGAAAAGCAACCATAGTAAAGATATTAAGCAATCAATAACATTGGTCTCTAAGTTCAAGATACGAGTTTCTCTTAGATTAATGGTGCTCAAATTTCAGTATGCATCAGAAACACCTGGAAGGCTTATTAAAACACAGATTGCTGGGCTCCAACCCAATACTTTCTGATTCAGGAGGTCTAAGCTGGTGCACAGCATTTACATTTCTAATAATTTCCCGACTGATACTGATGCTGATGATCACAAGACCAGACTTGGAGAAACATTGACCTATACTAAGTTTTCCTAATTAGAGTTCCTAGGAAACTGCTTTCTTAGAATAATACTGTTTTCTATGAAAATGGGTTTTGTGGTTAAAAAAAAAATCTTGGAAAATTATATACAAACTTGAGCAATCACAAAATACCATAGTATATTATGAGGAGACTTGGAAAAAAATCTCCCATTTAATTTAGTTAAACCTAGCTTTTCCCAAACTTATATGACCACAATTTTTGGCAGAACATCTATGAAATCACATAGAATTGGTGTTATGAGGGACAATGAGGAATGCTTGACTGCCATTCAACATTAGTAGATGCTGCTCATAGATTAATTTAGCCAGGTGTTTTTATTTTTCTCTTTGATTTACACAATATCCCATTAATGGCCCCAAAGAATACATTTATTCCTAGTCAAGATTTCATTTTTATTAGTGACATATAGTAAGAACATTGCCAATCCAAGTATCAGATATGAAATTATGATGTAGCTGACAGTGCACAGAAGATATATTAAGTTCAAAAGACTGTCAAATTGAGACCAGATATCTAAAAAATCTGCATGCACCCTGGCAGAAATAATATAATTGCCATGACACACCATGTTCATTTTGAATTTTGCTAAATCAGCAACAAAAGAAAAAGTTTCTCTTACATGTGCCAGGTAGTTAAAAATCATAGTTCTAACATTAAATATGATTAAATTATTTTACCCATTCTTATCTATGCCAATATCAGCTTGCTGTATGGCAAGAGAAAAAAGGGTTCCAAAGCTTTGAACATATGGGATTTTGTTTTCTAACAGAAATGTCTCCTCTAGCAATATTTGAGATGACTGTATTCATTTAGGATGGGCTGATGTTTCCCTGAGCTAAGATTAACAAAAAGCTCTAGCATGGTCCTAGCATATAGAATGTATTCGGTAATTGAAATATTTTCTCCCAATTATTTTTTATTATTAATATACATTTTAAAGAACAATTTTAGATTTACAGAAAATGTATACAGATATAAAAACAGTAGTTTCTATTACTAACATCTTACTACATATCACATTTGTTATAATTAATAAACCTCTATTTACACATTATTATTATTTTTTATTTTTTTAATGTTTATTTACTCTTGAGAGAGAGAGAGACAGACAGAGTATGAATTGAGGAGGGGTAGAGGGAAAGAGGGAAAGAGGAAGACACAGAATCCAAAGCAGGCTCAGGCTCTGAGCTGTCGGCACAGAGCCCGACACAGGGCTCGAACTCAGGAACTATAAGGTCATGACCTGAGCTGAAGTCGGACACTTAACCTACTGAGCCACCCAGGCGCCCCTGTTTACACATTATTATTATGTGAAGTCCACAGTTCATTCAGATTTCTTTGGTTTTTATGTAATTCCCCTTTTCTGTCCCAGGATACCACATTACCTTTAACTGTGGTGTTTCTTTTGGCTCCTCTTGACTGTGACAGTTTCTCAGACTTGTTTTTGATAATCTTGGCAGCTTAGAGGAGTAGTGGTTAGGTATATTGCAGGAGGCCCCTCTGTAGAAATTGTGTTTTTCTCACAATTACCCTGGGATCATGGGTTTGGGGGAGGAATATCACAGAGGTAAAGTGCCATTTTCATCACACCATTTCAAGGTTACATACCATCAACATAATTGGTGACTGTCAACATTCACCTTGATCACCTAGCTAAAATCATGTTTTTCAGGTTTGTTCACCATAAAGTTATTCTTTTTTCCACTTTTCTATATTGTAACATTTATAATAAATTATTTATAATAACAAATCATTGTGCACAGCCTACACTTAAGAGGTGGGGAGTTATGTTTCCTCCTTTAGGGCAGCGTATCTACATAATTTATTAGGGATTCTGCACAAATTTTTCTCTCCTTTATGTATTAATTTGTAATTTATTTACATAAGTAGGGACTCACAGATATTCATTTTATAATTTGGGTTATTATCTAATACTATTTGTTGGTGTTGCTCAAACTGTTCCAGTTTGGGCCACTGATGTCTCTTTCACTTGGCTCCTGTGTTCTTTTTGCACACCCCCACCATCCCCATCACTGTAGATTTCTTTCTTTCTTTTTCTTGCTTTCTTTCTTTCTCTTTCTTTCTTTCTTTTTCTTTTTTTCAAGTTAGTTGCTTCAGGCTCATCCTGCCCCTGTCCTAGAATCAGCCATTTCTCCAAAAAGACCTGGTTCCTTTTATTGGGGAAGGTACCAGAAGCCAAGACCTGGGCACTAGGTGTGATTGTTGCTGCTGGAGTGTCTTTTCTCTTAGACTTTCTCAGTTGTCAGATCAGAGAAATATATGTGTGTATACTAATATTTTTAAATATACATATACTTTTATTATTATTATACCTACTTACTTAATAAAACCTTTATTAATTAAACTTGAATTCTTACAGTAATCTTAATTTTAATTTTCTGAACATGAACTATTTTGTAATGAGAAATAGGCTTCCTGATCAGGTCACCATGTAGCAGTGCTACTGAAAAGCCAGTTATGTAAAACTTAGATTCTGTAAATGGAAAGAGTGAAATCAAATGTGGGTGCAAGTCAGTGGGAGCACCGAGTCTCAGAAAGGCAATATGAGGAGGATGAGAAATCACTGTAATCCATTAAGAGGAACAACCAAAAACTGGGAATGCAGTGCACATCACCAGTACTTTCCGATACCCCCATTCTGCTCTCCTTTGGGCACGATACACTTACCAGTCCCCTCATGCTCAGTAGAGCAATGTGTTAGTTCTGCCCATTGATTAAAAGAGGAAGCTATGTGTACCACAGCAAGCTTGACACACAGCAATCATCGTTAAGAACCTGGTGTATTAGTCTACTAGGGCCACTATAACAAAATACCACAGACTGTGTGGCATAAACAATGAAATTTGCTTTCTCACAGTTCTGGAGGTGGAAAGTCTAAGATAAAGGTGTTGGCAGGTTTGGTTTCTCCTAAGGCTTCTCTCCTTGGTTCGCAGAGGGCCACCTTCTCACGTGTCATCACGTGGCCTTTGCTTTGTGTGTGTGCATGCATCCCTGGTGTCTCTTTCTCTTCTTACAAAGATATATTATATTAGGACCTACCCTGTGTCTTTATTTAACATTTATGGCCTCCTTAAAGGGTCTATCTCCAAACCCAGTCTTATTGGGAGTTAAGGCTTCAACATATAGATTTGGAGGGGGACACAATTCAGTATATACTGCCCAGTACTATTTACAACAGAAAACATGAGTTTCAGAAAGGGAACACTGTTATGATAATTTATATTTATTTTTTATCAAGACTAGAACTAGGGAGCTAGGAGAGTTACATAAAGCCTGATGGCAGTAGGGACGGAAGAGTCCAAATGTGAAGCCACTGCTTTTTTAGGGCATGGTAATTCCTAAGGTACTCCTCTCCGAGGCCTGTCATACACATACATGCTATGTTTGCTTTTTCTAGAACAACAACCATAAAAGATAAAAGATAAAAAGATACAATAAAAAATATCTAAGAGATGAAAGATAAAAGATAAAATATACATTTTAAGTTAAATTAGAAACTTAGTTAAAAGAACATGGTAAAAATTTAAATATACACAATTAACTAAAATTAATAAAAATGTATACATTTTGAGATAATTATTACAATAAGTAATGATTATAATTAAGACAAGTAAGGATAATGTAAGTAAGGACATATGGAAGCCATAAGGACAGACTGAAAGCAGTTAATATAGATTAAAATGAAGACATGAGAAGTACCAAGGTCAAGAAAAGGGTGAAGGAAGGATCCTTTGAGTAGGTGCAACCTTTGTGAATTTTCTTTGGCAGAACACCTCTTCAATCACATGCAACTAGTGTTCTGTGGGAATAGGTTTCACTATAGGGGTCTCTGCTGTCCAAACATTTCAAAATATTCTGCAGAACACTTCCCCCTTGAATATGTTGCCATTGCCCTAATTTTAATATATTTCAAGCTGAATTCATTTTTTCTTTCTTTCCAAAATAAATTCATCTTTCTGAATTCAATATTTTTTCAGCTGTGGTATATTTACCTTTTTTAATCCATTTTCTCAGAAGAAAAAAAAATTGTTACCTTGGACTCTTTCTTCTTGTATCTTCTCCTCAAACTCATCAACCAGCAAGTTCTACCTACCCATACCTTCAGAAAAAAACAAATTACTAAGAAATTAACATAGGTCAGGAAGTGTTCTGGGCAGTGGGGATACAGTGATGGGCAATATGAAAGTCCAAGGATCTTATATTCATGTTGTAAGATAGGCCATGAAATAAATAACTAGGAAATACAGAGTGATAGATCCCCTGATCAGAAACAGGGGAGGAGGTCAGATAACAGGAGATCATTGCTTTGTAGTCATTAATCTGTTCCTTTTATCTCTGTTACTGTTCTATCACACTTGCAATAAAATCCAAACTTCTTAATTGCATAGCCCACAAAGCACTGCATTTTGCCCCTAAAAGTCTTTAAGGTCATCTCCTCGCTTCTTTTCATTCACTTCCCTCCAGCCACACTGACTTTCTCATCTGGCAGGTAAGCCTAGCTGCTCTTAGTCAAGGTCTGTACATCTTCTCTTCCTGTCAGCCTAGAATTTTCATCCCAGACTCTTGTCTAACTTCATCTAATTTCTGCTCAACACAATTCCCTCACTCACAATTCTTTTTCCCTGCATCATTTTAACTGCCTAAAACTGTATTATTTGTTTACTTGTTTGCTTGTTTATCATCTAATTATTTTCAAGTAAGAGAAACAACTTTAAATACAGAGCTTTGTAATAACTAACCCACAAAAATAAGAATGAAATTGTTAAGATTTAGTGCTAACCTAGTTTTTCCCACCCTGGGCATCAAAACTTGATTCCAGAAATAGAACAAACCAGTGATGCCAACTATATATATATGTATATGTATATATATATATATATGTATATATATATATACATATATATATATATATACATATATATATATATATATATAGAAGGTATTCTTCAAACAAGCAAAAAATATCTATTGGGAAAAAGTAAATTCACACATTATAATATGAACAGTACTTTTGTACCATATGTTCCTACTCACAACTGAACTAGAAAGTGTATACAGAGGATTCTAATTAAAACATAGTCTCAGTTCTTCCTCACTAAAGATATGGTCATAACCATATGTCCCACCCAATCTTTACTGGCATGTCCATTTCTTTTTTTTTTTTTTTTAGTTTTTTAAACACTTATTCATTTTTGAGAGATAGAGACAGAGCATGGGAGAGGAAGCCATAGAATGCAAAGCAGGCTCCAGGCTCTGAGCTGTCAGCACAGAGCCCAACACGGGGCTCAGTCTCATGAACCCTGAGATCATGACCTGAGCAAAAGTCGGATGCTTAACTGACTGAGCCACCCAGGCATCCCTGAAGTGTCCATTTCTTGTTTCCTATTAGCACTCACAACAATTTTTTTGGTTTTTGCTCAAGTGCTTACTCAAAGTAAGGTGTTAAGAACCATGTTTTTATAAGTTCATTTCTATAGTAGCCTTTCCAGAATGTTCTACAAACCTGCTGTGCAAAGTGTGGTTCAGAGACCAATAACATCATCTAGAACCTCATAATAAATTTATAACTCCTCAGATATGAATTGGAATCTGTAACATAATATGATTCCCCAGGTAGTATTTATCCATATTCTGGTTCAAGAACCTCTGTTCTAATATATACCAGATACCTTGCTTTTATTGTGCAAGTAAATCGCTCTAGGATGTTAGAACTGTTTCTCTCTGATGGTATTGCCTTCTTAGCAGCTGAAATCGGCGTGAAATCAACAAGCCCCACATGTTATGCCAATACATGGGGTACTCCAAGCCCTTTTTGGTATGAAAGAACTTTCTTCCTGGAGCATAAGCTAAAGATGTACTCTATCTTTCCAGATAAAAAATAACTCCCAATCAGGGCCATTTATTTATCTTGCTTATTTATTATAAAAATATTTGTAAATGTTCTTTAGATTCATTTCAGGTAAACAAAAACCTAATACAAATTTATATTTAAAAACTATTTTCAAATTGTAGAAAATCTTGATACAAGTCTTGTCATGTCACTTTCTGGCTATAATCTATAACTTTATTTAAAGAGATATGTGGTAATAGCTGATTAGTGTATAATTTATAAGTCTTCTATCAAATATAAACCAGAGTTCTATATGTGAACTCAAAGGAGTTTATCTGCTAAACTTAGAGCCTTCATAGAATATTTATACTGCCTCCTAAAATCCTGGGTTGCATGAAGCAAAGCATACTATGATGTGATAAGCAGAATTATTACCTCCCCCTCCCAAAGATGTTATCTTACATGGAAAAGGGGACTGTGGGGATCTGGGTGGGACCCAGTAATCACAAGAGTATTTATAAAGGAAGGAAGGAGGCAGCAGAGTCAAAGAAGGAGATGTGACTCTGGAAACAGAGGTCAAACAGGCCATTGCTGGTTTTAAGATGGAAGAGCATCATAAGCCAAGGAATGAGAACAGCCTTTAAAAGCTAAAAGACACAAGGAAATAGATTCTCCCCTGGAGCATCAGAGAGAACACAGCCCTGTGGACACCTCGATTTTAGCTCACTGAGAAATTGGATCTTTAAAACTCTAGGATAATAAATTTGTATTGTTCAAACCACCAAGTTTGTGGTAATTTGTTACAGAAGCGTAGGAAATTAATACAGTTAATTACATCCACTTATAGCAATAGTATTTGAAGCAAATACATACAAACATCTACAGAGACTGCTCCCAAGAATGGGCAGAACTGTCACTGCTGCTTCAGTTCCCTTGTAAAACACCAAAAGTACTGATTTGTCTCCAGGGTTGAAATCCTTATTGTGATCCAACCAAGGTCTTATAACGCATCTAAGTTTTTATGGAAATGGTATATGATCTCTAAGGTTTTATATATTTACTAGCCTTCATTTCTATGTTAAAACATCAAGTGTTCTCTTTGCTACTTAGAGGAATTCTTTTTTAAAAACCACTTTATTGAAGTATGATTGACATTCAAAAAGCTGTATACATTTTATGTATATAAACTAATAAGTTTGGAGATAAGTATATACCTGTGAAACCATCACCACAATTTATACCATGAACATATCCAACACTTCCAAAAGTTTCCTTCTGTCCTCTCTGTTACTAATTTTGTGATAAAAACACAATATAAGATATACTCTCTACACAAACTTTTAAGAATACACTACAGGGGCGCCTGGGTGGCTCCATCAGTTAAGCGTCCGACTCTTGGTTTTGGCTCAGGTCAAGATCTCACGGTTTCATGAGATCGAGCCCCACATCGGGCTCTGTACTGACAGCACAGAGCCTGCTTAGGATTCTCTCTCTCCTTCTTTCTCTGCCCCTCCCCTGCTCAAGCTGTCTCTGTCTCTCCCCAAAATAAATAAATATTTTTTTAAAAAAAGAATACAATCCAATATTGTTAACTATAGGCACTATGCTGTGTAGCAAACCTCTAGGACTTACTCATCCTATATAACTGAAATGTTGTACCCTTCAACAGATACCTCCCTATTGTCCGCGCCCCCCCCCCACCTCCTGCACCTGGCAACCACCATTCTACTCTCTGCTTCTATGAGTTTGGCTATTTTAGATTCCTCATATAAGCAGTATCATGTAATATTTCTTCTTTCTCCTTCTATGTCTGGCTTATTCACTGAACATAATGTCCTCCAATTTCAACATGTTGTCACAAATGATAGCAAAGATGCTTAATAAGAATTGAATATTTTTCCATGTAGTAAATATTATTTTTTTATGGATACATGTTCAAAGATTTTCTAAATGGGCACTTCCTTGTGTAAGCTGGCAATATAAAAGAATGCAATTGTGGTGTAATTATTAGCCAGAATTTTTATTGAAAACAGTGAGATACTTGTTTTTGATTTGAAATTTCCATGGGACAATATTTTCTTAGGTAGTTCAGACACTCCAGATTTTCTAATATTTACAAAATGCAGATTTTAACTAACTCTTGGACTTCTCTAATTCAGTGTGTTAACAAGTGGAGAAAACACATGAATACCAACAAATAAAAACAAAGAAAAAACCATGAGCTCAATAGATGAAGGAGAGAAGTTAGATATATTTGTAAAATTATTAACTCATCTATATGCAACTTAATTTGCTTTAATTTTTTTATGCTTATTTGTTTTTGAGACAGAGACAGAGTACGAGTGAGGGAGGGGCAGAGAGAGAGGGAGATACAGAATCAGAAGCAGGTTCCAGGCTCTGAACTGTCAGTACAGAGCACAATGCAGGGCTTAAACTCCCAAACCGTGAGATCATGACCTGAGCTGAAGTCAGATACTTAACCAAGTGAACCACGCAGGCCCCCTTTTTCTTTCTTTCTTTCCTTCTTTTTTTTTTTTAAGATTTGGTTTTAAATACATTAGAAAATCATTACATGGGACAGTTATAGTCCATTTTTTTTCCCAACATAAGACCGTGTTTAATACTATAGGTGAATGTGGTATGGAATTATCCAATTCACCTACATTATCCTCCGCCTCGTCCCAGAATCATTTCCTGTTACAATGAGACTAGAATTTGAGGCAATCTGTTCTGGCCCATTTGTTTCTGAGTTAAGAAAATTAAAGCCAAGAAAATACTTCAAAATACCCAAAACCAACCTTCTACTCCGAAGTTTCCTAAGCTTTCTCAGTTCACAGATCCCTTAGGTTCTCAGCAAATTTTTCATGATGTTCCTAGTACAAAATAAACATGTACCAGTTCCATTTATTAAATGGTTATATCCAAGCAACTTAATAAATTATTTGAGCTCTAACAACTCAGCAGTCTTTTAAACAAAATCATACATGTTAATTGAAAGAAAAAAATACCATCTTTACTTCATTCTTAACTATAATTACTTATTAATGGGATATATTTTCCTGCTAGGCACTGCATGATTTCTCAAAACTTGGAATCAGATTGTACACCCCCACCCTCATTTCTGTTCCACGTTGATTTTCATGTGCTAGTTGATTTTTATCACAGTAACTGTTGAAACTTCAACTTCACAAAAATACGATGTAATTAAATGTTATGTAGTGTGACATATCATCAAAACCGTGAAATACCTTGAACTAGTACTTTGAGCAGTATCCAACATATGTCAAGTGTCACTATGTTTCCCCTGAAAAATGTTAAAATACCTCACAGTACCCATGAGATCACTGCCCATGTCCCATGGTGCTTTGGTGCATAGTCAGAGATCGATGCATCTAGACAAAGATAGAGATAGGGCTAGAGTTCATAATTCCTGATTCTAAGTTCAACGTTCTTGGTATTATCTTAATGTGCAAGATATATTATTTCTTTTTAATTTAAACACACTTTTCTATTTCAGCAAACTTTTTTGTGTAGCAGGCAGAATATTAACATAATTTGTTCAACATCACAAAGCTGCAGAATTTACCCTTTCATCTTATAAGGCGCTTTCTTACCCCCAGCCTGAATCATAATGTTAAGTGTTATATATGTAAATTCTTCTCTCAGTATAGTGAGGTAATTTTAAGATCAGAAATCCTCGGGGTGCCTGGGTGGCACAGTTGGTTGAGCATGGGACTCTTGATTTCGGCTCAGGTCATGATCCTAGGGTTGTGGGAATTGAGGGGGTGTGGGGCTCCATGCTGATCATGGAGCCTGCTTAAGGGTGTCTTTCTTTCTCCTTTCCCTTCGCCTGCTTGTGTGCTCATGTGCATTCTCTCTCCCTCTCTCTCACTCTCTCTCTCTCTCTCTCTCTGAAATAAAAAAAAAAAAAAGGAAATCCTAGAGTCTATTACCTGGGTTCAAATACCAGTTCTGCCACTTATTCAACTATAGGTTAAATTACCTAAACTCTCTACTTCAAGTTCTCCATTTGTAATAGAGAAAATAGTATCTACTTTAGAGTAGGGGTGAATATCAAATTAGCAGCTCTTAATAAATTATCTGAGTTGGATCAGAATTGAATTCTTCCATTATTTTTCAGTCTTCATCATCACACACACATATCAGGTGTATTTCAAATTCACACAAAGTAATATTGCCTATTATTGTCACTTTATAAAACACCTTAGGCTCTATTAGTTTCTACCTACCTTTATTTTTAAACGTAAATGGCATATTAAATCACATTTTAAGAAACATGACATTGAAATATGAGACCTGATATACATGTTATATAAGTTTTCACATAATAAGATGAAAAGGTACATACCAAGAACAGAGGGGACATAATTTACACATGACAGAGCTTGTAAACACTATACTTTGGAATAGCATTTTATGCTCTGTTATATTTACATGAATCTGAAAATATTAGTCCTTGTGTATCATGTATGCTTAAATTTGTTCTCACTGAAGGACCAGAGGGATGCATAGTATAGTATCGATAGTACTCAGAAAAAAAAGTAATTATTATTTTACTAGATTTTAAAATTATTATTTTACTAGATTTTAAAATGTCATCATATTGTGATTATCTTTAGCTTTGCTCTCCAAGGTCACATCTTTTGTTCATGAGAAAACATAATTTTCTTAGTCATATCTACATTGATCTTGAGTAGTGAGCTAATGGAATGCCTAATAATAAAATCCCAATCTGGCAAGATCTAATTAAATAGAAAGGGAAAGCTATGGGATTTGACTCTTCAGAACATCATGTCTCAAAAATAAAAATACTTTATTCTTTATTTATACTTTGAAATGATGCATGTATCATAGCCTGAGAAGGCAAATAATTGAAACCTTATTCATTAAAAATGCTTACTAAATTGTCAAAGAAAAACAAGTCATCAACAACTACTCTAACCACATTATTCACCCACACAAAGCCCTATGACTAATGTGAGTGAGCATCAAAAATGCAGAATTTAGAAAAACAGCAGTACTCAATAATGACTAACTCTTTAATATCCTATATGGATCAAGGAGACATTTTTATTTCCTGAGGTTTTCTATAACATTTATGCAAGCTGAGAAATTTGGTTCAATTTGACTGTGAATTAAAGTCCATCTTGGCATTACATACAGATAATATTTATTTTAAAATCATGTATATTTAAAATCCTTGCTTTGTTTTAATCCAAATGAGTACAGTGGGATGGCACTTCTTGATGGAAGCATGTATGAGGACACGAGAGGACAAATAGATGAGTTTCCTTATCCTCAAGATGTTTATGTAGGAAATTCTTCCCTGATTTGACCTATTATGATGTCAGAGTAACTATGCACATTAAAACTGTCTTCCTGAGGAGCACCTGGATGGCTCAGTCAGTTAAGCATCTGAGTTCAGTTCAGGTCATGATCTCCCAGCTCATGGGTTCAAGCCTCATGAGTTTGAGCCCGGCATCAGGCTCTGTGCTGACAGCTCAGAGCCTGGAGCCTGCTTCAGATTCTATGTCTCCCTCTTTCTGCCCCTCCCTGGCTTATGTTCTGACTCTCTCTCTCTCTAAAAAATAAACATTAAAAAAACAGTTTAAAAATTATCTTCCTAGTATAAAGAAAATAAAATGGTACAAAGGTTGCAGAGAAACCTTCAATTTGGCCATTACATCTTTAACTCATTCTAGGTTTTGGCATTTGGTAGGCCATTGGTTCAGATCAGAATGAACTACGAAAAACTACCAACTAGAAATCCTAAGGGGCCACGGTCAGTCATCTCAAATAGAAATCTCCAGAATCAAAACCTCTCAAGTGGAGCCAGGGCTTCTGTTTTGTGTTTGTTTTGTTTTGTTTTTAAGTACCAGAGGTAAATGTAATGCTCGGATAAGGTTGATAAACACCAGTGTGGGAAATTTTAAGGACGTTGATTTGACCCTGGGTAAACTTTTCTGTAGTTTGGAAATAAAGGAAGAATTCTAAAATTAATTAGTATAATTAATGATGTGTGCAAAGTTAGTATTTTTTAAGTTAGTATTATTTGCCAAATTGTATGCATCCTTCAAAGCCCAGCTCAAATTCACTTTCATGAATACCATTCTGATTCCACATGCTTTGTGTTGTAGCACTATTGGCCTATTATGTATTCTGAAAAAGCCCATGTCACAGGTTCACCTTGCGCTTTTGCTCTGCCCCCTCCTTCACCTGGCAAAGACTAATCAAGAGGAAAGACCAAAGGAAGAGCACCCAAATCTAAACAAAACCCATATATAAATGTGAAAATGCCTTTTATATCATCCTTTCTGTGAATGTTTCCAAATATTCCAGCTGAATCAATGTCTCCCACTCTGTCTTCCTATAGCATTTTATCCATGCCATTTTTACAGATTAAATTTATGATCCAGGGTAGAGTCAGTTGTGTTTTGCACAGTTGTATTATAATTTTTTTAGAGAGAAAACCAAATTGAATACTTTTGTATCCCTAAAAAGCTAGCACAGTACCTGGCAAATAGATCTATATAAATAGCTGTTATCTTGTACTGAAGCTCATCTGGTATTCTGTACTTCTTAGTAGGACTTACTAGAAGTCTGTCTTTTATTACCAATGTGTGAGAGTGTGTATCTGTGCATGTTTGGGAATGTAATGTCTGCTATTTGTCTGAAAGTTCCTTGAAAGAGGGGACTGAGTATTATCCTAATCTGAATCCATCTGCCCCTTCCATAGAATATAGTAGATACTTTTTCCTGTTCATTGATTTGAGACTGGCCTAATTGTATCCAAGACTATTGGGACAGTAGGTTACAAGGAAGAGATTTTGGACAACACTGGATTTTATGATAAAAGTATTCAGTTGATTCTGTAGAGAATTAATTCTCATTATGGTTTCTTAAGGGAAAAAAATTTGAGGTATAGAAGGAAAGAGAGCTTGGCTCTGCTTCTTGTTAGATGTGAAATTTTTATAAGTTCTCATAACCTTTTTACATCTCAATTTTATCATTTGTGAAATGAGAGACCTAGACCATGTCAGTGGATCCCAAACTCCACTGATAATAAGAATCAACTAGAGACATATATTTAAAATGCAGGTTCCGTGTTCCTACCCAAATTCAACTAAATTTGAGTCTCTAGGAGTGGACCCCGAGAGTCCATAGTTTTAAAACATTCCCAGCTGATTCTGATAATCTGCCAAATATGTATTCATGAAGCAGTAGCACCAGCATCACCTGGGAACTTAAAAGTGCAAATTCTCGGGGTGCCTGGGTGGCTCAGTCGGTTGAGCACCGGACTCTTGATTTTGGCTCAGGTTATGATCTCACCGTTTGTGGGATGGAGCCCTGTGTCAGGCTCATCATTAACAGCATGGAACTTGCTTGGGATTCTCTCTGTCCCTCCACCACTTGCACTCTCTCTCCCTCCCTCCCAAATAAGTGAGCTTTTTTTTTTAAATGTGGATTCTCAATCTCTACCCCAGAATTAGATACTCTGCTGTGGGGCCCAGAAATCTATGTTTTAATAATCTGTCCAAGTAGTTGTGGTACACAACAAAATTGGAGAACCATTAAGATAAATGAAGACTAAAATACCTGTCAATTGTGAAATTAGGTAATCATATGATCAAAGGTAAACAGGAAGACTAACTAAGGGAATAGTCTAGAGGAAGGCTACCCAGATCTAAACAAAACATGTGTTTAAATGTGTAAATGACTCTTTTACCATGGAAAATATGAGTTGGCCTTTAGCCATATAGAAATTGCTATATTCAGCCTCCAAATATCAGATCATGTTACCTTTTCTTAGACATGTGTCCCTACCTCTATACCCAGACTACACTATACTAAATACTCTTGTTCTGTCTTCCCTCTACTCCAATGGCATCCTCTATACATACTTATATCACATTTATAATATAGAATTATTATTATAACCTATTCTCAACTGCTTATGGACAAGGACTATCTCTGTAAGCCTACCTCCTAACATAGTATTTCACCACTCATGGACATCCTAAAATGTTCAATAAATGAGTAAAGTGATAGGACCTTAAGCAAGGAATGATACAAAATGTGATCCTAATGGATCATGTCTGCTGCTTTTTTAGTCACATGAAGATTATTGTGTGATTCAAATTTTTCTATTTCAAATAAAAATGCCAAATTTTCCGTGGATGATATAATACTTCATAATTATTTGAGAGTAAAGCTATAACAAGAAAATTCCCAAAAAGATAAACAATCAAATACCTAGTAGCAGCTTTGACTAAATGATCTGTAACCATTAAGCTACTTCAGATTTGGACTGGACACAATATTATGATAACCTGGAAGCTTAAACTGTGTCTTAAGAGACACCTGAAATGTTACAATAATATAAAAATAAAGCAGAGATTAAAAGTTGTTGTTAAACAGTGTTGGGAAAACATTTTTCCTAAGTTGCAGATATATAAATATTTGCACATGTTTTAGAGATTGAAGTTCAAAGTTCATTCCTTTAATGGCTAACAGCTGTGTGGTGGGAAAAAAGATGCCTTCTCATTATTAAATTTGAACAAAAATTTACTAAGTATATTAGGAAAACAATTTTCAATTTTTCAAAACAACAGTATGGGAAGATGTATTTCATAGCAGAAAAGACCAACTTTATTGCTCTCCTTTTTTCTTTAAAAAAATCTACATAAGACACTCTTAAAAACTGAGAATAAACTGAGGGTTGATGGGGGTGACAGGGAGGGAAAAAGTGGGTGATGGGCATTGAGGAGGGCATCTGTTGGGATGAGCACTGGGTGTTGTATGGAAACCAATATGACAATAGATTTCATATTTAAAAAATACTAAAAAAATAAAAAATCTATTGATTTAAAATAAAAACCCAATTTGTAATAGAAGGGGTTTTAGCCTATTCAAAGGTCTGACGTTTCCTTTCCTGTGATATGTCTGATTTTTCTAGGCTAATAGACAATGGAAACTGATACATATATTTTCATCTAATTTAGGAAATATCTATTCTACGTATACTTGAACAAAGAACTTTTCAGCCACTTTCTTTTGATTGCATTTCTTTATTTTCAACAGACACTATCGAAATGGGTATCATTATTTAGTTTTTCTGAGCCTCTTCTTTCTAATTAATTCGTGACACTCTGACAATTCCATTACTCTCTTTGGTAGCTGTTTTATCCAATTATAAATAATTATATCACCTGATATATCACCTGAGGCTAATAATTAATTCATTAGTAGGAGGCTACCCACTGGCTGTCCTGCACAGCACATTCTGAGCCTGTGTAGAAACAGACCTTCTTAAATTCAAGATTGCCTCTCCTTTGAAGGCTACGTCTTGAGAGACATGAAGGGGGGAAGGCTCTGGCATGGTTTGCCAGGCTCCTCCATGAAGCATTTTTCAATAAATTCTATTACTCTATAGACCAACTTCTGCACATCTTTTTGAGGGGAAAGTTTCTGGCCTTAGTCAAAAGCATTCTCTTCTTTCAACTAATTCCACCTCGAAACTAGTGCTTCAAAGTGACAGCTAGCAGCTGGGCTTTGGGTACCGGAGCCTCAAGCTGCTGCTGACAGCTGGAATTCTCAGGGGTGTCCAGTAAACTCCAGGATGTCTATTACTTTGCTGTGGTAGATCCTAGCTATAAGAAAGGATACAGCTAAACCCTGGATTAAACTGAAATGTAGTTTTACCATATTATTGCAGTCTTATTGTAGTTTCGCTACATTATTCAATAATTTGAGGTGAGTTCTTTCAAGATAAAGATGACACCACTGCCCCTCCTTAGGAAGATTGTTTTGCTAGTAACTTTCAAGAACGTACAGTGACTCATGCACCCTCATTTTATTTCCCTGTGTGACCAAAAACAAGTATTGTGAGAGAGCTGGCTACAATTAGAAGTTCAATTTGTGGTCACTGAAAAAAATGATGGTAACTGGACCAAAGGGCTGGACTCCACAGCATGTTACTGCTCCTCTAACCTCCTCCTCTACCTTCCCCCAAAGAAAAGTAATAGATGTCTTGGGTCAATGATTCTTCACACTGATGATTAAAAAAAAAATTAAAACATAAAAAGCTGAACTCTTAATGCACATAAGTCTAAGGTTCATGAGGATCTCTTAAACAAAATATTGAAGCCCATGGAATAATCCTGAATAATGAATGTGGATGCAGAATTCGGGCCTATTTCATTCTCAATGTTAATTTGCTTCATCACTGCCTTCCTCTTAAAAAGACAAATATCATGGGGCGCCAGGGTGGCGCAGTCGGTTAAGCGTCCGACTTCAGCCAGGTCACGATCTCGCGGTCTGTGAGTTCGAGCCCGGCGTCAGGCTCTGGCCTGATGGCTCAGAGCCTGGATCCTGTTTCCGATTCTGTGTCTCCCTCTCTCTGCCCCTCCCCCATTCATGCTCTGTCTTTCTCTGTCCCCAAAATAAATAAACGTTGAAAAAAAAAAATTAAAAAAAAAAAAGACAAATATCAGAGAATCCTTTCTTCTTAGCTCCAAGTTTATTATACATATTGAATTGATATTCAAAATCCTATATTTAAAGAAATAGTATGCTTTAGAAAACTCTAAGTATGATTCTTCTGTAAAAGTCCACCTTTAAAGAAAAATAACTCCCAAAGAAGCACAAAACCAAAGATAAAGATATAAAGTAGAGCATGTGTTTTACTTTTGAAAACAAAACAAATTATCCTAATATTATTTTTCTTCTAGGATTTTAGAGGTATACGTGTTGAAACTATTAAAGAATTTTGTGGAAAAAAAAATTTTAGGTAGAAGTCCAAAATGTTAACATTTATCTCTGTGAGATTTTAACTGAATAGTTTCTTTCTCCTCTCCTGTTTTTTCTAAGCATATGTAATGAATGTATATTATTTTGAAAATGAGAGCAGATACATTCCATTACATATACTCGGAAATTTTAATGACATTTGCTGTTCTGCAAATATTCAGTATGTTTTCAATTTTTTGGATGACAGAAGTGACTCATCCTTTGTTCCTTCTCTTACTCATATTCCCAAGGAGGAGGACTCAAGACACTTCCATTTGAGTTCCTCAGACATGACTTTACAAGATCCTTGGTGTGATCTATTTTTATTTTAAAAAAGATATTTCTGGGGGAAAAATTGTAATAGATTTCAAGGTGTTAAAAAAAACAATATCTGAAAAAGTAAAGAAAAAGCTACCTTGCTCACATAGAACCAAGATCTTCTATTTTAAAGTATACTGCCTCAAGAATTATTCACATACAGTCAAAAAGGCAAGCAAATAAATAAATAAATAAATAAATAAATAAATAAAATAAGCTTCTACTAATCCCACTCTCAAAACAGACTCAGGGGTGAAATTTGGGACCAAGAATTCTGACCAAAGATTATACTTGGGACCAACAAAAGAGATTGAGACAGAGAGACAAAGACAGAGAGAAGAAGAGAGAACATTTTATTGCCATTGTTCCAAAGCCCATTAACACAATCCCTTACTACTGTAAAGCATTTTCCACAGAATCCTACCAGAGAATTTATTACATCCAAGAATCAGATAACTCTGGAAAACGTCCTTGTTAAATAAAAGATTTTATTGCTAGCAAAGTCTTGGAAATTTCCATTCCATCCCTTCTCCTTATTCTTACCCGCAAATGTTTATTCCAGTGGTTCTACTAAACTTGGGAGAGTGTGTGGACACCTTCTCCAGAGTTAAATGTGCAAGACCCCATACTGTGCATAGTTGCCTCACAAAAACGTTGTCCCACACAGCTCAGTGGTACAGAGAGTTTGGATCTGAAATAATTGTATCTCATCAGCCTTAAATTTCAAGAGTAGGAATGTTAAGGATAAGATCTAAGAGCCCATACATCCTCAGGAAAGAAGTTAATATTCTTCAGAGAAGACATTTCTCACCAAAGAATTAGTTTTCTTTAAAAAAATGAGAATAAAAAAAGAGAAATCTTATTATAGGTAAAATCAGAAACCAAAAGCAGCTAATCTTAACATTTTTGTTAGCAGCTCATTTAGGTCTGATAATTAACAATTAGGAATGCATCTTTTCAGTTTAGTGACAATTTTCCCAGTGGAGAAGCATTTTTGTTGTAATGATGGATTTTAATGCTTTAATTTCTGTATATTTAAAAATTTTGGTTATTCCATTTTAAGAAAACTAGTTCCTTTCACAGCTTTATTTTACTTAGTGCTTTATATAAGAATGTGTGAATATCTAATCAATATAAAAGTGTTGAATATAAAGTGAAAAAGTTAACAAATTATTAGGATATTTCCACATATTAGGATGATTAGAGTGAATTTGTCCATAATTATCAAGAAACCTGGCATTATGACAAAATTTTCTATATCTCCATTATAGACATTAACAATTCAAGTTAAGAAAAAATTCCCCAAACCATCATTTGGCAAGATAAGGGGCTGTGTCTACATAACTATTCAATAGACTGGAACAAAGAGTTATCATCAATCAACACATCATTTTGTCAACACAACACCCAACAACAGGACAAATGTGTTGGGTTTGGGGTTTTTTTCACCGAATTTACATTTGATTTGGCATCTTACAAACACACAGTCTGAAAGACAGGGGAATTGACTGCAAAAACCTTGGAATATAAATAAAATATTAAGTCATTTTTGAAATTATATAGACATGAAAAATGGATTAGTAGCTTCTTCATATCAGGCCAGGTTAGTTAAAGATATCAAAGCTATGCAACAACCATGTTATTGATAGACTTAGTTCAATAGTAGGGAACTCAACACATCTTTCTTGTTTTTCCCTCCAACAAATACCAAATTGAAATTGATGAACCACAAAGTTTTGCAGAAAATACTGGCCTTCCACATTTCTCTTCTCATTTCATAAATAGCCAGTTTTACTTTTAAAACTTTTTTATTCATGTTATTCATATCACTATAGATACTTGCCAAGTTATTTTTCATTGAGCAACAGATACTATTTGCCATTATGATGACTTCATGATTTGATCATCAACAGATCTGGATGAGGTCTGAGGGCTCTAGAGGAGTATAAAATCTTTGATCTGATGCTGCTTCACTGCTGCTGAAAGACAAAAATCCTGTCCTACCCATTATAACTCCCAGAAGGCTCTTTACTCCCACCAGAATCAGCACTAGCTACAGAGCCTCTGGTATTGAGCTTTTGAAACAGTGATTCACTGTTAATCATCACAGGAAATAAAAGCAGATATATGTTCGTGCTGACCATTGGCTTTTGTCCCTAAAAAGAAGGGTTTTGAATGCTCAAAAAAGCTGTCATTTAAAACACTTTGACAGCCGAATGAAAATAAACATATGTGGGGGCACCTGGGTAGCTCAGTCGGTTAAGTGACAGACTCTTGATTTAGGCTCAGGCCATGATCTCACTGTTCATGAGATCAAGCCCACTTGATCTCTCCCTCTCTCTCTGCCCCTCCCCACCTCATGTGCACATGCTCTCTCTCAAAAATAAATAAATAAATATTTTTAAAAAAGAAAATAAACATATGTGAAAATATATGTATGACAACATGCACATACAAGCCATGTGGGTTTCTGAACACATAAAAATGACCAAATTATAACAAACATTAAATTGAAAAGTGGTCACTAAGACTCAACATTATGGAATTATCAATAATATGCTGAACTAATGATGGATATTCATGTATACTCATGTACATGAATGTATGTATGTACAGACACATACATAAAGCAACATGTAAAGAGCTTTCTTTAAAATGAATAGTTTGCATTTATTAAACTTTTTAAATTTTTCATATTCTAGAGCTACAGAAGGGTTGCAAAGATAGCACATAGTTCCCATATACCCTGCCTCAGTTTCCCCTACTTTATCATCTTTCTTAACTATGTTACATTTGTCAAAACTAAGAAACCACCATTGCTACATTATTAACCAAATCGCAGATTTTGCCATTTTTTTCCATTAATGTTCAATCTCTATTCCAGTATCCAATCCAGGATTCCATAATACATTCTTTTGCCCTATCTCTAATTAGGCTTCTCTGGTCTGTGACAGTTTTTCCGTCTTTCTTTGTTTTTCATCCCCTTGACAGTTTTGAAGAGTTCTGTCAGATATTTTATAGAACGTCATTCAATTTGAGTCTTTGTAACATTTTTCTCATAATGAGGCTGAGGTTAGGAGTTTGGGTAAGATTATATCAAAAAAAGGATGAGTCCCTTTCCTCAAACCATATGGGCGGGGAGGGGTACATGCTATGAACATGACTTAACACCAGTGAGGCTAACCTTGACCGCTTGGTTAAGATGGTGTTTGCCAGGTTTCTTCACTGTTAAGTTACTATTTTTCCCTTTTTATACATTATTCTTTGGAAGCAAGTCACTGATTCTAGCCCATACTCAAATTGGTGGGTAGGGGGGCGGGTGGAGGGGTGTGGTAAATTCCACTTCCTAGTGAGAGGATTATATACATATTTTATTTGGAATTTATTTACAGGAAAGATTTGTCTCTGTGACTCAATTTATTTATTCAACAATGGGTTGATTATTTAATATGAACTCACGGACATTTATATTTTATATTATAATCTAATACTAGTTTAATATTAGTAAATACTACAATTGTTGCTAATTGTTCCCGGTTTGGCCATTGGGAGCTCTTTCAGATTGGCTCCTGGTGTCCTTTGAACATTCCCCTGTGCTTTTGTTTTGTTTTTTGGAGTTACTTTGGTTTTGGTTTTGGTTTTTTTTTTTTCCCTCACACTTGTTTACTTTCTAATACCATAAAATGGTCCAGCTTGTATTTTTCATGTCCCAACTCTAGAATCAGCTCTTTCTCCAAGGGCTATGGCTCATTTTATTGGAGAAGAGTATTCAGAAATCAGCAGCCAGACAATGGATAAAAATACATTTTTCACAAATTTGCTAACAAATATGTCCTGTCCTATTTATTTTCATAAGCACAATTCAACAATGACAACACTTACCTTATTTCACCATTATTTCCCAAGGGGGGAAAAAAGTTATTATTTACTTTCAGTAGAATTTTGAACTTCCCCATGTTGTTCACAAGCCATTCAATTTTTTTTTAATTTTTAAAGTTTATTTATTTATTTCAAAAGAGAGAGAGAGAGCATGAGCAAGGGAGGGGCAGAGAGAGAAGGAGAGAGAGAATCCCAAGCAAGCTCCACACTAATGGCACAGAGCCTGATGCAGGGCTCAAACTCACCAACCCTGAGATCATGACCTGAGCGAAAACTAAGAGTTGGACATTTAGCTGACTGAGCCACCCAGGTGCCCCAAGCCATTCAATTTTTTATATTAAAAAAAAAAAATCCAATAGTTCATTTTTACAATTTCACTTCTTTTTATTTTTTTTTTCAACGTTTTTATTTATTTTTGGGACAGAGAGAGACAGAGCATGAATGGGGGAGGGGCAGAGAGAGAGGGAGACACAGAATCGGAAACAGGCTCCAGGCTCCGAGCCATCAGCCCAGAGCCTGACAAGGGGCTCGAACTCACGGACCGCGAGATCGTGACCTGGCTGAAGTCGGACGCTTAACCGACTGCGCCACCCAGGCACCCAACCGACTGCGCCACCCAGGCGCCCCTTCACTTCTTTTTAAAAGGACCTTTGTCTCATCATGGCTATTCTGCCTATTATTCATGTGGCCTTGGGAAAATTACTTAACCTCTCATTGTATCCACCTCTCAGGATTTTTGTGAAGATTAGATGAGACTGCAGACATTGAATAAATTATAGAGTACTAAAGACATATACACAAGGCCTTGAAGTAATACAATTACTAATTTTTGTTAACAAATACCTTTTTAAGGGTGAACTACTTGACTGCTAAAACATGCCATTTTAACCTTCTAAAATCAAGTGTTTCCCATTATAGAGATAAATAACTTCATACTGTTGTATAGCATAGGCATCCCAAGCCTTCTTAAAATTCACAAATAACACACTTAACCAATTACTTGCAAGCCTGATATTCAGCTAGAAGGCCCTAACACTGACTTGTGGTTGGGATTTACGTGTTAATTGTTGATGCAGCTGCTCTGATTGTGGGTGGCTCTGTCACACTGGTTGTTGGATATTTTGTATGTCACCTTGGCCACACATATTCAACTCAGACACACAGATGATACACAAATGTTTCTCTCTTTCCTGACATCCTTACATCAATCTTACTCCGTTCTCTGTTTCCTTTTGGCCTGACAGTCCCATGGCTCTCTGCACTTCAAGATGGTGCATAAGTGTCTCAGCAGAAGGCAGTTAGGTAACCATAACCCCCACCAAGAAGGGGGGAAAGATAAAGAGACAGTATGTGTCATTAAAACAAAAAAAAACAGCAAGTATCTTTCTTGGGCTTTACAGCAGTACAGAGTAATCTGGCAGCATTGATTCTAAAAGATGCCAGGCTCCTTAAGATATCAACATAGGATCCCCTGGTGGCTCAACTGGCAAAGTGTCTGACTCTTGATCTCAGCTCAGGTCTCGATCTCAGGGTAGTAAGTTCAAGTCCTGTGTTGGGCTCTGACCTGGGCGTGACACCTACATATATATATATATACACACACACACACACACACACACACACACACAGATATACACATACACACACACATTTGTATATATCAGCATAATTTGTTTGAATTTCTGTGATTTAAAGGAAGTTTACATGTATTATTCACGCTTAGTAATAAATACTATAAAACACTATAAATTTCTCAGAAAAGAATAGGATGATCTAAAAACTGTTGTAATCCAGAAATGTAATGCAATTGGAAGAATCTGCACCCAAGGCAAAAGCACTTGAAATTTGTGTTGTGAGGACTAAATGAAACAACCTTGTTATAACCTGTTAATATAGAGTTGGCACAAAGCTGTCCCTGGGTAAATGCTTGTTCCTTCACTCTAAATTTACAGGATAAACACTGTTTTATGTTGAAACCATGAATCACATTAAATTTGCTCTAATATGAATAATAAAATTGCCAAATAGCATGTGGTTTCATCTCAGGAATTAGCGTTCCCCACTAATAAAAAGAGGTAGTGATGAAGTACAAAATTATAGTGAAAGCACTGACCTTATTTGTATGGAGGAAATATGCATGACAAAAAATGAGTGTTTTCTCTCATTCAAATCTGAACTCTATCAACAGAAACCTTTAAGAAAAACTCATCTTGATGCACACACACAAAAAATGTTGTATCAAAGTCCCATAATATTTTAATATATATTTTTGTAAATATATGATTTGTTTGTTTTATAAACCATCACTGAGTCTTTGCAATACATAAAGCAAAAGCTTGATAACACAGTTCTGACCTCAAGCAGTTCACAGGCTGAATTAAGGCTCACCTCCCAACTCATGCTCTCTGGTATCCCCTCTCTCTGTGGATTACCCATTTCACAAATCCGGAAGTCATCATTAACATCTCCTCCCTCATCTCCCATAGCCAGTCAATAAGCACATCCTGCTGTTTCTACTTTGTGAATATCTCTCAACTCCTTTTGTCTATCCAGGTCTCTTCCCTCAACAGTAGTTGATCTCTCCCCTAGACCCCTCTGGCTGCAAACTCAGTCAGTGAAGACAGACTGTTGAAAGTCTGATTCCTGGCTCTGCCATTTAATACATCTGGAACCTCGGGAAAATTGCTTATCTTCCTTGTGCCTCAGTTTCTTCATCTTTTTTTTTTTTTTTTTTTTTCCCAACGTTTATTTATTTTTGGGACAGAGAGAGACAGAGCATGAACGGGGGAGGGGCAGAGAGAGAGGGAGACACAGAATCGGAAACAGGCTCCAGGCTCTGAGCCATCAGCCCAGAGCCCGACGCGGGGCTCGAACTCACGGACTGCGAGATCGTGACCTGGCTGAAGTCAGACGCTCAACCGACTGCGCCACCCAGGCGCCCCAGTTTCTTCATCTTTAAAACAGGAGAAAAATAGCCTACTTCATTGTGAGGATTTCATTAGCTATCACAGGTAAAGTGCTTAAAAGAAAGCATGATAATTTTAAGTACTTGATAAATTTTAGATCATCTCCCTTACTGCAATAACCTCAACGGTTACTTGCATTCTTGTCATTGTTGTTGGTATAGCCAGAACAATTTTTTTTTCTTTTCTCTTATAAAAATATTTTGACTATGCCAACATATTACTTCAAAGACTTCCCACGATTTTTGTTGTAGCTGGGGATCAGGGGTGCAAGAGGACCTAGCCCTGGAGGTCCCACATAGACCAAGTTTGGCCGCTTTCTGCTGACAAAATCCAAAGGCAGAGAAATGAGTGGTGGTGAAATAAGAAAGGAATTGATTTTAGAAAGGCTAACACCAGGAAGACAGCTGGCTAGTGTCTCAAAGTCTGTCTCCAAAATGCTGAAAATACTCCCAGGTTTATATAAAGAAAATGCAGGGCAAAGGTGGATGGATATTTGCAGGCAGGCAGTGAAGGTCAAACTGGTCTTTGTTATGGAGTCAAACACTGGTGGGATCTTGCTGGTTCAGGGTGGTCCTTATTACTTGAGGGGGTAGTTTTGGTTCCTATCAAAGGATGCTTTGCCTTTAGGATTCTGCCTAAGCCAAGAGACCAGCTGGAAAGAAGAACCAACCAGAAAGTTTGAGGTCTAAAAGGAGGCAGCCAAAGTCCTCTTTCCTTGTGATTAACCAAAGTCATTAATATTACTTATAATTCCATGCGTGGTCTGGCCTTTCTATATCTCTCTGGCTTTTTTCCCTCAATGTAATTTAGCTTATGTTGAACTAGTGATGTCCAACAAGCAAATGCACAAAATCTCAGTGGCTTATCACTCCACAGGGCCATTTATTTATCAGCCAGTTAAATCTCTGTGACTCTTACTTAGGCTATAAGGAAAACGTGATTCATACCCCTGTTTCACATTTGGGGATGAAAGCCCGAAGGATCAGCCTATATCCACAGCGAATGCTGTGCTGTTGAGGCACACAGAAAGAAAAAGATGGCCCACTTACACCATACTATTGCATTTAAAGTTTTAGTTCATACATGAAAAATGTTGTGTCCACTCATATCCCATTATCCAGAGACTGCCATATGGTCAAGTTTCAAAGTCAATAGGAAAGGAAGGTATCCAAGGGCAGATAGGGAATGAATAATTATGAAAATATATATATATATTGAATTCACCACACTTTCTGAACTCCAACCTTGGATGGTTCTTTTCTCTATGCATGTGCCAGCTTCTTCCTTTCGGTCCTTTCCATGTATGGTTTCCTCTGCCTGGCATTTTTTATTGTCCTTCATCTTTCCATCTTCAATTTCAGCTTAAAAATGACTTTTTCAAGATATCCCCAAGCATATGTATGTTTCCTCCTATTTGGTTTCCTGATAACTCTCTATAATTTTTTTTCATACTATTTATCAAAATTGTAAGTACATATGGAGCACCTGGGTGGCTCAGTTGGTTAAGCGTCTGACTTCAGCTCAGGTCATGATCTCATAGCTTGTGGGTTTAAGCCCCGCATTGGGCTCTGTGCTGACAGCTCAGAGTCTGGAGCTTGCTTTGGTTTCTATGTCTCCCTCTCTCTCTGCCCCTTCCCTGCTTTAGCTCTCTCTCTCCCTCCCTCTCTCTCTCAAAAATAAAAACACTAAAAGAATTAAAAAAAAAATAATAGCAAGTACATAAATAATGGACTAATTGATTCTTTAATGTCTTCTTCACCACTTCAAAATATACATTTGAATAAAGGAATGCTTTTGGGAGACAGAAGGGGTGTTAAATTTCTTCTAAAAGATTACCACTTGAGTCATACTTAAATTATCCACTTACATACTAAGGCCACTGAGACTGTGTTGATTAATTTTGTGTCAACTTGACTGAGCTAAGGAATGCCCAGATAGCTGGTAAAGCATTTGTTCTGGGTGTGTCTGTAAGGGAGTTTCTGGGAGAGATTAACGTTTGAATGGTAGATTTTGTAAAGAATAATGCCCAGACCAATGCAAATAAGCATCACACAATCTGTTGAGGGCCTGAATATAACAAAATGCCTAGGAAAGGCAAATTCACTCTCTCTGCTGGAGCTGAGACACGTATCTTCTGCCCTCAGACATCAGTGCTGGTGGTTCTCAGGTCCTTGGACTCAGACTTGGGTGTCTGGATAGCCATGTATCTTCTTGGTTCTGCTTCTCTGAAGAACCCTATTACAGATACTGACTTCTTGATTAGCCAAAACCCATCAGACTTGAGATAAGCATGTGAATTAATACTGTTTCAATCTCTACTTTTTTTTTTTTTTAAAGAGAAAGAGAGCACACATGAGCAGGGGAGGGGGGGAGAGAGAGAGAGAGAGAGAGAGAGAGAGAGAGAGAATTTTTTTTTTTAAAGAAAGTCTGTCTTGGGGCGCCTGGGTGGCGCAGTCGGTTAAGCGTCCGACTTCAGCCAGGTCACGATCTTGCGGTCCGTGAGTTCGAGCCCCGCGTCGGGCTCTGGGCTGATGGCTCAGAGCCTGGAGCCTGTTTCCGATTCTGTGTCTCCCTCTCTCTCTGCCCCTCCCCCGTTCATGCTCTGTCTCTCTCTGTCCCAAAAATAAATAAACGTTGAAAAAAAAAATTTAAAAGAAAGTCTGTCTTTACAGAAAGACTGTCATGCGCAGCACCTCATTTGGATGTGCCTGGAGTCTTGGAAGCTGACTATCCTACCTTCTACAAATGCACCTTGAGAGCTTGTTTGGAGTTTCTAGCAGGTGAGCGCAGCTACTTGTTATTCCCTTGACAGACGAAAGGTCCTCTTCTATCGGGAGAAGATCATCCTCTTCTACAGAGCACGCAGCTTCGGGAGGGATGCACTTGGAGCGGTGAGGGAGGAAGGGGACACCTGTCTAGCCAGCCAGATCAACCAAATCAACACCAGCGATCAATGGGGTACAGATGTCACAGCCAGATTGCCCTCACATCCAAGAGAGAGAAAGAATCTTAAGCAGGCTGTATGCGGAGCCCGACACAGGGCTAGATCCCACAACCCTGGGATCAGGACCTGAGCCGAAATCAAGAGTTGGATGCTCAACCAACTGAGCCACCCAGGCGTCCCTCAATGTCTACTTTTGATTTCACTGTGGAGACACAGTCCAGAGGACTCTGGAATTAAGACAACAATAAAAATCAAGATTAACTTGCAAGCAATAATAAAAACAAGTTATAGGTACTACAGTAAAAGAATCTGTTTTGGAACAGCAAAGATCTTTAAGAACAACATTACTCCCATTCTGTATTCTCTCAGGATTCTGGAACTATTTTTTACAACACAGGAAAAACTAGTCAGAACCAAGCTTCAAATCTGTGTGTTATTTACAGTGTATTTCCTTTTTCAGAGACCTCACCATGCTGGATTTATTTACTTTTCCTTTATAAGGCACACCAAAAAAACAAAACAAAAGAAAAAACTTACTTTCCATTTGCATACAACAACTGGGTTTTGCATTCCAAAAGTCTTTAGGAATTGTTCTGGAAATAACTGCAGCTAGGATTTCCCTTAACACTCAATCATGTCAGTCGGAAGATTATTTTTAATTATGTAGCAAAGGGAGACCACTCTTTCTGGTTTTAATTTATTTATAATCTGAAGACTTGCAGAATCTTCAAAAAAAAAGCAAAATTCTCACAAGGAGAGCTACAGTTGCCTACACCTCCCCCCTTTGCAACACAGTAATGAAGGAATACCCCAAAACACAGAATGAACACAATGTACAGCTCAACCTAGATGCAGTCACGACAAAGAACAGAGGTCACGTAAGATATTCACTCAGCTTTCAGTGTGCCTCTCCTGGGGATTGCATAGCAAAGCGAAGAGTAATTCTTTGGAAAGCAGAGAGCAAAGAGTATGCCTTACACGCATGTTATGTGCATCTCTGTGTACATCTGTGTGTGTTTTACATTTTCTAATTTACAGGCATTAAGAAATCTTCTGCTGGCTTTTAGACTATCACTGTGTGAATGTGCACAACCACTTCACACCTACGCTGTGCAAAATCCATCTTTTCCCCCTTTTCTCCAGCTTACCAATTATTGCCAGAGCACTTTCATCATGTCATGCCATGATTTGAAACCTACAATAGCTCTCCATGGCCTACAGGACCAAGTATAAATTCTTTACCCTATTGCATTACTATGTCATTCTCCTTGTGAAAATTGATCTCCATATTTGCTTCAACAGGGAATCTCTCTTCTGTCTAGACCTGGTCTTCATTGACCCTCAAGTGCTTCTGCCAGTTCTCAGCCTTCTTTCATGCTGCTTCCTATCTCTCTTCATTAATTCACGTGGAACCCATTCTTCAAGGTCCACTCAAGCCTCCATGGATTTCTGATTTCAGTGAACTACTATATATTTGTTCTTTCTATGAACAACTTTGGCACTTGCTTATACACTTCTCTGTATAGTGTTGCTTAACTGATTCACATGCATATATCAGTCTCCCCTGTTACAAGATTATCACCTCAGGTAAGATAAGAATTCTGATTTTTTTTCTCTTCGTATACCCACTATACCAACTAACTCTGAATATAATGCTATACACATAACTATCAGATATTTTTAAAGTATATATTAAAGCAAAGTTAAGTATTTATAAGTGTGTTTTAAGGGATGTTTTTAATGTTATAATTTTCCTTTTTCCTCTTTCTTAAGAAAGATTTGCAATATTTCTGAAATAATACTTATAGGTTACCCTGAGATAAACACATGTGAGAACCAGGATGTACCTTTGAACACATGCCGAAGGCCCATGCTATTTCCTCTACTAAAAAGGAAAAGAAACAATATGGGGTTGGTTTCATAACTCTTCCCAGACAAACTCTCTGTGACTCACATGATACATTTTTACTCTCTGCAGCCATTCCCCATTGCAAGGCACGGAGGGCAGAGGTAAAGTATGATGACTGCCATGATAGATAACTTCTTCCTAGGTCTGTTTCCTGCTAGGTAAGATCAAAATCAAGGTTAATCTAAATACTCTCAACCCAGAGGTCCTTGGGGAGCTTATTTAATATAACCCCGTGAACTGACATTTGGAGAGCTACTCCAAACGGAGCTTCAGGCATAGCTCTTCTTCTGAAGACTTTCCTCAGAGAATCCAGAAACCACTCTGGCAGATATTTATCATATTGGCTCTGCAACTCCAAATGAAGTTAGTGTGGAATTTTTCCCTCAAACCAGCAAACTACAGTGGTTCATTTTTAAGACCAGGAGTTCATTCTTGAAGAGTTAAGATGTTGGCAGAAAGGTTGAGGAGTCTTGACAGACTTGTCTGTGTGGAAGTTTTTCCACAGTCCTTGTGGCAACAGTGGAAGAAAGTTGCATCTAGAAGAATCAGCTACCAGGTAGAGTTGCCATACAAAATACAGGATACCCAGTTAAATCTGAATTTCAGATAAAGCCACTTATTTTGAATTTCAGATAAAACTAGTTATTTTGAAAAGTAAGTATGTCTCAAATATTGCATGGGGTATAATTATACTAAAAACGTATGTATTATTTATATGAAATTCAAACTTAACTGGGCATCTTGTATTTTTACTTGTTAAATCTGTCCAATCATGTGGACATATTGTTAAGGTGCTCTTATCAGGGCATTAGCAAATAACATTTCCCATAGAAATTTATAGTTATCAATCTTCTGTGAGCCTATTAAATATTATCATCTGTACTTTCCTTCTAGAGATCAAATAATGTGATATTTGTGTAAAGTATGAACTGTACTTGAAGAAAATAAATAACAACTGTTGAAGAAAGAATGCCACTGCAAAACCTTAAATTTTTCTCTCATTTTTTTCCATTTCATTTCACAAGGTGAGACACTAATTATCTTAGCCTTGAGCAAATTCACAAATGAGAAAAAATTACTATCAAACTGAGAGACACGTGTTATAGAAGCCATTTATAAAAAATTGGTCATAGTTCCAGCTAAGTCAGTCAGTCTTAATGGGGCCCCTCCCTTCTCCCTGACAGTCTTCAATAACTTTACCAAATTTACCAACCTCAGGACAGGCTATGTATCACATATGAGCACCAAGTGGTACAAGAAGCCTTGCCTTGTAGCAAATGCATGGAGCTCTCTTATTTGCCCTTGTTCTCTCTAAATAGCAAAGATCTGTTTCTGGGTTCTCAGCATGCTTGTTTATCATCAATGAATAAAATTCCAAAGAAAACAAGACATCATCCAATTTAGATCCTACTCAGTAAAAATGAAAAATGGAAGTCTTTCGTGAATACAGGAGTGTGAAACAGAATGCTTTTCCACTGACTGATTGTGTTGGGGTGACAGGGAAAGTATGTTATGGAAAAGGCCACCAAGGAAGAACAGCATGGATAGTGTGAGAGTTTAGCCAGAGATGCAGGAGCCACGCGCCTGGACAAAAAAATGTGTAGCCAGCAGACTTGGCCCCAAATTGTTTAACTTGGAAGATCCACACTGCCAATCTCATGATTTTGGACAAAATGTTATAGTGTTTACCTAGGAACTTTTGACTGGCAAGTTGATGACTGATTTACAAATTAAATTAAATCTTCATTTAGGATACTCAATTGCTAAATATACTCTGGTGGCTGTGCTTTCTTAAAAGCTAAAGAAGGCACTCAAAATGAGAGCTGGTTAGAAAGATCATATGAAAATTAAAATTTGGTGGAACTTAAGTCCTGTGGAGTTCAGGTTAAACCAGAATAGGCTTTATTTATATTGACTTAATTCTTCCCAAATTAAACATATTATTTAATTATGCATTTTACTTTGGAAGCACCTTAGAATAGTTTAAGTCTTATTAAGTATTATTTTCTAGTGACTCAATTCCATTGGCTGGAAGTTTTCCAGTACCAATCCCACTTCTAAAATAATAGTGGGTTTGCTCAGCCTTTAATCTTTCCAAAGTTCAAAAGGGGGGTGCCATCTGGTGGAAATGTAGTAAAATCTATTTTGATTACAGTTGGACCATTTAGAATCTGTACATTTTTCCTCCTTAAAAATGTATTTACTTCCTGTTCATGAGAAGAAATTGTATCTATCACTTCAGGGGGGAAAAAAAAGTCTTTTAGTTAACCTTAAGTAAGTTGTTTTATGACAGAGAGATTAGGAGGCTCAAAAAACTAAGTTGGGAGAGCAGTTGTGTCAGAGAAAAAGGCTCCCTAAATCAGCACTGTTGCTAAGGTAAGCTGGTGAGAGGAGTTTATAAAATTTCACTTGATTGGGGCACCTGGGCGGGTCACTTGGTAAAGCATCCAACTCTTGATTTCAGCTCAGGTCATGATCTCACAGTTCGTGAGTTTGAGCCCCACATCAGGCTCTGTACTGACAGTGCAGAGCCTGTCTGGGATTTTCTCTCTCTCTCTCTCTCTCTGTCCCTACCCTAATTGCTCACTCTCTCTCCCTCCCTCTCTCTCTCTCAAAAATAAACAAAAAATAAAAATAAAGTTTCACTTGATTAACCTACATCATTATTCATCATATTAAATCTAGCTCCTATCAGGGTTTATCCAACAGTACAAAATTGTATCCTTCCAAAGAAATAGAAAATTAAGAGGAAGAAAAAATAAAAAACAAGCTTTTAATTAATGATTGCTTACACTTCATTTTTTTAAATTACCAAACACACTTAAATATTATCTAATTAAGGACAGAAGCAACTTAGTTTGAGTACTTTCCATATACTTCTGTAATGCTTAAGTTGTTCTCCAAGAGAATATTAAATAGTATCAGGTTAAGGGCTAGACTGCCAAACAAAACATTTCAGGAAGAACTGTTTATCTCTTGTTAATTAAAAGAATGAAATAAAAGACAAAAAGAAACTAAGAGAAAGAAAGACAGCCTGAAAGAGACAGAAAAGAAGGAAGTGAAGGAGAGAAGAGGGAGTTGAGGAGGGGAAGGAAGGGAGGGAAGAGGTATCCCTGTGCTTGTGTAAGGACTTACAGAAGCAGTAATCAGATCTCTGCAGAAATAAAAGTGAGACAGCTTTTCTCCAAGGGTTGTCACTTCTACGCTTGTTACCTTTGAACAATCTTCAACAAGTTAGAACTTTTACATTATAAAGGGTGTCTAAATTCTTAAGTCTACAACTAATGTCAAAGTTTAAGCACTTCTAAAATGAACACATTTAGAGGACGTTTACAAAGACGTTGAAGGCTCTGTTAACTCTGCTTTGACCGACTCCTAAACACTGCTTTGAAATATTGTTCATTTTAAACTGACAAAAGGTAATGAGGCCACTTATGAATTTGTTATGTGGAAACTAATGCCAAGACTATATAATCTGATGTCACTGTGCTTTTTAAAATTATTATTTTAGTAAAATCAGGAATATCATCTTCACGGCTTCCCCATCACCTTTACAAAGTGGGCCTTGGTTCATGGTTCTCAGCACCAAGCAAGCAGCTCCAAAGTTTTTCCAAGATAATGTGACCCAGTTGACCAGCTCTCCCAAAATAGGTCTGCACCACAGGAAAGCACTGAATGTCAAGGCAGAGGAGTCCATGCCAGCCTTGTGTTACTGCAATCAATATATTTTCAACTACAGTACTCTCACAGACACACACAAAGTCTTCATCCAAAGCCAAGCACCCCCACTCTGACCACCATCGACGTATTGTAAGTGTGGTCATTTCAGTGTCAGCTGTAGCATGGCATATTAACCTGTTGAGACATGCATCATGTGGCTGTGCTTGGATTTGAGAGGTTTTAAGAAAAGTAAAAAAAACCCAGTATATGATAGACTACTACCAGTGTTTACATTGGCAAAGTAAGAGAGCCTATTCTGTACTTCTAAGTTCATAAAGGATTGTGCTTTCCTACCTCCTTGAAGTTAAGAGTGATACTGTGCCCTGATTTAGCCAATGAAATGTGAAGGGAAGTAACACATGCTACTTTGGGAGGAAGCATTTAATCACCAGCATTCAACTCTTGCCCCCTTTTCCTCTGAAGAGTAAAACTTTGAAGCAGAGCCAGCATAGGATAGTGAGGACTGCCTTGTTGGAGCAGACCCCCACCTCCACTCGCGGACATGTAACATGAACACTTTACTTTTAGTTAGAATACGCCATTGAGGTTTTGCCATTTTTGTTACGGCAGCATAAACTAAACTATCCTGACTGATACATTGTCTTTTCCAATAAAGTAAAAAAGAAATGAGAAATTTTAAAATACCAGTAAATAGGGACATAGGATTAGGATGAAAATAAAAATAGATATATTTTTAAATGAAAGTAATAAGAAATTGAAAAATATTATACAGACATATAGGATGGGTGTTTCAACTGTAAGAATATTTCTAAAAGATAAAGAGTAAATCATATCACCTGTAAAAAATTCTGTGTCTAGGCAATTGATAATCAACAAGCAATGGCAAATCACAAAATGAAAAAACCTACTTTTAATTCAGGAGAAATATAGGAGTTTGAAAAATTAAAGGCTAATCAGGTAAAATACCATTGACAAAATTTTCATCACAAGTATAACTTTTATCTGGTATTATGGATTCAAATATGATAACAGTATGCAGATTACTACTGTTAATAACAAAATGTATACCAGCAAACGATTCTGTAAAAATATCCCTAACAAGAGAGACATCATTGGGATGGAATATGCAAAAATGCAAACCTTTGAAGAACTCACTTACTAACCTAGTTCACACAAATATATTCTGGACTTGAACTTAAAAACAAATAGACCTAACAAACACTTTATTGATAAGAAACTAATATGTTTACAAAGTAAGAAGCATCTGTATATAGATACCCATTTGAATTAAGAAATTTAAAAGAAATTCTAAATTCTTAATTTCAAAGAGGAGAGCTTTACCCATTCTCTTTCTTTCATTTTTCTTCACTTGGTCTTCTCTTTCTCTATCTTCTTTTCATGCTTTGAAGTTCACGACCTTTCCTCTTCCATGTTCAGACTCCATTTGCTAACTCTATTTGCTAACCTTTTGTAAAAGAAACTGAGAGCTAGAGTCACTCCAGGTGAGTCAACGGGCACTTTGCATGGGACACTTGAGAGACAGCTACACTTGATGGCAAGGTTTCAAATAGACATATCCACATAGTATCATTGACTCCATGATAGGAAAAAAAAAAGAGTTTTAAAAATGGTTTAACTTTGCCCTGCAGTAAAAATATTCATTGCAACATTTCCAATGAATCTTCATTACATCTCCAACAGAACATCAACCAAGGGGACAGCAATCATTCCTAAAGCACTTCATTCCACTTTGTACAGATTTTATCTTTACAAAGTTTTGTTCTTTTTTTTTGGTTTTTTTTTTTTTTTTATATTTTGCCCTCACTTGCCTTGCTGTGACTTCCTTTGGTCAATGTTTCTTGTCTTGGGCAGAGGGATAAAAAGCAAAGGAAGTAGTAAGTTGGAGTGTTTAAATAAGCCCTCTGAGGTCAGAATACCCACATTCAACTGTTGGCCCCACCATTCCATATCTGTGTGTCCTGAGGAAAATTATTGACCTGGTTTGTGCCTGGATTTTTCCATCTGAAAAATGGGATAATATGATAATATAATGAATAATGTCTATGTAATAATGTTGATTTTAACTTAAATGGGGCAATTTATGTGGAGGCACTGAGTTTAACACCTGTGACATAATAACCAAATAATGAATGCTAGCTGGATTATAAATCTCTTTCAAATTACAACCACCCAAACATTTAAGGGTTATTCCATCTAATATGTCTATTCTGTTTGCTATTTCCATTTATTACATAATATTTATTCTTTAAAGCTACAATTTTATGAAAAAGCAACAATTTTATAATGGAGCAAGAAGAGATCCAGACAGATTTCAGAGTATTTGAGTAAATCACCAAGAAAAGGAACAGCAACCTGGCCCTCTGAAGGCATAATGAAAGTCCTAGAAAATAATCATATTTCAGAAATCACAGAGTACTCCAATGTAATCACTCCCAGGCAAAATCCTGTAGAAATATTGTTCTTTGGCTTATGTTTATCTATCCAAACAGATTAATGATATTCCTGGTATTCAGATTATAATCTTTTGTAGTCATTTGCATTTTACTTTCTTAGGATTGCTTCAGCATAAAAAAAAAATATGTTTTTAGCCTTAATGTTTTCCCTTCAAATTCTTTTCCTCTTCCAAAAGCAGTAAGCAGTATATCAAGCAAGATTTCAGATTTCAAAAAAAACTCCAATTTTTATTTCATAGAAACATTGAAACAGCTAAATTTTCATCAGCCCTGACCCAATACAGCATCAAGTTGAATCAGGTGAGCCATACCACCCAGCACTAGTATCTTTGAGTTAATTTAATATAAACAAAGTCCATCAACTATCAGATGGAGAAGATTTTATCTTGATAAATGAAGGATTCACTGATCCATATAAAATGAAAATTAGTATAAGCTAAATAATGAATTTATTTATAACACACAAATAACAGTGAGAGACAAATGAAGAGAATGAGGTGTCACAGAAGCCAAAGGAAGAGTGTTTGATGAAGACAGAGTATTCAATTAAAGTGGATTTCTGCTAAGAGAGCAAATGATATTTCCCATCTAGCTTCCGCGGGTGGTAGGCAGAAAAAAGTTATGCTATGCCCTTCTATAGAATTTGCTACAGTTGGATTCTCATCTGTCGTGTGGTTAATTGCATCTAGGACACCTAAAATGTCTTATGGGTAATAATATGTGGGGCAACCAACTTTCTAACAGATGAACACAATGACAAGGCATTATCTTCTTGGTGTTCTTCCCTGGAATTGGACTCTCTTGCCCCCTTCTTCTCAGATCAATTGGGACCCAGCTGGCTATTGATCTCCAGGGAACATGGTGGGCTGTGGAAGCCTGACACTGCTGTCAGAAGTCTTAGGTATACCTAAGGACATACTTCATATTTCTTTTCTCATCTTGGAGGAACTGTCATTTCTTGCCTCAGGCTCCCATCTATTAATTTGTTTATGTTTCCAGCTACCTTCTTATTGAAAAGGACTACAGAAAGTGAAATGCTAATCTTTCTTTCCAACCAACAATGGATTTCCTCACTTAGAATTGATTTATTAGAAAAGTAGTGAACTAGTGCCAAGGAAAGTATTTGCTATCGTTCTATTTATAAAGGAGCTCGGAAACTTTGTAGTTTAGGCTTATTCTTCTCTAAAATCAATTCTTTGCTGGTGTTTAGGAGTCTCTCTTTGATCTCTTTCTAAATAGTAATTTTAAATATATGAAATCATAGAGTATTTCCCCATCAAATTTATATTGATTATTTCTATACTAACAAAATTGTTATATCTTTGGAAAACTGAATGATTCAGAGAGAAAATGATTAAAAATAGAAAACAGACTTTTTTTTAAGATTTAGGAAATATCATAGATGTATTATATTTGCCAAAAGTAAAACTTATTTAGTGAATGTTAGAAGAAATTACTTTATCATAAAAAATACCTGCTTCATCTTGTGACTGTGTAAAAAAAATAGAAGATATTAAGGAAAGAAGATGAAAAGAACAGGAAGGAAGAAGAGGAAGAATGGAAGGAAAACAAGACACCAGGGAAAAGGGAAGACTATGAGGAAGAGAGACAAAGGAAACAAAAAGGCAGGGACAGGGAATAAAGCTAAAGCAAAGAGAAGTCAGCCTTTCTTCAAAATAGAGTTAACTAGGGAGAAAATTGTCTTGTGTACTATAAATAAATTAAGCAACCCAATTATTCACTAAGGCAGTAGTCATCAGAATAAAATCATACCCAGGCTTCAGTCCTTCTGAAATTTTTTTCTATTCAAATGCTGAGATACTTCTCTCTAAACAGCATGAATTTAATCAATAAACACTTTTTAAAGAACTTACTATGTGCCAGATACATAGGTATGGCTAGAGCAATTATAGGTTGTGGAAAAAAATTTATATGTGCTGGAAGAGCTGAAACTATAACATTTTTCCTTCACAGAAGCTTTCTAGGAAAATCCCTATATTGCCTTTGCTAAATATAACTGAAGTTCAGGCACAAACCCAATGTCCAAGAGGCCTGAAGCAAGAATGAAAAGTAAGACCCACAGTTTGGCTTATTCTTAGAACTAACTCTTAAAGGCCATAAAAAAAGTAAATACATGTAGGAAAATGTAGGAAAATACATGTAAGGAAAGCTCATTTAAGTTTGAGACCCCCGTTTGGTTTTCTTGTTTTGCAACCTCCAACCACATCACTTGCAGTAAACTCTCCTATACTCTCAGTTATCCTCAGTGAGATCCCAGGCATAGAGAATTATTGACTTTTAAAATCAAAAGTTATTGCCTCCTTCCACAGGTCTTTGCAGACAGGCTTAGTTAATATTCACAGCTTTTTAGATGCTCCTAAATCTGGTAACAAACCTTTTGAGATTATAGGTCTTCTCTTTTTACAAGCTCATATTGTAAATGAAAAGATGGAGACCTACAGAGACTTGGCTTTTGTCCAGGAAGAATCAAATACTTTATTGAAGAAACCAAACCTATAAAGTTCTGGAAGGTCATATGCTTAGTATTAAAGATAACAGCGGCCTGGGGTAAGCTATGAAATCTCTTGTTCTTTGAAAATAAGGTCTATCTTAAAGAGAAATGTCAGATCTAATTACTGAATGCAAGATTCTTCCAAGGCTGCCTGGGTATTTCTAAGTGACTGCCTCTTAAAATGCCTGGTGAAATATTCTTCATGAACTAGACCCTGGTGGCTGATACTACCATCATTATCAATTCTTTGTACTTCTTGACATCAACCATCAATTAAGGCAATATGCAAAATAAATCACTGTAGAGGATCTGTCTGGTAATTTGCTTAGTCCTATGCTTACTAAATAACTGCATATCCTAATAAACATTGCTAGGTCCATATTTATAATTTTAGCCAGAAACATTGTATTTTGTTATTTATTTGCAAACTATAAGTGCTGCTAAAAAAAACAAAACAAAACAAAACAAAACAAAAACAAAGGTAAAATGCCCTGTACTTTATTATAGATAGCACATACATATCTCTTAAAAAGTATGTGCATATACATATTTCTGGGTTATGATGTGATCATAAATGTTAAGACATTATCTGCCTAATAAAAACTTATCTAAACTCCTAAACTTTAAAGATCGTTTCCTTAGTCTTCTTCTCACTCAGTCTCCCAGATCTTGACTTCTCTACTAATTTCCCAAATCCATGCTCTTTGCATCCAACAGAACCTTTAAAATCTTCAAATAAAGTCTGGGAAAGAGTGAGTGGTGAGGGGAATGTTGTCAATGAACTTAATTCTGGATGGAACTCTGGCCCCAACTCAACAGAAAATCCACAATAGCTCCCCGCTGCCTTGTCTGCCAACTTCCATTAAGCCAGAAGAGATTAAGATGCCTCCAAAAACAATTTGGGGGCAGACTGAAGATATGGCCAAATAGTAATTTACATGAGTGAGTTATTATAGCTACCCTATGCGCACAAATTCTACTTGAAGGACCAAATGATCAACTTGAAATACAGAGGGTTTATAAATCCATAGGAATTTTGCCACTCATCATTTTCTGGCCCACTGCTAAAATTCAAATAATTTTTATATTTTACTTGGCCTTAAAAATGCATATTAAACAGTACTGAGCATTTTGTTCAAAATAGAATTATCAAAAACACATTGAATCTCATACATTTCCATTTAAATAAATGAGCCCTTTTCATTTTGTAACAATACATGTAGCTGATTGCACACAGTATTATTATTACTCATCTAGGTTTTTAAAAAATGTATGACATTGAAAGATTTCCTGTTTTGACGTTATAGTATATACTTATTTCATGCAAGAAAGCTACTCTAGGAGAGCCCTTCTGGGTGAGTTGAAATCTGCCCACACCTTAGTGGTGGTCTCTAGGCAGCCATTTTCCTTCAAGACCTCGTGTCATGGTCCAGGCAGGGAGGATCAACTCCAAGCCTAGGCAGTAAAACATGTCTGCAGAACAGCAGGAAAGAAGCTGGTACACAAAGAAAAGTAAAAATAAAGACCGACAATGTGACCTACTCCTGGGTCCCCTCCCAGTCTAGCTGATGTTGGATTCTGTGAACGCCTATTATCCATCCACAAAAGTCCCTTTCTAGCTCACACAATTTAATGTGTATTTCTGTTCATTTCAATTAAGAGGTCATTAACCAAGACATCATAATTTTTCCAGCAGAATGATCTTCAATTTTATTATGATCATCAATAGTTAAAAAGGACCAACAATAATTTTAAAAATTAAATGAAAACCTCAGCCTTTGTATAAAATATCAATTTAATTAAGTCAAGGATCCCTACTTGCTTCCACACTTATTTTTTCACCTCCCACCCTTTCTGTTCAAATCAAAAGATGGTGGGCTATGTCTTCCATAAAGGAGCATAAAAAGAAGTTGACCAGTAATTTAAAGCTGTCAAGACAGAGTCTCAGGTTAAAGGAACCACACACAAAAAAGATGAATCTACTTAACGCAATCTTGACACACTGAGTACTTAGGACACTTCAGGCTCCGTTCAGAGAACGTTCTGCACACTATCTCATTTAAACATCACAACAGTCCTGCAAGGTCAGCTCTCTTTCTATGGCCATCTCACAAATGAGGAAACTAAAGCTCTGAAAAGTTGCACAAGAATTTCTCAACAGCCACCTTGTTCTTAAATTCCTTAGCCCATCAGTGTTTTAACATGTTTGGTAAAGATTTTCAATACCTTAACAATAACTCACATCAGTTTTTTTTTTTTAATATTATAAAAGGTGTGGCATAAACCTAAACTCATTTAATCCTCTGGGGGGGAAAAACCCATCAGGATATTATTATCCTCTTGTACAGATGAGGAGAGGATAGTTCAGGAAAGTTAAAGGACTAGTCAAAAGAGAGAGGAACTAATATTTATTGAGGACTTACTATGTTTTCAGAACTCTACAAGGCACTTCTTAACTAGTTTATCTCATGTAGTTAAAGTAACAGCTACATAAGGCCTGCGTTACTCATGTGTTATAGTAGAGAAAATGAAACTTCCCTGTGACTCAGCCTGAGGACCAGAGCTAGAACTCAAGTATATTTGACTTCATTTTCCAGCAATTACTTATTGAGTGCCTTTTACTGTGTGCCATGCGCTGTGCTAGCTGTTTCATCCATCAAAGAGGGGAGTATACAAATGAATAAAACAGGACCCGATCTCAATATAAAAATAAAATCTTATTCTCATGTTCAATAAACAGTGCTGTATTCCCCTGGCTGCTTCTATCCTCAAGGCATGTGAGGATGAAGTCGTGGGATAAAAACAGAACTAATGCCAACTATTACTTACCAAAAGGGTCTCAGCTCTTCAGAATCCAAAGCAGGACAGGAAGAGAATGTAAGAAAGTTGAAAATTCATCAGAGGCACTGAAACTAAAGGAGAAGTTTCGTGCAAAGAATATGAGAGGATGATGAAAACTGAGTTGCTGGAAAAATATTGCAAAAAGGATTTTGTTTTGGAGGGAAAGGGATTCAAACTTTATTAAAAGAGATGCTCTGCTCCTTTCTTTCTTTCTCTCTTCCTCTTCACTAGTCTTAAGCATCCCAAGTATAAAGGGATAGCAGGGCAAGGGGCTTAAAGGCCGGCTAAAGGATCTGGCTAGAACACTCTAATCATTTACATATTGACACATGCTTACATAATGGCATTTTTCATGGAAAATGTCACTGCTTGTTTTTTTTCTGAAGTAGTTAATGGATTTGTAGCCACAAAATGGTGGTCTGAAGCAAATACCACAAAGACTTTTCTTCTTCCATTGTGGACGTGTCACGGTACACTGAGTCTACAGAACAAAACGTACCTTCTTTATGCCTGTTTGAATATAACAACTTAATAGCATTACCTAGAAAAACCAGTCCCAGCCTAAAACTGAAAAAGTATAGGGAAGAAATCTGCTGCTGTATCACTTAAAATATTTTGTGTGCCTATTCTCTCATCTAACCCTTCAGAGTTTATCTTTGGAAAATATTACATTCTAAAGATTCCAAAAACTAATGTTACCCTGACAAAACTATGAAAGTTTTGGGCTTTTTAAAGGGCCCCAAAAGATTTATAGCTAGTTTGTTTTCTATCTGGAAAAGTAACAAGTGAACTATTTACACAGTAGCTGCTTCCTTCATTCATCTGGTTTAGATCAAATTAATCCCACTTTTGGATGAAAGTTATCATGAACTTAATGTTTATGATGCACAGTGGTATTTACTAGATATTACATAATTGCATTCATCTATGCTTCTGGCTACTTCTGTTCCTTTGACATCAAAAAAATATATAAAACTTTTCTGTTTATTAGGAAAAGAGCTGTGATTATTTTATCCCAGATAACAAATCAGTAAGAAGATAACTCATTTTTAAACAGTGGCAGTTGCTCTCTGAGAAGAGCTGATTTGACAAGCTGACGATCAAACCAAAGTTCCTATCTGCAATCTCCTCTTCCGAGACAAGCTCGGCAGGTGTGCCTAAACCAACTTTCCACTTCATCTACTTCTGCCCATTCCTCCCCACCCTACCCCTTAAATGATGCTTTCTACTATTGGGTATGAGAAATCAGAAGACTTAACTTCCAAAAACACTCTCTGCAACTGACATTCTTCAAGGTATCTTTTTCAAATCTAGCCATGAAATCAAAATAAATATTTTAAAGAACAAAATTATAAGCTGGTATTAGAAAAATGATTATCATTCACTTGTGTAGCAATGTATTTATATACAGACATGTATGTGTGCTGTGTCATGTTGTCTTTAATCCGAGATTTATAAAAATAGATATAGATATCTATCATAGTACTGTGCTTCAAATACAAATCAATAATGGCTAGTAACCAAAGTAAATGTTTTAGAAAGATATGATAATGAAATAATCCTTTCCTAAAATATTGAGCTCATTATTTATTAATCCTGTGTAAGGCAAGAAGCCAGGAAAAAGGATTTGTCACCACCACACTTGGGAACTCTGATAAATGTGATCAGTGCTAAGATGCAGCCCAGCCTGGGGATGAGCTCAGCCTTTTTTGTTATTCTTTTTGCTATTTCTTCCACATCTAGCCTCCCTGCTCCTACTCCTCTATCAATCAGATTATGTCCAAAAAGAGATAGAATGAGGACACGGCCAAAATGATTTGCAAATTCCTACTTTGGTTGATCCAACTTCTTTTAAAGTATGTTGTTTGGTCTCATTAATGCCACTGCTGTAAAGTTACAAGTAAATTACCAAACTGTGAAAAACAGAGTAACTTCCTGCAATTGCTAAGTAGTTTTAAAATTATCTTTTATTAAAACAAGCAAACAAATAAAAAAGAAATAGATCACATGCTATTCCTCTGAGGTAAATGGACAATCCAAAATTGATTAACCAAAAAAAAGTGACAAGGACTATGTAAGACAGAAATTTTCTGTTCTTATTTGTGTTGAGATTAACACATCAATTTGATATAGTGCTGGGAACCCTTATTTTCATCTCAGTTTTATCCTCTGAACAAATACTCCTAAGAGTGGCTTTGGGAAGAATTTTGTTTTCTTTCTTTGTAGAAAAAAACAGTGAGAACTTCACCAATTAATAAAGAGAAACCGAGAAAAGGTCATGATGACAAAGTTCTTTCTGACATCAGACTGCTCGCCTGGGTAAAACAATCACCTTTTCTGACCCCTAGCACTCACACATGCCCAGTCCTGAAGCCTTGTCTTGCAGGATGCCAGTGTTATCCTGTTTAGCATCCCTTGGACACTTCTGCCTGCCATCTATTCTGTACCCCTGGATCTATCTTTGCCTTTCCCAAGCTGAGTTCCACATTTTATACAATACAATTTTGATTACTACGCACTCTCCCCATTTTGAAAAGAGAGAGGTAAATTATGGTAACAGCCATCTCATCTCAGGGGCTACAAACCACCAACTTTGAGACCCAATGTCCATGTAAGTCCTTGCTGAAACTTGGTGGTACATTGACCTTATGCCTGGACTTGAGACCCCCAAGTATGCTTATGAGAATTTGGGTTATGTCATTGTACCACAAATAAAATTGCAACTTATTTTCCAAAGGCACACTTAGTGTTCAAGGGTGATGCATGTTAGTGTGGGGCTAGGCTACTGAAGTAGGAGTCTCATCTTGGCTCTAGACTAAGATGTGTTAAGTCAGGCCCAGTTGTCAGATTTTCAAGTGAAGAGTATGTACGTCATTGCTAAATCCTACCGAGGAGCTCTCTCATGAATAAAAGGACAGAAGACAGGACTCTAAAGAATGTCATTATCTAATGGATGAGCACAAGAAAGGAAACAAATACAGAAGATTAGGAAAAAGAAAAATTATCAGGATTTGGTGTTGCCTTAGAAATCAAGACGGAAAAGTGTTTCAAAGGAGATAAGAGGAAGACGTGACTCAGTTGTGCAATAGTAGTGACAGAGATCAAGATAAACATGGCATTCCAAAAGGTATCACAGAATGTCAAATGATAAGCTCTTTTCTTATCAACTTAAATCTTTAAAATACAAAAATTGTGTGTGTTTGGGGGGGGGGGGTGTTCCTGGCTGACTCAGTGTCAAGTCAGTTAAATATCCAACTCTTGGTTTTGGCTCAGGTCATGATGTCACAGTTCATGGGATCAGGCCCTGCGTCAGTCTCTATGCTGTCAGCACACAGCCTGCTTGGAATTCTCTTTCCCTTTTTCTCTGCCCCTCTTCTGCTCATGCATGCTCACTCTCTCTCTCTCTCTCTCAAAATAAATTAATAAAAACTTGGGGTGCTTGGGTGGCTCAGGTGGTTAAGCATCCGACTTCAGCCCAGGTCATGATCTCGCAGTTCATGAGTTCCAGCCCCGTGTCGGCTCTGTGCTGACAGCTCAGAGCCTGGAGCCTGCTTTGGATTCTGTGTCTCCCTCTCTCTTTACCCCTTGCCTTCTCTCTCTCTCTCTCTCTCTCTCTCTCTCAAAAATAAACATTAAAAAATAATTTAAATTAATAAAAACTTTAAAAAATAATAAAATAAAATACAAAAGTGACTCTTCTTCCTGTTCCCTTTCTTTCCCAGGCAAATCAGACCACAAACCATTAGGGCACATCAAGTAAGCCAGAGGAGCTGCTGTGCTCCAAAGGTGGGCATGAAAACCTGAGGACAGTAAAGAAAGTGCCTGTGTTGGAAGGCAGCCCAGGGTGGGCCCAAGTGGGGTAAGGAAAGTGCCCATATTGGGAATTGTTGCCAAGTATGTGGTGTTAGAGCCAAGAGCAGGGGGAGTAGGGCCATCTGTGCAGGGTAGAGGCAGCACTGGCAAAGGGAAATTGGTTACATGCAAGGAATTGAACAAATAAGTAATTATATTAAAGATAATTAAGTCAGATTTCTCACTGTGGGAGAAGAGAGTTAACAATGCAAAAAGCAAGAAAACTAGGATGAACCCTGTGCAATGAAATTGCATGTAGCAGTATGAGCTCACGCACTTCGACATACATATAGGTAGGTGTCAAAATTAATATAGCTTTTTTCACCAAAACAGCCTGTAAGCAGCAACACCCAATAACAATGGGCAAATCCACCCCTCAGATTTCCAATTCTAATTGTCATTCTTCAACAAAAGAAGTACAAGAGAAATAGTCAACTTCATGGCTAAAGCAGGGATGATACAAAATGGAAGCATGTTGCTGTGTCAGAAAACATAAGAAGGAACATTCTGTGGTGCTAGAAAGCAACAAAATGCTCAAAACATGAAGAGAAATTTTAAATTTTTTCTAGCTTTACTGAGATACAATTAACATAGAACATTGTATAGGTTTAAGATGTGCAATATGATGATTTAATACACATACATGTTGTAAAGTGATTACCACGATAAGGTTAGTTAACACAGTCATCACTTCACATAATTATAATTTTGTTTGTGTGGGGGGTGAGAACATTTAAGATGTATTTTCTTATCAATTTTCAAGTATATAGTACAATATCATTAAGTACAGTCAACTTGCTGTATATCTCTAAGACTTATTCATCTAATAACCGGAACTTTACACTTTGACCAGCATGACCCCATTTTCCCCACCCCTCAGCCTATAGTAAATGACATTCTACTCTTTATTACTATGATTTTGGCTTTTTATTAGATCCCACATATAAGTGAGATAATACAGTATTTGTCTTTCTCTGTCTGACTTATTTCACTTAGCATAATACCCTCAAGGTCCATCCATTTGTCACAAATATCAGGATTGCAGTCTTTTTTTTAATGCCTAAATAACATTCCATTATATGTCTTTTTTTTCCTCACTTTTTCTTTATCACATTTTCTTTACCCATTCACTCACCAATAAAGATTTAGTTTCCATATCTTGACTGTTGTGAATAATGCTGTAATAAATATGGGGTTGCAGATACGTCTTTGAGATAATAATTTCATTTCCTTCAAATATATACCCAGAAGTGGGATTGCTACATCATATGGTAGATCTATTTTTTTTTAATGTTTATTTATTTTTTAAGGAGAGAGAGACAAAGCGTGAGCGGGTGAGGGACAGAGAGAGAGGGAGGAACAGAACCGGAAGCAGGCTCCAGGCTCTGAGCTGTCAGCACAGAGCCTGATTCCGGCTTGAACCCATGAGCCATGAGATCATGACCTGAGCCGAAGTCAGACACTTAACCGACAGAGCCACCAGGCGCCTCTGGTAATTCTATTTTTAACTTTTTGAGGAACCTCCATACTGTTTTCCATAGTGTCTTCACCAATTTATATTGCCAGCAATAACACACAAGTGTTCTCTTTTCTCCTTATGCTCCCCAACATTTCTTATTTCTTGTCTTTTTGCTAATAGCCATCCTAACACATATGAGGTGATATCTCATTATGGTTTCCATTTGTATTTCCCTGATGATTAGTAAGTAATGTTGAGCACCTTTTCATTTACCTGTTGGCCATCTGTATATCTTCTTTGGGAAAATGTATATTCTGGTCCTCAACCCATTTTTTTTATTTTATTAAAAAAAAAATTTTTTTTAACGTTTATTTATTTTTTAGACAGAGAGAGACAGAGCATGAATGGGGGAGGGTCAGAGAGAGAGGGAGACACAGAATCCGAAACAGGCTCCAGGCTCTGAGCTGTCAGCACAGAGCCCAATGCGGGGCTCGAACTCACGGACCGCAAGATCATGACCTGAACTGGAGTCAGACGCTTTACCGACTGAGCCACCCAGACGCCCCACGACCTATTTTTTAAAATTAGATGATTTGGTTTTCTACTATTGAGTTGTATAAGGGCATTATATATTTTACCTATTGATACCTTATCTAACGTACTGTTTGCACATATTGTCTCCCGTTAAGTAGGGTGCCTTTTCATTTTGTTTAAAATTATTCTTTAGCTGAGTAGAAGCTTTTCAGATGTAGTCGCATTTACTTATTTTCGTTTCTGTTGCTTGCGCTTTTGGTGTTGCATACAAAACATCACTGCCAAGACCAGTGTCAAGGAGCTTTTTCCCTGTGTTGTCTCCTAGAAGTTTTATGGCTTCAGTTCTTATATTTAAGTCTTTAATCTATTTTGAGTTAATCTTTGTGAGTGGAAGATAGGAGTCCAATTCCATTCTTTTGCATGTGAATATCCAGTTTTCTAAATACCATTTACTGAAAAGATTATCTTTTCCCCATTGACTATTCTTGATTCAAAGGGGACTTTTTTTAAAAGGACCCAGAAGTAAGCTTAAAGTTTACAGAAGCCATTGACTAAGTTGGAGAAAATTTGAACATCAAAATAAATATTTATAGTAATAAGTTATCACTCACTGAGCAAACCAGGAGTTATGAATTCACATGAATATAAGTAAATTGAAATTTTTATGAGGAACAGGAATTTTCAAACTACCTTCACATAAAATATTTATATATTTCAAAGCAAAATGGAAATAACTTTACACTGCAGAAGCCTAGCAGATACCACATCAGATCAGCGATAAAAGAAAATATTATCAGCAATAAGAAAAATTAAAAATTTATGCCACACAATAGGAGGCAGTTAAAAGAACACAGCCTAACTTCTGTCATATTCCTGCCAAATAAACATAACCTGAACGTAAGCAGTAAGAAATATATGCTAAGTCCTAGTTGAGGACTTCTCCAAAGTACCCCAAAATTCAGATGTAACAAAATCATAAAATACAAGGAAAGACTGAGAAAGTGTTTCAAAGTAAAGAGGATTATGAGACACAACTAAATATATACTAAATATATCAGTATTTATAAACTGCATCTTTTTGCTATAAAGAACATTAAGGTAACTGGGAAATTGAGTGAAGCCTGAGGAATAAACTACGATTTTAGCAAATATCGTAACTAAAATGGAAAAGGTGAAATCCATTTTAATCATTAGAATTAAAGGTCTGGGAAAAACTTACTCTGTTTTGATTGTTGTTAATATTGTTATAATGTTACCAGTAAAAATTAATAAAGTAAAATTAAAAGATCAAATGCATCTATGTCACTCAGCATGTGAGGAATTTCATAAGAAATTAAGAATTATGGTGGGCAAACTATGGATTGGACTAATATGGTATTTCTATATTATTATCCTGCAACCGCACACCGTGTTTTAATTTGAGTATTACCTATTTCTTCTTTATTTTACAGATTAAAAGGGAAAAATTAAGCCTTTCTTTTCTACAAACAGTAGTAAACATACACATTGTAAAATGTACTTGGGAGAAAATGGGAAAATATATCCCTTAATCATGGAATCAAGAGATTTCATCCTCTGGGATGAAGAATGAGCTACATGTGTATATTAGGAAACTACAAAGACTAACACATTATGACAATCCTATGTTTTCAGAAAAGAAAATCGATATCTTCTATCAGAGATAAGAAGTAGATTATTGGAGAATGCTTTTATTGTTTTAGGAATTCTTAACCTGAAGTTAACATGAAGTCTGTTAATTGAAGCTTTCAGCTGCCTAAATATTATTTAAGCAAGGAATTCAGAAATATAAGAGCTCTCCAATGACTAGGTTCTCTGGAAATGTAAAGGTGAAACAACTGAATGAAAATACTATTTTTTAAAAGGTAAAAGACACAAGCCAACATGAAGTGGGGGGTGGCTCTAGCATAATGTGGAAGACACCACTATCTGTAGCAGGACAATGTACAGCTGCACTACACAGTTACCTAGACAGTATTGAAAATATTCTTACTCACTTGTATGGAGTTTGTAATTCCTAGGCTTATCTTTCAAAATATATATCATTTGGAGATTCTTTTCTTAAGATTTGGCCTCCTAATCCTGCCAGTAGAAACAACGAGAAGATAAATGCAGACAACTTCCCTGGAATTCCTAATGTGTCTCATCAATGGTTTGTTAAAAGGGTTAGGAAGAATGGCTGGGAGAAGGGCAGCCCTTTTGTTCTACTTTTGTTTTTTACCTGGGACTGGCTGCATGAAGTCTCTCAATGAGATAGTCCATTTCACTCAGTTGCAAGGCAAAAGCAGAACTACTAATGTTGGCCTGGAGTCCAAAAGAGTGCAGGTGATGACCACAAAAGACACTGGGCCAACGGTGTGGATGGATCAATGTAAATCCATCATCACTAATTAAAAACAATTCCAAGGACATGCCCTGGTGCCTGTGGATAAGCAGTATCATGCACAGGAAAAGAAATGAGGAGGAAAACAAAAGAAATCCATGCCACAGTTTTGCTCAGGGTTAGTCCTAAAGAGTCAAGGGAAAGGATGAAAAATAGAAACTGAAAATCTAGCTGTATTTTTAAAAATATTATTTCCTTTGGCGAATGGGCAAAATACATGATTGAGAAGTACATTATTTTGAATATTTTTCATTTTTCGACACACATTATAGATCAAGTTATGTGTGTAATATATTATCTATCCAGGTATCTATTATCTCAATAGTAATTCAACAATCATAACAATAATATAATATTATATTAGCAAAGAAAAGAGAATCAACAGTGTACTTGCATTAGATAATTTATTGCTGAGGTAGCCTTGCTAAAATATCAAGATAAGAGAGAAAATACCTTGGTATCAAATTAGTTTTAATTTTTATTTTTTTTTTTTAGCGTCCATGTAATGGCCTCATTGTATAGATTCACTTTTACTGGTCTATAACAACCTACTATAGAAATGAATATATTATATTGCTCCTAACTCCATCCATTCTTTGATGTTTTCAGAACTATAAAAAATTACCTCTATTTCCGAACGAGACAATACCAGACATATTTTAATGTTCTGTTGCCAGCATGTGTTTTCATTATTCTCGAAATGATAACATGCAGTTTGGTTATGAAGAATATGTCTTTCAACTTAAGTACTTTATCTTTCTTCATAAATTTGAATTATATATAGCATAGGGAGTTTATTTGTTTTATTACATAATATGTCTTAGTCAAGTTAATAAAATGAAATACAATATTAGATTGTCAAAAGTGAAACTAATAGCTATAATAATAAATCATAAAACAGGCATTATACTTTAGAAGTCTCATAATTTTATCAACAGCTTTATGATGTTGCTTATTACCATTTCTGTTTTATAGGTGGGAAATTTAGAGCCCAAAGAGATTAAATAGTACTGCAAAGAGTTAGTAAATGTAGGGCTTCATTGTATATATTTTTTTAATTCTAGATAAGCACATTTTTCAATTAAAGTACAGTCCCCCAGCACCAAGAGACATAACATTATCTACAAAGACAATCTTCTTTCTTATCCAATTGTGTGTTATTAAGGAAACAGATGCCTAACCAATAATTTGAACGGCACGGAGTATGCCAGTGAAAATAAATTTAAAGATACAGGTCTTAGCTTTAAAGAATTATCAAATAGTACTTGTAGGATAACACAAATAGCTGTTTTTCCGTTTTTAAATCTATTAACATAAACCAAATTAAATAGGACAAACAAAATAGAGTGGGTAAAAGCATCCCCATGGAACATACATTATACATGGTGACTGTATGTGTCACTGGTAACCTGCTCTAAAGGTATAATTGCTTTGTTGGTGAATTTCTCTCTGCTCTTCTGCTGAACTCCCGCATATTATTTGATCTTGTTGAAAGCCAAATATTAAATTTTAAAATTAACATTGTAACAACAATATTATTAGTAAAGTAAAACAACTGTTTTAAAGTGATAGAGGAAGGAAATGAATAATTAGATCTTTTGTAACTTGTTTCTAAAGATTAGGACTTTTTCCTCAATAATATTTCAGTATTCGTACTGAGCTATTTGTCTCTAAGAACATGGTATAAACTCTCTCAAAATTCTGTTTTCAATCACAAACGGAGACCCCAAAGCCTTCACCAGAAGTGTCACACAGTGTTGTAATCATCCACTGAGCAAAGTTGGGGGAGTGGGGTGATGAAGCATTCCAGCAGGAGGTGGGAGAGTCCTACATACATTAATAAAAACTTACTACTCGATCGCGACCAGACTAAAGCCACCAGTGATGCTGCTCTACGGATTGTAGGGCTATAAAGTATTTATTTTCACTCTCTTAAAGACCCGTTATGTTCCAGCAAACATACAGGAAATTGGGTTTGTGTTTTTATGTGTAACAAGAATCATTTCCAATTTTCTTGAGTTTTTTGGGGGGGAGGGGTGTATTATGTGGGCTCAAAATGTTCTTGTTTTAATTTTGAGTGTGAATTTGTGGAAGAGTCATTTAATTTTTAGATTATGTTTTCTTTTTCCCTTTGTTTTTATAAGACAGCATGGGAATGAAGGAGAGGTGAAAATTGATGGCATTTCGGATGATAGACTTCAGTGAAAGCAGCCAAAATTTATGAGGGGGAATTTCTACATGAGTAACTAATTTCCTATGTTTCCAATTGTTGTAGAGTCCCCATGTCTGATACCGGTAACAGAAATATTTTGTAAATGAAGAGATCTTTCAAGGGACTAATATTTCTACATTTACAGAGTATAAATATTGTTAAATCCTTGAATGTTATTTATGTTAGAAGTGAAATATGTTTGAATGGCAGATTTTTTTTTTGCATTTAAAGCTCAAACAAAAATTAATGAAACATCTAAATTTGAACATGGCTTTTAAAGTAATCTTAGATATATTCTCTTTTACCTACCTATGAACCCAAACCTGAGTAACGGTGTGAACTGAATACATTTATTCCTGAGTGGGAGGGGGAATAGATTATTTTGACTTTGACTTTTTAAAGAAAGAACAGCAGATATTTTAACATCTGATATAGCTTATTCTTACATGAAACACTTCAGCAATACAAGAAAAAGGAAGTTTTCAGACTGAGTCTAGAAACAAAGATTTTAATTCAGATCTGGCTCAGGCAGTTTCCTTTTACTTAGCTAGCCCCAGGAAAGCAATTTTTGATTTTTCATATTTTAACAGTAGCTAATCTCATACTGTTAATATGGTGTTGCAAGCACTTTTTCTGATCATTTCCCAAAACCACCCACTTGTCTGCATTAAGTCATTCATTTATCCTGCTGCACTTCTACAAAATATTAATTGTAACTTTCACCAAGTAGTAAATGTTCTGTCCATATCATGCTTTAACATATAATTGGTACTCACGGACAATAGGAAATTGATCATAAAACTCTACAATAAAAGTAATGCTCAAGCTAGCTACTAATGATATTTACAGTATCTTTCTACTTACCATATATTTGGAATGGGTGTTTTCTTAGCTATGGCCTTGTCACTCTTTGCTAGGAATTGTGTAACTTGAAAGTTAATATTCTGGTCTCCATTGGGAACTTAAGGTTAACTGGTTGCTACATCACTTCAGTATCACAGAATTCTCTTCTAAAGGTGAAGAGAAATTTTATTTTCTTGAAAAATATGTTCACTGTTAATGTCAATATCAAATATTATCTAATAAATTAAAACTCAATCATAAATTTTCAACATTTTTAAACAGAAAGCTCCCATTTATTTTTTTCAAAATTAAATGAATATTTATAAATTAATATTTTATCCCTTCAACTATATATTTCACAACTTTTGTCCCTAACCACTCAGGTATCTTTTTCCTCTTTGTTGTAAACACATAATTCCCACTGGAACCAAAGTAAATTAGTAATGCTCATTGTATAAAAAATAGGTCCAAATGTTTGATGACTGCACGGAGGCAGACAGGAAATGCCCAAAAAAGATTCATCTATAAGACAGATCTTAATTAACACTGGGTTATTAATTTTTTGTCTTCTCTTCCAAGATATGAGTACGGAATCTCGTTTCAAAGGTTGAGGTGAAATTTTATAATTCATTTTCTTTATTTCTTACAAACTTAAAGCTGAAAATTGGAAACAGTGAGAGGGATAGGAACATAAGCTAACTTTGTTTTCCAAGTATGCATACAACCACCAGTTGAAAAGCAAATAGAAAAAGTGATTAACCAACTGAGTGTTTCACAAGCAGAAAGAGTAGTGTTTTCAAAACAAAGGTCAACCTTGAAACTTTCAATAGCTTCTAATTGCTCTTGGGATAAAGACCAAAATTCTAATCAAATGACCAAAACCCTATAAGGCTCTGCTCTGCTAACCTCAAACTCCCAGCCTCCCCTGGCACAGGAGCTTTCCCTGTGCAAGTTAACATACCTGCCTGAACTAGACTTCACTGGCCTTCTCACTGTCAGAGCCAACTCCATCATCCCTTCCTTATGAAAGCTTTTACTGTCCTCCATTGATGAGACCGAAGTCCCCAGTACAAACTCTTGTAAAATCCTCTAATTCTCCTTCAGAGCACTTATTACAATTGCAGTACACATGCTTTGTGTGGTCTTTGATTAGTGCTAATCTCCCCAACCAGATTGCTAATTCCTTGGAGGCAGGGACAGTCTTTGGCCTTGTTCACCCTTGGGTCTATAATATCCAACACAATGCCTGGCACATAGTAAAAACTTATTTTTTCAGATGAATCAATCACTCAATGATATAGATATGGATTTCAATCTTAATTCTACCAGATTTGATTCTGGTTGCATGAGCTTAATCAAATTTCTAAAGAATTAAGCCACATGGTCCCCTTTTATAAAAGTAGGGTGATAAAACACAATTTATAGCGTTGTTGAGAAGCTGAAACATGGCCTCATTTGTGTCCAGCTCAATAACATGTTTTTCCACTCCTTTCCCCTCTCTTTCTCTTAGAAGAAAATAATGAGTAGAAAAGTTGATCTCTTGACAGAGTTGTTTATTAAATAAAAGATCAGCCCTTAGCCTTCAAATCCAGACTATGTGACCTTTGGCAAGTTAGTGTTTCTCCATACATCATCCCCATCTATAAAATAGGCCTGATCAGGGCGCCTGGGTGGCTCAGTGGGTTAAGTGGCCGGCTTCGGCTCAGGTCATGATTTCACGGTCCGTGAGTTCAAGCCCTGCGTCAGGCTCTGTGCTGACAGCTCAGAGCCTGGAGCCTGTTTCAGATTCTGTGTCTCCCTTTCTCTGACCCTCCCCCGTTCATGCTCTGTCTCTCTCTGTCTCAAAAATAAATAAACGTTAAAAAAAAAAATTTAAAATAGGCCTGATAGCAGTATATACTCATAGGGCTACTGTGAAGATTGAATATATGCCAATCACCTAGAACAAGGCATGGGACATAAATATCGTATGGGTTCATTGTCATTTGTTTCTTTGCTCCTGATCTATAATTTTGCCTTTTTCTATCACATTGAATGTGTCTCTGCACATTTACCAAGTTAAAAAATTAGCATATTATCTGTAAAAAAAAAAGTGTATACATTTAAAAAAGAGTGTTGTTCAATTTTAGGTGGGAAACTTTAATATGTGATTTTTACAGTATTGGTGTATGTTTGTGTGTCTAGAATAGGGTACAACAAAGATTGTGCGATGTCTTTTTCCTTTACATGTCTGTTCAAATAAATGGCTGACCCAGTTTTGTGAACAAGAGAAAAAAAAAAAAACAGATCAGCCCTTAGTGATAATATATGCAAGTTTAGGCATAGTTTTTGCCTTTCGGATCTCAAATATTTAAACCTAAACACTCAGTAAAAATTATTTTATTATTCAAATCTTTGAACACTTCACGAACTTTTACTTTGAATTGTAATAATCAAACTGTCATCAAAATTCAGAACAAAGCTATCTAAAGCTCCAAATCCTTCTCTCCCATTTTTCTCCATTATTCCATTATTCTCCATTATTCCAAAGTGGTCAGCTCCTCCTGGACCTGTGTGCACACTCTGTGCCAGGTTAACAGAAGAAATCCAGGAAAGACTCATGATTAGTCCAAAGCTGTGGTTCTCATTTCTGTGCAAACCCCGTATCTTTTGGGGGTTCTTGGACCGATGTATTTTATGTTTAATTTATACTTATATGATATCAAATCACTATATTTTATTAGATTGTTTTTTTGTCTTTATTAGAACCATCTTATTAATTTTAAAAAATGTGTGGAACTTATTTAACATCCTTTTGAAAAAAAGTAGGAAAAAATTTTCAAAGGTCACTGGAGAATATGCTGGATTAGTCAAATGTACCATCCAGCCAGCATGCCAAGAAGTGTAGATATTAAGTGAAATAAGAACTTAGGCAAGAGACTATTTTACATTTTTTAAATATTTATTTATTTTTGAGACAGAGACAAAGCATGAACAGGGGAGGGTCAGAGAGAGAGGGAGACATAGAATCAAAAGCAGGCTCCAGGCTCTGAGATCAGAGCCGAAGTTGGACGCTTAACCGACTGAGCCACCCAGGTGCCGAAGTTGGACGCTTAACCGACTGAGCCACCCAGGTGCCCCGGCAAGAGAATATTTTAAAACTTTAAACGACAGCAGCCAATAATCAATAGTAGAGTCAAACTAACCTGGAATGGCAAGCTTTAGGGTTTAGTTCTCTATCCACATCCATCAGGATCTGAGAGACTGAGAATAAAGCTTTTCTTTTTAAATAATTGAGTGTCTTTTGCAGCCGTCATTAAACATGGGTCACATCTATATCTTCCCATAGCTATTCTTCTTCTATGTCTTCCTGAAAAGACCAAGACACTTCTGTTGCTCTACCCATTCCCTTTAACCTGTCAGCTTTCTTCATACTGACCATCTTCTGCTTTTGGCCAGTGGTAAAACTAAGCCTGCTACTAATTCAATTCTAAACACTCTTTCAGTGGGTGAGTATGATTAGTCCTTTAATGTGCTCCAGTACTCCTCTCTGAAATACACTGAGCAAAGGCAGCCCAGGACCAGCTCCTTAGAATGCAGAGCTCTCCACCATCTCCTATCATGTACCCCCTGTTGCAGCCAGACTGGGTTATTCACTGTAATTCCAAGAAACGTATCTTTGTCCACTCTGGCCCACCACATCAGTTAGGATTATATCAATTACAAATAATAGAACCAATACAACAGGTGAAAGTTAAAACAAATGCATACATATATATTATGAATGTTTCTCACTGAATCCAAAGGCAAATGTAACCAGGCCTCAAGAACAAACTGGAATCACTTACAGAAAACAATTTGTTCTTGCTTTTCTTTTCCTTTTTTTACTTCTCTTTGATCCCTGATCCCCATGGCAAAAAAATAAAATAGTTCTTTATCCCCTCTCCTGAGAGACGGGTTTAGACTGAGAGTAGGGTCTCATAATCTCAATTTAAGATTCCCAGAGAAGGGCCTCTGATTGGCCCAATTTATGTAAAGTGCTAAAATCTGGGCCAGTTAACTGTGAACAAATATAGTTGATATGGCGGTTCTCAGAGAAATTCACTGTGACTGAGGGCCTGCAATTAAATGGGGATTGTTATGAGTTAGATATTCCTTACCACTTACCACCAAACTAAATTCTACAACCTGGCAAAGCTCTACCTCCTTTTTTAACAAACCTGGCATTTGGTCACAATGCCAGGCTCCCAAGACAATTCTCAGGGGAATACAGATGCAAGACCATTCCTGGGGGACCATCACCCTGGAAAACCCATACAGTGGGCTCCCTTTCCTCAGTATCAACACTTTCCACTCCAAATACTAGGATGAAATAAATATGCAGGGCAAGTTCGAAGGAAGACAATTTTAAAGGGCATTCCAAATTTCTGAAATAATTACAAGTGGCCCCAAAACATATTTCAAAATGGTCACACAATTAAGTAAACAAATATAGGCGTCCCTCACTTTTCAGAAGTTTGTATTACACCACTTTGCTTTTATAAAAGACCCAAATTAGTACTTATTTTAAGTAATAGAAAGAATTTGAAGAGGATTTTTGCTTTTACGAAAAAGCTGAAAAGTGAAAATAGCATTCAGCATTTCTGTTATAGAGGCAGCACACACCCCAAACAGCGGCAGTGGCGCAGCCGAGATCCTTCCCCAGGAACTATACTCAGCATCTCCGCATCCGGCTGCCATAACTTTGAACCATGTCTGTGAGCATCTGTGAGCGTCTGTGTTTTATCGTGATTTATTTTGGCATCCATTTGCAAGATGTGTTCTAAGGTACCAGAAAAGCCTAAGAGGTTATTCCGGTGGTCTGCAAATGCTCAAATTTTTTTCTATATAAAATAATGGCAATTGCTTTTTCACTTTGTACCATTTCTGCTTATAAAAAGCTTCACAGGAAGGGACCCTGAGTGGCTCATTTGGTAGAGCATCTGACTCTTGATTTTGTCTCAGGTCATGATCCCAGGGTCAGGATTAAGCCCTGTATAGGGCTCCACACTAAGAGTCAAGCCTGCTTAAGATTCTCTCTTCCTTTCCCTCTGCCTCCTCCCCCAAAAAAGGGAAAAAAAAGTTTCATAGGAATGCTCTACTTTGGGATAGCAGGAAAAACCTACATAAATAAGAGACTTATATTATTTTTACCTATCGAATTTAAAAGATTTTATAAATTTGTAATACCCAGTGTTTGTGTGGGTGCAAGAAATGGGCCTTATTCATCGCTGATGTACTACTTTTTAGGTAAAATTTTAGTAATAGGTATCAAAATCCTTTTTATCAATGCACATTCTATGAACCAGGAAATCCCAATTTATGATTCCTTAAAAATAAAGAGATTGCTTCTTTTTCTGATCTCCTACAGAAGTTATTGCCAGTGTTCTTTATTAAAGCATCATATATGTCCTTATGATATCTCTTCTATTCATGTTTTACCTGATTATTTAACTTATAATTCACAGTTGTTCCTTCCTGAGCCTGAACATTTCCTCCATGTCCCCTCAATCTTGTAGAATGCCCACCATTCAACACATCGTTTTATAATTTCCATTTTGATTCCTCTTTAATCCATGATTTAGTTAGAAATTTCTAGTGCTTGATGAACACAGAATTGATATTGATACATTGAAATGTGATTTTTTACCTGATAAGTCTTTTGTAAATGTTCTACAGGTTTTATGAAAAGTCGAATTAAGAAGCCTCACAGTTATAAGTCTTTTCCCTCATGCCATTTGGAAACTCATATAATTAAATATAAGTTACCAACTGGTTCTGTCCTCTGTTAATATTATTTTGCTCTTAAAAAATAAGATCTTGAAAAAATAAGACATGCTGAACTTAGAAATTTTTGCCATATCACAGGAAAGTAGCTTTCAAAGAAAAGTCTGTCCTATTTAACAATTTGTTGCCCTGGTCATAATGTTATAATGTGTTCCCTTAAAGCTTATAAATATTTGTAAACATTGCATGTCAAATCAGAAAAAGACCATTGGCCCTTTCTTCTTCTCCCATATGCTTGAAGGAACTAATAAAAGCCTATGAATCTTCTCTAATTCATATTAATTCCCCCCCACATATCCTCCCCACAAATAAGAAAGAATGACTACATTTTTCCTTTTCATTCCACCACAATGTTGATATCCCCAGGAATTTAATAATAAATTAATATCAAATGCTTTTTTGATTTTGACATTTGGTGCTTTGCACGCTTAATAAGTTTTGCCAATTTGAAGCGCCTGGGTGGCCCAGTTGGTTAAGCATGGACTCTCGATTTTGGCTCAGGTCATGATCTCACAGTTCGTGGGATAAAGCCCTGTGTCAGGCTCTCCACTAACAGTGCAGAGACTGCTTGGGATTCTCTCTCTTCCTCTCTCTGTCCCCCACCCCTTAAAATAAATAAATAAATTTTATAAAAAAAATAAGTTGTACCAATTTGATTACTCACCAGAAATTCTTGCATTTCATTCCTTCCTTATGAAATCTTCTTTTCACAGTTGTTCTTACTAAAGAGAAGATTTGTAGAGAATTAACTCTTAACTCCTTCTACATATAAAAAGATCTTTATTTTATCCTCACCTTTAAATGCTGGTTTGGTTGGGTATAGGATTGTAGTCCAAATTCCTTTCCTTTAGTACTTTAAAAATTAGAATCCATTGTCACCTGTAGCTGTTAAGAAAGCTGATTTCAAACTTCTGTATCTTCTGAGTAATCTATCTCAGTTACTCTGTCTCTCTGTCTCTCTCTCTTAGATTCTAGCATTTTCTCTTTACTTCACTCTGTTTTTCATTGCTGTTTATGTTCATTTTTTTTCTTTATTAATTTTTCAAACTGTACTATTGGCAGGACATTTGCCTCTTTGTTTCTGGAAAATTTTAGGCTTTGTATCTTCAACTGGGGAGTTCTATCTATCCTTTCCATTCTCTCCTTCTGGAACAAAAATTGGTAATTTCAGATTTAATTTCCATATATCTTAATAGGTCTTTCAGATTTTCAAACCTTTATTTCTTTGTTCTGTTCTTGAAGAATCCCTTGCCTCTTTATTTTAGCTCATTAATTCAATCTTTAGGCACATTCATGCAGCCATTCAGCCTATCTTGAATTTATATGTCAACACTGATATTTTTATTTCCAAAACGATTAATTCATTTCCATAGCTTCTTTCCCTGCATCACAGATGCTATATTTTCACTTTTGTCTCTGAGAATAACAAATACTTTTTTAGTGTTCTGGTTTCTCTATTAATTCTTTTTTGAGGTGTATGTAAGTTCTCTTATGCAGTTCTTTGCTGAATTTTTTTTTCTCTCTTCCATGTGTTTTAGGCTCTTAAAAGATTAGGGATATAATCCAATGGAAAAAAGACAGTCTCTTTAACAAATGGTGCTGGGAGAATTGGACAGCAACATGCAGAAGAATGAAACTAGACCACTTTCTTACACCATTCACAAAAATTAACTCAAAATGGATAAAGAAACTGAATGTGAGACAGGAAACCATCAAAACACTAGAGGAGAAAGCAGGAAAAGACCTCTCTGACCTTAGCTGCAGCAATTTCTTATTTGGCACATTCCCAAAGGCAAGGGAATTAAAAGCAAAAATGAACTATTGGGACCTCATGAAGATAAAAAGCTTCTGCACAGCAAAGGAAACAATCAACAAAACTAAAAGGCAACCAACAGAATGGGAAAAGAGATTTGCAAAGACATATCAGACAAAGGGCTAGTATCCAAAATCTATAAAGACCTCACCAAACTCCACACCCAAAAAACAAACAATCCAGTGAAGAAATGGGCAGAAATCATGAATAGACACTTCTCTAAAGACATCCAGATGGCCAACAGGCACATGAAAAGATGCTCAACGTCGCTCCTCATCAGGGAAATAGAAATCAAAACCACACTCAGATACCACCTCATGCCAGTCAGAGTGGCCAAAATGAACAAATCAGGAGACCACAGATGCTGGAGAGGATGTGGAGAAACGGGAACCCTCTTGCACTGTTGGTGGGAATGCAAACTGGTGCAGGTCCTCTGGAAAACAGTGTGAAGGTTCCTCAAAAAATTAAAAATAGACCTACCCTATGACCCAGCAATAGCACTGCTAGGAATTTACCCAAGGGATACAGGAGTACTGATGCATAAGGGCACTTGTACTCCAATGCTTGTAGCAGCACTCTCAACAATAGCCAAATTGTGGAAAAAGCCTAAATGTCCATCAACTGATGAATGGATAAAGAAATTGTGGTTTATATACACAATGGAGTACTATGTGGCAATGAGAAAGAATGAAATCTGGCCCTTTGTAGCAACGTGGATGGAACTGGAGAGTGTTATGCTAAGTGAAATAAGCCATACACAGAAAGAGAGATACCATATGTGTTCACTCTTATGTGGATCCTGAGAAACTTAACAGAAAACCATGGGGGAGGGGAAGGAAAAAAAAAGAAAAAAAAAAAAAGAGGTTAGAGTGGGAGAGAGAGCCAAAGCATAAGAGACTCTCAAAAACTGAGAACAAACTGAGGGTTGATGGGGGGTGGGAGGGAGGGGAGGGTAGGTGATGGGCATTGAAGAGGGCATCTTTTGGGATGAGCACTGGGTGTTGTATGGAAACTAATTTGACAATAAATTTCATATAATAAAAAAAAGATTAGGGATATAATAGATCCTAGTCAAAATATTTTTAACATGAATATGGTCAAGGCTTTAGATATAACTTCTACTTTACAGAAAATATAGGGGATAGAAGAACAAACCAAATACTATCTCTAAGGAAGCAAGCAGTCAAACCCAGGAGGTAGAAATTCTACCCTAGGCAGAGTACCTTTCTATCCAGTCGTCTGAGTTCAGCTGCTCCCAGGTCCCTTGGACATTACCAGCCATACTGGGTGCTGCTCTACCTTCCTCAAGTGTTGCTTCCTCCCAAAGATACACAACCCCACTTTTGATGCCTGGCTCTTGGGCAGATAAAAAAGGAATCCACAGGAGTCAGACCATCTAGCATTTCCCACTGTACTTCCCACTTAATTCCTTTGCCATTTCCTCCTGGACTTCCCCGTTTTCTGCTGCCGCTATATTTGTAGGTAGGGTGCCATATCATCCCCCCTTTATCCCAAGACTCTCCCTTAGGGCCTTCTGTATATGTTCTTGCCTACCATTGTTTTCTTAATTGGATCTTGTCTGTTTTCGGTTTCTCAAGGATTACTTATAAGTTCTTATCCATCAATAATTTCTATTTTTACCTTCAAATGTAGCCACATACAGTATGCACCTTTTTTGTTTTTGTTTTTGTTTTTTTACAAATAAAATGATTTCAGAATCCACAGCCCTTTAATAATTTCTTGTACATGTCCATGATGTCTTACTACAAGGACTTGGAATTGTCACTGCTTGAGAGCTATCTCTGGCTGCAGCAGCCTGCTTGGCCCATTATCACGAGGAGCAGAGCATAAGTACTGAAGAGTAAATGCTTCCTGGCATGGTCCTCAACCAGTCACAGATGGAAACTGGTGACCAATACACCAGCTTCCTTGCCCTTGAATAGGACAATTCTGAAGCTCTGGACTGAGAGGTCCTCAGCATGACTAAACTCTAATATCCCTCCACAATCACATGCTAATTAACCTTACCCTTTATTAGCTTCTTTCCCTTACTTATATAACTTCTTGATTTCCTTACCGGTGCTTTCTGGAATTACCCAACCAAACTACTTATATTAAACCCTAGTCTCAGAGTGTGCTTCTGGGGAACACAACCAAAGACAATGGTGAGAGGGAAAAAAATATACATCTATGCAGTCTCCCTATCACGCAGAGTGCTAGGTACTTTTTAGCGAAATTCTGGTTATATTTGTTGAAACAATGCCTGAGGTGTTTTGTTTTTTTTTTCAGGGCCAGTGGAGCCATAAACTGGTAGAAACATTTACTTTTTTTTAATATATGAAATTTATTGTCAAATTGGTTTCCATACAACACCCAGTGCTCATCCCAAAAGATGCCCTCTTCAATACCCATCACCTACCCTCCCCTCCTTCCCATCCCCCATCAACCGCCTGAGGTATTTTTTTAAGTTTTATGCTTAGATGATGCAGGATTTTATCAGAAAAATATAAAACCTATAGATATCAAGTAGGAAAGTGTTTAATACCGGGAATTAGGTGTTCCACGACTATGGGAAGGGCTAGGAGAGCAAAAGTCAAGGGAAGTGATGATAGAGGGCATGAAATCAGGACATGCCCAAACCACAGTGCAGTGCCACCATAGGGACTTGTCTTGAAGCCACCATAAGCCTCACTTCTGTTGATTGTGCACCTGCTCATAGTTGCTGCTAAAAATATAATGGTTTCTCCTTCTCTTTTGACTTTCAAACTGGTTCCTAATACCTTCCATTAACAAAATCTAACTGAAACACTTTGGGTAGAGAAATCTGGGAAACTGCCTCCCAAGCTTTCTCCGTGTTCACAGGGCATGGGAGTGAGGATGTAGTCCAGTCGATCTCACACTGGAACACTGTTAATTCATTAAAATCCTAAGTTCTGCATGTCATTTTCCCAACTACCTATTTGCTGAAATTTCCAAGTATCTCTAAGAACAAGCCTGTTTGTAAACAAATCTATTAAGTAACCAATAACAATAATTCCATTGGCTGACCCATAAAATGCCACAATTCTAATTAATGTCCAAGCACTCACAAGGCGAAAGATCTCATACGATCTAAGTACTTCTTAGCAGTCCTGTAGGACAAACTTAAATTTCTCCCTAAAAGATCATATCAAAGCACTGGTAGCCATTTTCAAGGCTTCGTACAGAAATATACCTAGTCCTAAAAACTGACAACAAGTTATAATTACTGCATACAGAAACTTAACGCAGCTTTATAGTTAATGCATATTTTGAATGCTTCTATTGGTTTGGGAGAAACAAAGAGCAAGGGAAAAGAATGACATCATTTCAAGGCCCTCATTTACCTTTATTAAAGATTTGCAATGTCCAAATATTCAAATCCCCACTCAATCACACTCACTCCTTTTAACTTCCAAAACACGCAAATCAAATTTTTGGCAATAAAAAAGTTTAATGGTTATTATTATTAGAAGTTAGTTTCAGGGGAAATGTGTCTAGAAGAGAGCTGTTCCCCACATAACCTCAGAATTCTTGTAGCTCTGTAACTGATATCCCTTTGTACATGCACATACATTAATTACAATCCAATGGAAACAGTGCAGAGTTTACAATTTTTGAATATGTAAAAGTATATAAATCACTTTCTGTTCTGCCATGTATAAATAAGCATTTTAAAATTATCTTATGGAAAGCCTATAGTCAGAAATAATGCCAGTTATACTAATCCTATGGAGAAAAAAAATTTTTTTTAATTTTTTTTTTCAACGTTTTTTATTTATTTTTGGGACAGAGAGAGACAGAGCATGAACGGGGGAGGGGCAGAGAGAGAGGGAGACACAGAATCGGTAACAGGCTCCAGGCTCTGAGCCTCGAACTCACAGACGGCGAGATCGTGACCTGGCTGAAGTCGGACGCTCAACCGACTGCGCCACCCAGGCGCCCCTGGAGAAAAATTTTTTGAAGAACATTTATTTAGTTCTGCAAACTTATTATAGTAAAAGCTAGGAATTTCCTTAGAATTAGATATCTTGCTTTAAAAACGTGCCCATAAGGACTACTGAATTCGTAAAATCACTTCCATAATTTTTATGATTTTTCTTTACTAGGAAGCTATGAAATTAAACACTGCAATGTATATTTCACACATTAGAATGTCTTTTAATAATTATGATCCACTATTTTCTAAAAGTTACATTAAACCTTCACTAATAAAGGGAATTCAAAATCAAGGGGGCTTATTTATTCATATATAATAAATTTTTAAATTAAATTGATATAATCAATTAAGGCTTTTTTCTTTCCGAATACTTCATGTCAAGTTCTTCAGAAAAATCAGAATTTAAGTTTGAAGTTTCAATTTTTATTGCAAAGAGTTTATCAAAAGTCAAGAAAGTTAAGTTCTATTTTTCCATCAATATTACACATTATTTTTTTTAATGTTTATTTTTTTTTGAGACAGAGAGAGACAGAGTATGAATGGGGGATGGACAGAGAGAGAGGGAGACACAGAATCCGTAGCAGGCTCCAGGCTCTGAGCTGTCAGCACAGAGCCTGACGCGGGGCTCGAACCCATGGACCATGAGATCATGACCTGAGCTGAAGTCGGACGCTCAACCGACTGAGCCACCCAGGTGCCCCTACACATGTTAATTTTTTGTTTTCATCTAAAAACTCTATGCACATTCAATAAAAATAGCAAGATGTTGCATTTCAGGGGTTGTTACTTGCATGTGTTTTAAAATGAGTTTGTTAAATTCATCAGGACTATAACCAACCTCTTGAAATAAAACATTTTCCTTTCATGTAACTAAAATTACTTGATATTAAAATCAGAAAAGCTTAAATGTCTGTATGATCTTACAAAATTCACAACAGAAAATCCTTCTGAACATCAGACTCTACAATATTTTTTGTATTTATTTATTCATTCTACATATATTTTATGAGAATGAGTACTGCAAAGAACAATGCTGAAAATAACAAAGGCAGAAACACTGCCCTCACTCTCTGTGTGAAGCCAGGATATGCAGGGCACACAGGAGGGCTCCAGAGAGAATAAATAAACTAATTCTTCCTCCTTCACTTCTTTTTTTTTTTTTAACTTTTAATGTTTATTTTTGAGAGAGACAGCACGAGCAGAGGAAGGGCAGAAAGAGAGGGAGACAGAGAATCAAAAGCAAGCTCAGTCAGCACAAAGCCTGATGTGAGACTCGAACCCATAAACTGTGAAGTCATGACCTGAGCTGAAGTCAGACACTCAACTGACTGAGCCACCCAGGTGCCCCTGGCCTCATTTGCTTCCAAATCCACAGGTTCACTTTTTGAACTCATTTTAACTTTTGCATCTTGGGAATAGAATGTCATTGTATTTTAGGATGTTGAATTAATTTTAGATGCATTTATGCATACATATCTCAACTCTATGGAGAAGAATTTTTATTTGACATAGAACAGATCTCATTTTCAATAAGTTAGCAATTTCCCATAAGTTCTTTCATGTTATTGAGGGAATTATTAAGTGTATAAATTATTTGTACTGTTGTTTTTAAGTGACATTTGGCTGATCCCTGGATTAGAACTGATTTTGGCATTCTTCACAACTTTCAACATTTGTGTCAAAGTCCTTTATCTTCCTGTGTGTATGTATATGTGCGTGTGTACCTGTGTGAATATAACACGTTCTTTCTCTTTTCTGAAACTACTTAAAGACATAAAATAAAGGATGAAGACCATGATACAGGCACATATAAATCTGTGTTATGGAATATTCAGTGTTTATGCTGATACAAAAAAGTAGAATTTTTATATTTTTAATTTACTTAAAATATCATTGAGATTTATGAACTGGCACTCCAAAAGTATTTTAATAAAATATAATGAAAACTAGGTATGAAAATGTGCTATGCCTTGGACTTTCAGATTTTTAGTATACTACAGTCATAGGTATATTCTGTTTCCAAACCCTAATGAATACCAATGATTAAAAAAAAATTCATATAGAAGTAGGAAGTATAGTACATTAAAGACATTTTCTATCTGCTTTATACCTATTAATGTATTCTAAAATATGTATGAATGACCTTTTTCCCTAAGATAGTGTAGGTAATACAAAGATTTACACTTATATAAGGCCTTTATCTCCCCAAAGTCTACAATATAGTTGGGACACAGAACATTTGAACATAAAAATTTGCATATATCAATGAGAGAATCCCAATGAAAAGGTGCATCAACTGGCCTCTAAGACCTCTGTCTACCTTTAATATACAAAATAGCAAGAATTCATTCATTCATACATATAAATAAATATATAAGGATATATGTATTGAGTATAGTAGATGATTATGTGCTCACCATTGTTTACAGCCATAACAGAGCAGAAAAACATTATTATTATCATGGCACATGAAAGGAAGTCAAAGACTAACTAATAAAAATGAATATTTAGTCAGTTGTGTTCAGTGTTATGGGGGAAAATAAAAGTAGAAGATGAGAAGTGGTTGTGCTAACCTAGGATAGAAATGAGGCCAAATATCTACTTTAAACAGAATGGTCAGGGAAGGCCCCACTGAGAAGGTGACATTTGGGCACATACTTGAGAGATAAGAGAGTGAGCCCTGCAGACAGGTGGGCAATAGGCAATACCAAGTGAAAATTCTTGAGGTGAGTGAATACAGAAAAGGAAGAAAGGCATTGCAGCTGGAAAGAAAAAATAGAGACAGAGAAAGAAACAGAGATGAGTGATAGATACAATGTAGATGGGCCAAAAGTTCTACCAAATGTTTGCAGAATATTGTAATGACTTTGGCTTTCACTCTGAATGAGATGGATGCTATTGGAGGATTTTGAGTAAAAGAATGATATGATCTGATTTAAGTCCTTAAGACTCAAGCACTGAGCACAGATACTATAGGGATAAAAAAGAATCCAGAAGACCCATTAAAACAGTTTTATAATAATCTGTGCAAGAAATAATGGTGCATTGGACCAAGGGGTAGTGTTGGGAGGAAATGAAGAGTGTTCAGATATTGGTTGTGTTTATTTTGATGGTAGAGCCAATAGAATTTACTGACAGTATGGGTATGGGATGGAGAAAAAAGCGAGAGGTGATGACTGTGGTTTTTGGACTGAGAACTAAAGGGAAAAGGTACTGTTTACTGAGGTGATAAAGATGAGGAAAAGTAGATTTTAAAAAAGAATATCAGGGGGTTGATACTGGACTTGTGAAATTCAAAGACTACTAGTAAATGGTAACATCAAGGAAGCTGTGGTATAAAAGTCTGGAGTTGAGGCGAGAAGTCCACACTGGAGATATGAATTTGGGAGCTCTCAGTATAAAGATATATTTTAAAGTTGTTATTAGATAAGATGACCAAGTTGGACTTAAGGATCAGAAATACACTTAGAATCTCTGTAAGGCATTCTCCTCTCCTGCCTCATACAGATTTCAGTGACCAAATACTCTAAATATGTAATGGGTAACATCCAGCTTAACAAAGCTTAACCCCGCTCCGCCTGGCTCAGTCAGAAGGTCAGTTCCTTGGAAAGCGCTGTCCCCAAAGGTGAACAAAATTCCAATTGGAGGCTCAAATGTGGCAATACACAAGATGTTCTCAAAACAAGGCTAATCACCAAATAGGGAGCTTGACTAATTGGTTGAGGATGTTTTCTGCTCTGGTCATCCCTTGGCAGAACAAAGAAAGAAGCCCAATGGCTAGAACACAAGAGTATGAGTATGGAGTTCTGGGATCTGCCTTTCATTTGTGTGACTCCCTAGACAATTCCTTTCACTTCACCATATTTGATTTTACCATAAATGTCCCTAAGACTCTGCATACTTCCTAAGATGTTTTCCAGAAAATAATACCAGCAGAATTATGAAGGTTAAAAAAAGAGGGCGACAGAGAAAGAAAAGCTTCTATATTGAAGCATTTTCTTCTGCAACAACTATAATTTATTTCTTCCTAATTTCTTTTCAGTCAACATGCAGAATCACATAGGGGCATTTTCATAGGGTATTTTTCATATGGTAGTTTTATGGAATAAAGAACGACCGACAGTCAAAACTCAGGGGCCAGGGCACTTTCATGACAAAGGGCAGCCTAAGGGCAAATTTGCCCACTCAATGCCTTGCTTCTTACTATTGACCCCAAAGTTATAGATTTAATGAGCACTCCAGAACAGAAATGTAGCCACGTTAGAAACTAGCATTACTTTAAATCTGTGAGTGTTGGGATATTTAGAAATAGCCATTATGAAAGCTGGGCAGAAAAAAAAAAAAACATTTCAAAATTATAGACAAATTTAGAATTAGAGCAGGGCGAATTGAAACTTTAATTAATTATTTAATTAATGAAAATCTGCCATTCCTACTAGTCAGTGAGTCCCTTGAGGGTGGATACCACATCTATTTTGTTCTCCCAGGTTTCCTCAGTTCTAGCACAGTGTGATGTGATACAGCTCCAGCTGGGAGAGAGGTCAAGAGGGCAGAACCCAGTAGGCCCGAATTGGGCCAGAGGCAAACCAAGGTCATATGAGAGAACCACAGAAGAGTGACATGACCAAGTGTCAGTAGCAGAAGGTACTCACTTTGAGTTCAGGACAGAGCAAGAATGGCCATAGTAGAACTCTGGAGCACAGAACGGGCAGCAGATGCACCTGAGGAGATGCTAAAACTAGAGACAAAGGCAAATCCAGATCGGAGCACCTCATGTCAGAAATCTAAGAGAAAGTGCTTTCATCAGGGCTCTAGACAGGAATTTTTACAGCATAAGCCCAGATTTTCAGTCCAAGTCTTCTGCTTCTAAAGGGCCTGACTTATTTTTTGCTATGGGGAAATTTCAGTTAAACCAAAAAGAAGCAGTAGCACCAGGAGCAGCAGCTAAATGATGTGCCACAGCTCAACAAGGTGAGACCAGCCAAAATGTGCAGAACTAGATAGTAATCCAATGAAAGGTACCAACACCAAGGGAGTCCCTGATCAGAGTAGAGCTTGGCAGGCTTCAAGCTATTGTTGGAAGATAATGATACCACCAAGCTTGCATGCACTGGCCTCTCCTGAACTTTTCTTTGTTTTGTCTAACAATTGCAAAATACGGCTTTAGAAGTAACAATAGTTTTATAGTAAAGTTATGAGCTACTATTGTTACATATTAGCAAAATCATTTTTTAAAAACTTGGAAAACCTAGTGTTTTAATTTTTTTAATGTTTACTCTCTCTCTCTCTCTCTCTCTATATATATATATATATATACATACACATATACATATACATATACATATACATATACATATATGTGTGTTTGTATGTGTGTGTATATGTGTGAGTGTGTATATTTAACTTTAGCTAAATTTTAACTCTCTAAAGTTGTGAAAATCAACTAAATTCTTTTGGTAGTTCTTTCAGTCAAAAAGTAAATCTACACATCCTGTACTATATCAAGTAAGGAGGGAGTGTGTTTCCTAGTTCCAGTCTAAATGTCTCGACCTTTTCTCTTTGAAATAAATAAGTACTATTAATAAGCCAGTCCCCTAAATCAGAGAAAAACATAGAATTAAGCCCCTTTTCGATGAATTGAGATGATGTAACCAGACCACGCTTTGGCTATGACTAGTTCCATGACTAAAATCACTTGAGAACTCTTGTTTCTCGTCATCATTTGGTCTTAAGAGGGATCGTGGGTGTCTTCTACAGAAGACAGGAGATAAATGGCCAAAAGCCAATGGAGACAAACAGATGTTGTGGTTACCAAGTTGGAAAGTGAATATGTGAATTTCATTCCAAAAACCTCCTGCCAGAAGTGCTATAAAGAGAAAATCCATGCTTGATCCTCTACCTCCTGTTTGACGGAAAATATTGATGCACTTGTCTGAATTCATCAAAAAACCTTGGCAAGTAGGTGTTTCCAATACATGTGGGCCAAAAAGAGTAATTATACAGCTCTTATGTCCAGTGATCTCCACCAACCTCAACATGCACATTCTTAGAAAATGTGTAAAATATTGAAGAAAATCCTACATATAAACAAAATTTTACCTTCCACTAAAATACAGGGGCATTAATAAGAAGGGATGAGTATGTATTCTTGCTGAGTAAGCTCATTTCAGGGAATGTTTGATATGTGCTCTTCTCAGAAACCTAAATGACCAAGGGACAAATATTATTGTTTCATTACAAGAAAAAGTGAAAGGGACCAATTTACTGTGTTTCTGTACTAATTTCTGAACCAAAAATCTTTGTATAAGTAGAAAATGTGGCACTTTATTTCAAACACTAGGCAACTAAAACCTATCCATTTGCCATGGACTTCACTTGAACAAGTCTCAGGTATGGAAATTAGGGAGAGAGGAGAAGCTTAAGCCTGGAATATTGGCACTAATAAATCAAAAGTAAGGGAAAGTACCTTAAGTCCAGGAATATGTGAAAAAAAAATAAATCAAGTAGGAATTGATGGTAATAACCACACAAGTAGAAGTCCTGACTACTGTCCAGAAAGCATATTTCCCTGATATAAATAACCCTGCAGAATGCAAAGTTGCAGTTACTGGTATAGATAGATAGATGTGTGGTAGGCAAATTCCCAGCATAGCCCCTCACCCCAGCCCCTCACATGCCCTTGTAAAATCTCTCCTACAGTGTAAGCAAAACCTGGAGATGTCATCCCTGTAACTATACTAACATGATTTGCCAAAAGGAGATTATCTAGGGAGCATAACCCAATCACATGATCCTTTCAAAAGCAGAGAGTTTTCTGTCTTGTGGCAGAAGGAAAAGTCAGAGATTGAAAGCACAATTGTTGACCTGAAGATGGAGAAGGCCACATAGCAAGACCTCAAGGAAACTTGTAAAAGCTGAGAGACATCCCCGGCTGATAGCTAGCAGACAATAAAGTTCAGTCCTACATCCACAAGGAAATGAATTCTGCCTGCTAACAGTACACTTGGAAGAGAATCCCAAGCACCAGGTGAGAGCTGCAGTCTGGACAACACCTTAATTTCGGCCCAATAAGATTCCGAACAGAAAATCCAGTTGCACAGTGCCCAGACTTCTGACCTACATAATTGTGAGATACTAAATGGGTTGTTTTAAGCCACTAACTTTGCCATAATCTTTTACACAGCAATAGAAAATTCTTACAAACTGATCATTGGGCTTGATGAATCAATTATGACTAATCTGAGAAGAACTCCCTTAACATAGTAGGTATAAATTGTCTAACGGTCTTCCAACTCTGAGATTCTGTAATGTTAATAACAACCTTCTCCAGTAATGCATCTTTAGTCACTTGTTTAAAAATAACCTCTTGAATCGAACTGATGACATACTTCTTTCATAGCTATGAGGTGTTTCTCCCTAGAAACCATTTAAAATAAAATCCAGAAATTAGATCTCATAATTTCTTTCATTAAACAGAATTTCTTTGTATTAGTGTACCATAGGGGTTTGTATTAAATTTCAGCAAATTTACAGCATTTTATGGGAAATATTTTTACTTTGGTGATGTGAACCTGTGTGAAAACTGAAGTTGTTCAAATCACATGTTCATTTAACGTCAACTAAGACTGTTTTCCAACATGAGAATTTTATCCAACACCCATAATTTCAAAGGATATAAATCTGGTAGCCTTAAAACAGTAAGAAAACAGAGCCAAGTTTAGAACCCATGAGCAGTGAAGCAGGTATGTTTCCATTCAGTGTCTGTTTCCATTCAGGCTCTGGGGGAGCCCTACTCCTCCCCCAGCCAAATCTTGTTTTACCAATGTCTGTTTTAAATAACTAGTACATGTAGCAAACTACCACATATGGTAAGAAAAACCATATTATTTAAGAGCACATTTAACAATACTATCAGAGTATGTTTAATTAAAACACATGAATCACACACCTCAAATTAAACAACACCTCCTCTGGGTAAAAAGTCTCTCAAAATATTTAAAAGCAACTTTTAAGCAGGAAAAGAAACAATATTCTATTGGAATGAGCCCATACAGCACTTAAAAAAAAAACCTGAACGTAACAGTTTTTAGTCTTAGTTTATATTGAAATACTATATCACAAATAGTGATTCTGAAGGTTAGAAACAGTCTGCCTTTTCAAAAAAATACAGTTAGAAGTATGACACAACACTTCTGAAAAGTGATAATTCTTCAAAGCAATCCTAACCAGTTCTGTTTAAATGGAATACCAATGGCATAGAACAAATATAAAAATGTTTAAATAAAATCGGGTATGTTAATAATTTAAGAAAATTGTTGCCTGTATTATGGCAAGGCAGGTGGATCCAATAAAATGAGTTAACATAGTTAGACCTAGAACAATGCTGAATTGTTACAAGAGTTCATCATCATCATCCTCATCCTCCTCCTCCTCCTCATCATTATTTTTAACTATTCTCTCCTCTTGGGAGGAGACTTCAGTCTCTTTGCAATCTACAATAGTGGTTTCAAGTGTTTATGGTAACATGATTGAAGGAATTAAAATATTAAAAAGATTAAAACAATTCCTAAAGGAATCAGAAATAGCCACAGTGCAATTCTTAGAACTTATGGAGTCCAGAAAAGCATTCATGGTAGTACTTATTCACTTGTCACTATTTATTGCCGTGTCTGCTCAGATCTGTTCACTTCTGACCAATGAGCATTTTGTACACTTCAGTGTGCTTGCAACCCCTCGTTGGCAGTCAGTGGACCTTATGCTCATCCTCTTCCAGTCTGCCCCTCAGCACCACTTTGCATGAACCTCTCAGTTTATCATTTCATCCCACAAACTTCACACAATGATTACTTTATGGGAAATAGAGATAGGGGCGCCTGGGTGGCTCAGTCGGTTGACTGTCTGACTTCGGCTCAGGTCATGATCTTGCGGTTCATGAGTTTGAGCCCCACGTCAGGCTCTGTGCTGACAGCTCAGAGCCTAGAGCCTGCTTCAGATTCTGTGTCCCCCTCTCTCTTTGCCCCACCCCTGCTTGTGCTCTGTCCCTCTGTCTTTCAAAAATGAATAAACATTAAAAAAAAAAAAAGAAATAGAGATACATTGCTCCCATTTACCATTTACCATCATTTGATGGACACCTGGGAAGGGATCCAGTATGCCACAGGACATTGATTTTAGAACATGGTTGCTCAATAAGCTCTTGTGCAACCAATTTATCGAATGAGCTGAAGAATATAAATAGGAAGCATTCTTAGTTTTTGACATATCTGTCTTCCAACATATTCTGTCATATTTTTCTTCCCCTGCCCCTTGGCCATCTTGAGGCAGATTCCATAGCTTTCTGATTCCTTTCAGGCATTAGAACAGTCTCCTTTCCATCTCCTTTCCAGTTTAACTGAGCTCAAAACATTCATTTCTCACCCAGTTTTTAGGTTTCTCTCCATCCTCACTTAAACATGATTCCCTTCCACTTGTGGTTCACCTGGCCCCACTGGACATCCTCTCTACAGGGCTCTATTCTCACTTCCTTCCACAGTTCTCTCTGGCTCCAGGAAGCACACCCCTGCCTGCCACCCCCATTAGTGGAGTCAGTCACTCCAACTACAGGCCTCTCGTCACCTGACTCAGCAGCTGCCATAAGCGGCCTCTCAGACTTGAGACTTTTCTAGGCAAAAAATTAGATGTGTGTCTAGCGCCTGCTGAAATCAAGGAAAACAGATCAACATCACCCAAGAACTTGCTAATCCCTTCCACTCTGGTGGCCCACTCCTATCTGCAGGTCAGTTGGCAACCACTTGGGACAGGACAGCAGTTTCCTCTCTCCACAAGTGACTCCTTTGAAGGGAGCCACCCCAGTTAGCTCGAGTTAGAGGAAAACAGTTCTATCCTACTAAGGCCAACAATCCTTTTCAAAGTATCTTCCTCCTGTAAGAGGTTCCTACTCCGAATTTATCATCTCATGTAACATGGGCTAAGCATCCATGATACAATCATTTTTAACTTTTCTGGCAGCAAGTCCTATGGAAATATCCATACTGGTCTTCAGAACAAGAGAGCACTTAAAGCTCATTGTTCCCAGCCTTGAAGTTTCTGCTGAAACTGTGATAACAAGAGGTCAACAAGAGGACAACACAGGATGCTCTAGAATGAGAAAAGAACAGACACAGCTTCTGTGGGTTCACTTAACCTAAAAATTATTTTAGCCTGTATTAAGAATATATCTATAGCAATCAGATACACACCAGTAGCTCTGGAAATGAAGAGAAGATATTTCCCAGGTAATAGGAAAAATAGAAAAAGAAACCTTTCAAAATAAAGTTGGATCTTTTGTGGCTCAGTTAGGTTGGATGATTTCCCCCCGCATCCTCCTCCTGTCCTTTCGATTTGTGTGGTGGTTTTAAAATATGTCCACAAACTCTTTTACACTCATCTCTTCAACAGGTGGAGCTTAACTCCCCTCTCTTGGGGTGTGGACTCAACTAAGTGATTAACGTCTCAGAAATAGAATGTAGAATTGATGGCCCAATTCATTGAGGATCCTCCTTGTTCTTTCTCTTAGATCACTTCCTCTGAGGGAAGCCAGGTATTATGTTTTAAGGACACCCAAGAACCCTATAAAGAGGCCCATGTGGCAAGGAACTGAGGCCTCCCACAAAAAGCCATGTATATCAAACATCTTAGAAGTAGATCCTCCAGCTCCAGTCAAACCTTCAGATGACTCCAGCCCTGGCTATGGCTTGGCTACAGACTCATGAGAAATGCTGCACCAGAACCTGAGCTAAGCTACTGTCAAATCCCTGACTTATAGAAACTATGATTAATAAATGTTTGTTGTTTTAAGTCCCTAGATTTTGGGGTAATTTGTTATATAGCAAGAGATAACTAACACAATGTAGTACCTAAAAACACTCAAATAAATTTAAAATTCCCTATCTTCTTTCCCTAGTTATTTATACCATATATACCCCAAAGCTACCAATCACCCAAAGCATACTATAGTCACTGTTCAATATATACATGAATCAAATCATCACAGTGTACATCTTAAACTTACACAATGCTATATATCAATTATATCTCAATAAAGCTGGAACAAAATACCTTGGCCCCAAATGAGGTGCTGTGATAACTTCTTTTTAATTAGTTTAATTATTCACTTGAGCATGATTACTAATGCATGGGCGGATCAGCTGATAACCTCCCCTACTCTTGCTAAACAGTGTAATTCCAACAGGAGTTACTTAGAAGAACATACACAAATTAATATAATGTGGATCAGCTTATTAGAAAATCATACCAAGGTCCATAGCCACATGGCCACTAGTAGGTAATGAAGAGAAGACCCTATCATATAAAATTACTCCTGTCATTGATATTTGAAATCCAAGTATTACAACTTATTCCTATTTGTTTGAGATTAGTTACATGCTAAAATTAAAAAAAAAAAAAAAAACTCCAGTAGGGATAGTCCTTTACATTGTTTTGGATACATTATTCTTTTCAGTATGAAGGAAGTGTGTGAGATTAGGATATGAGCCACCAAGAAGAAAAAGGAAATGATTAAAAAAAAAAAAAAGCTGAGAGTGCTAAGGAAAACCTCACAGTCTTTGCATTCATTCTAAGGGTGGTCCTGTGCCCTTTCAGGCTCTGTGAATTAGATGGCATCAGCTCCCAGAAGGCAGAGGCCCAAGTGTGTGTCTGTTACAAAGACTACCTAACACAATCCGGTCAGTGGAATGCTAAGCCACAACAAAACCATCAGGCACCAGATAAAGTCAAACATCTCTTCTAATAAGCAGCTGTTAGACTTGGACCTGTCAACAACATCACACATAACTTCCTGGACATTTTCATCAGGGTCACCTAGAAACGCCATCATCAACAAACAGCAAGACAAAAAATTTACCCAAGGAATAAAACCAGACTCCTGGAGTATTGCCGGTCCTAAAACAAAACTTACAGCCACCCAGCTGAGCTCTATTACATGTATGTGATCAAGAGATGACAGCTGAACTCCACAACAGTTAAGAAGGAAAACCGAAGAGATATGACCACAAATGGCACAATTAGAATAGAGCCACGGTGAGGAGCTGAATCGACAGGCATCCATTCCCTACTGGAATCAAAAGCAAAAGCAAAGAACAGGCTATGCTGGGGATCAGAAATCAGAAATGTCTCAAAGTGCAGCATTAGCAATAATCAGAGAAGAGACTGTGGACTTGTGGTTGCAATCTCCCTCAAATGTAGAAGAGTCTAACCAAAAAATATACTCAGTATCTTGTTATATACATGTACAGACAGAAAACCAACCATACAGGTTGTGCCCTACTCCTATCAACAACCTGCCCATAATATACACACGTAAGCCACCACCACCTTTGAGCCCACTTATGGAACAATTTTTCCATTTTCCACTGAGACCCTATGGAATTGAAGGGAGATCATTTTCTGCGTATGTAAAACCAAAATGTTACATTAGATGATTGCTAAAGCCCTCATGGCTCTGAATATTTGACATAAGGAACATTTGAGACCACATGAAAACAAAATCTCATCATAAACCAAATTAGAAAAAACAAAACCCTAATTTAGATTCCAGTGAAACTATGTTCAATGGGAAAACACAAAATGGTTAGAGACATGAGGCATATATTACTTTGACACTCCAGATTTTTTTTAACCACAGATTGAAACTAGACATTATTTTCAAGTGGGAAAAGCCGTTAGAGTTGATTTTTGTCAACTTTATGTTCAGGCCACAGATGTTAGCAGGACATTCAATACTTCTAGTTTATGGGGAAAATTAGAACAGAATGCTCACAACTCAAATGATACATAACCTGCCTGCAACATTACTTTATTTCACTTTTTAAAATTTGAAATGTGATTTTGATGATTAAAAGGATTCCACAATAGAGATTCTAGCTTAGTAGCTTGACAAGGGGATCTATAAAATGGAGGCCAGGTTTTTTTTTCTTTATTACCAAATTATTTATTGCTTACAAATCCAAATTATATTCCCAACTTGCATTATTTTTCTAAGTATATTCTATATATTTTAAAATAATTTAGACCTAAATAGGAAGAATATGCTTCTATTGTATTTCATAAAGAGAGTTAACTTTTAAAATGTGTATTTAGAGTGGCAATATGGTATGCGAGATAATTCCTCAGTTTCCTGAATCAGAAGATAAAATGCTTTCTTTAAATAATAGAATTTTCCAATAATTTTGTAGCTAAACTCCAATATCACTCCACAAAGACTAACTAGCATGTTAAACTACTTTATAATATAGAATTTGTTTACAGATATCATGCATAGACAAAGCCTTGTGACTTGCCAGGCTGATGCCAGGAATTAATTTGCCAGTAAAGCAAAAACCCTTTGATGTCATAGCTTCACTCTCCTTTTGGGCTTTGTAGTTTGTTAGTTCCCCTTATTACTCATAGGTAGACCCTCCCGCAATACCGCTAGTGCCTAATATACCCTTTAGCCACATTCATAAGTACATCATTCTCAAACCACCTCCACTTAGCATTGGTATAAATCTGCAGTCAGCATAAGCATATATATATTTAAAACTCCTGTTAGGCCACAGGAAAATCAGAATCAGAAAATAGCAAGTCATGGTGAATGCCTTGTGGCCCAGTGTGAAAATAGTAAATAAGATATTAGTAAATGAGAGGTCCAAATATGAGGAGCCACTTGAAGGCCTTCAGATTCGTTAGGTTCACCTGTGATCATCAAAATAAATGTATCTTTCCCAAGAGGAATTTCATTCTTCTGACTTCCGAAATCATTGCAGCCAAGCTAAAAAGACTGATTATCTCATAACAACCAAGAACTTGAGTTGGAAAAACTCCTTCAAGAATTTCTATTTCAAATGCTATCTTTACAGCTGGGGAAACTCAGACTCAAACATCTGCCTAAGTGTTCAGCCTGTTAGATGTTGAACTGAGACTTGAACCTGGATTCCCAAGGCTTTTTTCTAGCATTCTTTCTTTAAAAAAAAAAACAAAAAACAAAAGAAAACACCTTTTTACTGTGGAATATATTTTACATATGTATCTACACACACGCATATATGTATATACACATACACATAACATATATCTATTTTTAACAATATTTAAAAAATAAATGTCCAATGCTATACTTTTTTTTTAAGTAGGCTCCACACATGGAGCCCAACTAAGGGTTTGAACTCATGACACTGAGATCAAGACCTAAGATGAAATCAAGCGTCAGACATTTAACCCACCTATCCACCCAGGCACCCCTCCACCACCATGCTTTGAAATACCATGGGGCACCTGGGTGGCCCAGTCAGTTAAGTATCCGACTCTTGATTTCAGCTCAGGTCATGATTTCAAGGTTTTTGAGTTCAAGCTCCGTGTGGGGCTCCAGGCTCCAGGCTGACAGTGCAGAACCTGCTTGGGATTCTCTTTCCTTCTCTCTCTGCCCCACCCCCACTCATACTCTCGCTGTCTTTCTCTCCAAAATAAATAAACTTAAAAAAATAAAATAATTTTTACCACAAACACAGTCTCACCCAAGCTTGCTATTGTTTAGTTTTACCCATGTTGTCATTTATGTAAATGGAGTCCTCTCAAATGTATTCATCTGTCATACTTTTGCTTTGTCATGTTATGATTTTGATATTCATACATATTGATGTGTGTAATTATAGTTAATTCATTTTCACTGCTACAGAGCATTCCATAGTAAGCATGTACAATAATATGCTTTTCGCCTCCTCTATTGATGGATATTATATTCTTTCTAGCTTTTACTCTTACAAGCAATGCTAATCTGAATTGTCTCATATGTGACACCTGCACAAACACGCAATAGTATCTCTAGAGAATATGCTCTAGGAAAGCAATTGCTGAATCATAGGGCATGCACATTTTCAACTGCATAAGGTATTGTCAAACTGGTTTCCAAAGGAGCCATACCTATTTGTCCAACTCTTCTTCCTTGATAACATTACCAAAATTTAGTATTGTGAGAATTTTAATTGCTGCCCTCCAGTAGATGTGAAATAAATTCATACTGCATTTTGATTTATATTTTCCTTGTTGTCAATGAAATCCAACACTCTTTCATGTATTTGTTGTCACAGCTCTTCTTCTCTCAAATGTCTATTCACATGTTTGCCTTCATTCCTATTGAATTAGTAATCTTTTTTTATTATTGAGTCATAGAAGTTATGTGTTAACTCTGGCTATTAATCCTTTGTTGCTTTTTTTGTGTTAATGATATATTTTGATGAACAAAATTATTAATTTTATATCCTTTCATTTTAACTTTACTGGGTTGATCTTGTGTCTTAAGTTTAGTGGTTTCTGCATTTTGTTTATAAAATTTGTTCCTAGCTGACTTACACAGACCACTTCCCCAAATATTCTAAAGGTTTTCACGTTTTGCACTTCACATTTAAATCATGGAATGGAGTTTTTAAATTTTTTTATCATTTCATTCTGGAATTGTTTTTTTTATTGTTTCATATACTCAGGCTAACATTATCATGTGACTCTGTTTCCAGATTTTCTAATAGGTTCCACTGGCCTATTTGTCCAATGCTGTATTAATTTCCACTCACCTAATCAATCTCAAATTATAATAAAGCTCAATAAGGAAAATCTTAACTGGGTATTTTTTAGAATATGTTGCTTCTTCTTGTATCTTTGCTTATTTCATTACAAGTTTTAGAATTAGTTTATCAAATTTCATGAAAAAAAATTCTTGGAGTTGTTTTTGCAAATGCATTCAATCCAAAGATCAGTTTGAGAAGAAATGACATATTTGTGGAATCCTTCTAGCTATAAACATGATTTGCCAATACAATTACTTACATATTTTCCCCAAAGATCTCCAGTGCAATACTAAAGAAGTGGCAATAGTTGGAATTTTGTCTCACTCTTCACTTAGAGGGAGACATGTTAAACAAATAATTACACTAAATGAGCACAAAACTACAAATTGAGCTAAGAGATGAAATAGTTAATCAAATTAACGATGTGATGCAGCAGGAGTTAATTTGCTGAGCTGTAAAAGAAAACACATTCCTGACAGAGGAGATTTGACAAACAAATTCTTTGGAATGAGGGGAGTATGGTTAATAGAGCTTGGAGATCAAAAAGGAAAGGGTGCAGGATGAGGCTGGAGAGATAGCCTGAGGCCAGTTCCTTCATGACTTTGTAGGCAAGGTGCAGAATAACAGATTCGAGTTTAAAATACTAATTATCTGAAACCTGTAATTTAGTCACAGACTTGGTATATATTTGAATATGTGGAAACTCCAAAAGAAATCTCAGACTAATTGTTGCAGCATCCTATTGCTATACTGTGAAGAAGTACCTCGAGAAACCAGAAGGTATGGAGAAAACCAATTAATGGATTATATTCATACAGACAGAACTTCACAGTAGCTTACACTTTAGTGATCCTGTTAGAGAAAGAAAACCAATCCACCAACCAACAATAAAAAATATCCACCAGAGTTTAACCATTCTTTGCCATATTTAAGAGTTCGAACCATTCCTTGGTCCTAATGAGAAGCAATGATACACTCCATTTCCTACCCTCTTTCTCAACCCCTCAATTTTTCATCCAAAATCCATATACAGAGTTGTCTCCCAGTTGAAAAGCAAAAACGACCATGCATAGCAATGTAAATAGATGGCATGGTAGGTAAGAATAATGACTCCCCAAAGACATCCATACCCAGAACTTGTGAATATGTAACTTTGTATGGAAAAAGGGACTCTGCTGGTGGGATTATGTTGAGGATATTGAGATAGGGAAATTACTATGAATTATCCAGGCAGGCCCATGTACTCATAATGGTCCTTATTAGGGGAAAGAGGAAGGTAGGAGAGTTAGAGTCAGAGAAATGTGATGATGCATCTCCCCAGCCATAAGCCAAGGAATGAGGCAGCCCCTAGAAGCTGGAAAAGGCAAAGAAATAACTCTCCCCTGGAGCCTTCTGAAGGAACATAGCTCTGCTGACCCATCTTAGACCTCATCTCCAGAACTATATGATAATAAATTTGTGTTGTTTTAAGCCACTAAGTGTGTGGTAATTTGTAACAACAATATGAAACTAATACAAATGGCAGGAGGTTGTGAGGAGGATGGATTTGTTATTTTCACTTTCCAAAACTATCGCAGCCCAACCAGTAAAAAATGCTTTGTTACCAATAAAGTGTATTTATTTTTAAGGAACAAAAAAAGAATAAAAATGTGTCCATTCAGTCAGATAAAACAAGGACTTATTAAATGCTTAGATTCTAGAAACCAGGCTCAGGGAAGCGAATTTGATTAAGGACCCTGTCTGTGATTGTGCAAAGCAGAATGTTTGTTTCTATTAATTCAGTGTACTTCTGGCCAATACATAGTTACTGAATTTGTAGTACTTGTACCAGGAGCTGGTAATAAAGACATAATTTTTCCATGGCTCCAAAAGTTAAAAACACTCCTAATAGGGGAGAACAACATCTAAACCAAAAAATCTCAATATAATGAAGTAAGAGCTATGAAAGAAGTGGTTGCTGCAATTTACCAGTACACAGATTAGTTTCTACACTGTGGCTGAGGATAACAGAGAAGCTTTCCTGGAACAGGTGCTGCCTGAGCTGGAATGTAAAAGAAGGGCAGGGTTCATCAACAGAAGCAATCTCATGACCAAATGCCTGGTGACAAAAAGCTCACCATGTTTGAGGGAGCCACAGGAAGTTTCATCTCCTGTGGGGGCATTAAGTTAAAGGAAGAAAAATGAAAGGAGACTGAAAAGATAGACACAGAGTTATGGAGGTTCCATTCCATTGGAGTAGATTTTACTTCATCTTGTTGGTAATGGAAAGCTTTTGAATGGTTTTGAGCAATGAATCAGCAAGATCTGATACGCATGGTGTACAGATCCCTCTGAAGTCTTAGTGGAGACACAGCTATGAGAGCATGAGCAGACTGGGGAGACAGACTATTAGATGCTCCAAGTGTCTAGATCAGAGGTAGGGCAAGTGGCAAGTAGAGATGGGAAGGAGGCAGACTTGAGATGTGATTACAGAGATAGGTGAGCAGCATTTGGAAAGGAACTGGATTTAGTGATTGAGGCAGAAGAAGGGCTAGGTTTACCCTACTTCCCTGGCCTGGACAAGTGGATATTCAGTGGGGTCATAACTGAAACAAGAAACATGGAGGGGGAAGTGGTTATGATTTTGGTAGAGGGGAATAAATGAGTTCCCTGTGAGACACACTTAGCACCAGGGAGAATGTCAGTACCAATGTGTCAAGGGATAGATAGAAAGAAAGAACAAGTCCCTGATTGAGCCATTAGAATTAAAGTGAGCTCACAAGGACAAATGGTTTGTTCTTATCTTATCTTCAGAAAATTATTTATCCTAAAAGAGTTGTTGTTGTTGTTGTTTACTGCCTACCATTTGTGTTTGTTTCTGCTTTGAACGAGTTAAAAAGAGGTTTTGAACAACTTACATGTACAAATTCTCTGTATTACAAGTTAAGCATCCAGTGACTGATGGGCAACAAGGAAACCTGAACACTGTAGAGTTATCAAGAAAATATGTGTATGTAGTTCATAAGTGAATGAGTCTTAAATAAACTGTGGAATGGCTATAAATCTTGCTCTTAATGTAGTTTATTCCAAAAGGTTGAGCTTCTAGTTGAAGGTAATGTTTACGGCTGAATGTGGTGCTATTGTTAAATTGCTTATTTGGATTCTTTATTTGTATTAGCATCCCAAAGGTAAAGAATTGGCCATGTAGCAATAAATTTTTTAAGATATAAAACTTAATGTGAATACAGTCCAAACCTATATATACACATACATACATACATACATACATACATACATACATACATATATACATATGGCTAGGTGAGAACACAAAAGGAAAAATCTTATTCAATCTCAGGGATACAAAGCTACTATATGTAGCATACATTGATAACTGAGAAATTCTTCAGAAAGCAAACTAACTACATTACAAATAAAATAGAAAATTTTATAGATTTTCTAAAATCCTGAGTAGCAATTTAAATAACTCTTTCAAAGAAATTAGGAAATATAGTATATTCCAGTCCACATAAGCCATATTGTATGTAGGATATGAAATTTCTAGGTATAAATTCTAATTCTTTTTTCATGAGCATTCATCAAAATTTTTATTCAGTCATTTTGTCTTTAATGCAGAATTTTCTCTTCATAATTAATGGATAAATTGAGGAGATTCCAAAGCCATGGGGAAAAAAGCAATAAAAGACCTCAAAATTGTTCTTGTCTACATGGCTAATCTCCAAACAAAAACAGTCTAGATAAATCCATGGTTACTTTCAAATAATTTTATAGATGACTATTACCCTGCCTCCATCAGTAGCCTATTCCAGTATTTCATCACAGAAACATCTCCTTGAGTTTTCATTCCCCTAAATATTTTTTTCAAAATTGTATGAGTTCTAAGATTACAAATCAGTGGAATATGATCATCTTGAGATAATTTTTATAATTTAATTGTAAGCAGATGCTATTCCAAGGGGGGTCTGCTATATCTAAACAGCACCTTTGGAATAGCTAGCTGTGACCTAAATAAAGGCCTCTTATGTCATATAGCATATGGCATTATTAGAAAGAGGCATAATTCATTTTTTTAAATATGAAATTTATTGTCAAACTGGTTTCCATACAACACCCAGTGCTCATCCCAAAAGGTGCCCTCCTCAATACCCATCACCCACCCTCCCCTCCCTCTCACCCCCCATCAACCCTCAGTTTGTTCTCAGCTTTTAAAAGTCTCTTATGCTTTGGCTCCCTCCCTCTCTAACCTCTTTTTTTTTCCTTCTTCTTCCCCTCCCCCATGGACTTCTGTTAAGTTTCTCAGGATCCACATTAAGAGTGAAAACATATGGTCTCTGTCTTTCTCTGTATGACTTATTTCTTTTAGCATAACACGCTCCAGTTCCATCCACGTTGCTACAAAAGGCCAGATTTCATTCTTTCTCATTGCCAAGTAGTATTCCATTGTGTATATAAACCACAATTTCTTTTTGCCCTCAACTGTCTTTCAGAAGCAGAATGGACTCTGTTCCAGTTTATGTGCAAAAAAATTACCCCCAAACCTAATGGGATAAAATAACCCAGGGCATCAGCTAGAGGACTTAAAAGGCTTGGCTATGAAATCATATTAAAACTTGTTTACTCACAGGTCAAAAAGTTGATACTGGCCCTCAGCTGAGAGTTTAGCTGCAGGGGTAGCCTGGAACAGCTACACATAGCCTATGTTGCCTAGACTCCCTCACAACATGGTACCTAGGTCCCAAAGGTAAACATCCCAAGAGAGAGCAAGGAAGAAGCCATATCATATTCTATGGTCTAGTATCAGAAGTCCCAAAGCATAATTTCTGACATATCCTTTTGGTTCAGGCATTTCTAAAGTCCACCCAAAGAGAGGGACCATCATCCCCAACTTTGGATACGGAGTAGCATGTCACATTGTAAGAGCATGTTGGATAGGCTATACATTGGTGTGGCCCTTTTCAGAAAATAGAATCTGCTTCCAAATCCAATCTGGATTCCAATAAGAATGTGTCATACATCAAGAGACATCGTTTCTAGGAAACAACACTAATTAATATCAATAGACTTAGAGTAATAATGTGACAAACATATGTGCAGAAGAGAAATATCCTTCTTCTCATTTTAAATATTATTTATACACTATCCTCAGGGGAAAAATACACAATTGTGCAGAGTTCTACATAGACAGTGAGTGAAAATAAATTTTGAAACACAAATAATTCCAATTTGAGGAGAACGTTCCAATAAACCATTGTATACAACAAGCAAACAAACAGCTGCCACTATAAAGTTTGAATAGTAAACAATGAGATCACTAAAGGGATGTGGAAAGATAGATGCTTCTGTTACCAATTACAAAAGTGAGGGACATATCTTGAAATGCCGGTGAGGTGCATTGCAGATTCTTATGGGAAGGCAGTGCAGAATTTGTTAGCATACAAATGAAACTGCTACATTCCAAAGAACCACTTCAATTGAAATGATTCCAGTATTTTCTGCTTTCTGAAATTACTAAAATTTATCATGTCAGGGAAATCTAATATCTCCCATTTTGTTCAACTTATTAAGCCTGGGCACTAAAACTAAGCCACAAAAATTAAAAATAGAAAAAAGGATGAGACAACTACTATCCTTAAACCATATAAAATATGTGGATCATGGTAGGCAATTAGATACACAATATAGTTTGTTCCTGTTACCAACGCAGACTGTAATGGAGAGCTATTGATTTACATGCCCAGAATGCCCCAGTTCCAATGCCTTCTTAGAGCTTCCCCAGCGCTTTTTCCACCTGTATGGTTTTTCTGGGAACTGTTAATTTCTTTTTCTTTCTTGCTTTCTTTCTTTCTTTCTTTCTTTCTTTCTTTCTTTCTTTTTAATGTTTATTCACTTTTGAGAGAGAGAACATGAGTTGGGGAGGGGTAGACTGGGGGTGGGGTCAACAGAGGATCCAAAGCAGGCTATAAGCTGACAGCAGAGAGCCTGATGCGGGACTTGAACTCAACGACCCATGAGATCATGACCTGAGTCGAAGTTGGACTTTCAACCAACTGAGCCAACCAGGTGCCCTGTGAACTGCTAACTTCTTAAAAGATTTCAATCCTCTAGCCCAAAATGATTGATATGTTAATGAAATCTGACCCCAGCCAGGACAAGGAAACCATTCTTCAGCATTTGAGGACCTGGTAGCAGGAACTGTAAGATGTGAAGTGGGGAGCTAGGAGCTGCCACAAAAGCTTTCACCACAAAAGCTACTCTGTTGCAAGGAGCTGCCACAAAAGCTTTCACCACAAAAGCTACTCTGTTGCAAGTAACGAATGAAGCCAAAGTAAAAGCAAAAGTGGAAATGGGTAGAGTCCTGACTTCCTTTGTGTTCTGTTTTTCTTGAGAACCAATCACATTACTGCCCCTAGGTTCTCTGAGATACCCCATGCATTATTATTAGCTGGGTAGTTACCCACTGAACAACATGGAACAGAACACTCGATCAAGGGGCGCCTGGGTGGCTCGGTAGGTTAAGTGTCCAACTCTTGATCTCAGCTCAGGTCTTGATCTCAGGGTTGTGAGTTCAAGCTCTGCATTGGGCCCAGGGCTGGGCCTGAAGTGTAATTAACTTAAACTCAATCAATAGTGGCTTCAGTTTGTTGAGTTTTGGTTTCTCTCTCTCTCTCTCTCTCTCTCTCTCTCTCTCTCTCTCTCCCCCGGCCCCCCCTCTGTCTCTCTCTCAGATTACAGGAAGTCCAGAGCTGAAGAAAGGATGAAATTAAAGACCAAGATTCCCTTCAGCTTCCCTGCTCCACCACTTGGTGGTACAGGAGGCTGTTATACCTCTTAAATTTGGTGAGACTCCACAAGGTAATGTATCTGAATTTCAGGCAACACGAAGAAGAACAGGCATGGGGCAAAGTGCAAAACCATTCTCTCTTTGAGATTTTATTTGCAAAAGGAAGATTTTCCAGGGACTCCTACCAGACACTGGACCATTCATAGCCACGAAGGAGACACAGATTTTTAGTTTTCTTAACAAGTTGAGACTCAAGAATTACCAACATGGAGGGAAGATGTTCAAAAATTTTGATTGATCACAACTGAAAAGTGTCTACTAAACCCCAGGATACTCTGACTAACCAACCTGACCTTAAGCCTGCTTGAGTTTCTGAAACCTAGAAGCAAACGTAAAAATGTAGTTGATGTCTTTTATTTATTTCTAAAGCTTATAATGACAACCTCACTGTATCTTGTTCCTCTAAATTATATATATTTTTAAATGTTTATTTGTTTTTGAGACACAGAGAGAGAGCATGCACAAGTGGGGGCTGGGGGAGGGCAGAGAGAGAGAGGGAGACACATAATCCAAAGCAGGCTCCTGGCTCTAAGCTGTCAGCATAGAGACCAATGCAGGGCTTGAACCCACGAACCATGAGATCATGACCTGAGCTAAAGTCGGACACTTAACCAACTGAGCCACCCAGGAGCCCCTAAATTATCTTGATATGTCAATTATCACACACACACACACACACACACACACACACACACACACACACAAAGTAATGGACAAAATGAACATCTTAGACACAAGAGCAAGGAATACCTTGAAGTAAACACCTTTTTAATGAATGAAGGATATGGCTTAAGTATAGAACCAAAACATAGTAACAAGATCTCATGCAAGTCTAGTCTTTGTCCTCCATGGGACACCAGCTTTCCCTGTAAGATTTATAGATCACCTGATGTTTTTTCTGCAACAAGAAAGAAAAACCCATATAAAATGCTAAGCACAGTATTTGGCACAAGGTGAAGCCCAGCACATGTACATGTCTGCTCTCATTATTAAACCTGCCTCTGTCCAGGGCTCTTCTTCTAGCAGCTTCTGGCCCCCATCTCAGTTACGTCCTGGATAGCTCCCCCTGGAATCCTGCTGTCTCTCAAACTAAAAAGTGTTCCTTGTATTTCCACCAAAGGTAGATTTCCTTACCCCCCATTTCTGAGTGAACCACAATAAACACAGTCACCCAGGCCTGACATTGTACTCTTCTCAGTCACTTTTACCTCCCCATTCATCTTTACTCAGTCATTGTAAGCCTCTGCAATCAATTGCTGCTTTACCCTCAGCACCCACCAATTTCTCCTAGGCTTTATTTCACAGCAGTTTTTGATAATCTGAGACCAAAAAAAGGAAACCTGCTGGTTTATTAAATATAATGCAATGCTCCCAAACCCTCCAAGTCAGTTGTGGGAGGAGGCTCTTCAGCAGAGAAGGTAGGTGGACTTTGTAGCCCAGATACCCCACAGTTCCCTCAGAGACCTCTCTGCAATTAGCACCCCTTTTAGACAAGCTGGCTTGAGAAGATATAGGACTCTTCCTTTAACACCCAATAGCATTACAGACTTGTCTATAATCTTTTAAATAATATTTTATTAAAGTTCGGATAACAGAAAAAAACAAACAGAAATAATGGCATATTTTCAACGGCTTAAGCCTAATTTATAAGTTATGGCTTACTTCACTTCAACTTGAAGGTCCTTGTTTAGTACACACGATTTGGGATTGTCCCAGAGTTCAGTTCAGCAGCACATATACTAAGAACAGGACTGTCCCTTGGGGCACCTGGGTGGCTCAGTCGGTTGAGCATCCGGCTCTTGATTTCGGCTCAGGTCATGATCTCGTGGTTTGTGAGATCAAGCCTGTGTAGGGCTCTGTGCTGACAGTGGAGAGGCTGCTCTCCCTCTCTGTCTCCGCCCCTACCCACTAGTGCTCTCTGTCAAAATAAATAAATAAACATTTAAAAAAAGGATAGTTTTTACCCCAAAACACAGCTAGATTCCTGAGACAGAGACAGAGTGAGAGAGATGGAGGTGGGGGGAGAAGAAGGGTGGGATGAGGGGAGGTGGAGAAAGGGACGGAAAGGAGGGGAAAAGGAAGAGAGGAAGCAGAGAAGGAAAAGAAGGGGAGAGCCAGGGAAGGAGGAAAAAAGGGACGAGGGGAGACAGAAAAGGAAGAGGGGAAGAAAGGAGAAAAAAAGAAAGGAAGTCCTAGGGCAGCCATGTATCTTTCACCTCCAAAACCTTTTTTAAATACAAATTCTACTAACTCAGACTGTCCAGAAGTGGAAAACTTTTAAAACTCCCTAAGCGATTCTCAAGCCCATAGCCACTTGCCAAGGGCCATGACATTCAGTCCCTGACAGGTCCCCGGTAAGCCAGAGTGAATGGGGCAAGCAAGTGGCTGAGAGCAGAAATGTCTTTAAAGTTTCAAGGCTTGGGGCACCTGGGTGGCTCAGTGGGCTAAGCGTCCGACTTTGGCTCAGGTCATGATCTCGCGGTTTGTGAGTTCAAGCCCCACATTGGGCTCTGTGCTGACAGCTTGGAGCCTGCTTTGGATTCTGTGTCTCCTTCTATCTCTGCCCCTCCCTCACTTGTGCTCTGTCTCTCTGTGTCTCTCAAAAATCAATAAATCTAAAAAAAATTTTTGTTTAAAGTTTTCAAGGCTTATCTTAACCTTCCATGTGACTTTTTCTTCCAATTGCACAATTAGCAGTGTTTGTCTTAATGGAGAATTTTCCCCACATCTACTGACAAAATAAATGCCTTAGAAATGTGCATGTTTTTTTCCTGTGGCTCTAAGAATGAAAAAAACTTTTACCACTTTGAGAAGCACAGAACTACAAAGAGAAGTGGCCCCTCCGTTCCCTGCTGAGGGCCCGGTTTCCAGGTTCCTGTTTGGGATCAGCCTGTCCTACCATGACCAGCCTTGAGCACGTCTTCTTGTGGGAGACGGGTTTCTCCCTGCCTTCACGGGAGGCCCTACCCTAAGGAGTCAGCATTTTGGGACCCCTCAATTCTACTCCCTGTGTTCTCCACTTGTACCTGCTCTCTTGCTTTATTTTGAGCTCTCATTTTTCTCCATCCTGACATCTAAAATGCATGCCTTCCTTCACTTTCTATCCAACTTCTAACTTGCCACTTTGCCGTTTTTTTTCATCCACATCTTGTCTTCTTACATATCCCTGGCCTTCAATACTTAAACGCAGTGGTTCCAAACAGAACACCTGCTCAGAGTAATCCCCTGGCCCCAGTCCTAATCTTCCTGTATTGCCGGTGCCGTTGAGACTCCCGATTTATGAGTCTGCAGATTCTTACACAGTTGTGGCTCTGTAGATTCCCCTCCTCCTTCCACATGCTCTTGTACATGTTCCCTTCATTAATTTCTATTGCTGAACAGCAGGATCAGCTAACATTGTCTGTGGAGCTCAGGGCAAAGTAAAAATGTTGAGTCCCTTGTTCAAAAATTAAGAGGTTCAAGAAAGCAATAGTGGAGCATTAAACCAAGCACAAGGCCCTCCTAGAGTGAGACCTTGTGTGAAGATGACCCTGGTTGCCACCCTATTCAAAGAGTTTTTACTATATACTTTTATCTTATGAAAATTAATTTGTAGCTGGCTTTTCTTTATAGGACACTAGCTGTCTAGTTGTCCTATAATGTCCTTCCATTTTAGTGATTCTTCCATGCCATACCCTGTTCATTCAACACAGAAAAACATTGTAAAATCACTATGCTGTTCTCCTCTCTTACATGCCATTACTCTCATATCTGTGCTGTTCTCTCGACCCAAATGGCTATGTCTTGCCTCTGTACCTTTGTTCAAGCCATTCCCTCAATTTGGAACACCTGTAATTCACTCTACCAGGATAAATCATTCCATCATCCCAGGCCTAGATAAAATTTCTCCCACCTATTAGTCACTCCTCTTCGCCCCCAGCTGAAATAATTTATCCTTCCTCTGAAGGCTCATAGTTTTTATTGTCTGGGTCATCCAAAGTGCTGTTATTACTGTGTTGCATGAATTTTTTTTCTGTACATAGTGGCCTGCCTCCCCTGCCTTAAGATTGGGCTCTATCTTATCTCCCCAAAGCCCTGGGCATGTAGTAAGCAAATACATGCATTGATGTCTAACAAATTTTAAGTCTAATTATTTTGAACGTTCCATACAAACAAGTCCTTTAGCCTCAGATATTTAAATTCTTCTCCTTCCCAGTATGAGAGGGCATTTCTGCTCATTCTTTGCCTCAGAATGAGACCAAGATGTTCATGTATAGCAAGGGGAGAGGGAGGGAGAGAAAAATAGAAGAGGAAATTGGAAATATTCCCAGTTCCTCCTAAATTGGGAGATGTCCAGACCACTTGATTTATTGGTAGTGTCTCTCCCAGGCTTTAGACATATGAAACTGCCTGTAAACACAGAATGCATTCCGAAGGCAAATGGGTTCAGGATTCAATTGCATATTAAGGAATACACGGTTTCTGTTCTCATCCATTAGTGAAGAGGACTAAAAGCAGACTGTATAAAATAAATATGGGAGTAAGAAAATGAGTGAACTAATGAAAGTCCTTTTCTTTTTTTAAGAGAATCTGGTGACTCCTGAAATGTATGTACATTCAGCAACACTGGAAATTTTATTAACTTATAAATTCACTCTGTATTTGTTATAATTGTGTCTTGAGAATTTAAAAACCTGTAAAATACGGTCTCTGCTTCTGAATAGAAACAGAAAATTTTACTCCTTCTAGAAGAGGCGGGTCCTTGTGTCTGGAATGAGAGGTGGGGAAGGGATAGCAGCAATAAAAAGAAGTAAATCATATGATGATTAAGCAGAAAATAACAAAAGCAAAGGTCATTAAAAGACCGTCCAGGTGTTGGGGTCTGGCCTTCCTCTGCCCCAGGAGAAATCTATGCTGAGAAACGAGCTGCGCAACAGCCAAGAGCTGCGAGGTGGGAATCAGTGTGGGGCCAGAACATCTGTTTGGGAACAGACATTAGATGCAAGGAACAAGGACAAGCTGGGCCAGAAGAATGCTCCATTTACTGCAACTGGGGGATCCAGGTATTAGTAAACAGAACTGCTCCTGGGAGTTTTCTCAAATTAGGAAACACTATGCTACCCTCCCAAGCCCTGCTTTCAGTTTATTTTCTTTTAGAATGAAAGGCCATTTCATGTCCCTGGGAATTGTTACAAAACTAACCTATCCTCACAAAGAACCTTAGGATATATAAAGAGTAAAAGACATAAAATGGCTTTTAAACCAAAGTAAGCTTTTATTTCACAAATACTTGGCTATCAATAAAATGTCCTTAGGAACAATGCCATCTCTTATTTGCTCCTTTTTCATGAACTGAGAGAAAGAAAGAAAGAAAGAAAGAAAGAAAGAAAGAAAGAAAGAAAGAAAAGGAGGGAGGAGGGAAGAAGGGAGGGAGGGAGGGAGGAAGGGAGGAAGGAAGAAAAAATGAAGGAAGGAAGGAAGGAAGGAAGAGAAAGAAAGAAAGAAAGAAAGAAAGAAAGAAAGAAAAGAAAGAAAGAAAAGAAAGAAAGACAGGAAGGAGGGAAGAAAGGCAGACAGGAAGGAGGGAAGAAAGAAAGGCAGACAGGAAGGAGGGAAGAAGGGAGGGAGAGTGTTGGGAAGGAAGGGAAGTAGGGGGATGAGAAAGGAAAATCCCTGAAATTAGAAACTAAAAGCAATGCATTGCATGTCCCAAAAAGTTTACCTACAAAAATGATACCCAAAAAGTGGGTGAATGTCATCAGTCCCATTAGAATGTCGGCATGAATCATATACTATTAGTTAAAACTTGAGAAAGTGTGAATGTAGAGGAAGAATTGGAGAGAAGGATATAATTCAAAGACAATGACCTATCTAACTGGGGCCCAATTGGGTCTGGGTAGGCCATCAGGCACTGCACCAAGATATAAGGAGCACCCCTGGGAGGTCCTTGAGAGTAGAAGGTGTCTTGGATGTGGCAACAGAAATGATACAGGCACCCTGAAACCAACACTGTACTTCTACTCCCTGAAGAAGAGGTCATCAAATAATTCATACATGACAGTCTTGGTGCTGAGCCCAAGACTCCAGGATGACGGAAGGACCCAATGGACTCAGGCTTATAGGAAGGTTTAAGAAGCATACTTTAACATGGCTTTTGGAATTGTTTAGAAGGGAGGGAGGTGGTTTGTCTATTTTTAAATTTTGTTTCATTTTGCTTCTTGAGAACCATATGATTTCAGGATCATCTAGGATTCTCTGACTCCAAATGGCTGTTGTGGTGTCTGAGTTAAAATAGAATGGTAATAAAAAAGACTGGAAAGTATCAAGTGCCACGTATTAGGTGTAAAAGGCTGGAGGGCACTTCCGTAGTACCTACCAAGCAGCTGACCACAACTTTGTTACCACAATAGTCAATTTAGGGAGGTTCTAATAGGGGAGCCTTGCTGATCAAACATCCTTAATTGCCGAGCTGTACCTTTTTTGACTCTGGGAGATTCAGAGCAGGATGGGTGAGAAAGGGTGGCACACAGATTACCTGTCTAGATCAGCTGCCCCAAGCCCACACCTGGCGTAGTCACAGACCTCACAGGAAACCACCCTCATTTCCAGCAGATAAGCGGCAAAGCCAAGACCAGAAACAAAATCTCCTGATTCTAAAGAGCAGTGCTTTTTCTCTACATCACCATATCTGACTTCAATCTTGTTAAAATAAGGAAACATTTCTGAAAGAGGGAATCAGCCTAAGAAAAAAGAAAAATACATAGAATTCATGTACAACTGGGGTTATTATCATTAATTTTATCTATCACAATCCCAGCCACCATACTCTCAACCTCCAACATCTGCTGGACAATTTTAACCCCTAAGATTAAAAGAGATATAAAATTTAGCATTAGAAGTGTACTCTCAGGGCGCTTGAAAGTACCGTCAGTCAGTTGAGTGACAAATTCTTGACTTCAGCTCAGGTCATGGTCCCAGGGTCATGTGATGGAGCCCTGTGTCATGTTGAGCTCCACACTGACCGTGCAGCCTCCTTAAGACTCTCTCTCTTGGGGCGCCTGGGTGTCTTAGTCAGTTAAGTGGCCAATTCTTGGTTTCAGCTCAAGTCATGACCTAACAGTTCGTGGGTTCAAGCCCAATATCAGGCTCTGCGCTGAAGGTGCAGGGCCTGCTTGAGATTCTTTCTCTCCCTCTCTCTCTGCCCCTCCCCTGCTCATGCTGCCTTTGCCTCTGCCTCTCTCAAAATAAATAAATAAAATTTAAAAAAAATAAAAGATTCTCTGTCTCCCTCTGCGCCTCCCTTGACCCTCCCCTGCTTGCTTGTTCTTTCTCTCTCTCCTCTCTCTAAAATAAAAAATAAAAATAAATTAAAAAAAAAAAGAAGTGTATTTTCTATGTACCAGGCACGGTGTTATTGTTTTATATATGTGGTCATCACACTCGGGTTTGTTATAATCCCAGTGTTATAGCTAAAGTCACTGGGGTTAAAGGACTCCCATAACCAAGTGGTGGAAACAGAGTTTGGCTGAGTATAGAATCAGTTTTGTTAATCACTCCCTTCACTGTCTGCTCTCACCCTCGGTAAAGCCTTTCTGTCCTGAGTGTATGAATTGGTTGTATCTCAAAATAAGCACAGGTCGCAGGACAAACGAAATGAAAGGCAGGAACTCTAAGACAACATGTGGTTAAAAATACAACTACTGACAAATGTACCTATATACATGCAATAACCTATACACCCTCAATGATCCATTCTTTTGCACATCCAACCACACAGTTGTCAAATTGGTACAATTCATATGGGATTAACATTATACAATGGTTTTAACATTTACCCATGGTCCATCTCAGTGTAAAAAGAAATGAGCTAAATAAATTACATAGATTTAGAAATCAAACTTTTGTGACAGTGTTAATATCTCTGAAATGGATATGTAGTATAAATTTCAAGGTTATCATCCCTTTCCTTACTGGTTTTAATACACTATAAGTTTCCCCAAATAAATGCTAGTTTCCCTAAAAGTATAAAATAATTAGTTGATAAATGTTTAAAGAAAAATATATTTGGGTACTGGCAGAGGGGGGGTGGGGATCTAGTAATTTTCCATCAGATAATTTTTTCCAAAGCTTTGTTTGCTCTTAGATAATACAATATGTTTTGGATTTTAAATTTCAGACTTGGCATGACTGTATCTCAATGAGAAACATATTCTTTTGCAAAAAAAAAAAATGCTCTGTTAGCAGAGTAAGCAAAAACTATAACTGTAATGCAAGATTATGCTCTCCTTCAGATAAAATCTGTGCCATATTTAGCCATCTGCATGGTGTAGTTTAACGCATACCCAAAAAATCCCTTACAAATTACAACAAAAAACTCTTTGTCACTTTCTTCCCACAGTGCCAAAATTGTCACTGTTGGTTATTGCTCTAGATTGGATAAAAGGCAGTTGTCAAACCACATTGCTGCCTTTGAAGAATATTGCAGCTGTCAATACTAATACCTTAGAGATGGTTAAGCGATCATGTTATCTCATGTGGGAGTGAGACAGAGAATATATGAATATTGATAGATGGAAGTGTGGAAGCATAAAGAATCAAAAACACAATGAGTAAGTGCTACTAGAAAGTTGGAAAAGCATTTTAAAAAGCAGCATACATTCATGCTAATTTTACTTTTGGTTGCCTTTGTGCTCTTATAGCTTATCTCAATACAATCTACTTTGGTTATTAATATGTACTTAGAATGCTACAAAAACCCACTCCTTGGAACAAGTATGATAATATTAAAGAGAAACAAAACACTAATTTCAACATTAAATATCATAAATGTTTAAAATGCAATAAAGCATTAAAATAAAATGTAAGACTGACTATTGGAGATCAGAAGGTTTCAGTAAGAGATAATCTCTACCAGTTGTCAATACAAGTCTAATAGAAACACTGTTTGTTTTTTCTTGCTCTTGGTCAAATTATATGAAGGAAATTCAGCTATATTGCTAAGAATTGTTTTTCAAAGAACTGAAATAGATATCTCTCCTAAATTTTTAGTCAGGAAAATAAAATGCATAGTTGAGGATAAGCTTTAACACAAATGGTAAAAAATGTACGAAAGTGGGTAACTGTCTGTTCCTGAGCACCTCATCCCACTTTTGGAAATGTATAGGTGAGAGTTATCCACCTAATTCCAGGCACCAGAATCCATATCACTCCCTAAAGTCATAAAACATTTCTTTTTCATTGTATATAGAAAATAGTTCTCTTCTGTGGTGAACTATAAAGAATGCAGATCTTCTTCCAAATATGTCACACAAAGAAGATGGAAAACCAAACTATTGGTTATCAGTATGGGTTCTTTTAACTCAGCTGACATCATGATTACTTTCGTAAGGGACACTTGGAAGTATTTATCCAATGCAGCATGTGAATCCTACAACCGTGAAGTAAAGATAAAGTAATGCCAAAAATCAAGTTGTACCAGATACTGCTGTATTATCCCTGACAGGTAAAACAGAAAACAAACAAACAAACAAACAAACAAACAAAAAGCTTAAATCTTGAAGGCTTTTACACAAGTAAACCATTTGGGTTTTTTACTAAATCGGGAGGCTTGAGCCTACATTTTTAATAAAGCCTAAAAATCTGTAGTACAAATATTATAAATACATAATATAAGCACCATGAGGAGAAAACATGTAATTGCCTATAATGTTCTCATTTATTAATGAAATCATTAAAAAACATAAATACTTCACTGCTTCCAGTATTCACAGCAACAGATGCCAATGACCTATGTACTATTTTCTGAGCTGACACAAATTTCCATTCATAACTTCACAAAAGAAAGAGAAAAATTGGATTTCAAAGGATATTAAAGTTGTCAGAGACTTTGAAATCATCTAACCTAGTTTTTCATAAAATGTAAGACCTAGACCCTGGTGGTACAATCACAGAGCTTTAACGTAACTTTGAATAACATTCTAAGGAAATGACTCCCTTTTCAGTTTTCCCCCTTCTGACTAAGTCAAGGAAAAGAATCTCAGTGACTAATCTTTTTTTTTTTAACAAAGAGAACTGGCCTCAGCTTAGAGCTTTAACTAGGCAATGATACCCAGGGTTGTGATGCATTGTGTTCTATAGGTGACTTCAGTTTATAGCATTGTTACCCACTTTCTAATTACAGTCATGATAACATAGTTTCCTATCTAAATAAATTTTCTTTGGTAAAATAGGTGTTTTTATACTATGGATATGATCATTTATTTTACAATGCTTCAGGATATGCATGTTAAATAAGTTGTTTCCAGTCTATATTCCAAGGATGATTGATTACCCTTTGAGGCTCTAATGAGGACTCAAAACCTAAAGAGAACTATCCTTAAAAGATAACAAGTCCCTATTCAAACCTATACCAAATGCTTTGTGTCATGGTATTATTACGATTATTGGTCAATAATTGTAAGTCGTGTTAGAAATAATCTTTATTAGCTTAAATGAGTATTATTCAAGACAGGTGATGAGTTAGGAATACTGAACTGACCCTACCACCCTCCCATGGGCACTGCCAAACCACAGTGGTGCAGCCCATATCCAGAACTGTATTGATCCTGCGTCCTTCCATTGCATAGAGGACCCAGATTAGCCTGATACTATTACAGAGATGGCTATAATAACACTGTAATCAGAAAACTGGCATCAGAAAACTCTGATGTCATTTGGGCAAAAGCTTTTTTTTTGGTAGGGCCAGTGTACTTAGGGCAGAATTATGACTTCAAAGGTAATGACAGAATTGACAACCTCCTTTGATGCTTAGTTGCTAATACCTTATGTCCTTAATCTTAAAGTGCACAGTTTTCTCACATTTTAACATGCCTGGAATTGAATGTGTCTTAGAATCAATGGCATTTTATAATTATGATTAGTTGTGTTTCTTTCATTCTCAATAATCCACAGAACTACTGTGCATCTTAAAACAGATAGTATCTTAGTTTGGGTAAAATGCAGTGAATATTTCCACATTTGGCCAAATTTTATATGAGACTTTCATTCACTGAAAGATATCATCTAGTAATAAAGTTGCCAGGAAGAGGAAAATATCTTTTACCAACTTGTAATCACTGGAAGACTAGCAAAATTTAGCAAAGAGATGTTTGCTAAATGGTCTAAATGGATAAAGGGTAATTTTGCATAATGATACAATTCAAAGAACTCAGTAAATAACAGTAGAGACTATAAGTAGATATACAAAGTATTAGAAGGTTTTAAATAAACGACTGAAGTTTAGGAAACATTAATCTAGCCAAAACCTACAAAGAAGGAACTGAAAAATTAGTTGAGTGGTTAAGTGGCTTGAACAACATTCCACAGTAAACTGAGTAGTGGAGTTTGTGTAATGACCAAGGTTCATTTAACTATTTTATGTTATGTCTTAGCTATTTATTTCTCCATAATAAATCACCCAAAACTTAGTGATTTAAAACAACAAGCATGGGGCACCTGTGTGGCTCAGTCGGTTGAGTGTCCAACTTTGGCTCAGGTCATGATCTCACAGGTCATGAGTTTGAGCCCCATGTTGGGGCTCAGAGCCTGGCGCCTGCTTCATATTCTGTGACTCCCTCTCTCTCCTCCTCTCCCACTCATTCTCTCTCTCTCTCTCTCTCTCTCTCTCTCTCAAAAGGAAAATAAACATTAAAAAAATTTAAAACAGCAAACATTATGTCACAGTTTCTCTGCAATGGGAATTCAGGTGTGGCTTAACTATATGTCTCTGGTTCAGTGTCTTTCATAAGACTGCAGTCAAGCTGTTGGTCAAGGCTGAGGTCTCATCTGAACTCTTAACCAGAGAGAGAATCAGCTTCCAAGTTCACTCACATGGTTGTTAGAAAGAGTTTTAAATGATGCTGATCTCCCTAATGCCAATGCCATTCTCCATGTCATTTATTCTTTGCCATAAAAGACACTAAGATTGCACTGGTTCTCTCTAATATTAACTGCTAAGATTATCATGGCCATAGACAGAACTGTCAAATGCGTGAAAATTATAATTTAATGCCTATTATATTCCTAAACACATATTATATTTAGGGAAAACACTAAAAGGTTAACAGGGTACCTCTTTGGACAATATAATTATGGTTGATTTTGTTTTATTTCTTCATATCATTTTAGTTTTTTACAATAAGTATGTAAAATGCAAGTTATTTGAATAAATGAGTTTTTAATGTTTTAAAAGTCATCAGCAATTCAGCTAAATTATGACATAGTGCTTTCATGTTTGCTTAAAACTGTGTTATTTTCTGAATTTAGGATTTTTCCTTGAAAGTTCAGAATTATAGGTCCTTGGATATATTTTTCCCTGAACAAAAAGAGACTTTCAATCCTGTTGCCAAATTCACAACTTATGCCAAGTTGCAGAAGCAGAAAAAAAGGTAAAAGAAAAGGCCAAGTTCCTTCTGGACTCTCAGACAGGGTAAAGAGGTCAGAAGAGTCAAATGAATTATTTTCTTTTATAAGTTTGGCTTCCTGAGCAGGTAGATCAATTCACAGTTTTCATTTCTGTCTTGCCACATTGTACAGTCAAACATGGGCTGCATAAAGGAATCATTGTAAAGGGAAAGCCTCTCTGCAGAATCTCCAAGTGCAGACACTTGGATGGCCAGGCCCTTTTCTCACCAAGTTCAGGCTCTTGAGAAGTGGGTGTTAGGTATCTAATAGCCCTGAAATGTTTTCTTTCCTCCCTGTGCCCTAGGATTGACTACTAACTGATGTCCCGATTATTCTAGAGAACTGGTCCTACCTACTTTAAGAGATAAGCTCAAGGGCCTAGAATAAACCCAAAGAAGAAAAAAACCTTAAAGTGATGCTGATGTAGCCTAAAGAGACTTTGAGGAGATGTTCTTTACATTTTGACAATAGAAACAACTGCATAGCTATTTATCCATTTTTGAAGAGAAGGAAAAACAGAACTATCACCCCACACAAAGGACTCAACATTTTTGTCCTAACATATGATTTATTCTTTTAAAATCAATATTGTTTACTTTATTAACAGATCAGAAAGACCTATTTTGTCTTAAATGTTTCCAGTATGTGATTCTTTCCAAGGATCCTGCTGAAGTAATATAAACTTGTACATATGTTCACACACAATTATAAGCTTAGAAGAGATCATAATTCCATGACTTCATCACAGTGGCTTTCAGGGCTGGAATAATAATTACAGCTATGTTCACTGTATCCATTATGGCCTTCATTTTTAAAAGCCTCTATATGAAATAATATGCCCTTTCAAATTGTTTTAGAAATAGACTGGTATATAAATAGAATAAATAAATATATTGGAATCCTACTGATGATTCATATTTACAGTTCAGCATATTATTTAATGATTTATGGCAGCTTTCTTTCTATAACTTAGCACTCCGAAATAAAAAATAGCATGTTTACATGAAGAAAATCAGGAATATTAAATTTTAAATAATATTTTTAAGTTTATTTATTCATTTTGAGAGAGAGAGAGACAGAGAGAGAGAGAGAGAGAGAGAGACAGAGAGCGAGCACAGGAGGGTCAGAGAGAAACGGAGAGAAAGAGAATCACAAGCACAGTGCCCTATGTGGGGCTCGAACTCATGAACTGGGAGATCATGACCTGAACTGAAACCAAGCATCAGACAGTTAACTGACTGAGCCACCCAGGTGCACCTTAAATGAATTTTAAACACATAGGAAAGTGGATAAGGAAACTCCTCAAGCTGCTTGACTATTGGCGTTTTTTCACACACTAGAAACTTTTCCTAAGACTTTGAGTGGATTTCCAATGTGCTTTTTTCAACTTGAGTACTGTCTCAGATGAAAACTATTATTAAGAATGTGAAAAAGTCATATACTTGAGACATCTGAAATAAATGAAGCTCAACCTGGAGGTCTTCCTGTCCCCCCCCAAGCCCCCTCCCACCACAGTGCTATGCCTTGTGATTTAATAAATCATGACTGTCATGATTATCAGCTATAGCTAATAAAAAAGAAAAAGTATGTTAAATTCTAATATTTAATAAATGAGGAAAGGAAGAAAGTAGCATATGTGCAGAGGGGATACAGGAAGAAAAAGAGGAGGAATTTTGGTACAATATTATTCAAAATGGTCTCTCAATGTTGCATGTGATAAACAGCTGTTTCTCAAACTTACCTGCCATGAAACTCTTCTCTGTCGTTTTGCTTTATTTTTTATTTTTGTCTTTTGGCTTCTTGTGGGACACTGTGTCCTAAGGAATATGCTTGGAAAATAGCAACATTTTCCAACAAAATTTATGGACAACTAGGTACTACAGTAGCCTCAAAACATACTCATACAACAAAATTTAAGGGTCTATTATGTGTTTCACAAGAAAGGACTAATATAATGAATATATACATAGGTTTTTTTCCTCAAGGAGTTTCCCATAAAATGGTCATTTTAGGTCTTTCAGCTGTAAATTTCTATCAGCTCTATATCAGAAGGAGCACAGATAGTAAAAAAAATTAGACCAATCATCATTTCCTGTGTTCCTCAATTAAACTGTTAACATAATCCCTCTTCTACAATTCTTTGATCTCTTCACATAGGCAACTATTAATTACTACTCCAGGCAGAGATAAGCTGTTAGAATTCTCCAAGATATAGTAGTGCTTATCAGTTTTACCTGCCCTCAGCACTGAAACTGTGCATGCAAAGAGAAACCCAGCGGATACATTTACCTGTAAAGATACCTGGAGGCATGATTAAACCAAGTAGTTTACAAAGAGAAGAGGATTTCTCAAGCATGACTATATGCACATTTTGTAATGAGAACCCTCTTCACTTCATAATATATATCTATATTTACTGGTGAAGGAGGATAATGTGTTTTCTCATACCTCATTACCAAGCTAGATATAAGTATTCCACCACCCCAAGGAGAGCAGAATCAAAGCACAAAGACATAAAATTCTCAGATTTTTGAAAGCACAGTCCAGTTGTATGACAGTAATATTTGAAAGAAAATGTGATTGGGCAAAGTTTCTATCAGCATCTCCCACCCCAAACTAGCTGCAGGCAGAGTGAAGGTAGAGGAGACGGCTATGTCATCTTTTCTCAGCAGAGCCCCAGGGAAGGACGTATTCTGAGGGGTTCCAGAGTCGAGGGGCGTGTGCAGTCGGTGTGTCTGGAACACTAGGGCGGCAGCCTGGCCAAAGCTCCTTCTGCCTCTATGGTGCATAGGGGATGAATGGCTGCAGAAGAACTCGGGCCAAGTGGGATCACAGCCCAGGGAATCTTTTGCAGTCCATCTGCAAGTGGCAAAGTAAAACAGTAAAAGAGCTGGGAAGTTAGCTGGAGATCTGGAGAGGCCATGTAGCCAGAATGAGCAGAACTCAGATTGATGCAAACAGAGGCATCTCGACAGATGCCAGCATGGGTCACATAGTTCTCCTAAAGCCAGCGCATTATGTAAGCCCTCTAGACTTTAGATGCTTTCCTGAAGGGAAATAAAACACTAGAAGATGTCTGAGCTCATCTGGAAGTGGCTGGATTAAATTTCCTACCATCGAGCAGAATGAGAGCTGAGAAAGTGAGAATTTAAATTGATTTGCAAGAAAAAGAGTTATATTTTTCATATACGCCTGTGAAAATGGTACCCACTAAACAGAGATGTACGTGGTGTATTCAGTAAGTTCTGATATTAATATCAAGTTCTCCTTCACTAGAAACTTCCTGATAACTGAGCCAGAGTAACCAAGACAAAGACACTGGCCTTACCAGAAACGTGTCCTTCTTGTCCCCCGCTGTCAACACTCATATTCCTGCTTCTGGGCTTTCATTCTTAAACAATCATCTCTCCCTTGTACCTTTTCAAATTATAATTTTTAAATGTTGAATCATTATCATCTGATTTCTATGAAAGTTTTGGCTTTCTCCCAATTTGCTCAACAAAATATTGGCTGTGAGTGTAGAGTGTTTCAGCCTTCTTGTTGAACTATTTAAACTAACTTAAACTATTTAAAGTAATCTGTGTCTGTATTTCTGGGGACTATGTTCTCTCTGCACTGGCAGAAATTTTGTAAATATGAGACAAGAAAAAGGATGTTGTAGAGGACTTACAATGGGAAGAGTCAGATATTATAGGTCACATAAGGAGAATTGAGTAAGTGCTTTCTGGGAATTAGGGGGGTAGGAAACTAACAATGAATCTGAGCTGAAAAGTAGACCTTCTGTTGTATATTTCTGTGAACTATAATTCTTACACAGGACAGTTAAAAATGAGCCCAAAGAGGGGCGCCTGGGTGGCTCAGTCGGTTGAGCATCCCACTTCAGCTCAGGTCATGATCTTATGGTTCGTGTGTTCAAGCCCCACATCAGGCTCTGTGCTGACAGCTCAGAGACTGGAGCCTACTTCAAATTCTTTGTCTCCCTCTCTCTCTGCCCCTCCTCTGCTCGTGTTCTCTCTCTCTCTCTCTCTCTCTCTCTCCCCTCCCGCCTCAAAAATGAATAAACATTAAAAAAAAATTTTAATGACCCCAGAGGCAATAGCTGAGAAATATCTAATTTCAAACAGATCACACCAACTTCTAAAAAATAATTCCCATACTATACTGTAATCACTGATTTCTTTGGCCTATTTTTTAAACAAGACCATCAGATTCCCGAAAGCAAGGACTACATTTTGTTCTTTGTTGTCACTATTAATACCTACAACAATGACTGAGACATAACAGGCATTCAATAAATACTCATAAAAGGAAAAAATAAATTAATAAAAGAAATTGTTAATTATTACATTCATAGATCTATCCAGCTGTGTCTAAAATATACAACATTAATCAGAGCCACAAGTTAATTGTTCTTTCTCATATCCTGCTCTATGTTTAAATGAGATCATTCCACCAAGAACTGGAACTTCCTCCAATCATTAAGCACAAACCACAACATCCCTTTCAAGGTAAACAGGAAACCATTTCTAAGGCTGTTGGCGGGCTAGTGAAATGTTTCCATTAGAATGAAATTCTCCCATATGTACACAGGTTGACCAATTTGAATTTAAACTTTGAATTTGACTCAATTCAGCCAGTGATGTCACTGCCCCTTTACATTTTAAGTGTTTTATATTTGTTTTTTACATTTAACCTGAAGAAGGGGTCATTAAGGGTCAAAGTAGTAGTCTACTCCCAGTAGATTCATGACCCAAGTTTCTGTTTGCATGTGCCTCGTAACTTTGGAAGTCTTTTAATTCATATTATCTAATTTAACCCTCTCAAAATTCCTATAAATTAGAGAGATCCCCTTTTTCCATTTAATAAGTAAACTGAGGCTATGGGATTTGCTCAAGGTTATGTGGCTTTTAAATGGCAAAACCAAGGCCCAAATCCATCTGTGTCTTCTCACTCTATCCCTGGCCCCCACTCTTTATTCCACCTTGCTGTCTTTTTTATATAAAAATGTCATTTTGGAATGTTTTACTGAGAAAACTCAAAAAAACTTTCTTCTGTTTCACATACAGGTATACCTAGCAGTCTTACTGATTGTGAATCAATAACATGAATAAAGAAAAATGAGGGTAACTGCTATGTATCTGTTAAAATGTCTAGGGCATAAATATACATCCTAGGGTAACGTATTTTCCTGAGAAGAGTTTGTGGATGCATTATCTCATTTCCTGTAGCAAAGTTTTCCCATCCTGGCTCTGAATGCAGACTGGGACACAGAGCCAGCGTGTAACTCCTGATGGAATCCTGGCAGGAGACTCTGGCTTCACTACAGCTTGCTGTCACCCAGAAACCCTAAGAGAATATGCAAATGTTCCACAGAGTTGCAAAAGTGGATTAAAGTGTGAACAGTCGTTATCCTTTGTAAATCACTCCACACTGACTTTCATTCCATACATAACCTTGACATCTTACTAATGTGTATAAATAATTTGACCATAAATTCATGAGGAAAAGGAAGTGGGTATTGTTAGTCATTATTCCCATTCAGCCTAATTCCTGGCATACATGCAGTGGGTGCTTCATAAGGGCACGGATTTGGTATAAATTATGTGGAAAATATTATTTGTTATTATGAAGATCTCCCACTTGCCCAGTTGCCCCCACCGCTTGCCTTCTAAGGGGTATAGATTGTTTGATGATAAATGTGGTGGGTATGAAGATGCAAAAACAACAAAGAGAGGCAAATTTAGCTGCTTAAGAAACTACAAAGATATAAAAATATCCGAAAATTCCAGAAATAGAGAAAGATATAATGAACTGAATAACCTTTGAGATGTGTTTCAACAGAGAAAACAAGCAAAGGCAAAACCGGGAATTTGAAGAGGGGTAGAACAAGAACTTCTAATGGCTTTTTTCTTTTAAGATTTATAGCCTATGAGCTATACTCTCCTCTGTCCATAAAGTAAACAGATTTAGGAAAATCTGTTATTCCCTAATATTGTGACATTCAGTTTGAGGGACATGCAAAGAAATTCTGTTTACTTCAAGGTGAGCAAAGAAGTTACTTAGATCTGTTTCTAGCTTAGTGTTTATAAGATCTTTTCATCGTATGTGCAGATTCATAGATTTTTAGAATGAGAACAATCCCCAGAAATCATTATCTAATCTTCTATGTTTACAAAGCGGTAACTGAGACACAGAAATTAATTATCCTTTACTCTATTTCATTAGCTCTAAGAGTCATTTTAAGGTGTGATGAGGGAGCATAATACAAGCTGAGGGCAAAGTACAAGCTAGCACCGCCCATCCCCCCCGAAGGAGGAATATGTGTGATATTTCTCAGATACTCCTGGCTACCCAAGAACAAAGGAAAGGGGCTTAAGTGCTTGCTATTGTGATGTGGGAAACAAAGGCAAATGAAAAATTAAATTCCCTTACTGCCAACAGCCCATTGAAAAGTCCTGGAAATAGGCCCTCTAGGAGCTTAGCTGCCTCCTTGATGACACTTGGCTAGGGGCAAAAGGGAATGTTGGCTTAACATTATCCTGACCCCTGGGATCCTGTAAGTCTACTTTAACATATAAAAATTCCTTTGGAAACTTCCTTTATCTCAACCCCCCCAAGATAAATGCTGGCAATTATATTCCAAGCTTACTGCCCCATAATACACATCTGAAGCATCTCATGACTGAAGTTTTACTAAAAGGTAATAAATGGCGTTTTCCTAACAGCAGCTAGCCCCTGGAAACCTTGCTTCCGAAATATCTTAGAGACTTACCATCTATCCAAACCCCTCTCAACCTGAAGGTATTTAATCAGTTACCCATCACAACCCCGGTGCAGCTCTTTCTACCCATGGGTTCTGTCCTTGTACTTTAATAAAGTCACCTTTTTTGCACCAAAGGCATCTTCAATTCTTCTTTCCTGGCCATTGGCTCTGAACACCACCATTACCCCAAAACCCCATCAAGATTCACCATTTTACACATACATATACATATACATATACATGCATACACATATAGAGAGAATATACAAAAAGAAAAAAGAATGCCATTGATTAAATTATAACACATCTTTTATCACTTAGAATTTTATTTCATGCTTAATAAGAGAGCTATTTTAAAGAACATATTAAATGCCACCATGATGATATAATCAACCAAATCCAAAATGTACAAAACTCTATTACAAAAATAAACTTATAACAACTCCCCCCCCAAAAAAAATCAACAGGATGGATGAACTATTATAGATTAAAAGAAATTTGAGACATATTAAACAAATGCAATGTGCTGCTCTTATTTGAAACCTGATTTCAACACACCAACTGTAAAAATTAATATATCAGGTAACTGGAGAAAACTGAAAATGGACAAGGTGTTAGCTTTTATTAAAAAATTATTATTAATACTACTGAATGAAACAGTCCTATGATAGTTACATTTTTAAAAATTCATTATACTTTAGAGATACACAATGAAGAATTTAAGAATGACATGATATTTGGACCTCATCAAGATAAAAAACTTCTGAACTACAAAGGAAACAACAAAACTAACAGGCAACGAATGGAATGGGAAAAGATATTTGCAAATGACATATCAGATAAAGGACTAGTATCAAAAATCTATAAAGAACTTATCAAACTTCACACCCAAAAAACAAATGATCCAGTGAAGAAATGGGCCAGAAGACATGAAGACACTTTTCCAAAAAAGACATCCAGATGGCCAACAGACACATGAAAAGATGCTCAATGTCACTCATCACCAGGGAAATACAAATCAAAGCCACACTGAGATACCACCTCATGCCAGTCACAGTGGCTAAAATGAACAAATCAGGAGACTACAGATGCTGGCGAGGATGTGGAGAAACAGGAACCCTCTTGCACTGTTGGTGGAAATGCAAACTGGTGCAGCCACTCTGGAAAACAGTGTGGAGGTTCTTCAAAAAATTAAAAATAGACCTACCCCATGACCCAGCAATAGGACTGCTAGGAATTTACCCAAGGGATACAGGAATGGTGATGCATAGGGGTACATGTACCCCAATGTTTACAGCAGCACTTTCAACAATAACCAAATTATGGAAAGAGCCTAAATGTCCATCAACCGATGAATGGATAAAGAAGAGGTGGTTTATATATACAATGGAATGGCAATGAGAAAGAATGAAATCATGCCGTTTGCAACAATGTGGATGGAACTGGGAGGTACTATGCTGAATGAAATAAATAACTCAGAGAAGGACAGATATCATATGTTTTCACTCATATGTGGATCTTGAGAAACTTAACAGAAGTCCATGGGGGAAGGGAAGGGGAAAAAATAGTTACAAACAGAGAGGGAGGGAGGCAAACCACAAGAAACTCTTAAATACAGAGAAAAAACTGAGAGTGGATGGGAGGGGAGAGGGAAAAATGGGTGATGGGCATTGAGGAGGGCACTTGCTGGGATGAGCACTGGGTGTTTTATGCAAGCCAATTTGACAATAAATCATATTTTTAAAAAAAAGAATGACATGAAATCTAGCATTTGGCTTTGACTATTCCACCTAAAAAATATGTAAGAGCAGTGACAGATAAATATGATAGGAAGTTGATAAATTTATAAGCTAGATAATAGATATATCTGGGTCCATTATATTATTCTCTCTACTGTAAATGCTTTGAAGATTCTGTTAAAAATGTTTTTAAAACTTTTTAGATTTATCTAGATAAAAATTTCATTATATATTAAAATTAAATGAAATGTTCTAAATTGTAAAACATCTCCACATTCAAAACCAAACACTTCTGAATCACTTTTTAAAAATAAACTGCTTGGGGCGCCTGGGTGGCGCAGTCGGTTAAGCGTCGGACTTCAGCCAGGTCACGATCTCGCGGTCTGTGAGTTCGAGCCCCGCATCAGGCTCTGGGCTGACGGCCCAGAGCCTGGAGCCTGCTTCCGATTCTGTGTCTCCCTCTCTCTCTGCCCCTCCCCCGTTCATGCTCTGTCTCTCTCTGTCCCAAAAATAAATAAACGTTGAAAAAAATAAATAAATACAAAATAAATAAAAAAAAATAAAAATAAACTGCTTCAGAATACTTTTACTTTTACAGAAAAGTTGCAAAGATAGTTGAATTTCAATATAACCCACACTCAATGTTTTCTCTATTATTTCCTCTATTATTAATACTATATTAATTATATATATTAGCATGCTGTATTTGTTGCAATAAATGAGCTAATATTCATAAATTATTCACTAAACTCCAAAGTTTATTCAAATCTCCTTAGTATTTACCTAATGTCCTTTTTATGTTCCAGAATATAATCTAGTAAATGACATTACATTTAGCTGTCATTTCCTCCTTAGGCTCCTCTAGATTGTAGCAATTTTTCAGGGGCACCTGAGTAGCTCAGTCGGTTGAGCATCTGACTTCAGCTCAGGTCATGATCTCACAGTTCATGGGTTCAAGCATTGTGTCCTCTGCTGACAACTCAGAGCCTGGAGCCTGCTTTGGATTCTGTGTCTCCCTCTCTCTCTGTCCCTTCAACACTCACACTCTGTCTCTCTCTCTTTCTAAAAAATAAATACTAAAAAAAAAAAAAAAATTCAGAGTGGAGCAATTTCCCAAACTTTCCTTGTTTTGATGGCATTCACAATTTGAAGAGGTACTAGTCAGTTATTTTTTAGCATTTCCCTCTATTAGTATTTGTTTTATGTTTATCTCATGATTAGACTGGGATTATGGGTTCTATAGGATACCAAAACATAATATCAAGGCTATAGACTATCAAGATGACTTATCACTATTGATGCTGACCTTGAACACCTGGCTGAAATCATGTTTCTCAGGCTTCTCCACTGTAAAGTTACTCTTTCCACACTGCATTCTTTGGAAAAAAAAGTCACTATGTACACCCCATTCTTGCATTCACCCTCCTTGTATGACATCTACATAAATTTTTTTTAATTCTTATGCAGGGGAGACTTTTCTCTTCCTCCACATTCATTTATTTATTCAATTATTTATTTATATCAATATGGACTCATGGATATTTATTTTTATTTTGGATTTTAATCCAATTCTATTCTTACATTGTTGCTTAAATTGTTCTAGTTTGGGCCATTGCAAAATCTTCAGTTGGCTCTGTTATATCTTTGACATACCACCATTATTGAGTCTTTTTTTTTTTAAGCACTTCCTTATTTTCTGGTAATACAATATTCTCCAGGCTCATCTTATATATTTTTCCAGCCACAGCCGAATTATTTTTTAACCCAGGGTTATCTATATCCATGTTCTCCCACAAACATTATTTTCTGACTTATCAAGAACATTAGAGAAGAAGCATTTATTATAAACATTTTTCTCTGTTGTATCAAGGTTTTTTTTCCAAGATGCTGACACTCATTTTGAAGAGTGCTTTTAGAAAAATGTCAAAACATAAACAGAAGTTTTTATACAACTATAAATAAGTTTTCTCATGTGCTTTCAATGACAACCATTTCATAACATCTGCCAGATGGCAGAGACTGCAATATCTTTTAGTGTAGTTTAGCTGTGACAAATTCTCTCCATTTTTGTTTGTATAGAAATTTGTGATTTCACTTTTGATGACATTTTTACTGCATACAGAATTCTAGGTTGGCAGTTATATTTTCCTCTGGTGTCTAGGTCCTCTGCCCAGTACAGGTAGGTGTGTTGGTGTCATAAATAAACTGTAATTATTGCTAGATATTAGTTCCATCCCTCCCCACCTAACTTCAGTCATTCAGCAGTTTAAATGTTTGTGAAATCTAGTGACTTCTTACTTCCATAATTTCAACTAAGAAGTCAGCCATCTATCTGAAACTCACTGCTTTTAAGATATGTCTTCTTTGTGATTAAAATTTTCTCTGGTTTTCAAATGTTTTGCTACAATATGTCTAGTTGATACCTTGTGTTAAATTAAAAAAAACTCTTTAGCACAAAAACAGACACTCAGATCAATCAAACAGAATACAGAACCCAGAAATAGACCCACAAATGTATGGCCAACTAATCTTTGACAAAGTAGGAAAGAATATCCAATGGAATAAAGACAGTCTCTTCAGCAAGTGGCGCTGGGAAAACTGGACAGCAACATGCAGAAGAATGAACTGGACGACTTTCTTACACCATACACAAAAATAAACTCAAAATGGATGAAAGACCTCAATGTAAGACAGGAAGCCATCAAAATCCTCGAGGAGAAATCCGGCAAAACCTCTTTGATCTTGTCCGAAGCAACTTGTCACTCAACATGTCTCCAGAGGCAAGAGAAACGAAAGCAAAAATGAACTATTGGGACCTCATCAAAATAAAAAGCTTTTTGCACAGTGAAGGAAACAATCAGCAAAACTAAAGGGCAACCAACAGAATGGGAGAAGATATTTGCAAACGACATATCAGATAAAGGGTTAGTATCCAAAATCTATAAAGAACTGATCAAACTTAACACCCAAAAAACAAATCATCCAGTGAAGAAATGGGCAAAAGACATGAAGAGACACTTCTCCAAAGAAGACATCCAGATGGCCAACCGACACATGAAAAAATGCTCAACATCTCTCATAATCAGGGAAATACAAATCAAAACCACAATGAAATACCACCTTGCACTGTCAGAATGGCTAACATTAACAACTCAGGCAACAACAGATGTTGGCGAAGATGTGGAGAAAGAGGATCTCTTTCGTATTGTTGGTGGCAATGCAAGCTGGTGCAGCCACCCTGGAAAACAGTATGGAGGTTCTTCAAAAAATTAAAAATAGAACTACCCTACGACCCAGCAATTGCACTACTAGGTATTTATCCAAGGAATATAGGTGTGCTGTTTCAAAGGGACACATGCACCCCCATGTTTATAGCAGCACTATCAACAATAGCCAAAGTATGGAAAGAGCCCAAATGTCCATCGATGGATGAATGGATAGAGAAGATGTGGTATATATATACAATGGAGTTTTACTCGGCAATCAAAAAGAATGAAATCTTGCCATTTGCAACTACGTGGATGGAACTGGGGGGTATTATGCTAAGCAAAATTAGTCAGTTAGAGAAAGACAAATATCATATGACTTTACTCAAATGAGGACTTTAAAACACAGAACATATGAACATAAGGGAAGGGAAGCAAAAATAATATAGAAACAGGGAAGAGGACAAAATATAAGAGACTCTGAAATATGGAGAACAAACAGAGGGTTACTGGAGGGGTTGTGGGAGGAGGGATGGGCTACATGAGTAAGGGGCATTAAGGAATCTACTCCTAAATCATTGTTGCATATATGCTAACTAATTTGGATGTAAATTAAAAAAATAAAAATAAAAAAATAAAATAAAGTTGAGTTTTATGTATATTATTTAATGTGTAAAAGTAATCAACACAAGATTTTTAAATAATTAAAGAATTGAAACCAATTATAAATAAAACAATGATAAAATGAAGGGAGTACTATCTGTGTAAATAAGCAAAATGTTGCATCTTTTCTAGCAGAGATCTATAATTATTAATTGAAACATGTCAATCTAGAAATAAAGGCATAAATTTTTCTTTTGATTATGGAAATGATAACTATATAGCTAAATATATAAAAAGTTAAAAGTATATATTTCGATAGTGGGACTTAGTGGTGGGAGAGTATTTTTCTTTGATACCACTATTTGGTTTTGCTTAGTTTTATAATAAATTTTTATATGAAGGATTGTTAATTGATTATACAGAGTGCAGCAAATGATAGTCCATATATAGGAGAAAATGTTAAGATAAATATAAATATTTTAATATAACTTCTCTTGACAAAAACAAATACTTCAATAAATTCATTCATCTTGTGAAAGAATATCTTATTACTAAGCTAAAAAATTAATTACATATTACCAAACTAAAAAGTCTAACTATAATGGAATTGATAATTTTGGTGAGTAAACTAACTCTCTAAATAAAAGGAAATAAAATAGGAGATAAATCAAAGTTTTCAGGTCATAAGAAAGCCAATTAAAAGCTGAAATCACTCAATAGAATCTGATAAAATTAATAAAAGTCACAAACGTGAATTTTCTTCTTAAGTATGATATCTGTGGTAATTATTTTTGAGGTTTATTGTTCACCTGTTCAGGGAAAAATATAAACTCTGCATATTTATTCAAACCACTTAGATATTTACTCAAACCACTTAGATATTTACTCAAAAAATAATAAATATGTTTTCAAAAACAAGAACATATTTTCAATGACTCCATACTTTTGATTTCAATGGGTCTCCCTCCATTGGCATTTATATGATCTTCCTGGAGATTTAACTACAAGTCTCTGCAGAACTTCTTATCCTTCAGCAAATCACATCCTCCAATTCACAGAACACCAATAGTTGGAGAGAAGGGCATCTTGTATAACCTCCATGGAACAGAAGCTAATATGAGAGCACCAGATTTATATGTTAGGACCATGAGTTCATTTTTTAAACTTATTTCATTATAAATCACAGTTCATTTTAAATATTCTATCTGAATCCTATCTGAAATAGTTTCTAAAATATGCATTTTTGTTATTTGTTTTATACATTGACTACCAATGGCTAATAAAATCAATTATGGAGAAGTACTTCTGACATAGAGTTGTGGAAATTTAAATAACTTCCATACCCAGCTGTTATTTTCAGCTGAATATTTAGTACATGTATATGCCATTTATGTGTGGGCTCATAATGTATATTCTTCATCTGTTTTCTTATCAGTTATTTCCAGATGCTTTTAAGAATAATTCTTTTTTTTTGTTAATGTTGTCAAACTCTTCCAAAAACAACTGTGTTGTTGATAGGCTGACAGGTATTATTAATGTCCAGAATAGCTCCAGAGACTTGAAATATTTTAGCACTGAGGTCCCCTATGTTGTATCTTTCCATTCTCAGAATTTATTCCATAAAGAATATGTCTGGTGCAGGCATGATATACCTGTAGGGCTATAGCTGAGGATTTTCCCCATAGGCTCTACTATTCAGATCAAGTACTATATTTATAAAGATTCTGATTGGTTATAATACTAGGCTGAAGGAAAAGATGCAAACCCAGGCAAGGAAGTTAGCTTTTCTGAGACTCTGTAGTCAGGAAACAGCCCCATAAATGGGGTCTTGGCAAAAGATGTGGCTGAATCATTATAAATTCATTCCCACTGTCAGCAAAACCTCAGAACACATGCCCCACAGATGGTGGGCCAGTGCCACTTTCACACACAAAATGGAATACATTTAAAGTCATTTTTGCTTACAAAAGCTAAACCTACAAAGCCCAGATTTCAGTTTCATACCAAAATAATCAATTAGTGTTATCAACCATTCAAGCATAATAGCCAGATGGAAGGACAAATTCTGTGGACTTCCATAGTATCACTAAAAAATGGCTTGCAGAATTAAGCAAGTGAAAACTTTTAATGTCTTACTCTTTGCCATATCATCTTCATGTTTTCATCCAGAATGATAATAATAATAATAATAATAATAACAATAATAGACTATTATTTTTCTGAAAATATTCTATTTTTAAAAATAACAATACCAAAATTTGGGAGGTGAATTTTAAAAATTAATAAAACATTCACCTTCTCTGAAATTTCCTCCTCTCTGAAAATATAACAATTTTCTTACTTAAATATTTGGTCCTACGTTTTTATGTATATTTTTCTAATGCTAAACTTAGCAGCTACAGTATCCTTTAAAATTAGCTTGAATTAAGATAAAATGCCTTTGGGTTTGGCTGGGTGGCTCAGTCAGTTAAGTATCCAATTCCTGACTTTGGATCAGGTCATGATCTCACAGTTGGTGGGATCAAGCACAGAGCCTGCTTGGGATTGTCTCTCCCCTCTCTCTGCCCCTCGCCCTGCTCACACATGCTCTCTCTCTCTCTCAAAATAAATAAACCTAAAAGAAAACTTAAAACAAAAAAGTTTAAAAGCATTTAAGCACTTACAAAAGTTTAAAAGCATTAAAAGCATTTTAAAAATGGGGGCGCCTGGGTGGCTCAGTCGGTTGAGCGTCGGACTTCAGCTCAGGTCACGATCTTGCGGTCCGTGAGTTCCAGCCCCGCGTCAGGCTCTGGGCTGATGGCTCAGGGCCTGGAGCCTGCTTCCGATTCTGTGTCTCCCTCTCTCTCTGCCCCTCCCCCGTTCATGCTCTGTCTCTCTCTGTCTCAAAAATAAATAAATGTTAAAAAAAAAAATTTTTTTTTAAATGCTTTAGCACTTTAAATAGTTCGAGTCCAAATTAATGGAAATGACTGCCAATTAAATGAGTGACTTCCTTTCCCATAAACTAAGAAAAAAATATTCTAATTTTCCAGAATTCTGCTATCTTTGAACACAATGTTTTAGTTTCTGTATGGTTTTCGAAATAATTTACTGCTTTACCAATAGTGATGTCATCATGTTATATAAAGTACATTATAAAAATGTTATGTACAGATCAAAAACTAAGAGAAGGATATATTTATTGGATAGATGATAAAACTATTTTTAATTGTAAAAACTGTTAAAAGTTTCATTAATAAAGTAATTTTTTAAATCTACATTAAAAATAATAAAGCTTTTGGGTGCCTGAGTGGTTCAGTCAGGGAAGCGTCCGACTTCAGTTCAGGACATGACCTCGTGGTACATGGGTTCAAGCCCCACGTCAGACTCTGTGCTGACAGCTCAGAGCCTGGAGCCCGCTTTGGATTTTGTGTCTCCCTCTCTCTCTCTGCCCCTCCCTCACTCACACTCTCTCTCTCTCAAAAATAAATAAATTAATTAATTAATTAATAATAATAATAATAATAAAGCTTTGATCAAAATTAGATTGAAGGTCAATATGAAAGAATAAACTAGACATTCAGTTACATGCAGAAATTCAACTTCCATGATCATTCAACATGAATTCAAACCATTCAAGGGTCATTTTGTATAAGCAGTTGAAGGAATTTAATATTAAGTCAGCACAGCTATATGACAGGATTTTTAAAGAGATAAAACATTAGCTTTCTGCATGAGAAACTATACAAGCTAGCAAAAGGAGGAGGAGGAGGAGGAGGAGGAGGAGGAGGGAGAAGGGAAGGAAAGAGTTCCAGGGCACACTGGAAATCTGGGAACCCTTAACCATGACAAGTTTGGTTAACAGTCAGTAGCCATATTTTATACTGACATTATAGTTCTCTAGGTTACTGCCATTACTGCTCATAGAAAACATAGATGTAAAATTAAAATTCAAGTATTTCTGAGAACATATTTCTGAGAAATATTACAAAGAAAAATAAAATATTGTGTTCCAACTATTCAAAAACAAGAAGCCCAAATGAATTGAGACTTATTCAGGAGAGACTATTCAATAACTGGTGAAGAAATGTGGATTTTAGCAGAAGTTTTTCATGAGCCAGCTAATGCATACCTATAAAGTGACATTATAGCATCATTTATGAGCTAAATGCCCAAAAACATTTCCTTCTTAGAAACAGACACTCCTTCAATCCATATGCCAAAAACATAACATTATTGGAATTTTTTAAATTATAAAATATTAGACTAAGACTAAGAAAGCAAAAAAGTTGATTCCCCGATTTGATAAATTGTATAAAATCAAATATTTGATGAGTCACTAAAATTAAAAGTTGCAAAAGTTTAAAGACATTTAAAGAGATTGGTATTTTCAGAAAAAAAAACAATTGGGATTTGTGTAATTGGGAAGTAGTATATGGTGGAGTATCATGCAATCATTAAAACCATGCTCCCAAAGGACACTAAAAGACAAGAAAAGTCTCATGATGCAATGCTGATTTCAAAATCAAAATATAAACTATATTTTTTGTGATCCCAATTTTAATATAACAGTGAAAATGCGTTATTCTTTTTGACTACTTAATATCCTTCTAGTATTTGGGAAATGTTTTACCTTTTAAGTCTTGGTGGAGGCAAGAGTGACCTCCAAAATTTAGGAGCCAATACTATTTTTTCCACATTCTTCCCATATTAAGGCATAGACATGTAAATTTTCCAGTGCAACTGTAACAGACTTTGGCTCAAGAGCTACTATCCCAAGATATAAGAGACAGTATTCTATCTGGCAGCAGCAGGAAGAGTTCCTCCAAAAGAACTAGTTCTGGGTTTGAGCTATTTTCTCTGGCTACTTAGTAAATCTGACTCTCCTAGACCTACAAAAATGTCTAAGCTCCCCAACATGAACTTACTGAATTCCCTTCCTGCTTAATTAAACCAGAATTAGCTTCTATTGCTTACAACTAAGAACTCTGAGTCAGACTGGTACTTACCAAAACGTTAAGTTTAAGTTATCCAAAAGGTTTATGAATTGTTTTTTCTTTCTTCTTTATACTCAAGTTTACTACTCATGTAAATATATGTTATTTTATAATCAGGAAAAAAAGGAATATTATTTTTTAAAACCAGAGTTTTCTTCAGTGTATAGTTAGTTAATTTAATATAAAATGGTTTATGGAGCCAGTGGTGCAGTGGAGCTGTTACCAGACCACAAGAACTTATTGTGCAAATCTCTTCCCAACTTCATCATCAATGTTATCACATTAGCACCTTGAAATCAGCCACAGCAAGAGTATTTATATGAAGGAAGTTAATATGGAATTTTTCTCCCTAGAAAACCATTTTTTTTTTCACATCCAGGCCTTCCCTGGAGCAACTGAGTGGCTCAGTAAGTTAAGCATCCGACTTCAACTCAGGTCATGATCTTGCAGTTCGTGAGTTTGAGCCCCACATTGGGCTGTCTGCTGTCAGCACAGAGTCTGCTTTGGATCTTCTGTCCCTCTCTCTCTGCCCCACCCCTGCTCATGTGCATGTATGCCTTCTCTCTCTCTCTCAAATATAAATCCAGGTCTTCCCTTATCCCCAGAGTCTGAGGTTAAACATTAATCAGGACCCTGTTGTATGTACCCTAAGTTAAATTCATTAAACTCTACACTCTATCATCAAATTCCTTAAAATTTACTCTACTCTTCCTTGACAGAAATTTTTTTCTATAGTAAACTTAGTGGCTCTCATCATCAAGTTTTAGGGAAGCACTCAGGATGTTTTGGCTATGAATACTCCTGATCAAAATGGCTTAATTCCTAAATGCACAAAATATGGTCCATAAACAACAGCACTGGAATCATCTGAACACTTGTTATAAATGCAGACTTTCAGGCCCTGAAAACCCTGAAGTTTGAGAAGTAGTGACTTAAAAATTTGTGGTTTATTTTTTTATAAGCCATTATTTTCCCCAGCTTTATGAGATATAACTGACAAAAAACATTGTATATGTTTATGAATATAAATATGTATATATACATAGATATATATTTAAGTTTCAACACAATAAGTAACTCTAAGACAGAAAAAAAAATCAATGATACACTGAAACACGCCATAGATAACTAAAAATGCAATTATAAAATATAATCAAGAAACCCACAGGATTGTAGGAAAACAAAAACAAAGCAGTGAAAAACAGAGAACAAACAGAAAACCAGAACTGAAATGGCAGGCTGAAGCCTAACATATAAATAATTATACTAAATATAAACGGTCTCAAAATATCAATAAAAAGAGATTGGGAAGAGTGGATATAAGAACATGGCTCAACTATATGCTGTTTATAAGAAACTCTCTTCAAATATAATGATATTGGTAAGTTGAAAGTAAAAGAATGGAAGACAGCACATCATACAAACATTATTCAAATGAAAGCAAAAGTGGCCATATTAATTTCAAAACAAAAATTTACTAGAAGGACGCCTGGTTGGATCAGTCAGAAGAACATGTCACTCTTGATCTTGGAGTTCAATATCCAAAAATCAATCTGTGTAATCTACCATACTACCAGGCTAACAAGGAAAAATCACATGATTATATCAGTTGATGCAGAAAAATATTTAAGAAAATTCAGCATTCATACACATAAAAACTTTCAAGTTCCTCAGCTTGATAAAGATCTATAAAAGGTACTTAAGAGTAAAAGACTGAAGGGGGAGGAGAGAAGATGGCAGATCATCATGGAGACCCTCAGCTTGTCTCATCCCTGAAAAGCAGCTAGATCAGCACCAAACCATTTTGCACAACCAGGAAATTGATCTAAGGATTAACACAACTATCTGCATAACTTGATTTACAGAACTCAGCAGGTACGAGGTGTGGAGAGGTGAACTGGGGGAGAAAAAAGCCACAGAGGGTAGGAAGCTGTTTTTGTGGGGTAAGACAGGGAAAGGGGGAGAGTGCGGTGCATCAGGAGAGTGCAGGAAAAAAAAACCCAAAAGTAGCTGGAGAGAAAGAGAAAGAGTGAAAACACTCACAACTACTGAACAAGAAATATGTTCCCCAAAAGCAGTGATGGGAAGAAAGGAGAGGGTGTCAATACCACCAGGATTCTATAAACAGTAGAGCACAGAATCTGAAGTTCCAAAGCTCAGTGCCTGGAAGCATTCTGGTGAGAAAGAAGGGCGAATTCCCAGGAGCAGGCAGCAGGGTCTGAGAGGGTCTGTCTGTCACAGAGGGAGAATAGGTTCCCCTGCTTAGAGACCACTTGGCAGAGGCCATTCACCAGCCACCTGACAGACAAAGGTCTCAGCAGACCCCACAAAGCAGCCACACTTGCTGGTATTGGGACAAAGACACCAGAGTACAGTGAAACCTGGGGCCAGCTGTGTGTTTTGATTGGCCACCTCTGAACCTCTGCACTGCATGATCCCATGAATGTTTTCTGGGACAAGGTGGCACCCTGCCAATGGTCAGCAAGATCCTTCCCCAGAGAGTTGGCATGAGTTCAAGCTGCAGGGTCTCTGAAGTGTGGAGATTTGAAACACAACCCCATCTGACATACTAGATGAGAGGTGCTGCCTGGAAGGCAGAGGGCTTGGACACAGATAGGGTAGAGGCAGAGAGTGGATGGAGGCCTGAGACAGAGGGGTGCTTCATCAAGGGTCTGTGAGAATGCAAAGTTCCCGTGCCAGAGACTAGGGAGTTGTGTGAAGCCATTTCCACCTTTCCAGCACTTGCATGTGCATGTCTACACACATGCACACCACACTGATCCACCCCAGTAAGCTAAGCAGCACCATCTAGTGGAGAATAAAGCCTTTACACGAAGCCCCCTCCTAATTGCACCTCCAAGCACACCCCCTGGAAAACCAGCACAAGTCCCTCCACCCACTTAGTGTACAGACTATAGACTGCTTCATAGTTTGAGGTTTGGGGGAAACTGGATATAACTTCATTGGGGGTTGCATTCTGTTTGCTGGTTCATTTATTAGTTTGTTTTTTGTTTGTTTTTTGTTTGTTTTTTCTGTTTCTCTTTTTGTTTAAGTTGTTTTTAATGGATTTTTCCCCCTTTTCTTGAATACAGAAAGAGAAAAATTATTTTTATTTTCTTTCTTTTAATTTTTAATTTTTTTTCTTAATTTTTTATTTTTTGTAATTTTTTATTTCATTTTCTATTTCATTTTATTTCATTTTGTTCTATTTTATTATATAATTTTTTTACTTTTAAAATTTTTTACCTTTTTTCTTTCCCTTTTTTCTCTGTTCTATCAAGCTTCTTTCAATAAGCAGCCCAAAACACATGTACAATCTAGCTTTCTTATTTGATTTTTTGTTTTGTTTTTAGCTTTTTGATTTTTATTTTTTCTTTTATTAATTTTTCTTCTTTCAAAATGACAAAATGAACGAATTGACCCCAAAAGAAAGAACAGGAAGGAATGAGAGCCAGGGGCTTATTCAGCACAGATATAAGCGAGATGTCTGAACTAGATTTTAGAACCATGTTAATAAAAATACAAGCTGGGGTTGAAAAAAAGCATAGAATCCCTTTCTTCAGAGATAAAAAAAGTAAAATCTAGTCAGGACGAAATTAAAAATGCCATAACCAAGATGCAATCTTGAATGGATGCCAAGATGGCAAGGATGGACAAAGCAGAGCAGCAAATCAGCGATATAGAAAACAAAATTATGGAGAATAATGAAACAGAACAAAAGAGGGAAACAAAGCCAAAAGAGCACAATACAAGACTTAGAGAACTCAGTGACTTATTAAAAATGACTAACATCCAAATCATAGGGGTCCCAGAAGATAAAGAGAGAGAAGAAGGAGCAGAAGGTTTATGTGAGCAAATTGTAGCAGAAAACTTTCTGAATCTGGAGAAAGACACAGACATCAAAATCCAAGAAGCACAGAGACTCTCATTAGACTCAACAAAAACCAGCTATCACCATGGGTTTTCATAGTCAAATTCACAAAATATACAGACAAGGAAAGAATTATGAAAGTAGCAAGGAAAAAAATTCCTTAACCTATAAGGGAAGACAGATCAGGTGCACAGCAGACCTACTCACAGAAAGTTGGCAGGCCAGAAAGGAGTGGCAGGGCATATGCAACATGCTAAATTGGAAAAATATGCAGCAAGAATTCTTTATCCAGCAAGGTGGTCTTTCAAAATAGGAGAGACAGTTTTCCAGACAAAGAAAAATTAAAGGAGTTCAGGACCACTAAGCCAGTCCTGTAAGAAATTTTAAGGGGGACTCTGAGTGAAGAAAAGATGAAATAAAACAAAAAAGACCAAAGCAACAAAGACTAGAAAGGACCAGAGAACATCACCAGAAACACCAACTCTACAGGCAACACAATGGCACTAAATTCATATCTTTCAGTACTCATTCCAAATGTCAACGGACTAAATGCTCCAGTCAAAACACAGGGTATCAGAATGGATAAGAAAACAAGACCCATCTATATGCTGCTTACAAGAGATCCATTTTAGATCAAAAAGCTACCTGCAGATTGAAAGTAAGGGGATGGAGAGCCATTATCATGCTAATGGTCATCAAAAGAAAGCTGAAGTAGCCCTACTTCTATCAGACAAACTAGATTTTAAAATAAAGACTGTAACAAGAGGTGAAGTAAGGCATTGTATCATAATTAAGGGGTCTATCCACCAAGAATACATAACAATTGTAAATAACTATGCTCCAAACATGAAACACCCAAATATATAAATCAGTTAATCACAAACATAATGAAACTCATTGACAGTAATACCATAATAGTAGGAGACTTCAACACCCCATTTATAGCAATGGACAGATCATCTAGGCAGAAAATCAACAAGGAAATAATGGCTTTGAATGACACACTGAACCGGATGGACTTAACAGATATATTCAGAACATTTCACCCTAAAGCAACGGAACACACATTCTTCTCCAGTGCACATGGAATATTCTTCAGAATAGATCACATAATGGGATACAAATCAGCCCTCAACAAGTACAAAAAGATCGAGATCATACCATGAATATTTTCAGACCACAACACTATGAAACTCGAAAAAATTTGAGAAAGAAAAAATTTGGAAAGACCATGAATACTTGGAGATTAAAGAACATCTTATTAAAGAATGAATGGGTTAACCAAGAAATTAAAGAGGAAATTTAAAAGTACATGGAAACCACTGGAAAAAAAAAAAAACCACGACGGCCCAAAACCTCTGCAAACACAGCAAAGGCAGTCATAAGAGGGAAGTATATAGCAATCCAGGCCTTCCTAAAGAAGGAGGAAAGGTCTCAAATACACAATCTAACCTTACACCTAAAAGATCTGGAAAAAAAGTGCACCAAATAAAACCCAAAACCAGCAGAAGAAGGGAAATAATAAAGATTAGAGCAGAAATCAATGATATAAAAACAACAACAACAGAACAGATCAGTGAAACCAGGAGCTGGTTCTTTGAAAGAATTAACAAAATTGATAAACCCCTAGCCATACTTATCAAAAAGAAAAAGGATAGGACCCAAATAAACAAAATCAAGAATGAAAGAGGAGAGATCACAACCAACACAGCAGAAATACAAACAATAATAAGAGCATATTATGTGCAATTATATGCTAATAAATTGGGCAATCTGGAAGAAATGGACATATTCCTAGAAATATATAAACTACCAAAAGTGAAACAGGAAGAAATAGAAAATTTTAACAGGCCCATAACTAGTAAAGAAATTTAATCAGTAATCAAAAATCTTCCACAAACAAGAGTCCAGCTCCAGATGGCTTACCAGAGGAATTCTCCCAAACATTTAAAAAAGAGTTAATATCTATTCTTTTGAAGCTCTTACAAAAATAGAAATGTAAGGAAAACTTTCAAACTGATTCTATGAGGCCTGCATTACCTTGATTCCAAAATCAGACAAAGATCCCACCAGAAAGAACTATAGACCAATTTCCCTGACGAACCTGGATTCAAAAATTCTCAAGATACTAGCAAACTGGATCCAACAATACATTAAAAGAATTATTCACCACAATCAAGTGGGATTTATTCCTGGGATGCAGGAATATCCACAAATCAATCAATGTGATACATCACATTAATAAAAGACAGAATAAGAACCACATGATCTTCTCAACGGATGCAGAGAAAGTCTTTGACAAAATACAGCATCCTTTCTTGATAAAAATCCTCAAGAAAGTAGGGATAGAAGGATCATACCTCAAAATCATAAAAGCCATATATGAAAGACCCACCACTAATATCATCCTCAGTGGGCAAAAACAGAGCTTTCCCCCTAAGGTCAGGAACATGACAACTCTCACCACTGGTATTCAACAGAGTGTTGGAAGTCCTAGCCTCCAGAATCAGACAACACAAAGAAATAAAAAGCATCCAAATTGGTGAGGAGGAAGTTAAACTTTTACTCTTCACGGATGACATGATACTCTATGTGGAAAACGCAAAAGTCTCCACCAAAAACCTGCTAGAACTCATATATGAATTCAGCAAAGTCATAGGATTAAAATCAATGTACAGAAGTTGGCTGCATTTCTATACACGAATAATAAAGCAACAGAAAGAGAAATCAAGGAATCGATTTCATTTACAATGGCACCAAACACCATAAAATACCTAGAAATAAGCCTAACCAAAGAAGTGAAAAATCTATATGCTGAAAACTATAGAAAGCTTATGAAAGAAATGGAAGAAGACACAAAAAAATGGAAAAATATTCCATGCTCCTGGATAGGAAGAACAAATATTGTTAAAATGTTAATACTACCCAAAGCAATCGACATATTCAATGCAATCCCTATCAAAATAACACCAGCATTCTTCACAGAGATAGAACAAACAATCCTAAAATTTGTATGGAACCAGAATGGACCCCGAATAGCCAAAGCCATCCTGAAAAAGAAAACCAAAGCTAGAGGCATCATAATTCCAGATTTCAAGTTGTATTACAAAGTTGTACTCATCAAGACAGTATGGTACCAGCACAAAAACAGACACTCAGATCAATGGAACAGAATAGAGAACCCAGAAATGGACCCACAAACATATGGCCAACTAATCTTTGACAAAGCAGGAAAGAATATCCAATGGAAAAAAAGGCTCTTTTTAGCAAATTGTGTTGGGAAAACTGGGCAGCAACACGCATAAGAATGAACGTGGACCACTTTCTTACACCATACACAAAAATAAACTCAAAATGGATGAAAGATCTAAACTTAAGACAGGAGGCCATCAAAATCCTAGAAGAGAAAACAGGCAACAATCTTTCTTGACCTTGGCCGCAGCAACTTCCTACTTGACATTTCTCTGGAGGCAAGGGAAATAAAAGCAAAAATGAACTATTGGGGCCTCATCAAGATAAAGAGTTTCTGCAGAGCGAAGGAAACCATCAGCAAAACTAAAAGAATGGGACAACTGACAGAATGGGAGAAGATATTTGCAAATGGCATATGAGATAAAGGGTTAGTATCCAAAATCTCTAAAGAACTTACCAGACTCAACAGCCAAAAAGCAAATAATCCAGTGAAGAAATGGGCAGAAGACATGAATAGACACTTCCAAAGAACACATCCAGATGGCTAACAGACACATCAAAAATGTTCAACATCACTGATCATCAGGGAAATACGAATCAAAACCACAATGAGATACCACTTCACACCTGTCAGTATGGCTAAAATTAACAACTAAGGCAACAACAGATGTTGGCAGGATGCAGAGAAAGGGGAACACTTTTGCACTGCTGGTGGGAATGCAAACTGGTGCAGCCACTCTGGAAAACAGTATGAAGGTTCTGCAAAGAATTAAAAATAGAAGTACCCTACAACCCAGGAATTACACTACTAGGTATTTATCCAAAGGATACAGAAGTGCTGTTTCCAAGGGGCACATGCACCCTGATGTTACAGCAGCACTATGGACAATAGCCAAAGTATGGAAAGAGCCCAAATGTCCATCAACTGATGAATGGATAATGAATATGTGGTATATATATACAATTGACAAGTACTCAGTGATCAAAAAATGGAAGCTTGCTATTGGCAACAACATAGATGGAACTAGAGTGTATTATGCTAAGTGAAATAAGCCAGTCAGAGAAAGACAAATACCACATTATTTCACTCAGATGTGGAATTTAAGAAACAAAACAGATGAACACATGGGAAGGGAAGGAAAAATAATATAAAAACAGAGAGTGAGGCAAGCCATAAGAGACTCTTAAATACAGAGAACAAACTGAGGGTTGCTGGAGGGGTGCTGGGTTGGGGGGATGGACTAAATGGGTGATGGGCATTAAGTAGGAGACTTGTTGGGATGAGAACTGGGTGTTATATGTAAGTGATGAATCACTAAATTTTATTCCTGAAATCATTACACTATATGTTAACTAACTTGGATTTACATTAATAACAAAGAGTAAAATATTGAATACTTTCCCCTAAGATGGAGAGCAGCCCAAGGATGACTTGCTCCCACAACTCGTATTCAGCCCAGGGCTGGAAGTTTTAGCCAGTGCGGTAAGACAATAAAAGAATATTAAAGGCACAGAGACCAGTAAAGAAGAAACAAAACACTGCTTATTTGCAAATAACATGATTGTGTTTGTAGAAAATCCCCCAAAATCTACCAAAGAAAATTTTAAAAAACCTGTGGAACTAATAAATGAATTCAAAAGTTTGCAGAATACAAGATTAAAAATTAAAAAATCAATTGTATTTCTATATACTAGCAATGGACAGTAAAATTAAATATATAATACCATGTTAAATTGTTCAAAAAATGAAATATTTAGAAGTACAAATCTAATAAAGCACATAAAGGACTTCTATGCTAAAAACTACAAAATGCTGGTAAAATTAAAGATCTAAATAAGTAAAGAGATATGGTGTGTTTATGTATTGAAAGACACAATACAGTAAAGATGTCAGTTATCTTCAAATTGACATAAGGTTTTAACACATCTTTCTCAAAATAACAGCAAGAGTTTGTGTATATGAGGACAAGATCATTCTAAAGTTTACATAGGAAGGCAAAAACCCCAGAAGAGCTACAACAACTTAGAAAAAGTAGAATAAAATGGGAGGAATCAATATACCCAGTTTTAACATTTATTAGATAGCTACTATAATCAAAACTATATGGTACTGACAGAGAGACAGATAAATAGATCAATGGCTTAGAATAGAGAACTCAGAAACAGACATACACAAATATGCCTCCCTCAGTGGATGAGGGATAGCCTTTTCAACAAATAGTGCTGAAGCAACTGGACACTCTTGGCCCATGTCTCAAAATGGATCACTGACTTAAATATAAAATGTTATATAATGTATAATGTACATTATACATTATACATGTATAATGTATAATGTATATAAAATGTTATATAATGTCAGGTTTCATTCTAAACCTGAATTAAAAAATCATTTGAGATCTAGGATTAGATAAAAAGTTCTTAGACTTGACACCAAAAGCACTGTCCATAAAAGAATAATGTGATAAATTGGACTTCATCAAAATTAAATACTTTTGCTCTGCATCCCTGACTAGAGGATGAAAATGCAAGCTATGGATGAGAAGGAAGTATTTGCAAAACACATATTCAACCAAGGACTAATATCTAGAATATATAATAAATTATCAAGACTTAAATATATTATATATATATATATATATATATATATATATATATATATAATTAGAAATGGGCAAAATACCTAAACTGACATTTCCCTGAAAATGAAATACAGATGGCAAACAATCACATGAAAAGATGTTTAACATCATTAGCCATTAAGAAAATGCAAATTAAAACCATAACAAGATATCACTACACACCTATCAGAATTGCTAAAATAAAAAATAATGACAATACCAAACGTTGGCAAACATGTAGATAAAGTAGATAACTCATACACTGCTAGGGGGAATGATACAGCTATTCTGGAAAACAGACATTTCTTAAAAAACTAAACATGCAACTACCATACAACCTCATAATTCAGAGAAATGAAAACTTATGCTCACACAAAAACTTGTGCATAAATGTATGAGCATCTTTATTAATAATAGAGAAATCCTGGAAACAATCCAGATATCTTGAAAGGATGAATGGTTAACGTGTGGTACATCCATACCATGGTATACTACTTAGCAATAAAAAAGAACAACCTACTGATACATGCAACAATCTGTATGAACCTCCAGAGAATTGTGCTGAATGAAAAAAGCTAATCTCAATAAATTACCTACTGTATGATGCTATTTATATACATCTTGAAATGTCAAAACTACAGAAATGGAGAACAGGTTAGTGGTTCAGGGGTCAAGAATTAGGGAAGGAAAGTGAATTGGGGTGCAAAAGGGCAACAAGAGGGATCTGTGTGGTGACGGAAATGTTCTATATCCCAATTATGTCAATGTCCACTTCCTAGTTATCTGGTATATATCCTGGTACTATAGTTTTACAAGATGTTACCATTGGGGAAAGCTAGACAAAGGTTGCATGGGATTTCTCTGTATTACTTCTTACAACTGCATGTGAACCTATAATTATCTCAAAAAAAAAAGTTTACTAATGGAGATAAGGGGTACCTAGGTGGCTCAGTCAGTTAAGCATCTGACTCTTGATTTCAGCTCAGGTCACGATCTCATAGTTCATGAGTCTGAGTCTCACTTCTGGCTCTGCATTGACAGTGTTGAGCCTGCTTGGGATTCTGTCTCCCCTCTCTCGCTGCCTCTCCTCCACTGGCATTCTCTCTCTCTCTCTCTCTCTCTCTCTCTCTCTCTCTCTCTCTCATACACACACACACACACACACACACACACACACAAATAAACATTATTTTTAAAAAGCATTCAGCTTAAAAAGTAGGAGGTAAGGATGTAATATTAAGAGTAAATTTATGACAATAAATTTGACAGTTAGATGAAATAAACAAACTTCCTGGAAAACACACGATAAAACTCAGTCAAGAAGAAACACACCATCAAACTAAATACCTCTATAATCATTGAAAAACTTGAATTGTAGTAAATATTCTTCTACAAAGAAAGCTCCAGGTCTAAACTGTTTTACTGGGAAATCCTACCAATGTTCAAGCAAAAAATAAGGCCAATTCCATATAAATTATTTGAGGAAGTTGAAGAAAAGGGAATACTTCCCAATTATTCTATGAAGCCAACTTTACTCTGATACCAAACCAGAGAAAGACATCACAAGAAAAGAAAATCACAGACAAATATTCCTCATGAATGCAGATGCAAACATTGTTAACAAAATTGTATCAAATCCAATCCAGAAATATATATTACATAATACAGCATGACCAATTTAGATTTATCCTGGGTATGCAAAGTTGGTTTAACAATCACTTGGGGGGAAAAAAAGCATTTTATAAAATTTAGCATTCATTTGTAAAAAGTAAAAAAAAAAAAAAAAAACCTCAGTGAACTAGATATAAAAGGGAACCTCCTCAATATAAGAAAAGGCATCTAAGAAGATCTACAACTGATATACCTACCAGTGAAGCCTGAATGATGTTCCCTTAGTATCTGGAACAAAACAGTGATGTTTGCTTTGACCATTTCTATTCAAAATTGCATTGGAGAAATAAAATGAGAAAAAGAAACAAAAAGAAACCAGATTGGGAAAAAAAAGAAAAACTATATTTATTTACAGGCAACATGATCATCTATGTAGAAAATCTGATGAAATATACATAGTTCCTAAACATCTTAAGTTAATTTAGTAATTTTTCAGGATAAAGATAAATATACAAAAAAAATGGATTTCTCCATACTAATAACAATATTATTTGAAATTTTAAAAATATTTATAATAGTATCAAATTTATGAAACATAATTTTTGTGTGCTCTTATTTTTTCCCTTTTTTAAATTTAAATTTTAGTTAACATACAGTGCAATATTGGTTTTAGAATTAGAATTCAGGGATTCATCACTTACATATAACACCCAGTGCTCATCACCACAAGTGCCCTCAGTACCTATCACCCATCTAGCCCCTCTCCCAAACACTTCCCTCCATCAACCCATAGTTTGTTCTCTATTATTAAGAATCTCTTGTGGTTTGTTTCCCTCTCTCTTCCCCCACCCTTCCCATATGTTCATCTGTTTTGTTTCTTAAATTCCACATATGAGTGAAATAATATGGTATTTCTCTTTCTCTGATTGACTTATTTCACTTAGCATAATAAATTCTAGCTCCATCCATGTAGTTGCAAACAGCAAGATTTCATTCTTTTCATTCTTTTTGATGGCTGAGTTTTGATTCCATTGTATATATACACCACATCTTCTTTATCCATTCATCAGTCAATGGGACACTTGGGCTCTCTCCATATAGTTTGGCTATTGTTGATAATGCTGCTATAAATATTGGGGTGCATGTACCCCTTTGAGTCTGTATTTTTTATCCTTTGAGTAAATACCTAAATAGTGCAATTGCTAGATCATAGGGTAGTTCTATTTTTAGTTTTTTAAGAAACCTCTGTACTGTTCTGCAGAGTGCCTGCACCAGTTTGCATTCCCACCAACAGTGCAGGAGGATTCCCCTTTCTCCACATCCTGGCCAACACCTGTTGTTTCTTGTGTTGTTAATTGTAGCCATTCTGACAGGTGTGAGGTGGTATCTCATTATGGTTTTGATTTGCATTTCCCTGATGATGAATGACATTGAGCATATTTTCATGTGTCTGTTAGCCTTCTGGATGTCTTCTTTGGAAAACTGTTTATTCACGTCTTCTGCCCATTTCTTCACTGGATTATTTGTTTTTTTGGCTGTTGAGTTTGATAAGTTCTTTATAGATTTTGGATACTAAGCCTTTATCTCACATGTCACTTGCAAATATCTTCTCCCATTCTGTAGGCTGCCTTTTAGTTTTGCTGATTGTTTCCTTCGCTGTGCAGAAGCTTTTTATCTTGATGAAGTCTCAATAGTTCATGTTTGCTTGTTTCCCTTGCCTTTGGCAACATGTCTAGTAAAAAGTTGCTGCAGCCGAGGCCAAAGAGGTTGCTGCCTGTGTTCTTCTCTAGGATTTTGATGGTTTCCTGTGTCACATTTAGGTCTTTCATCCATTTCAAATTTATTTTTGTGTGTGGTGTAAGAAAATGTTCAGTTTCATTCTTCTGAATGTTGCCGTCCAGTTTTCCCAACACCATTTGTTATAAAGACTGTCTTTTTCCCACCAGATAGTCTTTTTTGCTTTGTTGAAGATTAGTTGACTGTATGGTTGATTGCTACAACTAATACATGAATTCAGCAAAGTCACAGGATATAAAATCAACATGTAGGGGCCCCTGGATGGCTCAGTCAGTTAAGTGTCTGACTTCGGTTTGGGTCATGATCTCACAGTTTGTGAGTTCGAGCTCCATGTCGGGCTCTGTGCTGACAGCTCAGAGCCTGGAGACTGCTTCACATTCTGTGTCTCCCTCTCTGTGTCTCTTCTCTGCTCTCACTCTCACTCTGTCTCTTCTCTGCTCTCACTCTCACTCTGTCTCTCTCTCTCTCTCTCTCAAAAACAAATAACCATTAAAAAAGTTTTTTTAAATCAACATGTAGAAATCTGTTGCATTTCTATATACCAACTATGAAGTAACAGAAAAAAGAAATCAAGGAAGCTATTTGCAATTGCAAATAAAACTATAAGATACCTAGGAATAAACCTACCTAGAGAGGTAAAATATGCTCCCAGAACTATAGAACAGTTATGAAAAATTTGAAGAAGACATAAAGAAATGGGAAAGCATTCCATGCTCATGGACTGGAAGAACAAACATTGTTTGTTCTATACTACCCAAGTGTAGTGTCTATACTACCCAAAGCAATCTACACATTTAATGCAATCCTTATCGAAATACCACCAGCATTTTTCACAGAGCTAGAACAAAAAATTCTAAATTTTTTATGGAACCACAAAAGACCCCAAATAGCCAAAGCAATCCTGAAAAAAAAACTGAAGGCATCATGATTCCGGATTTCAAGCTATATTACAAGTCTATAGACACCATGACAGTATGGAACTGGCACAAAAACAGACATAGAGATCAATGGAACAGAATAGAAAACCCAGAAATGGACCCACACTATATGGTGAAACATAATTTTTAGCATCAAAATTAAAACCATTTTTTCTTTGAAGACATACGTAAGAAAATGAAAAGATAAAGCAGAGATCGGGAGAAAGTGTTGCAAAACGTACATCTGACAATGGGGCTCATATATGGTGAATATATAAAAAAACTAATACAACATAATTATAAGAAAACAACCCAATCACAAAATAGTCAAAAGATTTGAGCAGAAAATATACAAATGTTAAATAATCATATGAAAAGATGTTCAACATTTCTAGACATCAGGGAAGTGCAAATTAAAACCACAATGATACATCACTATACATCCCTAAAATAGCTAAAATTCGAAAGACTGACAATATCAAATGTTGGTGAGGATGAGGAGCTACTGTAATCCTCATTGTTAGTAGAAGTGGAAATGGTACTGCCACTTTCGGAAAATTAGTGTGACAGTACCTTACAAAGTTTTAGATACACTTATCTAAATAGACCCCACAATTCTATTTCTGGATATTTATCCAAGACAAATGAAAACATGTCTACATAAACACATGTACACAAATGTTCATTGCAGCATTACTCGTAATAGCCAAATACTAGAAATAATCCAAATGCCTGTCAACTGGTGAATGGATAAACAATTTGTGATATATCTATAGAATACTACTTGACAATAAAAGAAACAAAATATTAATGTCTACAGCAACATGGATGAACCCCCAAACCATTATGCTAAATCACAGAAGTCAAACTCTAAATGCAAATACTATATAACTCCATTTCTATGAAATTCTAGAAGAAGAAAAATATAGAAGTAGCAGAAATCAGAATAGTGGTTTCCTATAGCCAAGGATCACAGGAGAGAAACACTTGCAGAGGTACAGAAGAAAACTTTTTAGGGTGACTTTGATGGTGGTTACAGAACTCTATACCATGAACAAAATTCATCCAACTATGCATTTAAAATAGGTACATTTTAATGTATGAAAACTATACTTCCATTAAGCTGAGGTAGGTAGGGTAGGTAGGTAGGTAGGTAGGTAGGTAGGTAGGTAGATAGGTAGACAGACAATGATAGACAGTGATAACCAGCAGTAATGCCCCTCAAAATGGTCCTCTGACTGCAATAACTTACTGTGTTAGTGGTCTACTCAAATTTGAAAACTTTTGCCAGCACTCTCCTTGTAACCTACCATGGCCACCATGCAGTTTGAACAGCCAGCTGTTAGGTTGACACAACTTGGCAAAATGCAACTTTTCAAAGGTATTTCTTTGAATTCATTTAGGAATAGAGGGACGTCTGCAAAAGTATCCTCAACTGATGGTTTAAAACTGAACAAGTACTTTTTTAAGCAGTTCTGTAATTTCTCACTTTCATTGTGAGTCCTACTGAAACATAATAATCATTTTATTATTCTAGTACCTTTGTTGGCACCATACAAAATATAATACTTTCCATAGATGGGCCCCAAATGTACATCTGGTTTCTTTCTTTTTCTTGTTTTGTTTTTTAAGTCTTTGATGAAGTTTGGAACTTCTGACTCATAGACCCTTTGCAAAGGCTGACTCTGTTTTTCCCCTCCATTTTGTGAGTATTAAGTGTGGTTTACTTCTTTGATATGCATATTTCCATTTACTGTATTTTAAATGACTTGTCTAATATCTTGACAGCTATTCTAGCAATGTATTATTTTTAACTTATCTGAGAATCTTCTGAGAAAAGTACAGAAAATTCAAATTTGCTCTTTCTTACTGACTTCTTTGAATATAAGAGGGTAAACATAATTATATGATAAATACTAAGTTGCAACTATTAACGAAAATGTTTAAGTATAAATGTAAGCAGAAAGTAAAAGCAAAATTTCTAGAGGCATATATGATATGAGAGAATTAATACATGATCCAATAATCAGTAATTATAACACATACCATAATGATAGAGTTAAAAAGAAAAATAAAATGTTGATATCAATTCTAAGAAGCTTACAATCTCAGTGCTGAGACAAAACACAATTGTGTGAAATATTTAGTTAGCATTTAATGTAACATTTTATTTTACATGGGGAAAGTGTTTCCCCTGGTCTTTCCCAGAACTTATTTGAAACAAGTTTTTATTAGTGCCCCCTTTTCCCCCACCTAGACCGGTCTACTGAAACCAGAAATAGAAATAGAAACCAGAAATAGAAAAAGAAATGCATAGGATGTTGGATTTTTTTTAACTTAAAAAAATTTTATTTTAGAGAGAGAGAGAAAGCATGTGAGCTGAGGAGAGGGCCAGAGGGAAAGAGAGAGAGAAAAAAAGGGAGAGAGAGAATCTTAAGCAGGCTTCATGCTCAGCATAGAGCCTGAAATGGGGCTCAATGCCATGACCCTGGGATGATGACCTGAGCTGAAATCAAGAGTCAGATGCTCAATCGACTGAGCCATCCAGGTGCCCCAGAAGGTTTTTCTAAAAGAATTACTATCTTGTGATATAAGAAAAACATAGCAGAGGTAATAGAAGATGAATAATAGTGAAGTTTCTTTTTAAACTGATTCCTTTCAAATTTAAGTGCAAAGTTTTTTATTGTCTCAAAATTACTTGAAAATCCTATGTATGTTTGTATGAATAGAATGAATATATTCTTTATTTAAATTTGAGTTAGTTAACATATAGTATAATATTGGTTTCAAGAGTAGAATTTAGTGATTCATCACTTACATTTAACACTCAGTGCTCATCCCAAAAAGTGCCCTCCTTAATGCCCATAACCCTTTTAGCCCATCCCTCCACCCAACTCCCCTCCATCAACCCTCAGTTTGTTCTCTGTATTTAAGAGTCTCTTAGGGTTGGCCTCCCTCTCTGTCTTTATCTTATTTTATTTTTCCTTCTCTTCCCCTCTATTCATCTGTTTTGTTTCATAAATTCCACATGAGTGAAATCATATGATATTTGTCTTTCTCTGACAGACTTATTTTGCTTAGCATAGTACACCCTAGTCCCATCCATGTCGTTGCAAGTGGCAAGATTTTGTTCTTTTTGATTGCCAAGTAATATTTCATTGTGTGTATATGTGTGTGTGTGTGCCGCATCTTATTTATCCTGAGTATATTTTATTGAAATATATTTATCATATAACACATAAATTTAAGGTCTACAACATTTTGTTACATTCATATATAATTACTGCCATTGTTGCAATAATTAGCACCTCTGTCACATTACATAATTATCCTCTCTTAAGTGGTTAGGTTAATCGTTTATTAGCAAGTTTGTTGATTATAATAAAATATTGTTGCCTATATTAACCATGTTGTGCATTACATCTCTAGAGCCTATTTACTACCCCTTGTAAGTCTGTACTTTTAAACAACAATTGTCCTATGCCCATTATAATCACCATTTTAATCTCTGTTTTTATGAGTTTGGCTTTTTTAGATTCCACCTAAAGTGATACCATAGGGTACTTGTCTTTCTTTGACTTATCTCACTTAAAGGCATGATGTGCTCAAGGACCATCCATGTTGTCACAAATGGAAGGATGTACTCCTTTCTCATTGATGAAATAATGTTCCCATATATATGTGTGTGTGTGTGTGTGTGTGTGTGTGTGTGTGTGTGTACACACACCACATCTTCTTTATTCATCCATTGATGGGCATTTAGGTTGTTTCCAAATTTTGGCTATTGTGAATAATGCTGCAATAAACATAGAAGTGCAGGTATCTCTCTGAAATCCTATTTTCATTTCCTTTCGATGTATGTCCAGAAGTGCGATTGCTGGATCATATGGTAGTTCTGTTTTTAATTTTTTGATGAAACTCCATATTTTTTCCATACTGGATGAACCGATTTACATTCCCACCAATAGTGTACGAGGCTCCCATTTTCTCCACATCCTCACCAGTACTTGTTATCTCTTATCTTCTTGATAACATCTATTCTAACAGATGTGAGGTTATGTCTCATTGTGGTTTTGATTTACATTTCCCTAATGATTAGTGGTGTTTATGTTTTCTAATTATCTAACAACCTAGACTTCTAAAATGACGCGTTAAATAAGTTTGTTTTCCTCGTCTCAAAGAACATACAATATGAAAATACCTGTGGTCTAACAGTAGTTCTCACAAATCACTAGTATTGGCTTGAAGGAATTGCATAAATGAAACTCTTTTTTTGCATAGGATATAAACAGAAGATTTAAAAAAGATCTATAATTGCACAAGATTACAGGCATTGAAGTTCAGTTTTGAGAAAAATGGATAGGAGAAGAAAAGTCAAAAATTAACTGAAATGAAAAACAGAGAGAAGTTTGACTACTATACTGATTCATAATTTCTGTTTATGCAAATGCCATGACTATAAGAACCTTGAAAGTAGACACTATGTCCTACTCATTTTACATTCTTACCATTGGACGTGGCACCTGGTATCTAACAGGGATGAATAGATGAGTTAATGAGTATTCTTTCTCTCTGTCCCTCTCTTTGTCTCTCTCTTTGTGTGTGTGTGTGTGTCTGTCTCTGTCTGTCTGTCTGTCTCTCTCTCTCTCTCTCTCTCTCTCTCTCTCTCACACACACACACACACACACACACACACACACAACAAAATCCAGAATAGAACTGGGAGATATATGGTGGGACTCAGGCAAATAAAATGTATTTTGAATTATCTCTTTTATGATTTTAATGTTTGAAAAGTGTTTAATAATTTAGCAAAAGCAGCTTCATTTATGTAAAACGTTTAAAAACTAGCAATTTCATGGTTTTATATAAATTTAATTAACGGTTGGTCCAGCACGAAAAGGAGTCACATTGACATTTTGCTCAATTCACGTACTAGAATGTTAGCCCTGGAAGAGGTCTGTGCTCCCAAGTGACTGAGCTCTAGGCAGTGGAATGTGTGTGAAAGTGACGTGTGCCCCTTCTGGCCTGGCCCAGAAGCTCCTCTCACATGTGTGCATTCCGCTCTTTGGAGCACTTCTCAGTGTTCTTCCACTCTCCTGGCCAACTGGGGCAGAGACAACCACAGTGGTTGTTAAGTCATGTATCGAGCATGGTAGGGTCTCTGTCAGCCTCAGTTGCTGATTGATCCCATCGAGAATTTCTGGTCCCACTGACCAGAAATACCACCACAAACTTTTATGTGAATAAGAAACAGACCCCTATTGTTTCTGAGCCACACACATTTTGAGTTTATTTGAAAGAACACCTGATATTACCATAATACACCACCCTTTTCAATAGTCCTTAAATATCTGTCTAAAGTCATTCATTCCATTTTCATTCGACAACACTTTTTTTTTCAGCACCTCATCACTATGTTTATGAAAGACAGGGAAAACAGTAAAACATATTTTTTGTCACCAAAGAATTCCCCAACTGGTTAGAAAAGGAAACAAGCAAACAAATAGTACAGGTTGTTGCAAAATACAATCTTGTGTGCTATTAAAGCACATAGGAGGAATCATACAATTTGAGAGCTGGGGAGGTGACAGATCAGAGAAAGCTTCCTGGAGCAGGTGATATGTAAGCAACATTTTGAAGGATCAGTAAAAGTAATCAAGTGAAGAAAGAGGGGAAGGATATTTTAGGCCAAGGTTCCTGTCAGTTTGGTGCGTAGTGAGTTTGGGGAGCTGTCAGTCATTATGAAGGCCCTGGGCATATGGAGAGAGGAATCTGTGAAGTGGGAGAGAAGGCAACATGCAGAGTGGAAAGGGATACCCGAAGCTGCTACACTGTCTGAAATGGTAAAATGCAAGTAGCCGCAATCCCCTGAGAGGCTTTGGCATTGACTATAAATAGGTTAGCTTGAGCAAGGAATGTTCCAATACCTGACCAAATGTTTAGGGGTATCTAACACATAATTTTTCCATCTACCTTCCTGTCAAGGCAAAAATACAGGAAGCAATATAAAAATTCTCTGCAAAAGCCAGGTTAGTTTTTCTTAGTTTTGTTTTCTTTTTTTGTTGTTTATTAACTTTTGGATAATATATCAGAGCAAATTATTCGGATCTGTATGTAACTTCATTTGCTAAATAAAGGGAAATAAATAGAAAGATAGATACATAGATACATAGATACATAGATACATAGATAGAGGCTCCTGGGTGGCTCTGTCGGTTGAGCATCCATCTCCTGGTTTTGATTTTGGCTCAGGTCATGATCCCAGGGTCATGGGATTGAGCCCTGTGTTAAGTTTTGCGCTAAGCATGGAGCCTGCCTAAAGATTCTCCCTCTTCCCTCTGCCCCTTTCCTCCACTCTCTCTCTCTCTCTCTGAAATTATAAATTATATTAATTAATTAATTAAATTTGCTACTCCATTTTTTCCATTGGCAGCTTATATAGATGCAAACAAATAAATATTAAGAATATTTGGATAGCATATACAATGAATGGTGAACCCAATAGCATATTACAGTGAGAGAAATAGGTATATTTATTCCACTTCAATTACCTGGTGCCCAGAAGATCCCATACACAGGATATAAACATATGAAATACCTATAGGCAAGAGATAAAAAAAATTCTGATTTAGAAGAAAAAAAATTGTCCTAATTTCTCATTAGGTTGACACACTGGAAGTCATGCACACCATTGGTAATTCCATAGTTGTTGGGGGTCCAAGAGTGAGTCTTTACTGAAATGAGACTGTTACTTGACTTTTCTCTAGTCAATCGTCCCTAAAAATGTCCAGTGTTATGGGTATTTTTTAAAGTATTTAAAGAACCTGCTACTGCTGCTGTCGTTTGTCTTTAGCATTGACCTTTGTCTCTGCCTTTTCTGCCTCTGCGTGAATATCTAGTGAGTTTACTTTGGAAGCAGAATGACAGACAGCCATCACCACCAGCAGGGCTTCTTGAAATTGATGCAACAGAGACAGAGAGGCCTTATCCAAGAGTTAATAAAGACCACATTTAATTAAAAAAAAAAAGAAAGAAAGAAAAGAAATCTCATTTCCTATTGCAAACTTTAGAAGGGCTTTCAGAATTGCTAGACTGAATGGAGTTGGTTTTAGAAAAGAACAAAAACAAAGTACAACTGGAGATACCTAGCTTGTAACAAAACTACCTGCCAAGAGAATCTTCTAAGTTCATTAGATGGAAAGCTGCCCTTCATTCTTGGAGATGAAAAATGTGGTCTTCTCTAAGGGACAGCTGGAACCCACATGTACTTTGCTAATTATGCATAGCCTTGAAAAGAATCTGAATCCTTTTCTTATTTTTGTCATGGCTTTTTTGGCCACCACCTGCTGTGTCCCTGAGGCTCACCCCAGGAATTCTGTGGCCCCATTTCTATCCTTAATAAACTTTCCTCTCGGACCCGGAGATGAAATATACCCTTTCCTGAGTGTATGCAGAGCAGGTGGTGGCAGGGGCTCTGCAGCTGCAGGGGCTGCCCTTCACGTCCGAAGTGACAAAACAAAAGCAGCTGTAGGCCTCTTAGAGGTCTTCTGGAACAGAGTACAAACAGGGCACCCTAGGAAGTGAAAGCTCTCACGAGGTTAAAATGCTCTGTGTTCCTCATTTGATGATCACACACGTTCCACACACACTGTTCTGCTGTGAAGTATTTTTTAAAACAACAACGCTTATGTTCACAGGCAGAAAAACAAGGAGAAAAGCAAAAATTCCCATTAGTAACATGGAGCTTCTAAAAATCAACCATTTGGACCATAGGAAAAATCATAATGTTTCATTTTATTTTACCTGGCTGGATGTCTTTACACCAGGAAGCCATAATCAATAATTCTAGGTAACATGGAAATCCATAGATAGTCTGAGACTGTCAATAATCTATCAATGACCTATATCTATGAGGGAGAGAAATCAGATTTCCAAGTTAAAAAAGCCAAAAGAAGAAGGATGAGAGAAGAAGGAGGAGGGGTGGGGGGAAACCCCAAATACTTGAGGTTAAAATTAAGTTAAACTCCCATGCTATATACTAAAACAGTAGTTTTCAAAGTGTAGTCCCTGAGCCAGCAACTCCTGGGAACATGTTAGAAATGTACATCTTCAGGCCCCACCTATTGAATCAGAAATCCTGGTCGGAGGATCCTGTATTTTAACACAACCTCCAGGTGATTCTGATGCACTCCAAACTTTAAGAGCTATAACCAAATTTTAACTTTTACTAATTAGTATTAAAACTACTACTGTAGCTAAAACAGGCTGGATTTAAGTAATGGGTGTAGGTGATTGAATAAGCACATTGTCTGAATGGGATAAAAAATATTCACGAATGTAAGGAAGATAAAATGATTGGTGTTTTTATTTTGAATTATGCTATTTAAATTTACATTTGTAAATAACAAAGTCAGGGGCACCTGGGTGGCCAGTCTATTGAGTGTCCAACTCTTTTTTTTTAAATTTTTTTTTAACGTTTATTTATTTTTGAGACAGAGAGAGACAAAGCATGAATGCGGGACGGTCAGAGAGAGGGAGACACAGAATCTGAAACAGGCTCCAGGCTCTGAGCCGTCAGCACAGAGCCCGACGCGGGGCTCGAACTCACGGACCGTGAGATCATGACCTGGGCCGAAGTCGGCCGCTTAACCGACTGAGGCACCCAGGCGCCCCAAGTGTCCAACTCTTGATTTCGGCTTAGGTCATGATCCCGGAGTTGTGGGAATGAGCCCCATGTCAAGCTCTGTGCTGAGTGAAGAGCCTGCTTAGGATCCTCTTTCTCCCTCTCCCTCTGCCCCTCTCCTCTCCTTGCACTCTCTATACAATAAAAATACATACATACATATATACATACATACATAACAGTAAATAACAAAGTGTTTTGAACTTGCTAGAACAAGGGTGTATAGAGAGAGGAGTTAGAGACACTGACCTCTGAAGAGCTTGAATGCCAGGATCACCTGGTACCCTCTTTCTAAGCTAGACATGCCTTTCCTTTTTAACCACTAAAAATTCCTGCCACAGTGAGCCAGTGTACTGATCGGAGTATTTTTATACCTACCAAAAGAATTGGGGTAGGAAAATGCTGAAAAACATTAGATTCAAATATAACTCCAATGATAATAAATAAAAATAGTTGCAAATTAGGTGATGCTTCTTTATACCAGCAGTGCACTGAGAACTTTAAAATTTTTAGCTTTAATCCCCACAACAACCCCTTAAACTGAATATTATCCCTATTCACAAGCTAGTGAACTATGATGTGGAGCGGTTAAGTAAATTATGTAAGGCTCCACACTTAGTAGCTGATATGGTTCGGATGTTTGAAGTCCAGCCCAGAGCCCATGCCTTTTTCTCAGAAACAGTGTTTGGGGTATGGTAGAGTACGTATGGCTACAGACACAGAATTGGTCATCACTGATACACAGCAAATAGCTGAAATTATTGCAAAAGGCAAAGATTCCTACTAAGAAGAGATGAGAACTAAGAACAGATGTCTGGGGAAATGACACTGGGACCAAGTTTTGGGTGACCAATCTTGGTTTGCTCAGGACTGAGGGCTTTCCTGGGGAAAGGAGACTTTTGGCACTAAATGTGGGATAGTCCCCAGAAAAATGGGACAATTGGCTATCCTCTAAGTGATGAAATAAGGGACAGTGAAAGAGAATGAGGAGCAATTGGAGACCCAATGCATGGAGCATGGTGTCACAAAGGCTGAGTAGGTCTAGAACATCCAGAAGAAGTAAATCCTCATTAGCTTCAAAGACTTCAAAGAAGTCAAGAGTTAGAAGATGGAAAAAAGCATTTTAATCAAGTGGTGGTGGCCAAAGAGAATTTATTTATAGGCTTGAAAAAGAAATAGTTGATGAAGAAGAGGACCAAGAAGTCACAAATTACAGAAAAGAAATAAATATCAATTCAAGAGAGAGGTAGGGTTACAGAAAGATTATAGTCTGAGTATTAAGAATAGGGGAGACATGGGGCACCTGGGTGGCTCAGTCAGTTAAGCATCCAACATTGGCTCAGGTCATGATCTGCCAGTTCATGAGTTGGAGCCCCGCATCAGGCTCTGTACTGACAGCTCAGAGCCTAGAGCCTGCTCCATATTCTGTGTCTCCCTCTCTCTCTGCCCTCCCCCCACTCGTACTCTGGCTCTGTCTCTCTCAAAAATAAACATTAAAACAAATTAAAAAAAAAAGAATAGGGGAGACATAAGCACATTTTTAAACTGAGAAGAGAGAAAGTAAGAGACTGGTTTACCCTACTGGAGATGAGGATTCATGGCTAGAGTGACATACCACAAGAGATAAACATGGAAGTTACCTCATACCCTTTTTATAAAAAGATGCACTATGTACCAGATAGAATCTGGGTGCGTTGTTTTAAATTAACATAGGGTGTCTGTTATTGACCAGGCTCTATAACCATTACATTTACTTATGCTGTCACATTAAGCCTCTGCTGAAGAAGTCAAACAATCTCAAGAGAAATTTATTGGTGGCAGCACCTAAAAGTAAACATGGTTTCTTGAGAACTACAAATAAGGAGATCAGAGATATTTACTATACTAGATGCATTCACATTTCAAATGGTTTTCTTAACATTAGTTAGCAAAATTCTCTCTGAATGTTGACATATTTATATAAATAATCACAAATCAAGTTCTTATGAAGTGCAATTTGCCCTTCCTATTAAACTGTTGGATGTCTGGAAGACATAACCCTGTTTGTAAATATTAGCTTTCCTTTCTTTTAATCCACTTCAGTTTCAAGCTAAACAGATGCAGGGAAGGTAAAAATTTTATCTGTAGCCCTCTAGTTTTCATACACACACTCCAGATAAAGAAAACAAATATTATATATTTTTTAAAAGTCTGTCCTTACATAAAATTAGTTGTTCAAGTGACTTATGCCATTTAAGTTCAGTTTATGCTTTATAACTAAGTAAAACATGAAAATATTTTATCTGTACAAAACAGGAGATATAACTTCTGGACAATGTCTTAGAGCTGTGAACTATCTACAAACGCTCACCACAAATGAACTCAAATAGAAAAATTCCATAGACAAATAACTCAGAGTAATTTATGTCACAGATCAGGGGCTAAGCAAAGGTTAATGCCCCTCGGCTTACAGATGTACAAACCAGTTTAAGAAGCTTTTCTTATATGGAACCAACGATTCATCTGATTTTTGTTCCCAAACTCATCAGAAAGTTAGTTTATTTTACAGGAAAAAAAAGTCTACACCAATTTTTCTCTGGAGGTTTTTTTTTTCCATTTATACTTATTTGCACACCAACAAAGCTCATTCTACCAAATCAATAGTTTCAAATATTTTAGATTGTCCTTTTGGGCAATAACACCGGTTTTGGTTTAAAGGCCATAAAAACCACAGGGAGTAAATATAAATCTGTTTAAAATAGTTTGTATAGATACAAGCATGGTAATAAAGCTTGGGAAGAGTTAATACATACTATGTTTATATGGCAGTGATAGTGATGTTAACATTAAATGATACCTTAAGTTACAATAATCATACTACTAAATTAACAGGTATTATATTATTAACATTTTACATTTTCTTCTTAATATAATAGCTCAAAAGAGCTGAATGTTCTGTACCCAAGAATTTCATAATATTTTAATCACTGGATTATGCCAGAAATAGAGATTTTAAGACCACACAGAATTACAAAGGTCAACTTCAAAGGTCAAAGAATCAACTGATGATTAATTCATCAATAAAGTCAAAGGACAAATCTGAATTTTATTTTTACACACTAGACCAATTGTTTGGCTGATGAAACTAATTTGATTCAATATTTTAAAGGAAAAAACAATTTACCATTTAAATAACTACCATGGTACTGGCTCCTATGAAACCCCATGTGTTTTTATTTGATAAGGTATACACAATAATATAAAAGTATAATTATAGTTAAAACATCATTATTTGTCATTGGAAAAACATTAAATCACAGAAATTCCTTGGTTCTGAAACTCTCAGACTTACTTTTAATGAATTGAAGTATTCAAGTTAACGTTGCAACTGTATAAACACTAAAAAACGTTGCACCTGTGACTCCACAAATAAAAACAGAATTGTAATTTTAATGAAACACTGTATAGTAAATGCCTTAAAGAGATTACAATCCACTAACATAAAATATTTTAAAACTTTTATTTTCTAATAGTCCAATAGATTCCAGCATATTATTTACTCTCTATAATCAGTCACACTGTCTTTCATTCAAGAAAAATCACTGCTTGCCAGCCACTATGCTCTGGACTAAGCGGAATAAATGGCCAAGTGCCACTGTCAGGAAGCCTTAGTTGACTGGTAAAGCAGAAGATAGCAACCAAAATGTTGCAACATTTCGAATAAAAAAGTACCTATTAGAAAAGCCATCTGTGTATATAATTAAGTTCAGTGAAGTCCTCAACTAGGAGAATTATGGCTAGGAATTTTGCTAAACAAATTTAAAATAAGTATTATAATAAGAAGCATGTGTATTATATTATACCCTGTCCTCCAAAACAGTGTCACAGAACATCAAAGCTGTAAATTTTCATAGGTATTTTTGTTAGGACACTAAATTATTTTAATATTTTGCAACTCCCATCGTTATAAATCTTAGAAAATATTTACTGGCTAATCTTTTTTCATTAATGAAAGAGCTGCCAAAATGGTACTAATTCTCAAACTGGTATTAATTATTGAAATATCATAAAATTTGTTATAAAAGAAATGCTTACTTCCCTACCTTTCCCCAAAATCACAAATAGAAAATGTTAGAAACTAGATAATATGTCACTATAGTGATAGCAAGACTGAAGAGACTAGAGGGTTTGCATTTATATTTCTTTTAGAAGGAGCTGAATTTTAGAAACACTACATTACAGTTTCTTTCATAGAAGAGGAGAGCTTTCAGCATCTGTTGTGTTTTGGGGTTTTTTTCTCTTTTCAACCTGCACCTCCCACTATAAAAGGGGAACAGAATACATAATCCCAAAAGGTGCCACTTTGGCATGTGGATTATTTTGAGCTTAAGGCAAATCAAAACCCAGAAGAGTCAAGAAAACTTGTACCTTTCTCTTAACTACCTAAAAGAATTTAGTTAGGGGGCTTGGCTCAGAGAGGGAGCCCTTACCAGAGATAACTTTGATCTGAATGAACTATCAGTGTGGCAGAACAAATTATATCATTACCAAACACCTGCTATTTTTTTAAGATTTAACTGAAGTACAGTTGACACACAATGTTACCTTAGTTTCAGGTATATAACATAGTGACTTGACAAGTCCATACATTATGTTATGCTCACCACAAGTGTACTACCATCTGTCTCTATACAACACTATTACAATATCATTGACTGTATTCCTATGCTGTGCCTTTTATCCCCGTGACTTACTCATTTCATAACTGGAAGCCTGTATCTCTCCCTCCCCTTCACCCATTTTCCCATCCCCTTGCCATCTGGTAACCATCAGTTTATTCTTTGTATTTATGGGTCTGTTTTTGCCTTTTGTTTATTTGTTTGTTTTGTGTTTAGATTACACATACAGGTGAAATCATATGGCATTTGTCTTTCTCTGTCTGACTTATTTAACTTAGCATAACACCCTCTAGGTTCATCCATGTTGTCACAAATGGCAAAACATCTGCTCTTCCTTATTGTCCTATAAATCACCCTCCTTCCCTTCGAAGCCCCGGGCTCCTACCCCATTCTTTACCTCAGGATGGCACATAAATCTCAATTGTCTGACTTGTCCTTGGGTCTTATATACCCATGAAGATCCTATACATATGTAATTAAATTGTTTTATTCCTGTGAATGTCTTGTATCAATTTACCAGCCAAAGAACCTAGAAGGATAAAGGAAAAATTTTTCTCCCCAACACTATTTAATTATATTTTATTGTACAAATAAATTACTCCCCTTTCTCTCCTCAACTCTTTCTCCAAGTATTGTATTCTGTCCCTCAGCAACCCTTAATCATCTTCCTAAATAGGCAGCAATATAAGATTCAAGAAACTTGGTTTATCGACTGGTCTTGCCATTTACTTTGTTATCTATTCATTTTCCTTCTCTTTCAGACTCTTGTATGAAAAGTGAAAAAAAGTCCTAAAAAGTCCCCGCCAGTCTATCACTAGGGGTTGAGAGTGTTGTTTGTATTTGAGCATAATACAAGAGGTAAACATTTTTGCATCTTAGTTTTTAGAGAATTTTTTTAGAGAAATTTTGAAGGGCTCAGGATTGGTCTCGAATTGTTCCCATGTCAGAAAAGCTTTCCAGAGTTGGTGAAGGAACCAGGATCCCACATAGTCAGGGAGAGCTTGGATTATAATCAATTCACTACTGCTACTTCTTCTTATTATCTCAAGGATGCCAGTGTTTTAGTTAGTCCCTTTAGTAAAATAAATGCTAATATAGGTCTAGGACATACTCAAGTGTGAAGGCTCACTGGCCCACCTTCCATCAGTTTCCACAGTTCTCTGAGGGACGACAACCCATCACTTTGAAGTCTGGTTCAATCAAGTAAGCTGACCTCACTTGGGTTCTTAGTATCACAAATCTTAGCTCTTGCATGATTTAAAAATTTTTCATATGTAGCCATTTCCTAAATGCCAGCCATATCACACTTGGAATCTTTGTCTCTACTCCTTCTCTGTAAACTTCATCAGTACCAGAAATTGGGCACTTTCTCTTCTTTCCTCTTCAAATCTCAATTGCCAAGGGTTATCTGTACCTTGCATAACCTCTTAATCATACTCAACCTCTGAGGACAGCTACCTATACTGTGTTCAGGGGCCCTACATCTACCTAAAAAAAATGTTTTTGACTCATGGGCTCTGTTAGACTTCAGATCCACTTAGCTCCATCCTACTCCAACTTTCCCCAATCTTCTTCAGGATATTAGACCTATATGAACCATATTAACCTGACCTGTTTGCCCTCTGACTCTCAACTGTTTGGGCAATGGAGAGTATGACAGCCATATAAACGCACCTCTCAGGGGCGCTTGGGTGGCTCAAGTGGTTAAGCATCTGACTTCGGCTCAAGTCATGATCTCACAGCTCATGAGTTTGAGCCCTGCATCAGGCTCTGTGCTGACACCTCAGAGGCTGGAGCCTGCTTCAGATTCTGTGTGTGTGTCTCTCTCTGCCCCTCCCCTGCTCATGCTCTCTTTCTCTCTCTCTCAAAAATAAACATTAGAATTTTTTTAAATAAATGCATGTCTCAGATCTCCAAATGCAGGGCATGTAGTTACCTGACAGCCCCGGTTGCTGCATTCTGAAATCCATCACTACATCTATATCAAGGATACCCTTCCCAGCAGTTATTGAGGACAGCACAGAAACTAAAAAAGGTCCATTCCTAAAAGATCTAGGACCTCTCTGGTGGATGGCTTTGGCTTGAGGACTTCCCAATAACTTTTTAAAACTTTATTTTAACTGCACCAGAGTCTGACTTGTCTTACCAAACATTCCTTCCTCCTCTCTTTCTACAGATGTCGGATGGTAGTCTGACAATGCTCACAGCCTCCTCCTGTTCCCTCTCTGTTTTCTCTCACAGGCATCTCCCTAATAAATCTACTGCATGACTAATTTCATTCATCTTAGTGTCTGCTTCTTGAACTAAGAGAGAGGATAAGATAGGAAGATAAGAATATTTATTTCCCTGAGTTCTTTGCTGTTAAGCCACACGTTGGAAGCTCCTATTAAGATGGCTTTCTTACAGCTTCAGGTTTTCCTGGGATGTATTAAGTGCTCAATCAACTTGTTCTTTCGGATGTGAGGTGGGTAGCAGCTCCATCTCAGTTGCCAACTCTGGATGCTTCACCAAACCTTGTTAGTTACCTTTAACCTTTCCATGTCTTTGTCCCTTTATTAAACTCTCTTTTTTGTTTGTTTATTTATTTTTAATTTACTTTTTAATTTATATCCAAGTTAGTTAGCATATAGTACAACAATGATTTCAGGAGCAGATTCCTTAAGGCCCCTTCCCCATTTAGCCCATCCCCCTCCCACAACCCTCAGTTTGTTCTCCATATTTAAGAGTCTCTTATGTTTTTGTCCCCCTCCCTGTTTTTATATATTATTTTTGCTTCCCTTCCCTTATGTTCATCTGTTCTGTGTCTTAAAGTCCTCATATGAGTGAAGTCATATGATATTTGTCTTTCTCTGACTAATTTCACTTAGCATAATACCCTCTAGTTCCATCCACATAGTTGTGAATGGCAAGATTTCATTCTTTTTGATTGCCAAGTAATACTCCATTGCGGCACACACACACCACATCTTTTTTATCCATTCATCCATCGATGGACATTTGGGCTCTTTTCATATTTTGGCTATTGTTGATAGTGCTGCTATAAACACTGGGGTGCATGTTCCCCTTTGAAACAGCATACCTATATCCCTTGGATAAATACCTAGTAGTGCAATTACTGGGTCGTAGGGTAGTACGATTTTTAATTTTTTGAGGAACCTCTGTACTGTTTTCCAGAGTGGCTGCACCAGTTTGCATTCCCACCAGCACTGCAAAAGAGATCCTTTTTCTCCTGTTGCCTGAGTTGTTAATTTTAACCATTCTGACAAGTATGAGGTGCTATCTCATTGTGGTTTTGATTTGTATTTCCCTGATGTCGAGTCATGTTGAGCATTTTTTCATGTGTCGGTTGGCCATCTGGATATCTTTTTTGGAGTAGTGTCTATTCATGTCTTTTGCCCATTTCTTCACTGGATTATTTGTTTTTTGGGTGCTGAGTTTGATAAGTTCTTTATAGATTTTGGATCTTTATCTGATATGTCATTTGCAAATATCTTCTCCCATTCCATTGGTTGCCTTTTAGTTTTGCTGATTGTTTCCTTTGCTGTCAAAAGCTTTTTATTTTGATGAGGTCCCAGTAATTCATTTTTGCTTTTGTTTCCCTTGCCTCTGAAGACGTGTTCAGTAAAAAAATTGCTGCGGCCAAAATCAAAGAGGTTTTTGCCTGCTTTCTCCTCAAGGATTTTGATGGCTTCTTGTCGTATGTTTAGGTCTTTCATCCATTTTGAGTTTATTTTTGTGTATTGTGTAAGAAATTGGCCCAGGTTCATTTTTCTGCATGTTGCTATCCAGTTTTCCCAGCACCACGTGCTGAAGAGACTGTCTTTATTCCATTGATACTCTTTCCTGCTTTGTCAAAGATTAGTTGGCCATACGTTTGTGGGTCTATTTCTGGGTTCTCTATTCTATTCCATTGATCTGAGTGTCTGTTTTTGTGCCAGTACCATACTGTCTTGATGATTACAGCTTTGTAGTATAGCTTGAAGTCTGGGATTGTGATGCCTCCTGCTTTGGTTTTCTTTTTCAAGATTGCTTTGGCCGGGGTCTCTTCTGGTTCCATACAAATTTTAGCATTGTTTGTTCTAGCTCTGTGAAGAATGCTGGTATTATTCTGATAGGGATTGCATTGAATATGTATATTGCTATGGGTAGTATTGACATTTTAACAATATTTTTTCTTCCTATCCAGGAGCATGGAATGTTTGTCCGTTTCTTTGTATCTTCTTCAATTTCCTTCATAAGCTTTCTATAGTTTTCAGTAACAGATCTTTTACATCTTAGGTTAGGTTTATTTCTAGGTATTTTATGGTTCTTGGTGCAACTGTAAATGGGATCAGTTTCTTTATTTCTCTTTCTGTTGCTTCGTTATTGGTATATAAAAATGCAACTGATTTCTGTACATTGATTTTGTACTCTGCAACTTTGCTGCATTCACATATCAGTTCTAGCAGTCTTTTGGTGGAGTCTTTTGGGTTTTCTATGTAAAGTATCATGTCATCTGCAAAGAGTGAAAGTTTGACCTCCTCCTGGCTGATTTGGATGCCTTGTATTTGTGCTGTCTGATTGCAGAGGGTAAGACTTCCAATACCATGTTGAATAACAGTAGTGAGAGTGGACATCCTTGTCTTGATCCTGACCTTACGGGGAAAGCTCTCAGTTTTTCCCCATTGAGGATGATATTAGCGTTGGGTCTTTCACATAGGGCTTTTATGATCTTGAGGTATGATCCTTCTATCCCTACTTTCTTAAGGGTTTTTTTTTATCAAGAAAAGATACTGTATTTTTGTCAAATGCTCTCTCTGCATCTATACAGGGGATCAGTGGTTCTTGTCCTTTCTTTTATTGATGTGATGAATCACATTGATTGTTTTGTGAATTTTGAACCAGCCCTGTATCCCAGGTATAAATCCCACTTGCTCATGTGAATAAATTTTTTAATGTATTTTGGATCTGGTTGGCTAATATATTGTTAAAGATTTTTGCATCCATGTTCATCAGGGAAATTGGTCTATAGTTCTCCTTTTAGTGGGGTCTTTGTCTGATTTTGAAATCAAGGTAATGCCGACTTCATAGAAAGAGATTGGAAGTTTTCCTGCCATTTCTATTTTTCGAAACAGCTTCAAGAGAATAGGTGTTAACTCTTCTTTAAATGTTTGATAGAATTCCCCTTGAAAGCCATCTGGCCTTGAACTCTTGTTTTTTGGGATATTAAACTATCTTAAATACATCTTCTTCTAACTTTTTATTTTAAAATATGTTTAAATGTATAGAAAAGTAACAAAAATAATATAAAAAGGGCCTGTATGCCTTCAACTCAGATTTCCCAATGTTGAATACATTAGTGTTCTGTCTCTGTCTCTCTGGATGTGTGTGTGTCCATGTGTGTACATAACAATTTGGTGTGTATTTCCAAAAAACAAAGGCCAAGGACATCCTCTTACATATCCATAGAATGATTATAAAAATAAGGAACATTCTGGGGTGCCTGGATGGCTCAGTCAGTTAAGCATCCAACTTCAGCACAGGTCATGATCTAACAATTCGTGGGTTTGAGCCCTGTGTTGTGCTCTGTGCTGACAGCTCAGAGCCTAGAGCCTGCTTCAGATTCTGTGTCTCCCTCTCTCTCCTCCCTGCCCCGTTCATGTCCCTCTCTGTCTCTCAAAAATAAATAAACATTAATTTTTTTTTAAATTTTTAATGTTTATTTACTTTTGAGAGAGAGAGAGAAAGTGAGGAGCGGGGAGGGGCAGAGAGAGAGAGGGAGAGAGAGGGAGACATAGAATCCGAAGCAGGCTCCAAGCTCTGAGCAGTCAGCACAGAACCCGGTGCAAGGCTCGAATTCACGAACTCGATCACGTGAGATCATGACCTGAGCCAAAGTCAGACGCTTAACTGACTGAGCCACCCAAGAACACCCAAATTTTTTTTTAAAAATAAGAAACACTTTAACATTAATGCAATATCATTTTCTAACCTACAGATCTTATTGAAATTTTTCCAATTGATCTCATAATGCCGCCTATAGAACAAAATCTGGTTGAGGTCTGAATCCAGGAACACATATGCATAATCACTCTGTATATACAGTACCTATTCTCTTCCAGGATCCTAAAATTTTAAATAACTGGAACCAGGGCAGGACCAAGGAAACAAAAACCTCAAAATTTGATTGTAGGATCAGTTTATGTACGTGTTTAATGGGCATATGGATAAGCTTCCTACTTGGTGAGGGAGGAATATAGGACCTTAGTAATCCATGGAATGAAGTAGTCTAATGATGACTCAAATTATCAGTGGTGGCATGGAAGAGAATGCAATTAGAGAACAAGGCATTGAGAAATCAAGTAAATGTAGCACTTAGTTGCTGTGATGATAATAGCTATTATAAAAGTGGTATCATATGAAGCCTTCTTCTGATAATCCTAGAGAACATCACAGGAAAAAAGACAAATTGAAAGTTAAAAATGCACGACACAGGGCATAGATCGAAAATCAGAAAGCCCCTGTAGCAGCTTTAAAAGAGTCCCTTATCTGAATCCACAGAGCAGATATGGTCAAAGATCAAGCACAAAGCCTGAGTATAAGGGTTTAAGAACTGCAACACCAGATAAATGAGTAACCCTGACATATCTCTTATTCCAAGGCAAGGGCATTGTTGAGGAAGGAGCAGAGCTCTGAGAGATGGGATGAAGACACTGGGAAGACAAGATAACTGAAAAGTTTGAGTCCCCAAATCTCCCTGGACTTTTCCTACCAACAGAAGCAGGTCAGGGCCTCCTGGAAGACAGCATTCTCCTGCTATCACCAGGGGCAGCTGACTAACAAGAAAATGCCTATTTCTCTGAGGACCTATCCCCAACCAACCTTTGTTGTCTCCAGACGCATATGAAAGTTGGATCCCAGCGTAGCCTAGTCATAGTAGAATAAGGCCTGGCCTAGACAGAGACAGCCTCTATACCCTAAAAAATTGCAGAATATTGGCAACATAAACCAGCAGGAATCTGGGAAATATGTATAGAAGTAGGTGGATTCTAATATTATATTATAATGGCATAAATAAGTAAAGAAGTAAATAAATAATCAATAAATCAATCAATCACCAAGGATTTGGGATTTAATGTGTGTGGGTAACAGTAATACTCTGCTAGGTTGATCATCTGAGCTTACACCCAACTGTGGCTTATAATCAGTGAGACCGAAATGCCAGAACTTAAACCCCTGACATTCTGTGGAAGAAGGAGTCCAAAATTCCTTGAGGATGAGAATGTTTGGCTAGATCAATTCCTGTACAACTTGCTCAGCCACTCCCTAATCTTAACCCCTGGGAGGGCTCAGGGAATGCCCTTTCACAAGGGCACTAAGGAATGCACTGGTGAGGGAAGCAACAACATTCTTGCAAAGCTCTATGAAGTTTGTCTCCTGGAGATCATAGATGATGAGTAGAGATGCTTCAAAGGAATCAGGGTCTCTGATTTTAATGGCAATCACGGGATCCTGGCATGGTAGGAGCCAGGTGGGAGGGTCTACCCACCAGGACCATATCAGGTGCAGGGACAGAGCAGTAATCACACTGTTTTAACCCACAGAAATCTGTGGCAATGGCTAATTGATCATGGGGGCACCTCAGAATAAAATCATTGCAGGTTCAGCTTCATATTTATATAGGGGAAGGGCGCCTGGGTGGCTCAGTCGGTTAAGCGTCCAACTTCGGCTCAGGTCATGATCTCACAGTCCGTGAGTTCGAGCCCCGCGTCAGGCTCTGTGCTGACAGCTCAGAGCCTGGAGCCTGCTTCAGATTCTGTGTCTCCCTCTCTCTCTGACCTTCCCCCGTTCATGCTCTCTCTCTGTCTCAAAAATAAATAAACATTAAAAAAAAAATTTATATAGGGGGAATTTGAGGCCTAGTAGACAGAAACCGGACTCCAGTCACTGTTATGGGAATTCTCAGCCTCTTACCAAGTTGTTAAGTGTGTACCAGTTCACAGAGCCTCTTGAATGAGCACACCAGGTTTCACTGAGAAAGGACCTTGAAAACGGGTATAATGTAAATCACCATCACAGCCAGTGGCCCTCATCCCTGGTTGCAAATGAGACTCACTTAAAGAACTTTTTAAAAACAGTGATGCTTAGGCTTTACCTCCAGACATACTGACATGTATGCTATATGAAAAATTGATGGAAAACAAAAAGTAGTTAAAGCTTGAAACAACAGAAATGACATTCAGAAGCATCCAAATTAACTAAAACCATACCCACATAGAAAAATAACTCAACTTTTATTTTCTTTACAAGGACAAATTCCAGTATATCTGCTTGGTAGCAGTTTTCCAATAAAAGAAACATGAGGTGTGCCTTGGTGGCTCTGTCAGTTAAGCATTCGACTTCAGTGCAGGCCATGATTTGTGAGTTCAAGGCCCGTGTCAGGCTCTGTGCTGACAGCTCGGAACCTGGAACCTGCTTTGGATTCTATGTCTCCCTCTCTCTCTGCCCCTCCCCTGCTCATGCTCTGTCCTCTAAAGATAAAAATTAAACATGGGGGTACAAAAAAATTTTTTTTTAAAAAGAAACATGAAAATATAAATAAAATCATAAAAACATTTAACCTAACAAAAAAGAAGTTAGTAAGAGATTATTAGAATGGAATAATTAGAATTCCAATTATTAGAATTGCAATTTTGTATTTGATGACCATGAATAAAATGATAAAGACATTTTCAAATAATGGGTTGTTTGAGGTATGGAAGTCAGCGGCAAGATGGCGGCTTAGGAGGACGCTGGGCTCACCGCACGTCCTGCTGATCACTTAGATTCCATCTACATCTGCCTAAATAACCCAGAAAACCGCCAGAGGATTAGCAGAACGGAGTCGCCGGAGCCAAACGCAGACGAGAAGCCCACGGAAGAGGGTAGGAAGGGCGGCGAGGCGGTGCGCGCTCCACGGACTGGCGGGAGGGAGCCGGGGCGGAGGGGCGGCTCGCCGGCCAAGCACAGCCACCGAGTCTGGCTTGCAAAAGCGGAGGGGCCTGACGGACTGTGTTCCCACAACAAGCGCGACTTAGCGTCTGGGAGGTCATAAGTTAACAGCTCTGCTCGGAAAGCGGGAAGGCTGGAGGACAAAGGGAGGGAGAGCTGCTGAGCCCCCTGACAACAGAGCTCAGTTTGGTGGGGAACAAAGGCGCTCGCCAGCGCCATCTCCCCCGCCCATCCCCCAGCCGAAATCCCAAAGAGAACCTGTTCCTGCCGGGGAACTTGCTCGCTCCGCGCAAACACCCAACTCTGCGCTTCGGCGGAGCCAAACCTCCGGCAGCGGATCTGACTCCCTCCCGCTGCCACAGGGCCCCTCCTGAAGTGGATCACCTAAGGAGAAGCGATCTAAGCCTGCCCCTCCTGCCCCCGAGCACCTTGCCTACCCACCCCAGCTAATACGCCAGATCCCCAGCATCACAAGCCTGGCACGGTGCAAGTAGCCCAGACGAGCCACACCACCCCACAGTGAATCCCGCCCCTAGGAGAGGGGAAGAGAAGGCACACACCAGTCTGACCGTGGCCCCAGCGGTGGGCTGGGGACAGACATCAGGTCTGACTGCGGCCCCGCCCACCAACTCCAGTTATACACTACAGCACAGGGGAAGTGCCCTGCAGGTCCGCACCACTCCAGGGACTATCCAAAATGACCAAGCGGAAGAACTCCCCTCAGAAGAATCTCCAGGAAATAACAACAGCTAATGAGCTGATCAAAAAGGATTTAAATAATATAACAGAAAGTGAATTTAGAATAATAGTCATAAAATTAATCGCTGGGCTTGAAAACAGTATACAGGACAGCAGAGAATCTCTTGCTACAGAGATCAAGGGACTAAGGAACAGTCACGAGGAGCTGAAAAACGCTTTAAACGAAATGCATAACAAAATGGAAACCACCACAGCTCGGCTTGAAGAGGCAGAGGAGAGAATAGGTGAACTAGAAGATAAAGTTATGGAAAAAGAGGAAGCTGAGAAAAAGAGAGATAAAAAAATCCAGGAGTATGAGGGGAAAATTAGAGAATTAAGTGATACACTAAAAAGAAATAATATACGCATAATTGGTATCCCAGAGGAGGAAGAGAGAGGGAAAGGTGCTGAAGGGGTACTTGAAGAAATAATAGCTGAGAACTTCCCTGAACTGGGGAAGGAAAAAGGCATTGAAATCCAAGAGGCACAGAGAACTCCCTTCAGACGTAACTTGAATCGATCTTCTGCACGACATATCATAGTGAAACTGGCAAAATACAAGGATAAAGAGAAAATTCTGAAAGCAGCAAGGGGTAAACGTGCCCTCACATATAAAGGGAGACCTATAAGACTCGTGACTGATCTCTCTTTTGAAACTTGGCAGGCCAGAAAGAATTGGCACGAGATTTTCAGGGTGCTAGACAGAAAAAATATGCAGCCGAGAATCCTTTATCCAGCAAGTCTGTCATTTAGAATAGAAGGAGAGATAAAGGTCTTCCCAAACAAACAAAAACTGAAGGAATTTGTCACCACTAAACCAGCCCTACAAGAGATCCTAAGGGGGACCCTGTGAGACAAAGTCCCAGAGACATCACTACAAGCATAAAACATACAGACATCACAATGACTCTAAACCCGTATCTTTCTATAATAACACTGAATGTAAATGGATTAAATGCGCCAACCAAAAGACATAGGGTATCAGAATGGATACAAAAACAAGACCCATCTATTTGCTGTCTACAAGAGACTCATTTTAGACCTGAGGACACCTTCAGATTGAGAGTGAGGGGATGGAGAACTATTTATCATGCAACTGGAAGCCAAAAGAAAGCTGGAGTAGCCATACTTATATCAGACAAACTAGACTTTAAATTAAAGGCTGTAACAAGAGATGAAGAAGGACATTATATAATAGTTACAGGGTCTATCCATCAGGAAGAGCTAACAATTATAAATGTCTATGCGCCGAATACCGGAGCCCCCAAATATATAAAACAATTACTCATAAACATAAGCAACCTTATTGATAAGAATGTGGTAATTGCAGGGGACTTTAATACACCACTTACAGAAATGGATAGATCATCTAGACACACGGTCAATAAAGAAACAAGGGCCCTGAACGAGACATTGGATCAGATGGACTTGACAGATATATTTAGAACTCTGCATCCCAAAGCAACAGAATATACTTTCTTCTCGAGTGCACATGGAACATTCTCCAAGATAGATCATATACTGGGTCACAAAACAGCCCTTCATAAGTTTACAAGAATTGAAATTATACCATGCTTACTTTCAGACCACAATGCTATGAAGCTTGAAATCAACCACAGAAAAAAGTCTGGAAAACCTCCAAAAGCATGGAGGTTAAAGAACACCCTACTAACGAATGAGTGGGTCAACCAGGCAATTAGAGAAGAAATTAAAAAATATATGGAAACAAATGAAAATGAAAATACAACAATCCAAACACTTTGGGACGCAGCAAAGGCAGTCCTGAGAGGAAAATACATTGCAATCCAGGCCTATCTCAAGAAACAAGAAAAATCCCAAATACAAAATCTAACAGCACACCTAAAGGAACTAGAAGCAGAACAGCAAAGGCAGCCTAAGCCCAGCAGAAGAAGAGAAATAATAAAGATCAGGGCAGAAATAAACAATATAGAAACTAAAAAAACTGTAGAGCAGATCAACGAAACCAAGAGTTGGTTTTTTGAAAAAATAAACAAAATTGACAAACCTCTAGCCAGGCTTCTCAAAAAGAAAAGGGAGATGACCCAAATAGATAAAATCATGAATGAAAATGGAATTATTACAACCAATCCCTCAGAGATACAAACAATTATCAGGGAATACTATGAAAACTTATATGCCAACAAACTGGACAACCTGGAAGAAATGGACAAATTCCTGAACAACCACACTCTTCCAAAACTCAATCAGGAGGAAATAGAAAGCTTGAACAGACCCATAACCAGCGAAGAAATTGAATCGGTTATCAAAAATCTCCCAACAAATAAGAGTCCAGGACCAGATGGCTTCCCAGGGGAGTTCTACCAGACGTTTAAAGCAGAGATAATACCTATCCTTCTCAAGCTATTCCAAGAAATAGAAAGGGAAGGAAAACTGCCAGACTCATTCTATGAAGCCAGTATTACTTTGATTCCTAAACCAGACAGAGACCCAGTAAAAAAAGAGAACTACAGGCCAATATCCCTGATGAATATGGATGCAAAAATTCTCAATAAGGTACTAGCAAATCGAATTCAACGGCATATAAAAAGAATTATTCACCATGATCAAGTGGGATTCATTCCTGGGATGCAGGGCTGGTTCAACATTCGCAAATCAATCAACGTGATACATCACATTAACAAAAAAAAAGAGAAGAACCATATGATCCTGTCAATCGATGCAGAAAAGGCCTTCGACAAAATCCAGCACCCTTTCTTAATAAAAACCCTTGAGAAAGTCGGGATAGAAGGAACATACTTAAAGATCATAAAAGCCATTTATGAAAAGCCCACAGCTAGCATCATCCTCAACGGGGAAAAACTGAGAGCTTTTTCCCTGAGATCAGGAACACGACAAGGATGCCCACTCTCACCGCTGTTGTTTAACATAGTGCTGGAAGTTCTAGCATCAGCAATCAGACAACAAAAGGAAATCAAAGGCATCAAAATTGGCAAAGATGAAGTCAAGCTTTCGCTTTTTGCAGATGACATGATATTATACATGGAAAATCCGATAGACTCCACCAAAAGTCTGCTAGAACTGATACAGGAATTCAGCAAAGTTGCAGGATACAAAATCAATGTACAGAAATCAGTTGCATTCTTATACACTAACAATGAAGCAACAGAAAGACAAATAAAGAAACTGATCCCATTCACAATTGCACCAAGAAGCATAAAATACCTAGGAATAAATCTAACCAAAGATGTAAAGGATCTGTATGCTGAAAATTATAGAAAGCTTATGAAGGAAATTGAAGAAGATTTAAAGAAATGGAAAGACATTCCCTGCTCATGGATTGGAAAAATAAATATTGTCAAAATGTCAATACTACCCAAAGCTATCTACACATTCAATGCAATCCCAATCAAAATTGCACCAGCATTCTTCTCGAAACTAGAACAAGCCATCCTAAAATTCATATGGAACCACAAAAGGCCCCGAATAGCCAAAGGAATTTTGAAGAAGAAGACCAAAGCAGGAGGCATCACAATCCCAGACTTTAGCCTCTACTACAAAGCTGTCATCATCAAGACAGCATGGTATTGGCACCAAAACAGACACATAGACCAATGGAATAGAATAGAAACCCCAGAACTAGACCCACAAACGTATGGCCAACTCATCTTTGACAAAGCAGGAAAGAACATCCAATGGAAAAAAGACAGCCTCTTTCACAAATGGTGCTGGGAGAACTGGACAGCAACATGCAGAAGGTTGAAACTAGACCACTTTCTCACACCATTCACAAAAATAAACTCAAAATGGATAAAGGACCTAAATGTGAGACAGGAAACCATCAAAACCTTAGAGGAGAAAGCAGGAAAAGACCTCTCTGACCTCAGCCGTAGCAATCTCTTACTCGACACATCCCCAAAGGCAAGGGAATTAAAAGCAAAAGTGAATTACTGGGACCTTATGAAGATAAAAAGCTTCTGCACAGCAAAGGAAACAACCAACAAAACTAAAAGGCAACCAACGGAATGGGAAAAGATATTCGCAAATGACATATCAGACAAAGGGCTAGTATCCAAAATCTATAAAGAGCTCACCAAACTCCACACCCGAAAAACAAATAACCCAGTGAAGAAATGGGCAGAAAACATGAATAGACACTTCTCTAAAGAAGACATCCGGATGGCCAACAGGCACATGAAAAGATGTTCAGCGTCGCTCCTTATCAGGGAAATACAAATCAAAACCACACTCAGGTATCACCTCACGCCAGTCAGAGTGGCCAAAATGAACAAATCCGGAGACTATAGATGCTGGAGAGGATGTGGAGAAACGGGAACCCTCTTGCACTGTTGGTGGGAATGCAAATCGGTGCAGCCGCTCTGGAAAGCAGTGTGGAGGTTCCTCAGAAAATTAAAAATAGACCTACCCTATGACCCAGCAATAGCACTGCTAGGAATTTATCCAAGGGATACAGGAGCGCTGATGCATAGGGCCACGTGTACCCCAATGTTCATAGCAGCACTCTCAACAATAGCCAAATTATGGAAAGAGCCTAAATGTCCATCAACTGATGAATGGATAAAGAAATTGTGGTTTATATACACAATGGAATATTACGTGGCAATGAGAAAAAATGAAATATGGCCTTTCGTAGCAACGTGGATGGAACTGGAGAGTGTGATGCTAAGTGAAATAAGCCATACAGAGAAAGACAGATACCATATGGTTTCACTCTTATGTGGATCCTGAGAAACTTCACAGGAACCCATGGGGGAGGGGAAGGAAAAAAAAAAAAAAGAGGTTAGAATGGGAGAGAGCCAAAGCATAAGAGACTTAAAAACTGAGAACAAACTGAGGGTTGATGGGGGGTGGGAGGGAGGAGAGGGTGGGTGATGGGTATTGAGGAGGGCACCTTTTGGGATGAGCACTGGGTGTTGTATGGAAACCAATTTGTCAATAAATTTCATAAAAAAAAAATAAATAAAATAATGGGTTGTTTGAAAATCCCCAAATATAGAAGGATAAAATTAATTTATTAGAAATTAATAAGAAACTTGGTGGACCTGGGTGGCTTAGTAGGTTAAGTGTCCAACTCTCGACTTCGGTTCAGGCCATGATCTCACAGTTGTGAAATAGAGCCCCACAGCAGGCTCTGTGCTGGGAGTGGAGCCTACTTAAGATTCTCTCTCTCCCTCTGCCCTTCCCCCCACTCATGTGTGCAAGCTCTCTCTCTCTAAAAAAAAAAAAAAACAAAAACAAAAAAAAACCCCAGAAATTAATAATAAACTTCAGCTGCTAATTGCTGTAGGTCATAAACTAAGATTGATATTCTACTTAGGCAACTGAAGATAAAATTATAAAATGCTAACATTTTGGCAAAATAAAAAGTTATTGAAAATATGTTCTAAAAAATCAGTATAAACTGAAAAAATCCATGTTAAGCTCCGACAATTTGTTTTTTGACTTAAAATACACATTTCTTAATATTAAATACATTCATAGTAGATAAAACACTATAATCTTAGATTTTGGTAAATTGAATGTTCTCTACTGCTATCATAAAACAGTCAAATAAAATATTGCAGGAATCATTATAAGGTGTTAATATCATTCCATAATTTACACAAACTTTTAAAATAGTTTAGAAGAGCAAAATTAAAAAAATAGCTTAGAAGTAACAAATTTTTACTAAAATGAATAGATTTAGTAAATTTTGTGAATTAAGTTTCTTCAAATTTATTTTAAGCTAATTGATTTTCAGCTTATTGACACAGTACCTGCTGCTCTAAGTGCATAATAAAGAGATTTTATGATCTCTAAACACCTTAATTTTGCCTCAGTTCTATGCTGCTTTAGGCTATTTACATGGAATCTAAACACCTAAATATGTCAATGAAACAACTGTTGGATTCTGAGAAATATGTGAAATTAATTCACTGCTAATTTTTTAAATAAAATGTAAGAATTCCTTAGATCTCATCCAAATGTTCACTTTAACACAACATTAATTCAGTCAAAAAGTATTCCTAAGTTCTGGTGGTAACAACTACTAAAAGAAAATATGTAAGAACGATGATGAAGAAAAGGAAGAGGAGGAAAATGAGGAGAAAGGATGAGGTGAGAAGGAGGAGAATAATTACACGTGTGCTTTCACAGTACCTATGTTACCAACATTTGATTATTCCCACAATTCAGTGAGATTTTTAAGGTAGTGATAACTTTATTTTTCAGACAGGGACACTAAAACTTAATGAATAAATTTAACTCCCTGAAGACTATACAGAAAGGAAATAAAAGAGTTACAATTAAAAACCAGGCAAGTTTGGGCTCCTGGAAGGCTCAGTCGGGTGAGCATCCAATTTTTGAGTTTGGCTCAGGTCATGATCCCAGGGTCAGGAGATCCAGCCCCACGTCAGTTTCTTCACTGACCATGGAGCCTGTTTAAGATACCACCTCTCTCCCTCTTCCCCTCTCTCCCACTCGCATTCTCTCCCTCTCTCTCTCAAATAAAAATAAAAATAAAATAAAAATAAAAATCAGGCAAGTCAAATAGCATTTCTCTCCAAAACTATGTTGATATATAGATTATGTTTAGGTAAGGTCCATGATATGATTGTCTAGGACTAATGGGCATGGCAAGGAAAGGTTTAGAGGCAAGGGTTTCAAAAAGATTCTCAGAGAATAACAGTGATTTGACGGTATCAATTAAGAAGCCGAGTCAAATGCCATTAAAAAAAAATAGCATTTGGGCTTTAAACCTCAATACTAGTGAATAGCTTCTAGCCTAACAAATAACACCTCTTTTTAAATTTTTTTTCTTTGAGTCAGTTTGGGGATAAAAATAAAGTTTGTTTTAGGCTTCCTGTGGGATGTTGGAATTACAGGACTTGGGGAAACATTAAAAATTCAATGTTCCCTATAATTATGTTTAAATACCATGGTCTATATTAATCCCACTTTTCATAAAACTCCAACAGGACACCCAACTGCGAGGATGTGTATGAAGAAGTTAAGCCTGGAGGGCCCATGGCCATGGCTAAGTATACTGATTCTGGAGTCAGGTGCCAGAGTCAGAACCCCATGACAACTATGTGGTTACTCAGCCTCCCTGAGTCTATTTCCCCATCTCCAAATGGATAAATAATAATAGTACCAACATCACAGGCTGTTTTGGGAATTAAATGAGTTGTGCATACAAAGCACTTAGTATTCTCTCGGGCACATAATAAGAGCTCAGAAAGTTCTGGCTGTTAGCTCTGCTCTACAAGGGAAATGATTTTGCATTTTTATCCAGGAGAATGGATACTAAAATCCAATAAAATGTCATTCCAAAAATATACACTGTTAACCAACAGCATGCAAAGTTTATACTTTTCTAAAAACAAGTAGGTAAACTTTCAATAATACCCATATCACACTGTGCTCCACTCACACACATGGAGTGTATTACATAAGACTATATTGGATTATAGGTCTGTAGTATAAGAGCACTTGTGTGTGTGATTATAGACATTCCTTTTCTCTAATCCCATCTGCATTATAGTCTGGACAGTGTCATCATTGACATAGCTCAGAATTAAGTCCAGATGGAAGTAAAAATATTTACTAGTCTAGTGGAGGAAATACCATAAGAAAAACATATTTAGTGTGAAATGGAGATAGGAGATTCCTTTCAGACTAAACCAAGTATGGATACTTTGCAATATAAATTTCACTGTTCTTTTCATGTGCAACCTTTCCAGTTATTGCAAAATATCTCATTCCTAAGCCTAGTAAGGACAGAGTTACTAAAAATGAATAAGTAACAACTCTATGTTATCATCTTTATGTCTTTATCAATGAGAGATGAAAAGAAAGTAAAGCGTTCTTAAGAATGCTGCCTCGTAAAAACTAAGACTGGGGTTTTAATAAGAACAGCAATCCATGAGAATTGGACATTGATAAAAACAGGCTAGTACTTAAGAAATGTAAAAAATATTTAAAATGCTATTCTATTAGTATAATTAATCTTCAGCTGTTTCTTAAGCAAGGTGATAAATTGACTATTGTTCATTCCCTCAGTGCATGGAAGAGTATATTTCATAGCCCCTAATAATTACTAGGAAGGGCCATGTAACTAGTTCTGGCTGGTAGGCTATGAGCAAAAGTAGTGTGCTTCAGTCCCTGACCAAAGCATTTAATTACAGATGCAAAGCTTTCTCCTTCTCCTTCTTACCTTCTCCACGAGTTTAAATGCTAAAAGACAGTGTAGCATCTAGCAGCCAGGTCAGTTTAAAGCAGGGCATCCCACCATCCTACATGGGATTGCAACATCGCTAACTTATGTTAAACCACTGAGATTTAAGAATCATTAGTGTAGTACAACCCAAACAATCCTGCCCAATATAAGCAAGAATCAATATTTTTCCGCCAGATTCCTGGAATGGCTATTAAACCCTTCTCATGTTACTATTATCAGTGAGAAAATGAAATCATCTACACTCACTCAGTGTGCTGTCTTAGGTGACAGTGTACTGTCAGTGATAGGACACTACTCTTGGGATGTCTTCATCAACATGACTTTAAGTTCCAAAAACCTTTTGCCTGGAGTGGGGTGGGAGGAGTTTCAAATAACTGTATTGTTTATTTCAGGAATTTCCTGACGTGTTTAAATGAATGTCAAACTATTCAACTTCTCAATTGATACTATCAAATCACTGTTTAATCTCCAAGACTCTCTTTGAAACCCTTGCTTCAAAACCTTTCCTTGCCATGCCCATCAGTCCTAGACTATCACAGTGCGAACCTTACCAAACAAGAATCTGTATGAACGCAGTTTTGGAGAGAAGCATTATCAGTTGAATGTGGCACACACATCATGAAACCTATTTATTATTTTCCAGGCTAGAAGGCTCATTTTAGGAACTGGAGGATTCAGATATACTGCAAGACAGAAGAGGGGGGCTAATAATCTCAGAACTAATTGAAAATCACAAAGGTACAATAGATCTACATTATTTCTTCTAGCCCAGTAGACAGGATGATTATCCTCCAGGAAGTGTGTAAAATGAGGACTATATAGTTGGACAAAGCAGGAAGAAATGAAGGAAAGCATGCCTACTAAATTCAGGGGGGTAATGAAATGGAGAACAGTGAGTTGCCTAGTTTCCTCCCATGCCTCCCACCCTTTGGCTCCTAGAATGCAGAAGCTGAATCTATACTCCAGGAAACTATTACTGGATTCAAGAGAAAATGCTACAAAGACTGACGTTTAATGATCCCACACTAAAATAGCAACGTTCTTGATCCTGTGAATCCTATAAATTTTAGTTCCTCACTCTCAAATGTGAGTGGATGGAAGTTGCCAGATAATTGAGGAAGCCTCCAATATGAAAGACTAAAATACTTAAATATTATGGACACTGCAAAGCAGAAGAAAACTTCAAAATGAGCTTCTGAAAGATGAGAAATTATTGCATATATGGGGGAGAGGGACAGAAGACAACAAAAAAGGAACAAGAAAAAAACTCTTAAAAATTACAATGATGATGGAGAAATAAAAACATTCGATAGGATGGATTGGATTGGAAACAAGGATTGGAAAACAAAGTTAAACTTGTTCTAGAAAGCAGAATTAAAGAACGTGAAGTTAATAATAATAGGAGGGAAATGATAGATATAAGTGGCTCACAGTAAGAATCTGACAAATGACTAATAAGTGTTGCAAAAATAGATAATAGGTAAAACAGAAGGCAAGAAATTACCAAATAAATAATAAAAGAAGAATTTTTCAGAACTGAAACCTGAGTTTCTAGATTGAAGTGGTCAGTAAGCAACTATTTACTCATAGCCAATCTCATTCCTTTTACCTACACCTATTTCCCTCTACTCCCTGAGTATTTTGAATAAAATCTAGGCAACATACACCACTGGTAAGTCATTAGTACGTATCTAAAACAATACCCCTTTTGTCTTATTTATCCTAAAAAATTATGTAAAATTCTTTACTAAACAACAAGTCAGTGTTCACATTTCCATGATTATCTTCTAAATGTTCTTTTATTTTGTTTGTTTTTAACAGTTTGAATCTGGATCTAAGAAATATTCATACAATTGCCATTGTTTATATGTTTCTAATCTCTTTTAATCAATAGGTTCCCTATCTCTCTTGTAATCCTTGCAAAAATTTCTTAAGTTTATTTATTTATTTTGAGAGAGAGAGAGAGAGAGAGAGAGAGAGAGAGAGAACATGAGCAGAAGAGGGGCAGAGAGAGGGGGAGAGAGAGAATCTTAAGCAGGCTCTCCACTGTCAGTACAAAACGTAAGATCATGACCTTAGCTGAAATCAAGAATCAGTCGCTTAACTGACTGAGCCACTCAGGTGTCCCCTATTCCTTGCAAAACTTTTGTTGAAAAAACTGAGTCATTTTTTCTTTAAAGTTTCCCACTACCTGGATTCTACTGATTGCCTCTCTATGATGTAAGTTAATGTGTTCCTCTCTCCCTTGTAATTCCTGTAAATTGGTCATGAGATCCTGAGGTTTAAAATAGATTTAGGGTCATAAGTCTTGCTCTGTATTTCAATCAAGAACTACATAAAGATGATGTTAGCAGCCACTGATGTTCATTGTCTGCATCCATTTATTCACTGGTGATTGCAAAACTCCACCACTCTTATTCTATCTTTCCTTCTTCATCTGTTAAGTGGAATATTTATATAAAGAGAAAAATAAATGTCATCTTGTCAACAGTATAGTTACCTGTCATAGTTCTTTTTTTTTAATGTTTATTTATTTTAAGAGACAGAGTGTGAGTGGAGGAGGGGCAGATAGAGAGGGGACACAGAATCCAAAGCAGGCTCCAGGCTCGGAGCTGTCAGCACAGAGCCCAACGCGAGGCTCAAACCCATGAACTGTGAGATCATGACCTGAGCCAAAGTCTGTTGCCTACCTGAGACACCCAGGTACCCCTATCTGACATAGTTCTTGTTGGAAAGTCAGATAAATTCCTGAGTCTTCTCTATTTATGAATTTTCAAAATAATGACTTCCTTTGCTAGTATCTTCCAATGGTAACCAATGAATTAGAGGGCTTATATGAATTTGCGAATTTAAGTATATTTGATGTGTTCATATGTTTCAATACACTGAGGTTATTATTCTTACTGATGCTGAAATTGTCCCATCTTTGGCCACCTAAGCCTAATTAAATTGGCCCCTGAGACTTTTTGATATGATTCAATAGCTTTGACAGCCTCCTTTCTTTCTGATATAATAAATATCCCAGGCTTATCTTTTCTATTTCCTGATCCATACCCAGGATCAGCCAAGAATCTTGGTTTCTATTTAAAAAAAAGTGGAGGAAGGCAGGATTTAAAGAACATAATCTGGGTACTAGGTGGATACATTGATATTGGGTTGCTCATTGTTTCTAGATTTTTTCAGTTGACAGAGTTGGAAGATATGTAATATGTTTGAAACATGATATATCAATGGCATATCATTGATATTTCCAATTAAAATTCAATATAGAGTTTTTGCTTATTCCTATCAAATCTTCCCTTCTCTCGTAAGAAAAATGACAAGTCTATTCTTAAGGACACTGACATAATTACTATTTGTTTTATCCCACATGCAAAGGAAACCATCCAAGAGTAATAATACTATCATCGACTTCATTAGTACTATAACAGTGTAAGATTTTTTTTTTTTTTTTGCAGTTCTGTGGTCCTTACAGAACTAGGAATGTATAGTCAAATCACTGTATTATAAAATCACTTGGAACAATTCATCTCTACAAAGTTATCCCACCAAAGTTCCAGCAGCATCAAATTTCCTGTACCCCTCTTAGACTCAATATAAGATTGGGCAGATCTCTCTCAGTTTCAGCTGCTGCCTTCACAATTGCCCATGAAGTCTTCCAGTGAGTACCTGATCATGACAATAGTGTTCTCCAGTCTAGATCATCAAACTCTTACTATCTTCATTCTTCTTTCTCTTGAACTGCTTCTGAATACTACATGGGTTCTTTAGCTATTAGTGGTGTGTTCCTAATTCTTTTTTGGTATTTTCTGGAATACTACTTTGGTGTATGGGGAGATTTGGTGGAATTTAAAAACTATGCAGTTGTCTACATTTTCAAAAAGTTCATCAGCTTAATTTCATTAACAAATCTCATTCTTCAAAACTTTGACTAGCAATACTTTTCAATTTAGAAGACTATCCAATTATCAATCACATTTGAGGTTAGAATAATGCCATTTTCACATTATCCAACTCTCAAAAAAAATGTGCCTCTTATGTAGCCTTTCTTAGAAAACTACTAAAGGGTGACTTCACCAAAATTAACAAGAAAACAGAAGGAAGAACATACAAAATCTAGGAAGCAAGAACTCTCAGATAGGGTATTAGCAGAGAAACTTCAGGAGGAAAGTACCAGGATCCTACCAGGCCTAGGGAGTGATTAGACCAATGTGTAGTGGGAGGACTGAAAACTCCCAGAGGCAATTCTTCAAAGACTGACAGATTATCTAATGTGTTAAGTCTGAAATATAATTTTAGAAGGTTTTACAATTTTATTGGTATATTTGAGTAGTATGGCAGAAACTTCTAAGTGTCCCACAATTTTCCTTCTCAGATTTTTACTCTCATGGCTTCTTAAAATAAGAAGGAAAATATTTCTTAGCTTCCTCTGCAGCTAGGGGCATCTGTATGACTAAGCTATAGTCAACGAATATAAGTGGGAGTAATGTTTGAAATGCCTAAGAAGTATCCTCAAAGAAAGGAAGTATGCTCCTATTTTTTTTCTTTCTCCCTGCTTATGAATGTAATGTATGCAAACAGATGGAGCTTGAAGAAATCATAAATCATAAGGTAGAAACCATATGTGCAAGACAGAAGAGAAGGGTGATAAAGAGAAGCCTTAAACACTGATAATCACGGTTCTACCATAATAGCTCTGAACTGCTCACTTACAGACTCTTCCAAGGGAAAAATTAACTTCTACCTTATTTAAGCCACTGTTTTTTTGTTGTTATTGTTGTTGCTTTCTGTCATTATAACTGAATCTGATCCTAACTATCATAGGAAGAAATAAATACATAGAAAACTAAGCAAAGGAAAATGCAAGGTATTATTAACCCCAAGGAAAGCAAAAGTTGTATAAAAATGCAAATATCTTCAGAATACATCACTTAGCAATAATATATCATTATGATATCATAAGAATGTAAACACTGAAGGGGCGCCTGTGTGGCTCAGTCGGTTAAGCATCCAACTTTAGCTCAGGTCATGATCTTTTAGTTTGTGAGCTCAAGCCCACACTGGGCTCTGTGCTGACAGCTCAGAGCCTGGAGCCTGCTTCAGAGTCTGTGTCTCCCTCTCTCTCTGCCCCTCCTCTGCTTGTATTCTCTCTCTCTCTCTCTCTCTCTCTCTCTCTCTCTCTCTCTTTCTCTTTCAAAAATAAACATTAAAAAATATTTTTAATAAAAAGAATGTAAACACTGAATATTGATTTGATCAATAATTGTTACACAACTATTTAGGAGAAACAAGGTGGTGTTATTAAAAATGTTAACCCTTACCAACTTTAATTAATACTTGACATATAATACTTAAAAATAATAAATTAACAAATAAAAATATAAGTGTATTATTTTAAATATGCAGATAAATACCAGGATAAACTGCTTTAAGAGCTGAAAGTGTTCTCCGGTGGTCACCTCTAGTAGAGTAACTAGATGATGGGTTGCTTCTGGTGTGGGGCTGCTGTTTTTGTTATAAACCTTCAAGTACCATTTGACTTTCAAATTCTATGCATTTATCCCTTTGATAATAATTTAAGTAATTTTTAGTTGCTATATTTGGTCAGGTGGTCTAGCTGGCTTAGATGCAGCAAGATGCACTTTATTTCAGAGTAAAATGTCATCCTGGCTGGTGAGGATAAAGAATACAGAGAAAATATTAATTCGTCACTTAATCTCTGCAATGGCACAGTATCTACTGTGAACTTCTACTGTCCACATAGTTTACTTCATTGAATATTTGTGTCTGACAATCAGGAAGATACTTCCTCTTCTACTACTTTAGAAAAATATTATCTATACCATCCCTTAAGACTCCACATAGAAAACTACATAAAGTTCCTATTGATTTACTGTCTTCCTCACTACCCTATAAGCAACATGAGGACTAGAGTTGTGTTTGATTTTCCAGTTATATCTTCAGCTCATGTATGGCAAATGGCAATTGTTCAATAAGTGTTTGATAATTGAACAAAACCATTTCAGGGCCTAATTTCTGTTTTACTTATTATCACATACAACTTTTACTTTCTCATTAAAACATTTCCTTTCTTACTAATACTCTAAAAGAAATCATGGGTATGGTTTTGACAAGAGAAGTCATTCCAGAGAGAGGGATCAATGATATCCAAAACAGAGAAATGGAAAAGTGTGTACCATCTGACAAATGTAAAGGAGGAAGAGATTGATCTGGGTCCAGCCTCATATATTTTCAGAATGCGAACCAGAAGTTTAGAGATTTTCATTAAATTGTCCAGGGCACACACCCAGTTTGTGGTAGAAAGATTAATTCCCCAGACCTCTAGTGTCCACAGCAATGAACTAGTAATTTTTCATTATACAAATATAGGTTAAAATAAATGTATTTACACTCATATGTAATTCCACAAAAATGAACCACATAACTGAGCTTTAGACGACTGTGGCAAGCTAATGACAGGAAGTTTTTTTTAACATCATTTTATATTATGCTTGCTGTTCAAAGAGCTGTTTTAAGAACAACCTCTTTCTGAAACTTATTCAGTGTCTAGAACTTTGGACAAAAGGTACCATATATAAACTCAGCAATAAATGGATCGATAAATCACATATGTCATGATATGCTCCTGGTGGAATGCTAGATTAAAGCAGAAACAAGGTGTTTTTTTGTTTTTTTGTTTTTTTTTAGAAATCACAGATATTGTTTAAGAAATGGGAAGTTTGGACCAGTTCTCATGGGTTCAGTATCCTTTTCTGCCCAGAAGCATGCTAGCAATGCACCCTGCCTGGGTCACAAGCATTCATATTACACTTATAGGCCTCCCTTATCCACCCTCACCAATAACACTGGTACAAGGGCTGGTGCAATGAAATAGCAGATGCTTACACAGGCTTTCTTTAGCAAAAACATGACTTAGTGTTTTGTATTCAAAAATTTATTTCCAGGCTCTCAAAACTTTTAAAGAAAATAAATCAGTTCCCATAACACATAGCAAGGTATGTCATGATTATCAAGCTTGAGAGATGAGGTTGATATTATTTAAAAGGGAGATTCTTAAATCTATCTGCACCTCCCCTAACTCACTAGAAAACTGTATAAGTTCTTTAAATGTCAAGGTTCTCAATTTATCAGTGTTAAATATGACACTAATTTATGTTAAAATGAGGTTTTCTGATAGTATTGGCTGTTGATTTGAAGGACATTGCTTCAATGCTTTTAAAGGATATAAAACTGCCCCTTACAGCTTTATATCATGTAATTGTTGATTAAATAATCTTGAAGAAAAATAAAATAAAATGTACATAAAAATTTTAAGTAGAAAGTCAAAGGAGCGTGGAGATAACCTAGTAAGCCAATACTGTATTTCATTCTTTGTTCTGTCTTACCCTTTTTGAGAAAGTAGGACACAGGCCATGAAGTCAGATCCGGCCACCAACTAGCCTTGTCATTTGGATTATTGGCTCTCTCTGCATCTCAGCCCCTCATGTATAAAAACAGAAGGAAGAATATCTACTTTGTAGGGTTGATGTAACTATTAAAGAAAACAATATATAAAATTCATAATTGAGCAGATCAGGTAGTCAATGAGCAGTTGTTACTATCTTGATTCCAGTCTAATTCGTATTAAAATAATTCTTTGCATGGTTTTCTCTTCAATTTCTCATGACCCTTTCCCCAAACATTTCTAATGCCCTGCTTGGCCTTTCCTTTCTCAATCTTCACCCTGCTATGCCATATGGTTTTATTTAAGGTTGTTCTTATTCCAGTAAAAAGTGTTTCCTTATTTTTGCTGATATTGAAAAGGAAAGATGATTAAAAGTGACAGACTACAATAAATCCCTCCTGAGATTATTATCCCTCTTAGATTTAGTTACAATACAAATATTCTCTTTCTTTTTATGGAAAGATGATCTTGCTGGCAGTAATATCCATGTGTGGGGTGTGTACTTACAAAGGCCAATGCATGAGCTGCAGTCCTTTTCTCAATTATAGCTTCTAGGGATCAGCCTATTTTTAAACTTCAGTAAAATCCATTTAAGCCATTTACTACTTTACAGTACTAAAAACGTGTTCTGAATCACTGGAGTAAGATTAAAATATGTGACTTTGTGGTTGTTCTGTGTTAATTGTTTGCTTATTTTAATGTCTCTCTATATATTATGCTTTTTACCCAAAACAAAATATGATTCAGATTTAGAGAAAGAACACTTCTTTTTAAATGTGTTTGGTCCCATAAGAAAATAGCTAAGAAGCTTTTGGTTCTCCCTCTAGAGACAATTCTCTACTGTAAATAGCTTAGAGGGGGGCCTGAGTGGCTCAGTAGGTTAAGCGTCCGACTTCAGCTCAGGTTGTGATCTCGTGGTTCGTGAGTTCAAGCTCCGAGTTGGGCTCTGTGCTGACAGCTCAGAGCCTGAAGCCTCTTTGGGTCCTGTGTCTCCCTCTCTCTACCCCTCCCCAACTCATGCTCTGTCTCTCTGTTTCAAAAATGAATAAACGTTAAAGAAAATTTTTTAAAGCTTAGAATTGCTGGGGAAAAAATTAGGAGAGACAATCTGTCAGCAGCGTGACTACACATCACAAGAGTTGCCTTTAGCAGCTGCCCCCAAAAATATGCATTCTGGAAGAAATTCATTTATAGTGAGTTTTTGAATTGAAAGAAAGGCAAGAGAACTTCTCACTATCAAGTAACAAAAATGGAGAAACTGCCTTCAAGTTTCAGCTGAATATTTGCTACTACCTCCAAGATGTGTACTTATATTAGAAATCCCCACCTTTTGGAAAATAAGTAATCAAGTGAGATCCCTGAAGATGTGCAGGAAGGGATTTACCCCAGAGGCTCAGTGAGGAAGTAGCTTTAATCTGAAAGTCTACTTCTACTGAGATGGGGATGTGCTAAGGATAGATATGAATACAAGTACTGATATGGGCAGGGAAGGAAGAAGAAGCGGAGATAAGAAAGAGGCCACTGGACAGCCTCTACTGCAGAAATGCAATACATGTTTGCACACTTACAAAACAAAAGACGTACAAAAACATTTATTCTGAATAGTGACTGTGGTCATATTCATTCTGGTGCACTCCTAAAGCCTGCTTTGGTCACGCTCTCAGAGCTCTCTCTCCCTCAGCCAATGAGAGCTGCACATTGACCAGTGTGCACTCTCCCACTGTACCTTGGCCAAGACAAGTCTGAATGGACCATGTTTACCTCACATGGCCCTCTCTGCCACTTATTTTGTGATCTGGAGAACTGTATTGATCTGCAACAACTGATTAAAAGATGTGGATAAAGAAGAACATCAAGAATATTAAAATTTCAATTTCATGGCACCTCAGGAACCTTCAAGGATCTGATAGAGGTAAAGGTCTGAGAATATCTAGCAACTACTCAGAATTCTTTGGCATTATAAAGAACATCACAGGGGCACCTGGGTGGCTCAGTCAGTTAAGTGTCCAACTCTTGATTTCGGCTCAGGTCATGATCTCATGGTTGCTGACATCAAGCCCTGCACTGGTCTCTGCACTGAAAGCACTGAGCCTGCTTGGGATTCTTCCACTCCCTCTCTCTCTGCCCCTCCTCTACTTGCACACAAATGCTCTCTCTCTCTCTCTCAAAATAAATAAAATAAACTTTAAAAAATAATAAAGAAAATCATAAAATGTCACTGAAGCCTGGGGTCATGGTTTGAAAACTGTATGAATGGCTGAAGAAAGACAATGACCAGAGGCTCATCCTGACTCCACAGCATGTGTGACCACATGTATTGGACTGAGAAAGTAGACCCCACACCACACCTGGCTCAGCCCTGCTCCATTCACAGGAAGGCATCCCCTCACCTACCCTACCCTATCTGTCCCCTCCATACAGAGACCCCTAAATCTTACCTCTAACATCTGGCCCTACATCACAGTGACAGACACCAACTCATATTCACAGCCATGCAAACATGTGTCATCCTCTACCAGGCAGCAGAGAGCCCCTGCATAGCAGCACAGCAGAGACAGGAGCCTCTGAGGCATTAAATGAGGACTGAACAGGAGAGGAGAACATGCACATACCTCTGCAACTCTGCCCAACTCAGGTCTCAGTTTGTTAGAGAGAGGTTATGTAGGAAGGAAAGGGAAGAAGCAAGGGAAGGGGAAGAATGGGAAAGGGAGAAGAAGCACAAGCAGAAAGACAGAGACAGAAGGAGACCAGGCAGGGGGAAAAACACAATAAGAGACATGTCAACAGATGGAGAATTTGGGCCATTTTCATTTAAAAATTATATAGTGTTTCATAATCCTAAACTATTATATGTCTATTCTTTTCATATATGGATAATATCTGTAGAATATTGACTAGGTTTTCAAACATGTAATTTCAACCAAATAAATTTACAATCATTCTATTGTATAAGCAGTCTTAACTAGTTTTATTCTAACCATGGACTTGGGTATTCATAACTTCCTTCCCCACCATCATCCTAGCTAATCAAGAATTAACCTTGCTGGGGCGCCTGGGTGGCGCAGTCGGTTAAGCGTCCGACTTCAGCCAGGTCACAATCTCACGGTCCGTGAGTTCGAGCCCCGCGTCGGGCTCTGGGCTGATGGCTCGGAGCCTGGAGCCTGTTTCCGATTCTGTGTCTCCCTCTCTCTCTGCCCCTCCCCCGTTCATGCTCTGTCTCTCTCTGTCCCAAAAATAAATAAAAACGTTGGGAAAAAAAAATTAAAAAAAAAAAAAAAAGAATTAACCTTGCTTTATATTAAAAGAAATATTTACTTCCAATGAATTATTCTCTGCTTTTACAATTGCATACTGGATTTCTTAAATCAGTGCACAAAGCATTTCTTAAAATGTGCTGGCTTGTTTTTCTTTCTTCTGTTGTACCTATCATGGCTTCTCCCACTATCTGTGTAGTGACGGCAAGAGTTGGGAGTTGATGCCCATCTCATAAAGTAGAGCATCCTTGGAAATGAAGGCCATCACTAGATATTCATGTCTCTAACCTCTTGTTTTTTTCCATGGGATTATTAACAATTTTTTTTAGAGCAGGATCCACTTGGGCACTGCTCAACAAAAAAGACAACAGGGAGACTTCAATCTATTTCTGGCTTCAGCTTATCAGAGCATTTAACCAACCTTCAGAGAATGCTATGTATGTGCTAAAAGGTAAATCAGAGTGTAAAGTTAAATGAAGTTTAAGTACTTGTGCAACTATTTTATTTATGTAATTATTTCTGTATCTTGTATTATATATAATTATTTTTCTTTACACAATTATTTTAAAACTCAATAAGTGCATATATACGTACCATTTTGCCTTTTTAAAATCCAGGTGTATTCATGCTATTTGGCATTATTATTGTGTTCCCCTGTCACTCTCAAAAGTTCTAAATAACTTCAAAACCTCAGTGGCTTAAAATAGTAGCTATACCAGATTTTTCAAGAGCATATCGATAGTGTTAAAAGGGAAATACACCAGGAACCTCATTGTGCTTCTGTTCAAATAAATATCTTTAATCATTTACCCAGGATATTGCTGAAGCCAACAACTGGGGCAGATTACATGAGAATATCTTGGATGTATGTGAACTTTCTTAAAGTATACTCAGTCGTTCTGCCTTTCAAGTGAACTACACTATCCCTTTTCTATTCACACCACAGCTTCTTGTGGGGCTGATCCTCAAGGGTTTCCCAGCCTTCTTTGTGATAGAATTCTATCTAGTCTGCTCTAAAGTTCAGGAAAAGGTGTTTCAAAATTCTAAAGTCTTAGAACAGAAAGAGCCCTGTATCACTGCATATTTATTGGTTCATACCACAAATATTCCAGAAGTTGTATTTTCTTCCAAGAGAAATCATTTTGATATACTTCAACATGATAAAATAAATGATAGAAAATAAAATTATACTTAATTTTGTTGTGTCATATTAATTAATATGATAAATGTGAAAAAACTTTTTTATTGGGGAATTTTTTTATGATACAATCTTTGCCTTCAGTAAAAAACATTTTTCTCCTAATTTTTGTCAAGTCAAAGTGGAAATCTCACCGGTTACAAATAATTAAGTACTTTCAATAATATTTCAGACAAACAGACTGCATCTAGAGCATACGTATAAGGTTAAAAGTCAAAACGCTCGGGGCACCTGGGTGGCGCAGTCGGTTAAGCGTCCGACTTCAGCCAGGTCACGATCTCGCGGTCCGGGAGTTCGAGCCCCGCGTCAGGCTCTGGGCTGATGGCTCAGAGCCTGGAGCCTGTTTCCGATTCTGTGTCTCCCTCTCTCTCTGCCCCTCCCCTGTTCATGCTCTGTCTCTCTCTGTCCCAAAAATAAATAAAAAAAAAAAAAAAACGTTGAAGAAAAAAAAAATTAAAAAAAAAAAGTCAAAACGCTCAATTCTAATTTTTACACTAAATTTGCAAACCAACAAATTAGATCCTACTTGTCCCTACTTAAATTAATTTTTTCCACTAAGATAAAAACTTAGCAATAGGCGGCCGCTTTTTTTTTAGGATACCATTTGTTATACTGTTGAGGAAAAATGACTATAAAGTAAGAAATAAAAGTACATAAAGTAAAACCACACAATTTAGAGGAAAATAGTAATACAGTATTAGAAAATAATGTATAATAATTGGCTTTCTCTAAAATATTGGTACCCTGGAATTCTGTGATTTATTTAAGAAGTACCAGAGCTAGTAAATTAATCTTATCAGAGCATATAAGAAGTATGACAACCTTGCTTTGAAATAAAAAATAAGACAGTTATTCTTGGTGGTAGGTCCTGGCCAGTGCTGACACTGATGCTATCTCTCCAAGGCTTGGCATCATGAGAGACAACTGATGGCCATGACCACATGGCAGTCAATATTTCAGAGTTGCAATCTACCAACAGACGACAGTCATATTATACAACCTATTAACCATGTAACAAGGTAACACTGAGTATAGTGAAAAACTGCTCTGAAACTGAATGTTAGACCTAGGGAATGTAGACAGCCAAATTGAGTTTTACAATCATTTTATTGTATCAGTCTAGATTAGGCTAAAGCAACAACCCTGAAATCTCACTGGATTAGAGAACAAAAGTTAACTCTCTTCATGTCCGTTGTCTTAGCATGAGCTGCTGTAACAAATTACCATAAGCTGGGTGGCTTAAGCAATACACATTTATTTCTTACAGTTCTGGAAGCTAAGAAGTCCAAAATCAAAGTGCTGGCATATTTGGTTCCTGGTAAGAGCTGTTTTCCTGTCTTGCAGATGGCTGCCTTTTTTCTGTGTCCTCACATGGCAGAGACAGCAAGGGAGCTGACACAAATCCCAACAAAAGGGACCAACCCTCATGACCTCATCTAAACCTAATTTCCTCCCAAAGGCCTCACCTCTAAATACCATCACATTGGGGGGTTAGGGCTTCAACATGAATTGTGGGGGATGCAAATACTCCATCCCTTAGCACCCCCAAAATTCAAGTCCTTCTTGCATGTACATTACATTCAGTTAATCCCAACCTCCCCAAAAGTCTTAACTCATTCCAGCATCAACTCTAAAATCTAAAGTCCAAAATCTCATTGAAATTTCATCTAAATCAGATATAGGTGAGACTCAAAGTATGACTTATACTGAGGAAAAATTTCTTTCCAGCTGTGAGCCTGTGAAAGCAGATAAGCTATGTGCTTCCAAAGTACAATGGTGGGACAGGCATTGGACAGACATTCCCATTCCAAAAAAGGAGAAATCAGAAGGAAGAAAGGGGAGATGGTCCCAAGCAAATCTAAAACCTAGCAAGGCAAATTCCATCAGATGTTAAGGCTTAAGAATCCTCTCTGGTTTGATGTTCTGCCTTCTGGACCCACTGGGGCAGCAGATCCACCTCTATGGCTCTGCCAGGCAAAGGTCACAATCCCAAGGCTGATCACATACTGAGGCCCTGACATGAGGGGTGTCCCCAAGACTCTGCCAGGCAAGGCCCTATTCCTAAGGCTCTGGACAGACAGCCTTCAGGGTCATTCTTTCCTTGTCTTGAAGAATAGCAAATCTTCACAGCTAAATAACTCTATGGTGTGATCCTATAGGAACTAAGAAGTCCAACAGCCTTCCTTCACTTCATCCCATTTCTGCCTCCTTCAGTTAAAACTGAAAGTGTTTCTGCTCACATAATCTCATAATCTTTTTGTCAAGTGATGCTCCAGGCACACCTTCACATTCTCTTCCAAACACACTTTCTCATTTTCTGCAATATGGACTAAGAATTTTCCAAATCTTTAAGTTCTCGTTCCTTTTACTTAAAAATTTCCTTCTTCAATTCATTCCTCTCTTCTCACATTTTACTATAAGCAGTCAGGAGGAACCAAGCACACTATGCTTAGAAGTAGCCTCAGCTAAATATCCAATTTTATTGCCTGCAAGTTCTGTCTTCCAAAAAACACTAGGGCACGAATAGAATTCAGCCAAATTCTTTGCCATCTTATAACAAGGATTGCCTTTCCTCTGGTTTCTAATAACATGTTCCTTATTTCCATCTGAGAGTTTTTCAGAACAGGTTTTAACATCCATATTCTACCAACATTCTGTTCATGATTATTTATATACTCTCTAAGATGGAAACTTTTTCCTCAGTTCTCTTTTCTTTCTAAGATCTCATCAGAAGAACCCTAATGCCCATATTTCTCGTATGCATCTCAATACTCCACCAGTCTCTATCCATACCCAGTTCCAAAGCTGCTTCCACATTTTTTGGTGTTTGTTACAGCAGTACCCCACTTCTCAGTACCAAAATCTGTATTAGTCTGGATTAGACTCATGAAACTGTGGCAACTGAGAAGTCCAAGATCTGCAGTTGGCAAGCTGGAGATCCAGGGGAGCTAATGTGTAAGTTCCAGTCTGGGCCCAAAGGCAAGAGAAAACTGAAGTCTCAGCTTGAAGACAGGCAGAGAGGGAGAACTCTTTCTTACTCAGCCTTTTATTATTTTCAGGCCTTCAGTGGACTGAATGAGGCTCACCCACATTGGAAAGAGCAATCTTCCTTACTAATCTACTGATTAAAATGTTCATCTCAGCCAGAAACACCCTCACAAACACAATTGGAAATAATGTTTACCCAAATATCTCGATACTCCATGGCCCAATCAAGTTGACACATAAAATTAACCATCATACCCATTGTGGATTGGAAGAATGGCTCTAGAAATGTTAGTTATTCAAGGAATTCTCTAAGTGACTGAATCAGCCACCATCTCAAAAAGTTAAAAATCATCATACCAGAGGAGGAAAGAGAGCTCCAAGGGCTTTGTATCAACAGTTAAAGGTGCCGCTCCAGATGTGACACAGGTTACTCTTGCTCTCAACCCATTGGCAAAAATTTATCATATGACTTTACCCAATGGAAATAGGTAAATTTAATAATTGCATAGTACTATTTTATTACAAATTTAGTTTTCATTTCCCTGATGACTAAGGATGTTAAACAGATTTTCAAGTGTGCTGATTGGCCATTTGGTAAATCTTTCTTGATGAATTGTCTGCTTAAATTTTTCCCCCTTTTTAATTGCTTGGTTGCATTTTTATCACTGTGATGTATTATTTCAATATATATTCTGGATACAATTTCTCTACCAAATATATGCTTTGTAAATACTTTCTCCCAGTCTAGGTTGCCTCTTAATTTACTTCATGGTGTATTCTGATGAGAAGATGTTTTAACTGAAAGAAATCTAATTAACCATTTTTTGTTTTTATTATTCTGTACTCACTCTCTAAGTGATATTTGCCAATCCCAGGTTGCAAATATAATCTTCTATATTTTCTTCTAAAAACATCATAGATTTAGCTTTTCCATTGAGGTTTACTATTCATTCTCCATAGAATTGCTTCAGCACCTTTGTCAAATATCAGTTGACTATATATATGTGGATCTACTTCTAAATCTATTTGTATATTATTATGCCAATACCATACTCTCTTGAATAATAATTCTTTATTATAAGGAGTAAATTCAGTTCAAATTATAATTTTGGAAGTCAACAAATTTTTTCAAATTTTCATTTCTTCCAGTACTTTATAATGAGCTTATTGTTGAAGACAATTTCACGTTTACTCTGTTGTTACATCTTCAACATGGTGTTGATTTTGGGGTTGGTTTGGAATATTCCTAAAAATTCCTCCAAAAATGTATAAAACACATCTGCAAGTGTTAGATTTAAGGGCAAGCATTATTGGGTATACTTCTTTCTTATGACTTTATTAATTATTACTTAAATTTCTGTCAAAAATTTTTAAAGTGTATTTATTTTTATTTTTTTTAATTTTTTTTTAACGTTTATTTATTTTTGAGACAGAGAGAGACAGAGCATGAACGGGGGAGGGTCAGAGAGAGGGAGACACAGAATCTGAAACAGGCTCCAGGTTCTGAGCTGTCAGCACAGAGCCTGATGTGGGGCTCGAACTCACGGACCGCAAGATCATGACCTGAGCCGAAGTCAGCCGCTTAACCGACTGAGCCACCCAGGCGCCCCTAAAGTGTATTTATTTTTAGAGAAAGAGTGTGCGTGAGCAGAAGAGGGAAAGAGAGAGAAGGGGAGAGAGAAAGAATCCCAAGCAGGGTCTGCACTGTCTGTGCAGAGGCCAATGTGGGGCTCAAACTCACAAACCATGAGATCATGTCCTGAGTCAAAACCAAGAGTCAGACGCTCAACTGACTGAACCACCCAGGCACCCCTCTGTCAATTTTTAAAAAGTACTTCATCACACCTCTGAAGATTTAGTTCATCTCTTCTAACCTCACCTTGAACACATTTTTTCAAATTTTCAAACACTTTTACTACCATGGCACCTTTTAATAATTGTAAAATTGCCAAAGCAAGAAATTACAATACCTAAAACTCTGTTTTAGATTCTGTGGCTTGGATTCTATTTTCATTACTTCTGAAGGAACTGCATTTAACAATATTATAATGCACAGAGAAATCTAAATCATTAAACTTTTGGAAAACACTAACCTCATGGAGAATACTCTCTAATTAATGTTTTTCATGCAATTTATATTTTTAAAATAAAACATTTTAGTAATATAATTTCTCATCTTAAATATAAATGTCCTCAAAGTGGAAGTCAGAGTTTGGTAACTATGCAGTATTATTGAATAAATATTTTGGTTAAAACCCTCAATAGTTTAAATCATAGAAAGTAGTTATAAATGAACCATGTTTCTGTTGTTTAGATTAAAGAATCATAGGGCGCATGATGAATAGTTTCTTTTAGTGCTGTGCTACTCAGAACAAACTAACCTCATCCTGGTGAGGCTTTGTGGTATGCCTGACACCAAGGCTTCCATGCACAGTTACGAAGGCTATGCATTAACCCTGCCTGAAATCCAGGCATGTCGTTTAGAAATCATGAGGACAGCTTCAGAAGGAAATATGGAGACAGCTGGGTCCAAAGGCTTAATAAAAAGTGAAATGAAGATACCCATGAGTTAGAGAGCAACAAAATCGTTTCAATAGTAAGTGAACAGTTTTCTGGGGTGCAGAGTTAGGAATTCGTCCTTCCTAGGTTTTGAATAAACTTGAATTCTCCAGGGTTGGAGACGTTTAATAATTTGGTTTTCAATCTTCAGCACTTGGTAATAAACAACTGAGATATAGGTAGAATCGGCTGTGAATATAGATTTATAGATGCCTGTGTTTAAGGCATCTTAATCAAAGAGAAAATTATTTAGCCAAAAATCTATAATCACAACCTATGGCTATACAATTTTATGTCAAAGGACCAGAGTTATTCCTCATTTAATAATTAAATGTTCTGATGTATCTCCTTCTATCAGAGAACTTATACAAAGTAGAAAGTTTTCATTTCTTCCATAAATAGTTTTTACTTATTTTTATTGTTTTGTGAGTTTAATCACACAACCGAAATAAGACTGGAGATGGGCAGAGCTCAGAATTCTGAGGTAACATGTGGGTTTCTTTTTAAAATGATTAATCTATGGGGCGCCTGGGTGGCGCAGTCGGTTAAGCGTCCGACTTCAGCCAGGTCACGATCTCGCGGTCCATGAGTTCGAGCCCGCGTCGGGCTCTGGGCTGATGGCTCAGAGCCTGGAGCCTGTTTCAGATTCTGTGTCTCCCTCTCTCTCTGCCCCTCCCCCGTTCATGCTCTGTCTCTCTCTGTCCCAAAAATTAATAAACGTTGAAAAAAAATAAATAAATAAAATGATTAATCTATATTCCAAATAATTTGCATCATTTTACCCTCAAAATTTCTGGGAAATATTCATCCATCAATCATAAGCCGCAAAAAAAAGTACAAATGGGGGAAAAAAGATGATATAAAACCTACACTGACAGTGGGGGATATTAGGAGCTACCCATACAATTTCTTGTCTTCAGAAAGTCTAAGAAGTTTAAAAAAAAATGTTCTACCAAAGTGAAAGGCTGAATTTCAAGAAGAGTCCAAAGAAAGCATTCATTGAATATAAACATTTTTATATTCTGTGCTTTTTTTCCCCAAATGGGTTAATACAAAGATAAGTAAGAGGTTCTGGAGATATTATTTAATAATGATTATGGATCAAATTTCCTACTTGCAAGAGCTCCATCTTCTGTCTTTCGGCCAGTCTTACAGATTTAGCCATTTAATGAATGGGCTTCACAAAGTATAGATTTTCATGAACTGCAGAACTGTGTCTTTAACAAAAATACTACATTAAAAAAGTTGGACTTAGATAAAACTCTCCTATTCTTAGACTTTGTTAAATTCTAAAGTGCATACTGACTAAATTGGCTGGGAATTGAAGACTTGCTGCCTTTAATTTCACCTTTATTCAAAGTTGAGAATGCCATCCATTCAGGCATCAATCTTGATTAAGTCTTTTTAATTTTCATAAGAGTACCTTAGGCTAACTTTGGACTAGTTGTTACATTTATAAACATCTGCCCTTAATAAGTAACCTAGCTATTCCAGATAATTACCAGTGAATACATCTTTGACATTTCAGCGGCCAGAGCTTATTAAAAACCAGTTGGGAAAAAAACATATTTATAGTCATGAGAAGCAAGTATTACCACTGTAGGTCTTATGTCAGATTTCAGTCTCTCCAGTTAGAGAAATAGCAGATTCCAAGACTGGGACAGGAGGAATGGTACAAAGTGAGTACGAAATGTTTGGACAGGAGGCAAGGAGCTGTCAGACTAGTGGGGTTAATCAAAAGGATATGAGATAATGTGAAAGGGCTCCCACTGCCTAAAGTGAACATTTGAGCAACACAAAATATAGTGGTTCTAGTAAATTAACATGTGGATTTCCTAGAAATTAATTAATATAAAGTTATACTCAGAAAAAGAACACCAGAAAATTCAGTTGTCATTCTCTAAGGTGTCTATTAAGACAACTTTGTAGGAGCACCCGGGTGGCTCAGTCAGTTAAGCATTCAGCTCTGGATTTTGGCTCAGGTCATGATCTCATGGTTCATGGGTTTAAGCCCGCGTTGGGCTCTGCACTGGCAGTGTGAAGCCTGCTTGGGATTCTCTCTCTCTCCCTCTCTCTGCTCCTCCCCAGCTTGCTGTCTCTCTCTCTAAAAGTAAATAAACTTAAAAAAAAAGACAACTTTGTAGTTTGACAATTGATCATTGAAGTAAAAGAATTAAATAGGTATCCTGATTTTCCAATAGAAACTGTACTTCAGTTGGACCTATTATTCTATGCTCTGGAATAATACCAGCAAATAAATATCAAATGATAGAAAAAAAATATGAATTCATTTAAAGATTATCAATTGTCATTAGAATCATCAGGTAAATGGTTGATGGAGAACTGTACACCTATATGGTGACAAACTAACACCCTATTGATTACTTACATGATTCAATAAGGAAATACATCTGTGCAAAGTGGGGACCAGGCTTTCATCATCCTAACTCACACATCTGTCTGAGCATTTCTAAGAGTGGGGCAACCACATATAACGTGTTTCTTGATGTGATGCAACGTGAAAGACTCATGGTGTATCCCAGCCAAAATTGTTTAATTGAAATGCATTCCAGTTCATTAGGAAATGTAGGTGATTTTCTCTAAGAGACTATCCAAATAAAACCAGAAGATAAGATATTTTGTAGAACAACAAGCACATTCTTCAGCAAGGTAGTGTCATCAGGATAAAAAGCACCACTCCAGATTAACAAACTTTAAACAACATAACAACAAGATTCAATGCACACACCCAAAATGGATTCTGGTTTCAACAAAGCAGTTATATACAAGACATTCAGAAGACAGCAGGGGGAAATGGAATAGGGACTAGTAATAAAAAGAGGTAAAACTTTATTGTTATAAAAAAGTGAACATTTTCATTAACAATTTCACTGGAGAAAGCAATTTAAAATATTATGCATACAATAACTTTTTTCTACACACTACGATCATTTTGTCTGAGTGGGAGTAAAATGATTTTTCTTATTTTTATCTATTTGTATCTTTTGATTATATATATATATATATATATATATATATATATACTGTTTTTTGTAATAATGAAAGGTTAGTTTTAATTAGAAAGTATTTATACTCCTAAGACTATGTAGCCCATTCACGTATGCTGTAGCTAGATGGTCTAACGTTTCCCTTGGAACAAGTCATATTATCTCAGAGCTAATAACTGGGCCAAATTATTTTTTTTTTATTTTTCATATATAAAAATGAAAACCTCTTTATTTTTTTTTCTCTTTTTTTATTTTATTTTTTTAAATTTTTTATTTATTTTTTTTTATGAAATTTATTGACAAATTGGTTTCCATACAACACCCAGTGCTCATCCCAAAAGGTACCCTCCTCAATACCCATCACCCACCCTCCCCTCCCTCCCACCCCCCATCAACCCTCAGTTTGTTCTCAGTTTTTAACAGTCTCTTATGCTTTGGCTCTCTCCCATTCTAACCTCTTTTTTTTTTTTTTCTTCCCCTCCCCCATGGGTTCCCGTTAAGTTTCTCAGGATCCACATAAGAGTGAAACCATATGGTATCTGTCTTTCTCTGTATGGCTTATTTCACTTAGCATCACACTCTCCAGTTCCATCCACGTTGCTACAAAAGGCCATATTTCATTTTTTCTCATTGCCACATAATATTCCATTGTGTATATAAACCACAATTTCTTTATCCATTCATCAGTTGATGGACATTTAGGCTCTTTCCACAATTTGGCTATTGTTGAGAGTGCTGCTATGAACATTGGGGTACAAGTGGCCCTATGCATCAGTGCTCCTGTATCCCTTGGATAAATTCCTAGCAGTGCTATTGCTGGGTCATAGGGTAGGTCTATTTTTAATTTTCTGAGGAACCTCCACACTGCTTTCCAGAGCGGCTGCACCAATTTGCATTCCCACCAACAGTGCAAGAGGGTTCCCGTTTCTCCACATCCTCTCCAGCATCTATAGTCTCCTGATTTGTTCATTTTGGCCACTCTGACTGGCGTGAGGTGATACCTGAGTGTGGTTTTGATTTGTATTTCCCTGATAAGGAGTGACGCTGAACATCTTTTCATGTGCCTGTTGGCCATCCGGATGTCTTCTTTAGAGAAGTGTCTATTCATGTTTTCTGCCCATTTCTTCACTGGGTTATTTGTTTTTCGGGTGTGGAGTTTGGTGAGCTCTTTATAGATTTTGGATACTAGCCCTTTGTCCGATATGTCATTTGCGAATATCTTTTCCCATTCCGTTGGTTGCCTTTTAGTTTTGTTGGTTGTTTCCTTTGCTGTGCAGAAGCTTTTTATCTTCATAAGGTCCCAGTAATTCACTTTTGCTTTTAATTCCCTTGCCTTTGGGGATGTGTCCAGTAAGAGGTTGCTACGGCTGAGGTCAGAGAGGTCTTTTCCTGCTTTCTCCTCTAAGGTTTTGATGGTTTCCTGTCTCACATTTAGGTCCTTTATCCATTTTGAGTTTATTTTTGTGAATGGTGTCAGAAAGTGGTCTAGTTTCAACCTTCTGCATGTTGCTGTCCAGTTCTCCCAGCACCATTTGTGAAAGAGGCTGTCTTTTTTCCATTGGATGTTCTTTCCTGCTTTGTCAAAGATGAGTTGGCCATACGTTTGTGGGTCTAGTTCTGGGGTTTCTATTCTATTGCATTGGTCTATGTGTCTGTTTTTGTGCCAATACCATGCTGTCTTGATGATGACAGCTTTGTAGTAGAGGCTAAAGTCTGGGATTGTGATGCCTCCTGCTTTGGTCTTCTTCTTCAAAATTCCTTTGGCTATTCGGGGCCTTTTGTGGTTCCATATGAATTTTAGGATTGCTTGTTCTAGTTTCGAGAAGAATGCTGGTGCAATTTTGATTGGGATTGCATTGAATGTGTAGATAGCTTTGGGTAGTATTGACATTTTGACAATATTTATTTTTCCAATCCATGAGCAGGGAATGTCTTTCCATTTCTTTAAATCTTCTTCAATTTCCTTCATAAGCTTTCTATAGTTTTCAGCATACAGATCCTTTACACGTTTGGTTAGATTTATTCCTAGGTATTTTATGCTTCTTGGTGCAATTGTGAATGGGATCAGTTTCTTTATTTGTCTTTCTGTTGCTTCATTGTTAGTGTATAAGAATGCAACTGATTTCTGTACATTGATTTTGTATCCTGCAACTTTGCTGAATTCATGTATCAGTTCTAGCAGACTTTTGGTGGAGTCTATCGGATTTTCCATGTATAATATCATGTCATCTGCAAAAAGCGAAAGCTTGACTTCATCTTTGCCAATTTGGATGCCTTTGATTTCCTTTTGTTGTCTGATTGCTGATGCTAGAACTTCCAGCACTATGTTAAACAGCAGCGGTGAGAGTGGGCATCCCTGTCGTGTTCCTGATCTCAGGGAAAAAGCTCTCAGTTTTTCCCCGTTGAGGATGATGTTAGCTGTGGGCTTTTCATAAATGGCTTTTATGATGTGTAAGTATGTTCCTTCTATCCCGACTTTCTCAAGGGTTTTTATTAAGAAAGGGTGCTGGATTTTGTCGAAGGCCTTTTCTGCATCGATTGACAGGATCATATGGTTCTTCTCTTTTTTTTTGTTAATGTGATGTATCACGTTGATTGATTTGCGAATGTTGAACCAGCCCTGCATCCCAGGAATGAATCCCACTTGATCATGGTGAATAATTCTTTTTATATGCCGTTGAATTCGATTTGCTAGTATCTTATTGAGAATTTTTGCATCCATATTCATCAGGGATATTGGCCTGGAGTTCTCTTTTTTTACTGGGTCTCTGTCTGGTTTAGGAATCAAAGTAATACTGGCTTCATAGAATGAGTCTGGCAGTTTTCCTTCCCTTTCTATTTCTTGGAATAGCTTGAGAAGGATAGGTATTATCTCTGCTTTAAACGTCTGGTAGAACTCCCCTGGGAAGCCATCTGGTCCTGGACTCTTATTTGTTGGGAGATTTTTGATAACCGATTCAATTTCTTCGCTGGTTATGGGTCTGTTCAAGCTTTCTATTTCCTCCTGATTGAGTTTTGGAAGAGTGTGGGTGTTCAGGAATTTGTCCATTTCTTCCAGGTTGTCCAATTTGTTGGCATATAATTTTTCATAGTATTCCCTGATAATTGTTTGTGTCTCTGAGGGATTGGTTGTAATAATTCCATTTTCATTCATGATTTTATCTATTTGGGTCATCTCCCTTTTCTTTTTGAGAAGCCTGGCTAGAGGTTTGTCAATTTTGTTTATTTTTTCAAAAAACCAACTCTTGGTTTCGTTGATCTGCTCTACAGTTTTTTTAGATTCTATGTTGTTTATTTCTGCTCTGATCTTTATTATTTCTCTTCTTCTGCTGGGTTTAGGCTGCCTTTGCTGTTCTGCTTCTAGTTCCTTTAGGTGTGCTGTTAGATTTTGTATTTGGGATTTTTCTTGTTTCTTGAGATAGGCCTGGATTGCAATGTATTTTCCTCTCAGGACTGCCTTCGCTGCGTCCCAAAGCATTTGGATTGTTGTATTTTCATTTTCGTTTGTTTCCATATATTTTTTAATTTCTTCTCTAATTGCCTGGTTGACCCACTCATTCGTTAGTAGGGTGTTCTTTAACCTCCATGCTTTTGGAGGTTTTCCAGACTTTTTTCTGTGGTTGATTTCAAGCTTCATAGCATTGTGGTCTGAAAGTAAGCATGGTGTAATTTCAATTCTTGTAAACTTATGAAGGGCTGTTTTGTGACCCAGTATATGATCTATGTTGGAGAATGTTCCATGTGCACTCGAGAAGAAAGTACATTCTGTTGCTTTCGGATGCAGAGTTCTAAATATATCTGTCAAGTCCATCTGATCCAATGTCTCATTCAGGGCCCTTGTTTCTTTATTGACCGTGTGTCTAGATGATCTATCCATTTCTGTAAGTGGGGTGTTAAAGTCCCCTGCAATTACCACATTCTTATCAATAAGGTTGCTTATGTTTATGAGTAATTGTTTTATATATTGGGGGGCTCCGGTATTCGGCGCATAGACATTTATAATTGTTAGCTCTTCCTGATGGATAGACCCTGTAACTATTATATAATGTCCTTCTTCATCTCTTGTTACAGCCTTTAATTTAAAGTCTAGTTTGTCTGATATAAGTATGGCTACTCCAGCTTTCTTTTGGCTTCCAGTCGCATGATAAATAGTTCTCCATCCCCTCACTCTCAATCTAAAGGTGTCCTCAGGTCTAAAATGAGTCTCTTGCAGACAGCAAATAGATGGGTCTTGTTTTTTTATCCATTCTGATACCCTATGTCTTTTGGTTGGCGCATTTAATCCATTTACATTCAGTGTTATTATAGAAAGATACAGGTTTAGAGTCATTGTGATGTCTGTATGTTTTATGCTTATAGTGATGTCTCTGGGACTTTGTCTCACAGGGTCCCCCTTAGGATCTCTTGTAGGGCTGGTTTAGTGGTGACAAATTCCTTCAGTTTTTGTTTGTTTGGGAAGACCTTTATCTCTCCTTCTATTCTAAATGACAGACTTGATGGATAAAGGATTCTTGGCTGCATATTTTTTCTGTCTAGCACCCTGAAAATCTCGTGCCAATTCTTTCTGGCCTGCCAAGTTTCGAAAGAGAGATCAGTCACGAGTCTTATAGGTCTCCCTTTATATGTGAGGGCACGTTTACCCCTTGCTGCTTTCAGAATTTTCTCTTTATCCTTGTATTTTGCCAGTTTCACTATGATATGTCGTGCAGAAGATCGATTCAAGTTACGTCTGAAGGGAGTTCTCTGTGCCTCTTGGATTTCAATGCCTTTTTCCTTCCCCAGTTCAGGGAAGTTCTCAGCTATTATTTCTTCAAGTACCCCTTCAGCACCTTTCCCTCTCTCTTCCTCCTCTGGGATACCAATTATGCGTATATTATTTCTTTTTAGTGTGTCACTTAGTTCTCTAATTTTCCCCTCATACTCCTGGATTTTTTTATCTTTCTTTTTCTCAGCTTCCTCTTTTTCCATAACTTTATCTTCTAGTTCACCTATTCTCTCCTCTGCCTCTTCAAGCCGAGCTGTGGTGGTTTCCATTTTGTTATGCATTTCATTTAAAGCGTTTTTCAGCTCCTCGTGACTGTTCCTTAGTCCCTTGATCTCTGTAGCAAGAGATTCTCTGCTGTCCTGTATACTGTTTTCAAGCCCAGCGATTAATTTTATGACTATTATTCTAAATTCACTTTCTGTTATATTATTTAAATCCTTTTTGATCAGCTCATTAGCTGTTGTTATTTCCTGGAGATTCTTCTGAGGGGAGTTCTTCCGCTTGGTCATTTTGGATAGTCCCTGGCATGGTGAGGACCTGCAGGGCACTTCCCCGGTGCTGTGGTGTATAACTGGAGTTGGTGGGCGGGGCCGCAGTCAGACCTGATGTCTGCCCCCAGCCCACCGCTGGGGCCACAGTCAGACTGGTGTGTGCCTTCTCTTCCCCTCTCCTAGGGGCGGGATTCACTGTGGGGTGGTGTGGCTTGTCTGGGCTACTTGCACCCTGCCAGGCTTGTGATGCTGGGGATCTGGCGTATTAGCTGGGGTGGGTAGGCAAGGTGCACGGGGGCAGGAGGGGCAGGCTTAGATCGCTTCTCCTTAGGTGATCCACTTCAGGAGGGGCCCTGTGGCAGCGGGAGGGAGTCAGGTCCACTGCCGGAGGTTTGGCTCCGCAGAAGCGCAGAGTTGGGTGTTTGCGCTGAGCGAGCAAGTTCCCTGGCAGGAACTGGTTCTCTTTGGGATTTTGGCTGGGGGATGGGCGGGAGAGATGGGGCTGGCGAGCGCCTTTGTTCCCCACCAAACTGAGCTCTGTTGTCAGGGGGCTCAGCAGCTCTCCCTCCCTTTGTCCTCCAGCCTTCCCGCTTTCCGAGCAGAGCTGTTAACTTATGACCTCCCAGATGCTAAGTCGTGCTTGCTGTCGGAACACAGTCCGTCAGGCCCCTCCGCTTTTGCAAGCCAGACTCGGGGGTTCTGCTTGGCCGGCGAGCCGCCCCTCCGCCCCGGCTCCCTCCTGCCAGTCCGCCTCGCCGCCCTTCCTACCCTCTTCCGTGGGCCTCTCGTCTGCGTTTGGCTCCGGCGACTCTGTTCTGCTAATCCTCTGGCGGTTTTCTGGGTTATTTAGGCAGGTGTAGATGGAATCTAAGTGATCAGCAGGACGTGCGGTAAGCCCAGTGTCCTCCTAAGCCGCCATCTTGCAAACCCCCCCCCTGGGCCATATTATTTTGTTCCCATTCCCAACTCTGGCAACAGAACTGCTTTTGCTAAATTATGAAGCTAAATCATGTATTCACCCTACACCAAATGATATATTCCAACACAATATGTAACTGTATCAATTATGACATCATTAGGGAGTTTAGCTTGCTTATGTATTGTCATGGGAAAAAATAGTCCTGCTTTTCATGCCTCATTAGTTGGTTTCTTTATCATGGACACCGACTTTTACAATTATCTTTCAATTTTTCTTTGACCTCTAGGAAACTGAGAGCCCAATTCTTGGTCACCAAACATACTCTTCAGGATGGTATGTTAATGAACGCCAAACTTGCTGCTGTCTATGAATTCCTTACGCAGCTTTTCTCCTTGCCCAGATTTCTTCAATTGTCTGCTCTTTTAGCTGTATATGTTAATGTGGTTAGGAACTTTTACAGAATAATGTGGGGTGTTGATTGCTTAATTAATTCAGACTGACAGAGGAAAAAAAAAATCTAAGAGATATTCTAGCCAAATCACTGGCTCAATGCTATTCCTGACTGGTCTGGTCATAAGGAAGTTACTTCCCGACCTCCGTCAGGTCAGCTTCCTGCAGGAATATCTTCAGTACTACAATGTAAAAACTATTCCCCAAATGTTCATTGAAAGCTGACATTGTGGAAACAGCCATATGAAGACATTTTCTCCATGACTGGTAAAGCTACTGCTGAAGACGCTGCTTGTTATATTCTTTCACAACAAAGTTGGAGAATTTAACATTTTCTTTTCATTGCTACCTAGGGAGTTTCTGTGAGAGACTACTTCAGAAAAAGGTTTCCATCAAATAGAAACGGCTTTTTCCTTGCCAGGAATTATAATACATACATCACCGAAATTGGATCTAAAGATAAGTGCTTCGGTCCAGTTCCACCGGTCTCAATCTAAACATTCCCTATTTATCATCAGTTTTCAACGTTGCCACAGAGTCATTTTGGCATTCCAAGGCCAAGATCTGGGAATCGAGCTAAATTTTTAAAAGAACTAATATGTGGAAAGTCTTACCTTTGCAGTAAATGCAGACTTCAAAATGATCATCACACAATGAAACCATAGTACTAAGAGAAATGGTGAATACAACAAAAACTGATTTATAAACCCTTAGCTGGAACTTGGAAGCTGAATCTTACAATTGGGTAAATAATAGAGATGAGGTAATGAGGTTTTCTATCCAGCATGTAAAAAAAAATTAATAAAGCTGTTCACATGAAAATCTCAAAAAAATTAGGAATTTATCAACTGGAAAAAGACAAAATATATCTAGAAAGAATAAGCCACTTAATTAACTATTAGGGCATGCTACCAAATAAACTATTTCTCTGTAATTGCTATGTAAAAGGTTTAAATTAAATTAATGATGAAGAGCACTGGCTTTGGGATAGTAGGACATGGGCTTGAATGCTGGCTTTGTCATTTACTAGCTATATGACCTTAAGCAAAATAATAAGCCTCTTTTAGCCCATTTTCTGCATTCAGTATTTGTAGTTAATAATACCCCACCTGATAAAATTATTGTGATGATTGCATGATATAATGCATGAAAACTGTTTAGTCAAATGGCTGGAATACAGTATGTGCTTAGTAAATGGAATTATATGATGGCTGTAACGGTCACTAAAAGATCACTGAATCTCTAACATCATGAAATTCCAGGCAGTTATTTTCTTTGTGAACTCAAACCTTCCCTTTGAAAACTGCACCAGAAAAGAATGTCATATTTATATTCAGAATCATTATAAAAGCCAAAATAAAATGGCCAAAAAAACCATGGACCAGCAGAATTGAATATTATAGAAAAGAAATAACTACTTAAGAGAAAATATAATATCATTGGAAGAAATATTAGAAGTGGAAGAAGTGGCAAATGTAATCATGAAGACATGACAGACAGTTACCACTTATTTTCATAGCATTTGGTTATCTCATAAGTGTTTGAAAGATATGCATGGTTCTATATGTACTCTGTTTTTCTTTGCCCAAGGTATTTAAACTAGTCCTCTAGAATTGGAGTCATGGAAACACGTCTATTTCTAGGCTCCATGTCACTCTTCTCCTAACTTCTCGCAGGCAAACACACCAATGCCAACACACACGCATTCACACACACTCAGAGTGGAGAGTTTTGAAACATGGGAGTTCAACAAGATGCTTTTGACTATTAGTAAAATTATATAATCCAAGAAACACTACAATGGTTTTAACTCTTCTACCCTAGTTACAGTTCAATTTTCTAATTTCAGATTGTTAAGAACTGCAGGAAGAGTTTTATATCAGTGAATTTGTTATTCTCGTTCTGTAGTACATGTAATGAATTTTTAAAGAACACTTGTAATAATAAGTTTCTAAGAACATGCACACACACACAAAGAAAGAAAAGAAAAAGAAAAAAACTATAGGAAACATTGACAGGCACCTCCAGTTCCAAAAATAATTTTTGTGTAATGAATAAAGACAATGCCATTTAGTGAGGGAGTGAAAACTCAGGAGAGGAACAGGGTTTGAAGCTAATAAAGATCTAAATTTTGTTTTGGGGCACCTGGGTGGCTCAGTCGGTTGAGCATCCGTCTCTTGATTTCAGCTCAGGTCATGATCCCAGGGTCATGGGATGATCCAGCCCCACATCAGGCTCCATGATGAACGTGGAGCCTGCTTAAAATTCTTTCTCTCTCTCTCTCCCTTCCTCCCTCTGCCCCTCTCTTCCACTCATGTGCATGTGTGCTCTCTCTCTCCCTCTCTAAAATAAAAAAAATGTCTTAAAAAGATCAAAATTTTGTTTTAAACATGTGAATTTGGGGATCCTACTAGTCATCCATGTGGAGTTCTTATAGGCAGATCTAAATCTTAGGTGAGGGATCTAGGCAGGAGATAGAACTCTGACCATTTTCAGCATATAATAACAGCTAACATTTATTAAGCACTTACTGTAAGCCATACACTGTTACTATACTCCTCATAATAACCCTATAACTAAGGCACTATTATCCTTATTATATAGATTAAGAAACTGAGATTCAGCAAAGTCAAGTAATCTGCTTGAAGTCACACAGCTAGTAAATGGTGGAGCTAAGATGTAAAGCTCCTCAGCTCATAATCTTATTCCCCACTTTATCCTAGTATTCACAGACTCAGGACTTTAAGAGATGATGTAAGAATAAGACCTGAATATACAGCTCAGAAACATGCCCCAGTGTAAAGGTTGAGTAGAAAATAACAGAACTTTTAATGAAACCAAGGCGCTGTGAGGTCATATAAACTAGAATAGGGAAATGCTTCAAAAAGAAGAGAATGGCAGAATTGAGCTAAATGCTACTGTGAGGTTGATTAACATGAAGACCAAGAAAGGGCCATTGAATTTGGCTACACGGAGACACCAACCTCGTCAGGAGCCATCTCGGTGTCTGCAGAGGTGTGGGACCAGATTGGCAAGGGCTGAAAGTGAATGGGAGGTAGGAAAGTGGTGACAGTAATTGCGGGGTACTATTTTAGAAATCTTACCATGAATGGGAATTGATAGAGGGTGTTTGTAGGGAGTTTTCTGCTTTTGAAGCTTTTTGAGGTTTTTTTGGTTGGTGGTAATGATCCAACAGAAGAGTGGATAACACAAGAAGTGGAATCTTAAGAAAGAATGGGGTGAAAGGGTGCAGAGAACAATTAGAATGAGTGGCTGTGATCAAAAGAGGGCCACTTACTTGATGAAAATAGAAAGGGAGGAAGAGGAGTGGGTGTAGATGTGAAGAAGGAGAAATGGTGTGGTGGAGGGAAGATGAGAGAGTTTCCAAATTAATCTGTATTGTCTTAATGAAGTGTGAGCTGAGATCATCATCTGAGAGAGTGAAAGGGTGTGGGATATAGGAAAAAAGAAGAAAGTATAATAAGTCATCTCCCTGAGTGGGAAAGTAAGCTTAATAAAGAAAAGTAATGATTGCTGAGAAGGGTTGAGGGCCAATTTGAGGGCTGTAATCATGAATTCAAGAAAAACCAATAATCCCAGCATGTGATTTTCTCCAGCAATGTTTACTTGTTCTGGCGCAAGCAGGGAAAAATGAGGATGATGACAATGATAATACTTTGCACCATCTTTCTAAATGTTTTATACATAACGAATGTTAAATAACTCTGTACGGCAGTATTTCAAATCAAATACCAAAGAGGAGAGAGCTGAATAGTTCATATAACCAAGTGACTATAATTGTATATCAGCAGTGAGAAGGTAGGGCATTGTATCAGCAGATAATAATTACTTCAAAAACCGCAAAAACAAATAATCCCATTAAAAATGGGAAGAAGCTATGAACCGACATTTTTCCAAAGAAGACATCCAGATAGCCAACAGACACATGAAAGGTGCTCAACATCACTCATCATCAGGGAAAGGCAAATCAAAACCACAATGAGACACCACCTCACACCTGTCAGAATGGCTAAAATTGAAAACACAAGAAACAAGTGTTCGTGAGGATGTGCAGAAAAAGGAACCCCTTGCATTGTTGGTGGGAATGCAAACTGGTGCAGCCACCGTGGAAAACAGTATGGAGGTTCCTCAAAAAAATAAAAATAGAACTACCCTATGACCCAGCAATCACACTACTGGCTATTTACCCCAAAAATACAAAAACACTAAATCAAAGGAATACATCACCCCTATGTTTATTGCAGCACTATTTATAATAGTGAAACAATGGAAGCAGCCTAGGTGCCCATCAATAGATGAATGGATCAATAAGATGTCACACACACACACACACACACACACACACACACACTGGAATATTATTCAGTCATAAAAAAGAATGAAATCTTGCATTTGCAACAACATGGATGGAGATAAAGACTATAATGAAATAAGTCAGTCAGAGAAAAACAAATACCATATGATTTCATTCATATGTGAAATTTAAGGAACAAAACAAACAAGCAAAGAGAAAAAGAGAGGAGAGAAAACAAGAGAACAAACTGATGGTCACGAAAGGGAAAGGCATAGAAGGATGGGTGAAATAGATGATGAGGATTAAAGAGTACATTATAATCACTGTGTAATAAATAGTATTGCTGAATTTCTAAATGTACACGTGAAACTATTATGACATTGTATGTTAACTACACTGGAATTAAAATTAAAAACTTAATAAAAAATAATTTCTTCTAAGAAACCAAGAGAAATTATTTGAAAACAGCCAGGGAACACTGGAAAGCAAGGAAAACATTGCCCATTGATGACTCTGGGATAAATAACTTCAGGGAAACTGGTGTCTTCAAGGACAGCCAGATTTTAATTTAGCAAGAAGATTAAAAAGAACACTCAGAGATGTTTAAGATGCAGTGAGGTTTGCTAAACAGAAATAAAGAGTTCCAGAAGATATACACACAGGTTTAGTAGAAAGGGAAGGGAAAATGGGAAGATTAGATTCATTTTGATGATGGCTAGAGTAAGGTGGGAAGGAAAGGCTGGGTAATACTGTTGGAAAAGGATACTCACACCTGAGCCTAACTGAGCCTAACATGTGAGAGAAAATACAGCAAGTTCTGAAAGTATCTGGAAGTTCTAGCATGCTGTCATGGAATGTTCAGCTCGAATTCTGGAGTTGGATATTCAGAGTTAAATCAGAAACGCAAGAATCAGGAGCGCCCGGGTGTCTGAGTCAGTTAAGCACCCGACTTTGGTTCAGGTCATGATCTCACTTTCTGTGAGTTTGAGCCCTGCATCAAGCTCTGTGCTGACAGCTCAGAGCCTGGAGCCTGCTTCAGATTCTGTGTCTCCCTCTTTCTCTCTCTCTGCCCGTCCCCCACTCGTGCTCTGTTTCTCTCTCTCTCTCTCTCTCTCTCTCTCTCTCTCTCTCTCTCCAAAATTAATTAATTAATTAAAAAAATAAAAGCAAGAATCATTTTAGGTATTTTGAATAGGAAGGGACTTAAATCTGGGAATCAGGGACTTGAAAAGTGTTGCAAGTGTAGGAGTTGCAGAAAGACAGCAATGATGAGCTCAACTGCTGATAGCAATGAAAGGGGTCATTCTCAGGACACAAAGTTTCAGGATACCCATTACTTTCTCACTGAAACAGTGTCTTTACTTCTCCCTAACTTCTAAATCTAATGAAAGTGCCTCTCGTTGACAGAATCTAAACAGGAAACTTGCTGACAGGCAGTCTAGAAAATGTGGTTTTCAGGATTCCAGTCCCTGAATACAGAGGAGAGGAGTGAAGGGGGAAATAGCACTGTGTTACCAACATAGGATCCCACAAATGACATAACACAACTGACATGACCTCTCTCTTCCTCCCACCCTCCCTCGGTCTCTTTTTCTCTCCCCACTTCATACCCTCTGTGTCCTGGAATTACAGAAAGTTATTGCAGTCCTGGCCATGTCCCTTTCCCTTATACTTCCTCATCCCCATCTAAACAATCACAAAGTTCTACCAATTCTGTCTCCTCCACTTGTCATCACATGTTATACTCACCGAGGTCAATCTCACCTCCAGGATTTCACTCTCTCTGTTCTCTCCAGCTTCCTCCTCCAAATCCACACTGCCTTTCTGGGCTCCTTTCTACCCTTTATTCAGATATTAGTTTGTTACAACTTACTTCCGAAAGCCCTCCCTCGTATCCACCCAAGAGGTTTGATGCCCCTTTCCTGCACTTTCATAATGCCTATACTTCTCCCATGATAACTCACATTATATTTTTAGTTAAGTTGCTTGTTATTTCTCTCTTCCATAGAGAGAGACTTGGACTCTATTAAGACAGAGACCATATCTTCCTTGTTTCTATTTTAACCTCCGTGTCTTTCACACAAGTCCTTAACAAATATCTGTGGAAGGAAGGAAGATAGTGTTATGAATTGATTTTGTTCACCCCAAATTCATTCATATGTTAAAGTGCTAACCCTCAATGTGACTGTATTTGGAAACAGAGCCTTTAAAAAATTAATTGAGGGGAGGGGGGTGCCCAGGTGGCTCAGTTGGTTAAGCGTAAGACTGTTGATTTCCATTCAGGTGATGATCTTACCATTCATGAGATTGATTGCCACATGGGGCTCTGTGCTGACAGTGTGGAGCCTGCTTAGGATTCTCTCTCCCTCTCTCTCTGCCCCTCCCCTGCTTGGACACTCCCTCTCAAAATAAATACATAAACATTTTTTTAAAGTAATTAAGGTTAGGTGAGTTAAAAGGATGGAACCTTAATCCACTAAAACTGGTGTCCTTATCAGAGGAAGAAACATGAATGATATGTGTGCACAGAGAAAGGGCTATGTGAGGATATGGCAAGAAGGGGGCCATCTGCATGCCAAAGAGAGAGGCCTTGCCTTAATCTTGGAGCTCTTGCCTCCAAAACTGTAAGAGAATTAATTTCTGCTGTTTAAGCTACCCAGTCTGTGGTATTTTGTTATGGCAGCCCTAGCAGACTAATACAGATGGGAAGGGAACAGAAAGAAAGAAAAGAGAAAAGGAGGAAAGAAAAATGATAGGACTTCACCTTTATTTCTTTATTAGAGTTTCATTGATATAATATGGTCACGTTTCAAAATTCACACATCTGGAACAGAGTATGTACCTGGTTTGTAAGGAATTCCTGACATATTTATTTATACTGGTTTTCTTTATATGCTCATTGATGTGAAATGAAAATGTAAGAAAATACACTGCCTACATCAAGAAAAATTGGCAACTATTTTCCCTTTCAAAAATAATTTGACAGGATAGTGAATCCTTGAAAGGTAAGATTTATACTAAGGATAAATGGTGAAAGTGTCTCCCTAGTCTAGGTCTCTTTTACATGACCCATCCCCAAAACATGTAAAAATCAAATTAGCAAATACACCAAACCTCTTGTGTTCCAGGCCCAAGTTTATCTTTTCTGAGAAGAAGCTTTTAATAAATCATATAAAAATTTGATAAGACTGAATTATTTTTTTCTTGGCATTTTGTTTCTTAAGAAGGCAATCTATATTTGCACTGTCCAATACAGTAGCTACTAACTGCATGCAGCTATTTAAATTTAAATTCAAATCAATTAAAATTAAATGAAATGTATTATTTACTTCCTCCATTTCACTAGTAACCTTTTTTTTTTTTTTTTATGAAATTTATTGACAAATTGGTTTCCATACAACACCCAGTGCTCATCCCAAAAGGTGCCCTCCTCAATACCCATCACCCACCCTCTCCTCCCTCCCACCCCCCATCAACCCTCAGTTTGTTCTCAGTTTTTAAGTCTCTTATGCTTTGGCTCTCTCCCATTCTAACCTCTTTTTTTTTTTTTTTCCTTCCCCTCCCCCATGGGTTCCTGTGAAGTTTCTCAGGATCCACATAAGAGTGAAACCATATGGTATCTGTCTTTCTCTGTATGGCTTATTTCACTCAGCATCACACTCTCCAGTTCCATCCACGTTGCTACGAAAGGCCATATTTCATTTTTTCTCATTGCCACGTAATATTCCATTGTGTATATAAACCACAATTTCTTTATCCATTCATCAGTTGATGGACATTTAGGCTCTTTCCATAATTTGGCTATTGTTGAGAGTGCTGCTATGAACATTGGGGTACACGTGGCCCTATGCATCAGCGCTCCTGTATCCCTTGGATAAATTCCTAGCAGTGCTATTGCTGGGTCATAGGGTAGGTCTATTTTTAATTTTCTGAGGAACCTCCACACTGCTTTCCAGAGCGGCTGCACCAATTTGCATTCCCACCAACAGTGCAAGAGGGTTCCCGTTTCTCCACATCCTCTCCAGCATCTACAGTCTCCTGATTTGTTCATTTTGGCCACTCTGACTGGCGTGAGGTGATACCTGAGTGTGGTTTTGATTTGTATTTCCCTGATAAGGAGCGACGCTGAACATCTTTTCATGTGCCTGTTGGCCATCCGGATGTCTTCTTTAGAGAAGTGTCTATTCATGTTTTCTGCCCATTTCTTCACTGGGTTATTTGTTTTTCGGGTGTGGAGTTTGGTGAGCTCTTTATAGATTTTGGATACTAGCCCTTTGTCCGATATGTCATTTGCGAATATCTTTTCCCATTCCGTTGGTTGCCTTTTAGTTTTGTTGGTTGTTTCCTTTGCTGTGCAGAAGCTTTTTATCTTCATAAGGTCCCAGTAATTCACTTTTGCTTTTAATTCCCTTGCCTTTGGGGATGTGTCCAGTAAGAGATTGCTACGGCTGAGGTCAGAGAGGTCTTTTCCTGCTTTCTCCTCTAAGGTTTTGATGGTTTCCTGTCTCACATTTAGGTCCTTTATCCATTTTGAGTTTATTTTTGTGAATGGTGTCAGAAAGTGGTCTAGTTTCAACCTTCTGCATGTTGCTGTCCAGTTCTCCCAGCACCATTTGTGAAAGAGGCTGTCTTTTTTCCATTGGATGTTCTTTCCTGCTTTGTCAAAGATGAGTTGGCCATACGTTTGTGGGTCTAGTTCTGGGGTTTCTATTCTATTGCATTGGTCTATGTGTCTGTTTTTGTGCCAATACCATGCTGTCTTGATGATGACAGCTTTGTAGTAGAGGCTAAAGTCTGGGATTGTGATGCCTCCTGCTTTGGTCTTCTTCTTCAAAATTCCTTTGGCTATTCGGGGCCTTTTGTGGTTCCATATGAATTTTAGGATTGCTTGTTCTAGTTTCGAGAAGAATGCTGGTGCAATTTTGATTGGGATTGCATTGAATGTGTAGATAGCTTTGGGTAGTATTGACATTTTGACAATATTTATTTTTCCAATCCATGAGCAGGGAATGTCTTTCCATTTCTTTAAATCTTCTTCAATTTCCTTCATAAGCTTTCTATAGTTTTCAGCATACAGATCCTTTACATCTTTGGTTAGATTTATTCCTAGGTATTTTATGCTTCTTGGTGCAATTGTGAATGGGATCAGTTTCTTTATTTGTCTTTCTGTTGCTTCATTGTTAGTGTATAAGAATGCAACTGATTTCTGTACATTGATTTTGTATCCTGCAACTTTGCTGAATTCATGTATCAGTTCTAGCAGACTTTTGGTGGAGTCTATCGGATTTTCCATGTATAATATCATGTCATCTGCAAAAAGCGAAAGCTTGACTTCATCTTTGCCAATTTGGATGCCTTTGATTTCCTTTTGTTGTCTGATTGCTGATGCTAGAACTTCCAGCACTATGTTAAACAGCAGCGGTGAGAGTGGGCATCCCTGTCGTGTTCCTGATCTCAGGGAAAAAGGTCTCAGTTATTCCCCGTTGAGGATGATGTTAGCTGTGGGCTTTTCATAAATGGCTTTTATGATCTTTAAGTATGTTCCTTCTATCCCGACTTTCTCAAGGGTTTTTATTAAGAAAGGGTGCTGGATTTTGTCGAAGGCCTTTTCTGCATCGATTGACAGGATCATATGGTTCTTCTCTTTTTTTTTTGTTAATGTGATGTATCACGTTGATTGATTTGCGAATGTTGAACCAGCCCTGCATCCCAGGAATGAATCCCACTTGATCATGGTGAATAATTCTTTTTATATGCCGTTGAATTCGATTTGCTAGTACCTTATTGAGAATTTTTGCATCCATATTCATCAGGGATATTGGCCTGTAGTTCTCTTTTTTTACTGGGTCTCTGTCTGGTTTAGGAATCAAAGTAATACTGGCTTCATAGAATGAGTCTGGAAGTTTTCCTTCCCTTTCTATTTCTTGGAATAGCTTGAGAAGGATAGGTATTATCTCTGCTTTAAACGTCTGGTAGAACTCCCCTGGGAAGCCATCTGGTCCTGGACTCTTATTTGTTGGGAGATTTTTGATAACCGATTCAATTTCTTCGCTGGTTATGGGTCTGTTCAAGCTTTCTATTTCCTCCTGATTGAGTTTTGGAAGAGTGTGGTTGTTCAGGAATTTGTCCATTTCTTCCAGGTTGTCCAGTTTGTTGGCATATAAGTTTTCATAGTATTCCCTGATAATTGTTTGTATCTCTGAGGGATTGGTTGTAATAATTCCATTTTCATTCATGATTTTATCTATTTGGGTCATCTCCCTTTTCTTTTTGAGAAGCCTGGCTAGAGGTTTGTCAATTTTGTTTATTTTTTCAAAAAACCAACTCTTGGTTTCGTTGATCTGCTCTACAGTTTTTTTAGTTTCTATATTGTTTATTTCTGCCCTGATCTTTATTATTTCTCTTCTTCTGCTGGGCTTAGGCTGCCTTTGCTGTTCTGCTTCTAGTTCCTTTAGGTGTGCTGTTAGATTTTGTATTTGGGATTTTTCTTGTTTCTTGAGATAGGCCTGGATTGCAATGTATTTTCCTCTCAGGACTGCCTTTGCTGCGTCCCAAAGCGTTTGGATTGTTGTATTTTCATTTTCATTTCTTTCCATATATTTTTTAATTTCTTCTCTAATTGCCTGGTTGACCCACTCATTCGTTAGTAGGGTGTTCTTTAACCTCCATGCTTTTGGAGGCTTTCCAGACTTTTTTCTGTGGTTGATTTCAAGCTTCATAGCATTGTGGTCTGAAAGTAAGCATGGTATAATTTCAATTCTTGTAAACTTATGAAGGGCTGTTTTGTGACCCAGTATATGATCTATCTTGGAGAATGTTCCATGTGCACTCGAGAAGAAAGTATATTCTGTTGCTTTGGGATGCAGAGTTCTAAATATATCTGTCAAGTCCATCTGATCCAATGTCTCATTCAGGGCCCTTGTTTCTTTATTGACCGTGTGTCTAGATGATCTATCCATTTCTGTAAGTGGTGTATTAAAGTCCCCTGCAATTACCACATTCTTATCAATAAGGTTGCTTATGTTTATGAGTAATTGTTTTATATATTTGGGGGCTCCGGTATTCGGTGCATAGACATTGATAATTGTTAGCTCTTCCTGATGGATAGACCCTGTAACTATTATATAATGTCCTTCTTCATCTCTTGTTACAGCCTTTAATTTAAAGTCTAGTTTGTCTGATATAAGTATGGCTACTCCAGCTTTCTTTTGGCTTCCAGTCGCATGATAAATAGTTCTCCATCCCCTCACTCTCAATCTAAAGGTGTCCTCAGGTCTAAAATGAGTCTCTTGTAGACAGCAAATAGATGGGTCTTGTTTTTTTATCCATTCTGATACCCTATGTCTTTTGGTTGGCGCATTTAATCCATTTACATTCAGTGTTATTATAGAAAGATACGGGTTTAGAGTCATTGTGATGTCTGTATGTTTTATGCTTGTAGTGATGTCTCTGGGACTTTGTCTCACAGGGTCCCCCTTAGGATCTCTTGTAGGGCTGGTTTAGTGGTGACAAATTCCTTCAGTTTTTGTTTGTTTGGGAAGACCTTTATCTCTCCTTCTATTCTAAATGACAGACTTGATGGATAAAGGATTCTCGGCTGCATATTTTTTCTGTCTAGCACCCTGAAAATCTCGTGCCAATTCTTTCTGGCCTGCCAAGTTTCAAAAGAGAGATCAGTCACGAGTCTTATAGGTCTCCCTTTATATGTGAGGGCACGTTTACCCCTTGCTGCTTTCAGAATTTTCTCTTTATCCTTGTATTTTGCCAGTTTCACTATGATATGTCGTGCAGAAGATCGATTCAAGTTACGTCTGAAGGGAGTTCTCTGTGCCTCTTGGATTTCAATGCCTTTTTCCTTCCCCAGTTCAGGGAAGTTCTCAGCTATTATTTCTTCAAGTACCCCTTCAGCACCTTTCCCTCTCTCTTCCTCCTCTGGGATACCAATTATGCGCATATTATTTCTTTTTAGTGTATCACTTAATTCTCTAATTTTCCCCTCATACTCCTGGATTTTTTTATCTCTCTTTTTCTCAGCTTCCTCTTTTTCCATAACTTTATCTTCTAGTTCACCTATTCTCTCCTCTGCCTCTTCAAGCCGAGCTGTGGTGGTTTCCATTTTGTTATGCATTTCGTTTAAAGCGTTTTTCAGCTCCTCGTGACTGTTCCTTAGTCCCTTGATCTCTGTAGCAAGAGATTCTCTGCTGTCCTGTATACTGTTTTCAAGCCCAGCGATTAATTTTATGACTATTATTCTAAATTCACTTTCTGTTATATTATTTAAATCCTTTTTGATCAGCTCATTAGCTGTTGTTATTTCCTGGAGATTCTTCTGAGGGGAGTTCTTCCGCTTGGTCATTTTGGATAGTCCCTGGAGTGGTGCGGACCTGCAGGGCACTTCCCCTGTGCTGTAGTGTATAACTGGAGTTGGTGGGCGGGGCCGCAGTCAGACCTGATGTCTGTCCCCAGCCCACCGCTGGGGCCACGGTCAGACTGGTGTGTGCCTTCTCTTCCCCTCTCCTAGGGGCGGGATTCACTGTGGGGTGGTGTGGCTCGTCTGGGCTACTTGCACCGTGCCAGGCTTGTGATGCTGGGGATCTGGCGTATTAGCTGGGGTGGGTAGGCAAGGTGCACGGGGGCAGGAGGGGCAGGCTTAGATCGCTTCTCCTTAGGTGATCCACTTCAGGAGGGGCCCTGTGGCAGCGGGAGGGAGTCAGATCCGCTGCCGGAGGTTTGGCTCCGCAGAAGCGCAGAGTTGGGTGTTTGCGCGGAGCGAGCAAGTTCCCCGGCAGGAACAGGTTCTCTTTGGGATTTCGGCTGGGGGATGGGCGGGGGAGATGGCGCTGGCGAGCGCCTTTGTTCCCCACCAAACTGAGCTCTGTTGTCAGGGGGCTCAGCAGCTCTCCCTCCCTTTGTCCTCCAGCCTTCCCGCTTTCCGAGCAGAGCTGTTAACTTATGACCTCCCAGACGCTAAGTCGCGCTTGTTGTGGGAACACAGTCCGTCAGGCCCCTCCGCTTTTGCAAGCCAGACTCGGTGGCTGTGCTTGGCCGGCGAGCCGCCCCTCCGCCCCGGCTCCCTCCCGCCAGTCCGTGGAGCGCGCACCGCCTCGCCGCCCTTCCTACCCTCTTCCGTGGGCCTCTCGTCTGCGTTTGGCTCCGGCGACTCCGTTCTGCTAATCCTCTGGCGGTTTTCTGGGTTATTTAGGCAGATGTAGATGGAATCTAAGTGATCAGCAGGACGTGCGGTGAGCCCAGCGTCCTCCTAAGCCGCCATCTTGCCGCCGACCTCACTAGTAACATTTCGAGTGCTCAATAGTCATATGTGCCTGCAAGGTGCCTGGGCAACTCTTGGTTGAGCAACCAACTCTTGGTTTCAGCTCAGGTCATGATCTCATAGGTTCATAAGATCAAGCCCCGGGTTGGTGCTGACACTCTGGAGTCTGCTTGGGACTCTCCCTCTCTCTCCCTCTTTCTCTGCCCCTCCCCTGCTCACTCTCTCTCTCTCTCAAAATAAATAAATAAACTATAAAAAAACAATCATATATATATACCCAATATTTACCATATTGGGCAGTGCAAATCATGGCAGAACGTTATTTTAGATGGCACTGATCTAGATCAATAGTTTAATACAAAGGAATACCTTGGAGGGTAGAAATTCAGATGGGTGGATTAATACTGGGAGATAGGCTGAGTATTGTTCCCCTCACGCCCTTTCCCTTTTACCCCCTTTAACAGGAAGTTAGATTTTCATTACCCATACTAGAAAACTCAATTCAAAATGACATAAACAACAAAGCATTTTATTTACTCACATAACTTGAAAATTCAATGGGAGTTCAGGAATGGTTTATTCAAGATGCTGGCTCCACTGTTCTCTAATTCTTTCACAGTCTTGTATTAACAGTTTAACCCTTAGCCTAATTTCTCACAATGTTTACAATTGGCTGCAGCAATTCTGGACCTATACCCCACATCATTTAGAGAAAGTTTTTCTCTTCATCCTACCTCAGAATAAATATCCTTTATTTCACTTATTTCACCCTGTTTTTGGCCCAATTAATATTAAGCAAAAATAATGTTCAGGTAAATAACATGAACCGATAGTCAAAGGACTAGTGAATGATCTAACCATCATGGCAGCCATATCATACTAGGCAAATTTGCTTAGGCCTGCAAAGGCTTACTCTGGGAACCAGGATGAAGTCAATACCCTTCCCTCCACCCCAAAACAAACAAACAAAAAACTCCACAGCTGCTATGCAATAGAGAAGGCAGTTCTCCAAAAGAAATTAAGTGCTATCACAAATGGGAGGTATGGATGCTGGGCAGGCACCCAACATATGTGCCCTTACATACTCATATAAAATACGTTTAGAGAGGCTTAAAACTAAGTCCAGGGTACCTAGGTGGCTCAGTTGGTTAAGGGTCCAATTTCAGCTCAGGTCATGATCTCATGGCTCGTAAGTTCAAGTCCCACATTGGGCTCTGTGCTGACAGCTCAGAGCCTGGAGCCTGCTTTGGATTCTGTGTCTCCCTCTCTCTCTGCCCCTCCCCTGCTCATAGTCACTCTCTATATCAAAAAGTAAATAAACATTTTAAAAAAATAAATAAAATAAAACTAAGCCCAAAGGTTATGTTTACCTTTGGTTTTGAGAGATACGTTAAGTCCAAACCTGCAAAAGGTCAGAGATTTTATGTTACTTTACAAGTGTACAAGTTAGCCTACCATGGTTATATATACACGTGTATGTATATCTATATATATGCATACTGACAGAAATACCACACTTCAGGATCAGAGAATAGACCAGTTATTACATTTATTACAGCACAAAGAGCACCCAGAGTAGCATCCTGCATTGGTTCCCCTTGCCCCAATTCCCACAGGGTGACACATCGGGGACCAGATTTTCACCTATACATGCATCAGGGTTTGTGCCATAAGAGAGGATCCTTCAAATTATGAGATTCATAGCTTAAATAGGGTGGCTGCCACATGGATTCCGATCCCCCTCTACTGAGAAAGAGAAACAGTACTTTATAACCCTGGAAGGTAAGTGAATGTTTCTCCAAGAAAGAGAAGTTTCCGTGTATCTTTGGAGCAATTCACAACCGCTAGCTTCTAAGACCTTTGCTATTCAAAAACATGCCCCTTGCTCCAAAAGCCCAGAGCCTTCAGAAATATGAGAATATTCATGGAGAATTATCTTCCAAAAGGATATTAGCAAATTAACCTCGAATTTAGCATCCACACCACTGTTTGCAACCATTTCCTCAAACATTTACCACAACATTATCAAGTTTATAAGGTAAAATTTTATCTCAAAATGTTATTAAAACAAAAGCTTTGTATTTTTGTTCTAATTTACACTTCTTGCTAATCAAAAAAAAAAAAAAATATATATATATATATATATATATATATATATATATATATATATATTTGTTGTTATTAAATTGCCAACTTAGGTCCTTTGCCCATTTCTCTAGTGTTCTAATTGTCATTTAGCACTGATTTATAGAATTTTTAACAATCTTTCCCTGGGATCTTCTGAAAACAAAACCTGAAGAAAAAGGTTAATGTAGGCATGATGTATTCAGGAATGTGATCCTAGAAAGTAAGGATAAAGGGCAGTAGAATACATGTGGAAGAAGGAAACATCATTACAAAGACTAGTTTTCAAGTTGCATATGGAAGAAATTCAGATTTTCTAAAAAAAAAAAAAAAATCTTACTGGATGTGTCTCAGAAAGGAAAGGAGAGGCATCTACCTTTAGGCTCATGTACCCCAATGGTCCAAGGTGGTCTTGCTTAGTGCAAACTCTCCCACACTTCCTGGCATTTGTGTATGCTTGAGTGTTGGTTGGATGTTTCCTATGGGTCCCCAAACCTCAGTGTCAGTGAAGCTCCAGGGCAGGAAGAGAGAGACCCACAACATGGGCCTGGGGTGAGCCTATGTCCAGATATAACCTCAAAATCAGTCAAAAGACAGTCCAGAATCACAGCAGTGATTAGACTGCTAGCTGAGGCTGAAAGGATGTGCAACTGTGCACAAAAAGCATGCTGCGTACCAGCGAGCAGAGTACCAGCAGGCAGTGTATGAGTAGCATACCACTGAGCACCCCATAAGGCGGAACTTTTTTCCAGCTTCCCTATCAATGAAACGTCTGTCCTCTTGCTCCAGGTTTTAAATTAGGGTAGGAAAAATTCTCTAATAACTTCTCTGGAATTCTCTGGAATTCTACCACTAAAGTTTTTTATTTTGTTTTATTTTATTTTATTTTTTTATTTTATTTTATTTTATTTTATTTTAATGTTTATTTACCTTTGAGAGACAGAGAGAGAGAGAGAGAGCACGAACAGGGGAGGGGCAGAGAGAGAGAGGGAGACACAGAATCTGAAGCAGGCTCCAGCCTCTGAGCTGTCAGCACAGAGCCTGACATGGGACTCAAAATCATGAACCATGAAATGATGACCTGAGCCAAAGTTGGACACCCAACCAACTACTCAAGCGCCCCTCTACCACTAAAGTTTTAATCCAGCATCAGAGATGGATGAGGAGGTTCAATTAGCATCACCTTGAATTTCTGGCAAAGATTTCAGTGGTTCCTGTGAAACATTTCCAAAGGGTACCATTTTATTCAAAATTTCTCTATCCCTTTGTATCTGACAACAGATTGTACTTATCAGAGTCCATTTGTACAAGTAACAATGTTTAGAGATCCTGAATGTAATCTCAGGCAGCAATAAAGCCTCATAAACAAATTTGAGGAAAGGCCAAACATGCTGTTTTTACTGTTTGTGTATAAATTGGGTTCAACTTCATGATTCAAAGGGATGAAACATAAAAATGTGACGGTCATCAACAAAAATTATGTATACCCTTTAGAATGAAGCTCTACCCTAAGCCATACCCTAATAACTCAATCTGTGGTTGGGGTTACCAAATATCTCACTACTAGAGTTAAGACCATCTAGTCCCTGAACTAAATTGAGAATATATTTGAAGAAGAATAAAGTCAAACCTGGAGTCGTCCAATTAATTCTTCTTTGTATGGACCCTGGGAAACCTTTAAACATTGAACATAAGGATTTGCCGCAGGGTAAGCAACTTGTCTGGGCCAGGTAGAGGTCTTCTGAGTCCAGGAACAGACTCAACTAAAGCCCCAAGCAGAATCAGAAACAAAACAAAAAACAAACAAAAAAAAAAAACCACATTTTTTTCACCTGGTCAAGGGTATATGCAACTCAATTTTCCTTCAGATCATTTCTTAGGTTTCCACAAATTCCTCTCTAATCCTAAACTGGAGGGTAACTCAGTCCCCACAGTTACAGCAGAGGAAGGCTGCTCTGGAGGAGAGCTGAGTTTCTATCCCTAACTCAGCAGCAACATCATGACCTTCAGAGACCCATAAACACAAAGGCTTCCACATTCCCTTCCATTCTAAGCTGCTTTGGAAAAGTAAAGTGACAGAAGGAAGGAACTGTTACCATCAACTCCCAGGATTTGATTTTTACCTGCTCATTTCTATGGTGCTGGCAAGAGTTGAGTACATGAGGCAGACAGAGTCTATGCATTGAATGTGCCCTATTTACTTAAATTCACACTAATATTTAAATCATTGGGAATTCTGTCATCTCTTGTAACATAGTGGTCTTTGGGAATCCTGTTGTTGTTGTTTTAATGCTATCTTGACCCAGTTTTGAGGCTCTGGCTACCCAGCTCCCCTTTCTTGAGCATCAGTTAAGTCCACACCCCAGCCCTTATCAACTTCTCACACTCAGGTCCACTGTGTACTATCACTAATTGCCCCAGAACCAGGCACAGACAACTAGGGAGAGCCCCTGTGCCCCAGAGCCAGCTGAACTTATTCAAATTGGTCATCCAGAGGGAGCCATGGAAACCTAGCTACCCCACCCAATTTGCCTACAGTTCCAGCTGGCTGTTACTCTATTACCTGGCGCAATCCCCTGGATTCTCTCAGGAGTTACAAATAGCAAAGAGTTGTGCCTTTCATCTATCCCACTGGGCCATGTTGTTTCCTCCCCAAAAGAATCTTTAAATCTTATCAAACATCTCTGTAGTCACACCACCAATCAAAAACAAAATGCAGACTTTTTATCCTCACGTTCTTAAAGAATGAAGCCTTGGGGCGCTGGGTGGTTCAGTCAGTTGAGCTTCCAACTCTTGATTTTGGCTCACGTCATGATCCCCAAGATCATGAGATCAAGTCCCGAATCAGGCCAGGCTCCATGTTGAGCATAGAGCCTACTTAATATTCTCTGTCTCTCCCTCTCTCCTTCTGCCCCTCCCCTGCTCTTGCTTGCACTATCTCTAAAATTAAATCAATCAATTAATTTAATTAAAAAAAGAATGAAGGCTCATTTTTAAAGGAAAAGCCACAGCCTATTTCCATTTTATGTGAAATATCAAGAAGGGCACCGGAATCAAGCAATTCAAGCCACCACATCTAAAAAGCTACTTCATCTATGCCTCAATTCTCAACTTCCCCCTATGAAGACAAATCTTTTTAAAAAGGAATCTCATTATGTCATCTTCTTAACCTGAAGATGATGTAATGGTACATTTTGTTCATGTAACTTTTAGTTCTTAAAATAAACTTTGAAATCTAAAAATAAAAACGTAAAGAACAAACAGCCATGTAGCCCTCTCCATTACCCCTTTCAGGAACAGGACCTTATCTCTTGAAGCTCTGTGGCAAATGTCCAAGGATTACACAGAGCTAGTATCTGACTCTGCAGGTGCTGAATCTTTCCACTTCCCCTGAAACTTTCAGTTTTTCCACACATAGTCTGTTTTGACAAAGAACCATTAGGAATAAATGCTTTTTACAGCAACATCCTATAATAAAGTGCATTAGCTCATTTCTGCCTTTGGATACCATCCATGCATCCAACATGGGATGACACTGTGCAAAATCCCCAATGGAGCTGGCAGCCTGTGTGGCTCACCTTGTGAGGATGAAACAAAATCACCTTCCCCAGGACCACAGAGATTAAATTAAGAAGAAAAAAAAAGGCCAAACATAAAAAGGGCTGGATAATTCATTCTCCTAGAACTTTGGGTGAAGAGTTCTCCTTCATTTTCCTTCCTAGATACACAGGAAAACAGCTGACTCTGTCCTGTGGAGACTTTTACCAAGTCCCCATGACCCTGCAAATTTCTTCATTACAAAGATGTAAATATGAGGGAACAGAGCTGCTCTGTCAGTCTATGGTTGTTTATATTTTTTAAACTCTTAAATACAGAGTTTGGAGGAAAAAACATTCAGCTGGGGTTAATGGAATGAACACAGTGAAAGGTATACTTCAAAGTGAAAATCCTAAGGATTGAAGACTTGAATTTTTAAACTTTTCTTCCTCTATTAGAATGAAATGAGGGGCAATTTAAATGGTTTCCCTGCGGCTCCTGACTGGCTCCATCAGAAGAGCATGTGACTTTTGATCTTGGAGTTGTGAGTTCAAGCCCCACATTGGGTATAGAGATTACTCAAATACATAAATTTAAAACATTTTTTAAACAAACAAACAAACAAACAAACAAACAAACAGTAAATGGTTTCCCTAAAGAGTATTGGTGTCATTCCCATCACTCTGGTTTCTTAAGAAAAGTGCAGTCAATTAAGGATTGTAGTTGCATAAACAAGGATAGAAATAAAATGCTGAGCATGATACCTGATATACAAACAACTCTCATATTGATTATTATCATCATCATCATTTTCATTATTAGCATTATTTCCCCACAGGCTTTCCCTACCCACACAAACTTCTATAAATGCTTCCTTAGGCCCAACTATCTAATCATATCAAACTAACCCTGGCCTAAAAGTCCTTAAGTTTTAGGCCATGACCTTTAAGTAATTAATAGAGAAAGTATTTGCCATGTCATCGTTTCTCCACAATTCTGTGATTAAAGATAATCATTCTGCACCAAAAAACGTGTTATGAAGAAAAGTAAGTAGAAATCCTTTCTGTCCTAATATGTAGACATCATGGTTTTCCTTTAAATTCAAAGAAAAAAACTCATGAAAAAAATCTTTTGCGTTTCTGTCTACACTTGTCAACATCTCTAAAATTAGCAATCAATAACTCAGATGACCCCAATGGTATACAAATTATGGAATGTGATTTGCACTCCCCTCTGTGTGCAAATACAGCATGTTCTGCTAACAGAAAGTCAGCTGTTGACAGCAGAGCCATTAAAACATAAGTGATCTCTCATTCCAGATCTCCTTGAAATTATTTTGCCAAGGAAGTGGAGTTGCAGTATCCTCTAGGTTAGGAGGGAGGACATAGAGGGGAAAATTAAAAAAAGACACAGAAAAATTGTTTGAATTGTTATAGGCCTCTGTCCTGTATCCAACTATTTGTGGAGCACAATTGTACAAATGTTCCCAAAACTGACCCTTTATAAACTCCAGCTTACCTAATGGTTACTAAAGAATATATAGTTATAGATTGTATTTCAGAATGACAAACCTAGAAAATACTCTTCCTTGCTAAATTGTAAAAGGCAAGAAAATAGTACTCAGTTATCATACCAGAGGAAACTACACTGGAAATATTTCTAACCAAAGACTAATTATGCTAATGAACCCAAGGAACCAGATTAGCTTTCAAATTTAGTTCAGAGCAGTCTCCCATTATTTTAACTTTGTATTCTTCAGATAAACTACTGATGTGGAATTTTTCTGAAAATTTAACAACATAAATGCAAGGCAGTTTTACTATATATCTAATAAATATCAAGATCTCAGAAACAAACTAGAGATTCCCCAAACTTATCAGAGTAACTGAGACAAGAAATAATATCTTTTACCTGAGTAATACTGCCCAAACTTTAAGGAAATGGAAATTATTGCCTAGAGAAGAAAAAAGCACAGGTTTTCCTGTTTTTTAGAACCTGAGTTTATAAGAAGAATATGGCAACCTTCTGGGAAGAAAAGAAGATATGGCAGACTGATAGCTGTCCACTAAGAAATAATGTATCTTCCCTTCTTCCACCAGCTGCAGTTGTGAAATGGCTGCCCAGCCTGGGACTGAACTACCCAATGGCACCCACGCCCTTAGAGTTGCCCTATGATGACACCCACATCTTCACCATTGGACTATAGCAAAAATTATTTAATTTCCATATCACTTGCTCACATGGAATTCCTTACCCTGCAACTTTTGCCCTTTCCCCTTTCTTCTTCTTAAGCTACTTGTTGAAAGTCACTTGAAAAGTCACTTGGAAGTTGCTTGTTGGCCACTGGAATGCCACTGTTCATTCACCTGGATCGTAAAATGCCTGCATGGAGTAGAACCAGTTGCCAACCTGAAGAACTTACCCCAGAGAAAGTGAGAAATAAAGAAATTACAATCTTTCAGCCATTATATTTTGGAATTTCTTTGTTCAGAAAAAAGTAGGAAATGGGAAATGATGGGAAGAGAACAACCAGAAGAACCAGAGGAGATGGTTTTCCAAATCCTGGCATTACTTAAGTAACTACCAATGTGAGATAGAATTCCTAAATCATTTCAATCTATTCAACAATAAATAATTATTGACTTTATGGCCTTTATACAGACTATATGGTATGTGTATGTATACACACACACACACACACACACACACACACACACACCATAGGATACTCAGAGTAAACGTAGGTAGGTTAATAAGGAAATACACTGGTTGAAATGAAAGAATTTTCCAAATGGGAAAATAGTACAAGACAGACTAAAGGAACAAACTGAATAGCAAATGATTGAAGAATGCCCTTGGCCATATTGGAAAGTATCAAGGCATGAGGCTAAAAGTGGTTAGATGGTGACACCTGGAAGTAGGAATTAGAGGACCTTGAAGACCAGGCTCAGGACTTTATATGTCATGAGTAATAACAGAAAACCATCGTAAGGTCCTGATGAAGAAAAGCAATGAAATAAAAACAGTTCTTGTGGAATGCTTTCCTTGCCATAGTGAGCAAGGATCTGAAACGTGTGAATGAGAGCTATTGATACACAATATGGAGATTCCATAGGAAGCTTCTAGTGCCTGAAGAAGAGTAATACTGTAGATAGGGAAAGAAAGGGTGATTCCTGAATTAATCCAGAAGAAAACCTAGGATTTGGCATATAATAGGATGCATTTGCCAAAGGAGAAGAAATAATTAGAAATAGGTCTGAGGTTGAGACTAGAGAATGTATTTGCATTGTTATAGTATCATAAGCAAACAGAAATTTTTTTTGTCTTGGTCTCATTATAGAAAATTGAAACACTCATAGTCACAGATCATTTTTCATCATAATTTTCTTTTCCTTTTCATACAGAATGAAATTTAGCTGGAACTTTTTGTTTCAATCATCTTACATCATCTTACCACACATGCACACACACACACGCAATTACTCAAACATTTTTTTGAAAGGCAACATGTATGGTTTTCATATACAAACATTCAGCAAGCACCTATTGTGCAATTTTAATTTATCTTTCCATCATAGTCTCCCATTCTCCAACACTTCCAAGCACAATAAGCTCTAGCCTTCCCAAGTGACGTGCCACTTCCTGAATATTTTTTCATGCCTCTGTGAAAGCACATGATTCTAGATGATGGTCCTTCTATGAAATACTCATCATTCTCCTGGTTCACCTAGAAAGTGCCAGCTCATTCTTCAAACACAGATCATTGGTTCTTCCTATGATGCTTGCCTCACATCCCTTCCTCAACAAGAATTTTTGATACTGAGCTGAATTTAAAAAGAAAAACAGGGGCGCCTGGGTGGCGCAGTCGGTTGAGCGTCCGACTTCAGCCAGGTCACGATCTCGCGGTCCGTGAGTTCGAGCCCCGCGTCGGGCTCTGGGCTGATGGCTCGGAGCCTGGAGCCTGTTTCCAATTCTGTGTCTCCCTCTCTCTCTGCCCCTCCCCCGTTCATGCTCTGTCTCTCTCTGTCCCAAAAATAAATAAAAAACATTGAAAAAAAAATTTAAAAAGAAAAACAAAAAGTCTTCAGTACACAGAGATACAATGTCATCTCTCAAGGAGCTCACAGTCTAACAGAGTGACAAACATACAAATAAGCAATTACAATACACTATGAGATATTCTATAATAAAGGCAGGGTTTGAACAAGGTAAAGTAGAAAACATTAAGGAAAGAATCATTTTCCTTTCTTTGTGGAAGGCAGGAAAGGTTCCTTCTCATTACAGTCTGTACATATCCCTAATTGTAATAGTTGCCTGGTTTGTATAATTATTTTTTGTGTCTGTGTGTTATCAGATCAGGTATTGTGACAAGCAGATGCCAAGATGGAATACAAGAAATTTGTTGGGGGTCAAGTTTATGAAACATAAAGAAGGAGAACGACCTGGCAAAGAAAGCTTCTATACATAATTCACAGCTGACATCTATGATTGGAAAGGAGAAGGAAATAGCCATGGGTAGGAAGAATTTCAGACCACAGGGCAGCACTAAGAAAGTCTTGCCCAGGCAAATGGGGAAATCCAGCACAAAGATTACCTGTGGAGGACTCCTGCTTAAGGCAAAAATGGTCAGGGCTAACACCTCCAAAATTCTCAATCATTGACTGGGAGCTACTTGGGGGGAACTTGACCTCAGCTCTAATACTGCCTTAAGTCCCTAAAGCACAGCAGTCGTCAGATAACTATAAGGAGCAGCAGATTCTGTCTCAAAGGGATTGCGGAGAAATACACCTTCATGGCTGCTCCAGTCCTACTTGCTAATATGCTGAATTCTTCCATGCCACAAATCAAGTCATGGTCTACTTGTGTTTTCAGCATTTATTATAGTGCTTAAAACTCAGTAAGTACACAACAAATGCTTGATGAAATGATAGTTTTAGATGCAATAGGGTGAGCTAGGCATTATGAATGCAAAATATATAAAAATGTTTTACTTATTTGATCACAAAGTCTTACAAAAATATAAAAGACACCATTAGGCATCAAAATCTGGGTGACACAGGAAAAGGAACAAGTAGAGATTGCTACAGATCCATAAGTCTTACACAGAATGGGCCCAGTGGCAGGTCTAAAGGCCTGCCAAATTCCAGATTCCCAAACACATCTGGATAATAGACTTTTGTTATAGCTTTACAGAAATTAACTTAGGAATGTGTTTGGCCCATGCTAGGATAGCTCTGGAGGTTGAGTATGATAGATGTTCAAGGCTAAGTGTACTGAGTGTACAGTGCCTTGTACCTTTGAAATCAGATTGTACATTGTGCAACTCTGAAATTTATGAGATCTGACATGATCCTTGCTCACTCAAACTTAACAAGTGCAACTGTGTGTCTACTAGTAAATTCTATCTGAGGGTTCCATAAACTTACACCTCCATCTATCCCTAAATAGCACTGTGACTTCTCTATTGTAGTTCTGATTGAAATCACTTCTTTTTTTTTAAAGGTTTTTTTTTAAATATTTTTTTAAATTTATTTCTGAAAGAGAGAGAGAGAGAGACAGAGCATGAGTAGGGGGAGGAGCAGAGAGAGAGGGAGACAAAGAATCTGAAGCAGGCTCCAGGCTTTGAGCCATCAGCACAGAGCCTGACGCAGGGCTGGAACTCACGAACCATGAGATCATGACCTGAGCCGAAGTCAGACGCTTAACCGACTGAGCCACCCAGGTGCCCCTGAAATCACTTCTTTATGTTCACCTGAGATAATTAAATCTTGTTTTATTTACTTAAATGATATCTGAATATGTATCTTCAGAAAACTAAGCTTATTATTAACATTTTCAGTATAATGGTTATGCAGGCTGGTAGCAACAGTGATAGATACAAAAACTTTGACACCTTGGGGCGCCTGGGTGGCGCAGTCGGTTAAGCATCCGACTTCAGCCAGGTCACGATCTCGCGGTCCGTGAGTTCGAGCCCCGCGTCAGGCTCTGGGCTGATGGCTCAGAGCCTGGAGCCTGTTTCCGATTCTGTGTCTCCCTCTCTCTCTGCCCCTCTCCGGTTCATGCTCTGTCTCTCTCTGTCCCAAAAATAAATAAAAACGTCGAAAAAAAATTAAAAAAAAAAAAAACTTTGACACCAAGAAAAACAAAAGCAAAGATGAACTATTAGGACTTTATCAAGATAAAAAGCTCTGCACACTGAAGGAAAAAATCAATAAAAGCAAAAGGCAACCTACAGAATGAGAGGAGATATTTGCAAATGACATATCTAATAAAGAATTAGTGGGGCGCCTGGGTGGCGCAGTCGGTTGAGCGTCTGACTTCAGCCAGGTCACGATCTCGCGGTCCATGAGTTCGAGCCCCGCGTCAGGCTCAGGGCTGATGGCTCGGAGCCTGGAGCCTGTTTCCGATTCTGTGTCTCCCTCTCTCTCTGCCCCTCCCCCGTTCATGCTCTGTCTCTCTCTGTCCCAAAAATAAATAAACGTTGAAAAAAAAATTTTTAAAAAGAATTAGTATTCAAAATCTATAAAGAACTTATCAAACGCAACACCCAAAAAACACACAATCCAGTTAATAAATGGGCAGAAGACATGAACAGACACTTTTCCAAAGAAGACATCCAGATGGCTGACACATGAAAAGATGCTCAATCTCACTCATCATCGGGAAAATACAAATAAAAACCATAGTGAGATACTACCTCACACCCATCAGAATGGCTAAAATTAACAACATAGCAAACATGTTCACAAGGATGTGGAGAAAGGGGAACCCTCTTGAACTGTTGATGGGAATGTAAACTGGGGCAGGCACTCTGGAAAATAGTATGGATGGTCCTCAAAAAGTTAAAATAGAACTACTATATGACCCAACAATTGCACTACTAGGTATTTACACAAAGGATACAAAAATACTGATTAAGAGGGGCACATGCACCTCAATGTTTATAGCAGCATTATCAACAATAGCCAAATTATGGCAAAAGCCCAAATGTCCATTGAGTGATGAATGGATAAACAAGATATGATATAGGAGCGCCGAGGTGGCTCAGTTGGTCAAGCATCTGACTCTTGATCTTGGCTCAGGTCATGATCTCACAGTTCATGAGATCAAGCCCCACACCGGGCTCTGTGCTGATAGTATGAATCCTGGTTGGGATTCTATCTCTCCCTCTCTCTCTATACCCTTCCCCATTCATTCTATCTCTCTCTACCTCTCCCCATTCATTCTCTCTCTCTCTCTCTCTCTCTCTCTCTCTCTCTATTTATCTCTCTCAAAATAAATAAATAAATAAACTTAAAAAAATTAAGATGTGGTACACACACACACACACACACATATATACACACACACACACACACACAGACACACTCAGTGGAATATTACTCAGCCATGAAAAAGAATGAAATCTCACCATTTGCAATGACATGGGTGGAGCTAGAGTGTATTATGCTAAGTGAAACAAGTCAGTCAAAGACAAATACCATATGATTTCACTCATATGTAGAATTTAGAAACACAATAGATGAACATAGGGGAAGGAAATAAAAGACAGGGGAAGTCAAACCATAAGAGACTCTTAACTATAGAAAACAAATTGAGGGTTGATGGAAGAATATGGGTGGGAAATGAGCTAAATGGGTGATGGGTATTAAGGAGGGCACTTGTTATGATGAGTATTGAGTACTATATGTAAGGAATGAATCACTAAATTCTACTCCTAAAAGCCAATAAATATTACACTACATGTTAACTAACTTGGAATTTAATAAAAACTTGAAACAAAAAATAAAAATAAAATATAAATATAAAAACAAAACAAAAACTCTGAGACCTATTATGGCTACATCTCTGAGAAGAAAGTTCTAGATAAGGGAGGGCAAGGGAATGAAACCATGATGTCTAGTTGCTTTCCTGAGCTTCTCTGATTTGAGATGACTAAGACCTAGATACAAATGATACAAGGTAAAACTTTTCAGTGAAGAATAAGTTATATGCCATTAACTCTCAAATCTCTGGGTCATCTGGGTAGAAGTAATAAAAACTTCCTATGGTCCAGTAATTCCTAGACACAGTGACATGAGACTCATTAAAACTTGAGGAATGATAGGAGGTATATAACAAAGGTTGAAATCAATATAAAGATTTGTACCACCTTAAGAGTCATATGATGGGTTGGGGCCATCCAAAAATGCTTGAAGAAAGAGGTATATGTAAGTCTAGTTCATAAAGAAAAGTCATAAAAGGGGTGAGCATTATGACAAAAAAGAGTTGCAGAAATAGAAGACAGCTTCCCATGATCTAAATATAGTAAAGAAGTCTTTGAAAAGAATGTTGATAAATTATTTGTTCATTTATTTTGTCTTCTTCCAAAAAGAATTTGTGGCAGCATATTAGAATATTATATTGAGATCAAACTGTATAGGGCCTGGAGGCAATAGTATTTCTTTATTATTCTATGAAGAATGAATAATGTCAGTCAGAATTATATTTGATGAATTTCCATCTTTCAGCAAAGTGTGGAATGATTAGATGTTTAGAAAAGAAAAAAAGTACACACACACACACATGCATGCACACACTTATATAGGTGGATGCGCAAACATTAATTTCTAAAAATAACCCTTAAAATAAACATCTTTTCACAAGTAAAATAAATGTACTTTTGTGCATCTATAATATAAACTGTTTCCTTTTATGCTGTAACTTGTGAGAGTTACAAATAGATGCATATGAAAGTAGTCTGAACCACCAGCATTTTTCATAGTGCTAGAAAAAACAATCCTAAAATTTGTATGGAACCACAAAAAGACCCCAATAGCCAAAGCTATCCTGAAAAGAAAAACAAAATTGGAGGCATCACAATTCCAGATTTCAATGTATATTACAAAGCTGTAGTCATCAAGAGAGTATTATACTGGCACAAAAACAGACACATAGATCAATGGAACAGAACAGAAAATCCAAAAATGGACACACAATTATATGGTCAATTAATCTTCGACAAAGCAGGAAAAAAATATCCGACGGAAAAGACAGTCTCTTCAACAAACAAATGGTGTTGGGAAACTGGACAGCAACATGCAGAAGAATGAAACTGGACCACTTTCTTACACCATACACAAAATAAATTCAAAATGGATGAAAGACCTAAATGTGACACAGGGAACCTAAATCAAAATTCGAGAGAACACTGGCAGCAACCTCTTTGACCTCAACCAGAGCAACTTCTTACTAGACATGTCATTGAAGGCAAGGGGAACAAGAGCAAACATGAACTATTGGACTTCATCAAGGTAAAAAGCTTATGCACAGCAAAGAAAACAATCAATAAAACTAAAAGGCAGTCTACGGAATGGGAGAAGATATATGACATTTGCAAATGACATATCTGATAAAGGGTTAGTGTCGAAATTCTACAAAGAACTTATCAAATTCACACTCAAAAAACAAATAACCCAGTAAAGAAATGGGCAGAAAACATGAATAGACACCTTTCCAAAGAAGACATCCAGATAGCTAACAGACACATGAAAAGATGCTCAACATCACTCATCATTGAAATATAAATCAAAACTGCGTTGAGATACAACCTCATACCCCTACTAGAATGGCTAAAATTAGTAACACAAGAAATAACAGGTGTTGGCAAGGAAGTGGAGAGAGGAGAATTTTCTTGCACTGTTGGTGGGAATTCAAACTGGTGCAGCCACGCTGGAGAACAATATGGAGGTTCCTCAAAAAACTAAAAATAGAACTACCCCACAATCCAGCAATTGCACTATTAGGTATTTACCCAAAGGATACAAAAAACAGATTTGAAGGGGTATGTGCACCCCAATGTTTATAGCAGCATTATCAACAACCGCCAAACTATGGAGAGAATCCAAATGTCCAATGGTTGATGTAAGGATAAAGAAGTTGTGGTGTACAGCTAATATCATCCTCAATGGGGAAAAAGTGAGAGCTTTCCCCCTGAGATCAGGAACACGACAGGGGTGTCCATTCTCACCGCTGTTGTTTAACATACGGTTGGAAGTGCTAGCATCAGCAATCAGACCACAAAAGGAAATCAAAGGTACAAAAATTGGCAAATATGAAGTCAAGCTTTCACTTTTTGCAGATGACATATTACACATGGAAAACCCGATAGACTGCACCAAAAGTCTGCTAGAACTGATACATGAATTCAGCAAAGTCGCAGGATACAAAATCAATGTACAGAAATCAGTTGCATTCTTATACACTAATAATGAAGCAACAGAAAGACAAATACAGAAACTTATCGCATTCACAATTGTACCAAGAAGCATAAAATACCTAGGAATAAATCTAACCAAAGATGTAAAGGATCTGTATGCTGAAAACTATAGAAAGCTTATGAAGGAAATTGAAGAAGATACAAAGAAATGGAAACACATTCTGTGCTCATGGATTGGAAGAATAAATATTGTTAAAATGTCAATATTACCCAAAGCTATCTACACATTCAATGCAATCCCAATCAAAATTGCACCAGCATTCTTCTCAAAGCTAGAACAAGCAATCCTAAAATTCATATGGAACCACAAAAGGCCCCAAATAGCCAAAATAATTTTGAAGAAGACTAAAGAAGGAGGCATCACAATCCCAGACTTTAGCCTCTACTACAAAGCTGTCATCATCAAGACAGCATGGTATTGGCACAAAAACAGACACAGAGACCAATGGAATAGAATAGAAACCCCAGAACTAGACCCACAAACGTATGGCCAACTAATCTTTGACAAAGCAGGAAAGAATATCCAATGGAAAAAAGACAGTCTCTTTAACAAATGGTGCCGGGAGAACTGGGCAGCAACATGCGGAAGGTTGAAACTAGACCACTTTCTTACACCATTCACAAAAATAAACTCAAAATGGATAAAGGACCTGAATGTGAGACAGGAAACTATCAAAACTCTACAGGAGAAAGCAGGAAAAGACCTCTCTGACCTCAGCCACAGCAATTTCTTACTTGACACATCCCTAAAGGCAAGGGAATTAAAAGCAAACATGAACTATTGGGACCTCATCAAGATAAAAAGTTTCTGCACTGCAAAGGAAACAATCAACAAAACTAAAAGGCAACCAACGGAATGGGAAAAGAGATTTGCAAATGATATATCAGACAAAGGGCTAGTATCAAAAATCTATAAAGAGCTCACCAAACTCCACACCCAAAAAACAAATAATCCAATGAAGAAATGGGCAGAAGACATGAATAGACACGTCTCTAAAGAAGACATCCAGATGGCCAACAGGCACATGAAAAGATGCTCAACGTCACTCCTCATCAGGGAAATACAAATCAAAACCACACTCAGATATCACCTCACCCCAGTCAGAGTGGCCAAAATGAACAAATCAGGAGACTATAGATGCTGGCGAGGATGTGGAGAAACAGGAACCCTCTTGCACTGTTGGTGGGAATGCAAACTGGTGCAGCCGCTCTGGAAAGCAGTGTGGAGGTTCCTCAAAAAATTAAAAATAGACTTACCCTATGACCCAGCAGTAGCACTGCTAGGAATTTATCCAAGGGATACAGGAGTATTGATGCATAGGGGCACTTGTACCCCAATGTTTATAGCAGCACTCTCAACAATAGCCAAATTGTGGAAAAAGCCTAAATGTCCATCAACTGATGAATGGATAAAGAAATTGTGGTTTATATACACAATGGAGTACTACGTGGCAATCAGAAAGAATGAAATATGGCCCTTTGTAGCAATGTGGATGTAACTGGAGAGTGTTATGCTAAGTGAAACAAGCCATACAGAGAAAGACAGATACCATATGTTTTCACTCTTATGTGGATCCTGAGAAACTTAACAGAAGACCATGGGGGAGGGGAAGGAAAAAAAAAAAGAGGTTAGAGTGGGAGAGAGCCAAAGCATAAGAGACTCTTAAAAACTGAGAACAAACTGAGGGTTGATGGGGGGTGGGAGGGAGGGGAGGGTAGGTGATGGGCATTGAAGAGGGCATCTTTTGGGATGAGCACTGGGTGTTGTATGGAAACCAATTTGACAATAAATTTCATATATTAAAATAAATAAATAAATAAATAAATAAATAAATAAATAAATAAATAAAATCCAACTAAAAAAAAAGTTGTGGTGTATATATATGCAATGGAATATTACTCAGCCATCAAAAAGAATGAAATCTTGCCATTTGCAATGATGTGGATGGAGCTGGAATGTATTATGGTAAGCAAAATAAGGTAAACAAAGAAAGACAACACCATATGACTTCACTCATATGTGGAATTTAAGAAACAAAACAAGTGAACATATGGGGCAGGAAATAAAGAGGAGAGAGGGAAACAAAACACAAGAGACTCTTAATGACAGAGAACAAACTGTGGGTTGATGGAGGGAAGTGGTGAGATAGGCTAGATGGGTGATGGGTACTAGGGAGGGCAGTTGTGATGAGCACCGGGTGTTGTAGTAAGTGATGAATCACTGAATTCTACTCCTGAAACCAATATTGCACTGTATGTTAACTAAAATTTATATTGAAAAAAAAAAAGTCTAGTGGCACATGGGTGGTTCAGTCAGTTAAGTATCTGACTTTGGCTCAGGTCATGATCTCACAGTTTGTGGGTTCAAGCCCCATGTTGGGCTCTGTGCTGACAGCTCAGAGCCTGGAGCCTACTTCAGATTCTGTGTCTCCCTCTCTCTCTGCCCCTCCTCTGCATATACTCTGTGTGTGTTTCTCTCTCAAAAATAAAGAAACATTTTTTAAAGGTCTGGAGAGAGTTGATATAAGTGGGGTACAGACCAACATTATGATGTCAAACATATGAATCAACTTATAGGGCACCTAAGTGGGGCAAAGGGACCTCAGGGAGCTATACCAAGGGACACCCAAGAAAGCACACTTTCTTATACCATCCTTATAATGCAGTGTCCTTATCCAATTAGTATTCCTCAAATCATTTGTGCCTCAGAAGCAAGCAATTGGCATGCATACGTAATTTCATCATTTTTTTTAAAAAAAAAAAGTTCAAACACAAACAATGAACATTAAAAAGTGTATTATAGGGGCACCTGGGTGGTGCAGTCGGTTAAGCGTCCGACTTCAGCCAGGTCACGATCTCGCGGTCCGTGAGTTCGAGCCCCACGTCAGGCTCTGGGCTGATGGCTCAGACCCTGGAGCTTGTTTCCGATTCTGTGTGTCCCTCTCTCTCTGCCCCTCCCCCGTTTATGCTCTGTCTCTCTCTGTCCCAAAAATAAATAAATGTTGAAAAAAAAAATTTTTTTTTTAAATAAAAAGTGTATTATAAAACTGGCACACCTGGATGTCTCAGTCAGTTGAGCACCCGACTCGATTTCAGCACAGGTCATGATCCCGTAGTCGTGGGATTGAACCCTGTGTCAGGCCCTATGCTGAGCATGGAGCCTGCTTGAGATTCTCTCTCTCTCTCCCCCTGTCCCCCCTCTCTATTCACATGCTCTATCTCTAAAATAAAAAATTTTTAATCTATTATAAAACCATTGACATGTCCAGGTAAGAGTAAACGAAGGGGGGAAAAACATTGGAAATAGAAGACAAATATAAGAAATATCATAAAGAGTTGGCAGGATCTGGCAACCCATTAGATGTGGGAGTTGAGAGAGAAGTCAAAGCCCAAAGGTTTGGGATGATGTTGATAATAGAATGGCAGTGTTTTTGTCAAAGAAGGAGGAGGTGGTGGTGGAGGTGGAGGAGAAGGGGAAGAACATTAGTTTCCAGAATGCAACCTATGTGGAGAAATATAGCAGACAGAAGCAAGGGACCTAAGAGAGTTTGGACTTGACTGCCTAGAATCTGCACCTTGAGGTGAATCTGGCACCACCCACCACATATCCTCTGCTATCTGAGATGACCCATGAATTCCCCAAAAAACATTTGTTTTTGGGGAATGATTCTGGATCTTTATAGCTTGTTTTAAACTTGCTTCCATTCAATCCTTTTTTGTTTGTTTTGAGCTGACCCTGATTCGGTTCTATTCTTCATTTATATTCCTTTTCCTAAGTAAGCACTTACCATTGATTTTTAGAGTCTCCAGTTTGACTCTTGACTCTTCTTAAAGAACTTAACTTGAAATAACTCTTAGAAGTTCTTGTTGCCTCAGTGATCCTCCTCTGACTACAGCTCCCATCCTGGCCCATTTTCAAGCACTCAACTTTGTCCATCAAAACAACCATAATGAAAGAATTTAGAAAGAGCTGGAGATGGCAATGTAGGAGTCATCTAAAAGCTGAAACTGTAGGCAGGAATGACAGTATCAGAGGAAAATTACAGAGATAAAAAAAATATATAACTTTAGAAAATACCCACTTTTAAGCATGAGAAGGAGAGCATGGAAAGAAGTCAGCACAAAAGGAACCACCAAGGGATAGTAAAGTGACCAGGATTTGGCAGGTCATGGAGTCTAAAGAAGGAAAGAACTTTAAGGAATAGAGAAGGACAGAAGTTGTGGAAGTCATGTACAAGAGATTAAGCTGTAAGAAAGTGAAGAGAGTATAAATACACTAAACTCTCAAGAATTCTGGAGTGAAAACAGTGTGAGAAATAGGACAAACACTTGTGGAGATGTCAGGCTCAAGAGAAGGATTTTTCTTTTCTGTGAATACAGAGGTTGAAGTATGTTTTCAGGGAAATGGTCATTGAAAAATAAAAGCTTAAAAATAAAACAAGAGAAAAGGAGTAACTGGTGGAACAGGCTCACAAGGCTGGCAAAGGTAAAGAAAGCAAAAATAGTCACAGCCATACAGTAAGAGGAAATAAAACAATGTGGCATCACAGAGATTGAAGAAAAAGAAATTCAAAAAAGGGTAAAGAAGCATGAATAGCTTCAAATGATAGGAAAAGATGAAGAAGGCAACCTGAGAAAGGACCCTTGGTTGCCTACTAAGAGACCAAACTGTCCCCTTGAAAGGAGATTTTTTTGGCTGGTTGTTGGAATAGAAGCAAGATTGCAAAAGGATAAGAAGTGAAAGGTAAGTGGGGCGCCTGGGTGACACAGTTGGTACAGTGTCTGGCTCTTGGTTTCGGCTCAGGTCATGATCTCACAGTTTCATTAAGTTTTGAGCCCCACATGGGGCTCCAAGCTGACAGTGGGGAGATTCTCTGTCTGAGAATCTTGGGATTGGGATTCTCTGCTTGGGATTTTCTGTCTCCCTCTCTCTCTGCCCCTCCCCGCCTTTCAAAATAAATAAATAAACTTAAAAAAAAAAAGAAGTGAAAGGTAAGAGGTAGAGGCAATAAATGTAGACCACTCTTTTCAGAAGTTTTATGGGGAAAAAAAAGAAGAAATATGGGTAATAATTCAAGAGATGCAAAATCAAAAGATATACACAAAATCAGGGGTACTGAGTGTGTTTTCAGAAGAGAGGAAGATACCCATAGAGAAGGAGAGACTAATTGTTGGTGTAAGGCATGAAGAAGTTAGAAAGAAATTGAACCCAGAGCATAGGCTAAATTCTTAGCTCTGGAGGAAGGATAAACAGCTTGCCTCTGAGAAAGAACAAAAAAAATTCAGTGAATGCATGTACTGAGATATTTTGAGAAAGGGAGTAACTTCAAACTTAGTCCAAATTCTCTCAAAGTCTTTATGAATGGTTGTCATTAACGAGTCAACTATGTCAAGTATAAATCATGCATAACAATCTTATGTTTCATTTGACTTTTTCATGTAAACGGTTTTATTTGAATTCTACTTTGTGTCTGGTGCCTTGTCTCTATGCTCTATTTGCATTGGATTGAGAAAGAATTATACACTTAACAATTTAAATTGAGAGGCTAGAGTCATAATGATGAAGTAAAAAAAAAATCACAAGATTTAGGGAATTACTCATTGAAGTAAACAAAGTCATAGGGAACAAAGGCTCTGCCTTCCTCCTGTCAAGAATAAAACAGAGGAATGATGAGGTTCTAGAATAAAAAGGAGAATATTTATGGTCACTGGTATAGCATTGCAGACCTGACTCCTAGTTTTAGAGATGCAAGTCAAAATCTTCTGTGCAGTGCCAGCCCAGGTAATGAGAGACCTAAGAGAAGTCAGAGAACGAAGAAGATAGCAAGTATGGTAAACAGATTTGTTCCACATAAAATCTTCTCTTTTTATAATCAGCTTTCCATATTCTGCAGAAAGCTAAAACGTCTGTTTCTCAGTCCCCTTGTGGTGACACAGACTCTGCCAATCAGATGCATATGCACAAGACTTATATTCAGAATTGACTTAAATGGAGAGAGAGACAGCACTTTAGATATAGCCAGCTGGTACTCATTAGCAGACACCATGTGACTATGAAATCAACAGTTCTCCAAGTGGTTTCCAGATTCCCCCACTCTCCAATGGTGTGTTCCTGGAGCCAACAGGCCTGCTAGAGGCTGAGGAGCATAATACTGGAGACAGAGACTGGGACAATGGCTTCCTTGGCAGGAGAGCTCTGCCACGATGTCCAGGGGTTCATTCTTGGAAGTCCAGTATAAAGCCTGCCCCTCCAGCTATTTCAGGGATTTTTGTAAGCATGTCAGTTTCTTTGTTATATCCCTTTCTGCAAGGTTTCTGTTTCTTTAAACTGGAGCCTAAATGATACAACAGGGCAGAAGTCAGCAAACTACAATTCTTGGACCTAAACTGGCCAGCCACTTGTGGTTTTTATGGCCCAGGAGCTATGCATAGTTTCCATATTTTTAAGTGACTACATTTTAAATTATTATATAAGCTATAGTTTCCAAATTTGTTAAATAAAATATTAGATGCTGAATTAGATTTGCATTTCAGATAAATGACAAATAATTTTTATGTATGCCCCAAATATTATAGAAGGCAATATTTATACTACCACATGATTTCACTCACATATGGAATTTAAGAAACAAAACAGATGAACATATGGGGGTGGGGGAAGAGAGAGGGAAATAAACCATGAAAGACTCTTAAAGATAGAGAACAAACTGAGGGATAGTGGAGGGAGGTGGGTGAGGGATGGGCTAGATGGGTGATGGGTATTAAGGAGGACACTTGTTGGGATGAGCCCCGGGTGTTGTATATAAATGATGAATCACTAAATTCTACTCCTGAAACCAATATTGCACTGTATGTTAAATAACTAGAATTTAAATTAAAATTTTTTAAAAATTTATTTGGCAACCCTAATGTAAGTACCTACATAAGATCCTTGGTTGCCTTTTGGCCTGCAAATTCTAAAAATTTTAATATGTGGTCTTTAAGAGGAAGACTTTAAAGGGATCTGTACACTTCTATAATAAATGACCTCTCTACACACACATTCCTGGTTGTCCAGGGCTGCTGAACTAATTTTGTTAGTTCAAGCAACATTTAATGAACATCTTAGTGCTTACTTGAAAGTAAACTGGAAAAACTTGTGACCAGAACAGCTTAGGGAGGCTCCTTTGTAAAGGATTCGGATACTGAACTGGTTGTTAAGCCTCAGTTAACAGGACTCACTAGCAGAAATCAAGATTCAAAAGATAGAAGGGGGCATTTCTCTCTGTGAGAAAGCATTCTGGTTCTAGTCTTGAGGGAACTAGAAACAGAATAGTCTCCAGAGCAGAAACATCTCTGATGTGCTATTTTATTTCATTCTGCCTGGATCTGGAAAGATGACCCAAGGCTACTCATATATCAGCAGGGGCCAGGGATCCATGTAGATCCACCATAAAGGGTGAAACAAAACATAGGAGTACAAAAACAATGGAAAGCAGTTCACGTGATGCGCCAATATTAAGGTATTAAGTTATTGTCCCTCAGCCCCAAACCCACCCTTCTTTACTCTGCCTTGTGATGCTGCATTTGGGACTCTACAAACCCTGTTTCTGCTTTGTTGGCTCCTTCCCTGGTCAGCTCCCCAAAGAGAGGCTATAAAGGAGATACAAAGCTGGAGGAGAAGGAAGAGACTTGTTCTTTGCCATCCACTTCCTGAAGACCTCCTGTGGATGGCAGCTCCTCCGAGCAATGCTTCTTTACCTTCCTGCAATAGCACCTGCATTGAGTGTACAACTTTTCCAGCATTCCCAAAACCAGCCTCAGAGATACTAGCACCATCCAGCTGGTACCTCTCCAGGGACTTTGAATTTCAGCTCTGTGGGGCCTCTTCTCTAAGTTACTAAAATTTAATGATTCCAACCATATTAAGCTAAAATTCCCTTTAAAAGAACTGGCTATGAGGAGCTTTGTTGACTGACAGCCTCAGCTGTGGCTTTCACTGCGGTCCCGTCGTCACAACTGAGCTGAAGTCAAACCCCTATTCCCCTCTGCCACTCTCCCCCAAGCCCTACTCAATCCCTGCTCATGCCTGGGCACAGTGTGCTAGCCCATTCCTATAGGATGTAGGACCCCACTAATGGGCAACTTTGACTAAGGACTCCATACCATCCTGGTTGGAACTTTTTTTAAACTGCTCCATTGCCTAAAGAATGTTCTGCCTTCCCTCTTTTTTTCACAGGTGGAATGTTCTGCCTTCCCTCTTTTTTTCAGGCAGTCGGAAGGCTATTTCTGCCTACTTCTGCTTGCTTCTCATTTATCCCTCACAGGTATTTCTCCCAATAAATCTCTTGTACACGGAATCTCATCTTTATGGCCGACTCTCCAATGAATAAACACAGAAGTAGTTGTAGTAGTCCAGGCAAGGGAGGATGCCAGCTGAGAGGAGGACATCAGAAGTAGACAGATGTGGTGTGTACTGACATGTATTGCAATGAAATAATGTACTGCACCTGCCTGCTGTGTGATTAGATGTTGGGAAAGGTGGAATGAGAGGATATTAAATTATATCAAATGGCATAGGACTGCAGTCTCTAGCTACTTTGTATATAACTGCCTCTTGTACTACAAAGCAAGGTTTCCTTGGGGATTCATAGAGGTAAATGCCTCATTTTATGATTTAAATCGTGATAGACAATGTTCCAAAAGGAAGCTGCATGAGAGATAGGCAGAGACTAAATAGCCAGTTACTATACTTATATTTCTCTCCCTCGCCTTTATCACGTGTTCTTCCTTCCTGATTTATTTTGTGTGTCTTCCATTTTATTTCTCTTGACTCCTTTTGCTCTTAGCAACACTTGTCATCAATGGTCTCTCATGGCTTCTTTAACCACTTGGCTTTTAGGACCCCACACACTCTGGGATCTCTTCCCACCACACTGGCAATGCCTTCTCAGTTTCTGTTGCTGGTTGTTCCTTCCCTGCTTGACCTTCCAATGTTGGAGTGCCCCTGGGCTCAACCCTCATGCTTCTCTTCCATTAATACTCATACCTCTCACCTCCTATATTATTTTAACCAGTCCTGGAACTTCAAACACCATGAATATTCTCATGACTCCCAAACTGACATATGGAACCCTGACTCCCAGACTTCTCCCTGAGCTGCAGGTTTGCTATCCAACTGCCAACTCAGTATCTTCACTTGAATATCTAATAGGCATTTCCAACATACCCAGAAGGAACTTTTGACTTCCCACTAACACTTCCCCAGATCCTTCTGCTATCCTCCTCTTTCCCCAGGTTCCCCATCTCATAAAAAGCAACTTCTAACAGCCAATGGATTCCTCTCTTCCATAACTGCTCCCCTTCCTTCTCTGTATACCTAACCATAAACAAATCTACCTGTCAGACCTACCCTCCCCTGGCACTTTGTATTCCCTTTACTAGTTTTCTTTTTCTTTCACTATGCATGCAAGCATATATACTTTTTGTTTACTTGTGTCAAAACAAAACAAAAAACAAGAACATAAGCCTGTCTCTTTGCTCACCACTCTTTCTCCAGGGCTAAGAACTGTACTTGACACATAGTAGGCATCATAAATACTTGTCAGATTGACAAATGTCTAAGGGAATAAATAAATGAATCAAGCAGAGTTCCCTAATGCCTTTAACATTACCTAGTTTTATCCTTTTAGGGCTTCCATTCTAAAAATCACTTCTTGCTTGGAAGTGTACGACTCACTAATAGAGCTCCAGGTCACTGAAGCTTTTAATATAACAGTAATTACTTTTAACTAACATTTTAAACTCCTATAGTTTTCATTTTATACTTCACAGGTATTATCTGCACAGTGAGCAAGTGAACAGATGCACCTCTAACTTTTCAGGATGCCCCACCCTTACCAAAGGCACGAACTCCCAGCCAGCATTTTCCCAATGAAATTCAAATCCAGATTTAAAAACAAAATTGGACATCATCTTTTCTCTTGCATTGCTCATCACTGTCTCATAAAAGCAGCCATCTCCCCATTTTCTTCTAATGGATTATTTGATGATTTCTGATCAGTGTTCTGCAAATTTTAATGTTGCCAATGTTATCAATTGTTATCTGACAGAATGCACCGGTCCTCATCCCTTAGTTCCACCCCAGAAACCACTACACTGCCCTTGAAAACACTTCTTGCCAGTACATTTGGCCCACACTAATGCACATTTGATTTTTAAAAGCAAAACTACTTTTACTGGCACCGGTAGCTCCCTAAGCAGATGAACCTAGAAGCTATGCCATGAACTGATTGTTTCAGAGACATTTTAAGGTAAGAAAGTCTGAAAGCAACATATAGAAGGGTCAGTATGCTTTTCTACCAACTGGTTTTCCTGAGAACATTTGGTCAAAAAGCCAATCTTTCTATTCCAAGTTTATGCGAGTTTCTGGGGGGGAAATAACCTTTATCACTGGGCTGTCAGAAAATCCTAGAACCTAAGGAAAAAGAAACCAGACCTGTAACCAAGAAAAATGCTTTTGAAGAAAAATGTATTGCTCCGTATTTTAAGTGGAAAGTATTCCTTGTGCTACAGAAAGCAATTTTCATGTTTAGCTGCTGCTGAAAATGATGGATGTTCTAAGCACTTATTTATTTTTTTAATACGAAATTGTCAAATTGGTTTCCATACAACACCCAGTGCTCATCCCAATAGGTGCCCTCCTCAATGCCCATCACCCCCCTCCCTCCCACACCCCATCAACCCTCAGTTTGTTCTCAGTTTTTAAGAGTCTCTTATGGTTTGTTTTCCTCCCTTGCTTAACTTTTTTTTTCCTTCCCCTCCCCCATGGTTCTCTGTTAAATTTCTCAGGATCCACAAAAGAGTGAAAACACTTTGTATCTGTTCCTCTCTATATGACTTATTTCACTTAGCATAACACTCTCCAGTTCCATCCACATTGCTACAAAAGGCCGTATTTCATTCTTTCTCATTGCCACATAGTATTCCATTGTGTATATAAACCACGATTTCTTTATCCATTCATCAGTTGATGGACATTTGGGATCTTTCCATAATTTAGCTGTTGTTGAAAGTGCTGCTATAAACACTGGGGTACAAGTGCCCCTATGCATCAGCACTGTATCTAACCACTTGTTTAAAATACAACTTCCTAAATTAATACACAAGACTGTGTCTTTTGTAAGAGCGATTTCTCCTGTTTCTCTCACACTTCCAAAAAACTTAACTCCCAAAAAGTAAATCCAGATATTACAAATATCAAATAAACTTGAAAGTAATATTATTCCTCAAGAGAAGAATATGAAAGGTTTCTTTTTTAAAAAAATGATATATTTCGTACATTAATTTCAGTTACATATTTGCCACAGAATAAAAAAACTGGGGCTGTGTCATCACAGTGTGTGAGATCTTTAACTTATTTTGGATAACTGAAGTAATTTATTTAAATGTTTGATTTTTGTGACAAAATTGTGTTTTATAACCTTGCTCAGTATCACTAGTTACTGAGTCTTTATTCTGGTTTTCTTCCTATGTGTTACATTTTCTTTATTATGGCATAGTCCTATTAAGCTTGCACCCTATAACTCCTTCTTTCACTCATTCAACAATCTTTTATTGAGCTTCTACGATATGCCAGGTACTATACTGGGTACTGGAAATATACTAGCAATCAATGCCTTGGGGTATTCACAGTCCAGCTGTTTTATGTCATAATGCCTAAAATTGTGCATCTTTGAGGAAAATTTTTAATTAAACACACATATTAGTTGTTGCCCTACTTGTTTCCTCCACCAGACTGGGAACTCTTGAAGGTAGAGATCATAAAGTTGTCCTCCTGGTTTCTCATAATCTGTCCTAGTGCCAGGTATCCAGTAGGTACCCAGTAAATACAGATCATGTCTTCTCATCCTAGACCTGATCAGTTCTAAATGTCTCAAGAATATCAGATAAAATACAATGGTAAAAATCAGTTTTGCTTCCCCTATTGGCATCTACAAATGCTTAAGGAGACTTAGGTCAAATTAGAAATCATCATGACCATTCTGAAATAAATTAATATATGAAATGGGGCTGGAGACTGACTTGGCCTGGAATGTTATATTTCTGAGAGTTACCTGACGGCTCATAAAACCAGGTTTTAGAGATACACTCATAGATATGTTATGGGTTTTCTAGGACTAGATAGCTGTCTATTATATCTCTAATGGACAAAAATTTGATCCAAAGCCCACATCCCCAAATCTTTGACCAAGGATTTACTACAGCACACGGTCCCTCAGTGAAAGAGACATCATTCATTCATCCAGTCATCAGATATTTACAGGGTGCTTACCATGTTCTGGAGAACAGACTGGAGTCTGCATTAGATACTGGTCATTACTCAGTGATTTGCACAATTCCAGGAGAAACTCCTCCTGTGCCTCCAGGGCATCATTTCCCCTTCAGCACGAGGCTCAGACAGCAGGCAAGCAGCCTGCCCATATTCAAATGCTGGCCTTGTAATTCTAGTTCATCTCCACTTTTGCTAGAGTAAGCCAACAGAGACCCAGATAAGAGAGCCATCCTGAAGCAAAGAGCTCAGCTAGCATGCTGAGTCAGTGTATACAACCAATTCCATTTCCCATTGGTCTCATCCTGATGCTGATTAGGAATTACAGAAGTTGGGTTATCCCTTAAACTGAAGACACCATAAAGTCTGGTATTTACCCACCAACATTATTGGAGGGAAAAGAATGAGAGCATGCACCTCATCAGAAAGTTTCTATAGAAAGGTTTTCCTGATGATCCCTTATTCCTCCCACCAAAAGCACTATGGGATTTCACTGAGAATTCCACTCTACCTCCTTTTTGGGCACTAGAATAAGGAAAGAGAAAAATCTTTAAACTTACACACCCAAACATCTATGCCCCATAGACACTGGACAGTAGGGCCAAAACTATTGTGCTCAGAGACTTTCCACCAGCCCAGGCCTGGTCCCAGTCTGCTGAGGCCGAGCCATAGTAGGCAGGCAGACATAAAGCATGCTGCCTCTTCTCCTACCCACCCCTTCCCCATAGAATTTCATTTCACTGGCACCACAGAGCAAGCCACCAGGTTTCCCATTAAGGGAATAGCAGTTAGGCTACATGCATATAGTGTCCTCACTTTCAAAAATCTACTAGGAATGTAATTACCACTTTCTCACAAACATACTTTGGTGTTAGAAAAAAAACAGAATCTTATTGTCTCATTCTTTAATCTGTTTAACTTTTCCTTCCCCATCTTTTGCCCCACTAGCCATGATGCCACAAGTCTTATCAATGTTTTCAAGTCAATGTTTCTTGCATTTCTTAAAAGGAAAGCCCCTTCATGTACTGCTGTGATTAACAGTAAATGGCAGTGTGTAGCTTCTCCATTTGATAAAAAGATGCTCTAGAATCATACGGTTTGGCAATCAACCATCAGGCAGAATAATTCCCTTTAGAAAATCAGCACAGTTTTGTTTTGTTTTGTTTTTCTTTCTTTTCCATCTTTCTCCTTAGACCACTTCTTTCATTTAACCATTATTGTTCTGGTTTGCAGTTCATGGTAATTGCTCCCAAAAGAATGGAAAATGTGTTACTTATGTCTCTTATCCATTACTTGGCATATTAGAGGGATTTTATGAATCCTCTGTCATAAGGACTTTTTGAAATTTTATTACTGAAAATCTATTTTCTACACACTTACCAAAGTAATTTAGAAATCCCAAAATCTCCGGGCATCTGGGTGACTCAGTGGATTAAGTGTCCCACTTCAGCTCAGGTCACAATCTCACAGTTAACGAGTTCAAGCCCCGCATCAGGCTCACTGCTGTCAGCCTAGAGCTCACTTCAGATCTTCTGTCCCCCCTCTCTCTGCCCCTCCACCAGTCATGCCATCTCCCTCTCAAAAATGAACAAAAAAAAAAAAAAGAGAGAGAGAATTCCCCAAATCTCAGCAGATTAGTCATGTACTCAAAAGTCACATAAAGCTTCAGAATGTATATTCTAGTACCTTTGATGAAAATGCTTCCTGGAAATCTATTTTCTTTAAATAACTCCTTCCCCAAAAGCCTAAGGTCTTTTTTTCTAGCTTCTACAGAAGTTTCTTTCCTCTTTCTTCAAGCAAGTAGGTCTAACATCTAGTCAGTACCCATAACCTTCCTTAGCATGTATTCTTTGGAAACACACCACTATTTCTGACTGGATTCAATCCTAACCAAACTAAAATCTTAATATTAAAAAATCAGAGTAGTTACATTGAGGACGACTTCATGTAAGACGCTTATAGTAAGTGGTCCCATTTTTTCTCCCCAAGATTCACATTACCTCTTTAACAGTAATTTTTTAAACTGTTTTGAAAATTTCAATGAACTCTTCACAAAAATGTAAAATTATCATACCTTTTCAAAAACTGCTAATGTTAATATTATCAATTTGAATTCAAAAGCCACTTATTGAATAGATATCACCTGATCCAAAATGTTTACATTATTACAGGCTACACTTTAGAATCATTATGGCTATAAGTTAATTGTTGAGAAAATAATTAAAGCCATTATTCCTACTAATAGCACACAGAATATAAAACTAACTTTAAGAGCTGGTTAATTACATAGAATTAGTAGTCAGATAAAGAACCTCAGGAAGAATTTTTGTCACCTCCACACACTTGCACAAAATGACTGTCCTCTCTCTTTTTTCTCCCCCCCCCCCCCTTTCTCCTTATTCTCTGGAATTACAGCTAGTTCAGTAGTTTTCAGACTTACAGATTTGGCCAACTAGAAAAATTATTTTTTGTTGAGAAAAAAAAATGTCATGGTTCTTTGTTCTTCTGTATGTGACACTTACTGACTCTTGTTTCAGACTCTTGAAGAATGATAGATAGCAAATTGCTTTGCAGGGTGGAGATGGCATCATCTCTCTCCTGACCAAAGGGCAGGCATGCTTATTGTCCATTATAAAAGATTCAAGTTCCATAAACTCAAGTCTCCTCTTTTCTCATGCTACTCACAGTGCATGTGCTAGTGCCATCTGGCCCTCTTTGTACTACCCTTAGGACTCAGGGAACAGATGCAAATATGCTGATGCCCATGCTGTTCATTGTGCCACAAAAATAAGTCTTTTGTCTCTAACTCAGGAGTCACTTATCTTCTGTCAGGATCCATGAAACTGTAATATATTAACTTTTTAGCTTGCAAGTATAGTAAAACTTCAGACCCTTCATAGTTCTTGATAGGTTTTTTTAATACTGACCCAAATAATTGCCAACTCTTTGTTTCTCTAAAATTCAACTTAAAAATACAAATTTCTACCATTTTCTATTACCATCTTTGTATCAAAGAAAGTATAAAAGATACAATCTCATAGTAAAGGACAGAGCAAGGAAATTTTGGTCAAGGACTAATAACGTCCCAGGCCAAAGACTTCCAGGTGTTTGGGGAACACACCCTACAAAGTGCTGCCTAAATTTCAACTCTGCATGGCCCTTAGGGATAGTGCTTCTGGAAGTCCAGAAGTTTGTGAAGTAAAATCTGTTACCTTACGTACAGTCAACCTGTGCAGCTCTCACCAGACACCTTCACATTCATGAAGGTAGTTTCTTGTAATAGTGAAGGAGGAAGACATGAAGACCACCCAAAACTCAGAAAGACACTGGCTTCCCTAAGGCTTAGGAGTCTCTGAGATGGACACTGAAGAGAAAAAAAAGCTGTGGGGATGGGGCCACCTGCTATCTGCTTTGTCTGCTGCAGTGGCAGGCGCAGGCAGTCATTCAGGGGAGCTGCAATGTCAGGTAGCAAAACCCCTCTGCTTCTTCCAAGTCTAACATTTGGTTACAAAAAAAGAAAATAGCATCTGGAAATACTTTTTTATTCTACTGGATGCTATTCCATACGGACGGTCACTTCAAATATACATTGAAAAGCCAAAGCTTAAATCTACATCAACATTAAGGAAGAAGGAAGAAAAATGAAAACTTGGCAGAATTTTTTTTCCTAAAATAAGCATTCTATATTCTAAATCCCTAGAAGGAACTTTGGAACTTGTCTCAGTTACTCCATCTCTCCAATTTGTATGAATTGGACTCAATGGCCCTTTGGAACCAGTTAAAGAGCTCCTCAAATCAAGCCAGTGTTCTTCAAATGTTGGCAAAGATGATATGGGATGAGAAATAAGGCAAAGCTTCCTGGGGGAAGTTCCGATTCTTCTTTATTTTCCTCTGTCTCTGCTCATAATTGTAAGGGATTAGAGTCCCTAATAATGAAAAATGTTAGGGAAAATACCCAACTATGATCATGATTACTAAAAACGGACTTGGAAATGCTTTTATCCCTGATGAATATGGATGTAAAAATTCTCAGTAAGATACTAGCAAATCAAATTCAACAGCATATAAAAAGAATTATTCACCATGATCAAGGGGGATTCATTCCTGGGCTGCAGGGCTGGTTCAGTATTTGCAAATCAATCAATGTAATACATCACATCAATAAAAGAAAAGATAAGAACCATTTAATCCTTGTCAATCAATGCAGAAAAAGCATTTGACAAAATTCAGCATCCTTTCTTCATAGAAACCCTTGAGAAAGTCGGGAGAGAAGGAACACACTTAAACACCATAAAAGCCATTTATGAAAAGCCCACAGCTACTATCATCCTCAATGGGGAAAAACTGAGAGCTTTCCCCCTGAGATCAGGAACATGACAGGGATGCCCACTCTCACCACTATTGTTTAACACAGTGTTGGAAATCCTAGCATCAGCAATCAGACCACAAAAGGAAATCAAAGGCATCAAAATTGGCAAAGATGAAGTCAAACTTTCGCTTTTAGCAGATGACATGATATCTACATAGAAAACCCAACAGACTCCACCAAAAGTCTGCTAGAACTGATACATGAATTCAGCAAAGTCGCAGGGTACAAAATCAATGTACAGAAATCAGTTGCATTTTTATACACCAATAATGAAGCAACAGAAAGAGAAATAAAGGAACCAATCCCATTCACTATTGCACCAAGAACCATAAAACACCTAGCAACAAACCTAACCAAAGATGTAAAAGATCTGCATGCTGAAAACTATAGAAAGCTTATGAAGGAAATTGAAGAAGATATAAAGAAATGGAAGAACATTCCATGCTCATGGATTGTAAGAATAAATATTGTTAAAATGTCAATACTACCCAAAGCAATCTACACATTCAATGCAATCCCAATCAAAATTGCACCACCATTCTTCTCAAAGCTAGAACAAACAATCCTAAAATTAGTATGCAATCAAAAAAAAAAAAAACCCGAATAGCCAAAGTAATATTGAAGAAGAAGACCAAAGCGGGAGGCATCACAATCCCAGACTTTAGTCTCTACTACAAAGCTGTAATCATCAAGACAGCATGGTATTGGCACAAAAACAGACACACAGACCAACAGAATAGAATAGAGACCCCAGAAATGGACCCACAAATGTATGGCCAACTAATCTTTGACAAAGGAGGAAAGAATATCCAATGGAAAAAAGTCAGTCTCTAACAAATGGTGCTGGGAGAACTGGGCAGCAACATGCAGAAGAATGAAACTAGACCACTTTCTCACACCATTCACAAAAATAAACTCAAAATGGATGGAAGGGCCTGAATGTGAGACAGGAAACCATCAAAACCCTAAAGGAGAAAGCGGTTTTTTCCCTCTTTGACTTCAGCCACAGCAATTTCTTACTGGATACATCTTCAAAGGCAAGGGAATTAAAAGCAAACATGAACTATTGGGACCTCATCAAGATAAAAAGCTTCTGCACTGCAAAGGAAACAATCAACAAAACTAAAAGGCAACCAACAGAATGGGAAAAGAGATTTGCAAATGACATATCAGACAATGGGCTAGTATCCAAAATCTATAAAGAACTCACCAAATTCCATGCCCAAAAAACAAATAATCCAGTGAAGAAATGGGCAGAAGACATGAATAGACACTTCTCTAAAGAAGACATCCAGATGGCCAACAGGCACATGAAAAGATTCTCAACGTCATTCCTCATCAGGGAAATAAAAATCAAAACCACACTGAGATATCACCTCATGCCAGTCACAGTGGCTAAAATGAACAAATGAGGAGACTATAGATGCTGGCGAGGATGTGGAGAAACAGGAACCCTCTTGTACTGTTGGTGGAAATGCAAACTGGTACAGCCACTCTGGAAAACAGTGTGGAGGTTCCTCAAAAAATTAAAAATTGATCTACCCTGTGACCCAGCAATAGCACTGCTAGGAATTTACCCAAGGGATACAGGAGTGCTGATGCATAGGGGCACATGTACCCCAATGTTTATAGCAGCACTTTCAACGATAGCCAAATTATGGAAAGAGCCTAAATGTCCATCAACTGAAGAATGGATAAGGAAGATGTGGTGTATATATACAACGGAATGGAAAAGAATGAAATCTGACCATTTGTAGCAACGTGGATGGAACTGGAGGGTATTATGTTAAGTGAAATAAGTCAGGCAGAGAAAGACCACTACCATATCTTTTTTTACTCTTATGTGGATCCTGAGAAACTTAAAAGAAGACCACGGGGAGGGGAAGGGGGAAAAAAGTTACAGGAGGGATGGAGGCAAACCATAAAAGACTCTTAAATCCTGAGAACAAACTGAGGGTTGATAGGAGTAGGGGAGAGGGGAAAGTGGGTGATGGGCATTGAGGAGGGCACCTGTTGGGATGAGCACTGGGTGTTGTATGGAAACCAATTTGACAATAAATTATATTTAAAAAAAAGAAAAGAAAATACTTTGTCAAAGCAGCTAACAGGATTTCAGAGTCTTCAGGCATAACACATATTAGTTCCCATTCCCTCAACACATCACATTTCTTGTCTTGTTAAAATAATTCTGAGCCCCATATAAACAATTCTTCTATAGCTCCATTCTAGACATAGACATCCTCCTGCCAGAGGATAAAGTCTTGCTGCAGAAGTACTGCTTTCCAGCAACTGGGATCAGTACCTCTTTCCCTCTAATTGTAGCTCATACACATGTGCTTTAAAAAAAATCTCTAGGAGGCTGGAAAAAGGACAAAATCTTTAGCCCTGCTTATGTAAAGAATAAACAAACTCTGTATTATAAAAATCTTGGCTGGTTAACTTGAAGGTAACTTCCTCTTTAAAAATCTCTCTTAAATTTACAAAAAAAAAAAAAAAGCTTCACTGGGTAAGGGAAGACCTTCTCCTCAAAGGTCCAAACTTCTCCAACATGGCTCTGTACAGAACACCCTTGGAACATGTACTCCTTCTGAACCTGGCCCCCACCTCCTCGCCCCTGATTCCAAGACTGTTCTCTCACCATAGGACCTTAGCACCTGCTGTCCCCTTTGAATAATACCTCATTGTGTTCACCTTCTTCTAAAAGTCTTCCCTAATGCCCAGGCTGGTTCCAGGTAGTTTCACTACCTGGAGCATCTTTGTGGCACGCATTTCCACCATAAGCGTTTTTGTTGTAGAACTAATTACCTGTAAGGCAATTTTGCCATAAAAGACAAAAAAAATAACTGGTTGACAGTTTACTGGTTTCAACTGGTTGACAGTTTGGTTTCATTTCTCCATTGATGCAGTACTCCCATTTTTATATTATTAAATCTTAGCCCTCATAATAGTCTATACAGTGGGACAGAGTTTTGAACCCACATTTTCCAAAGAACTTTGGAACATCTATCAAGGGATATGTGACGATATGCCAAGAAGAGTGTAGAAGGCTTTCACAATACAATATAAAGTTGAGTTACAAACATGCATCCTAGTATTTGGAAACTGATACCTCTTTTATTTTATTTTTTTAACATTTATTTATTATTATTTTTTAATTTTTTTCAACGTTTATTTATTTTTGGGACAGAGAGAGACAGAGCATGAACGGGGGAGGGGCAGAGAGAGAGGGAGACACAGAATCGGAAACAGGCTCCAGGCTCTGAGCCATCAGCCCAGAGCCTGACGCGGGGCTCGAACTCCCGGACCGCGAGATCGTGACCTGGCTGAAGTCGGACGCTTAACCGACTGCGCCAACCAGGCGCCCCAACATTTATTTATTCTTGAGAGACAGAGCAAGAGTCGGGGAGGGGCAGAGAGAGAGGGACACACAGAATCCGAAGCAGGCTCCAGGATCTGAGCTGTTAGCACAGAGCCCGATGCGGGGCTGGAACCCATGAACCATAATATCATGACCTTAGCTGAAGTAGGAGACTTAACCAACGGAGTCACCCAGGCACCCGACTGATATCTCTTTTAATGAAGGAAGAAATTTTAGCAAAAAAAGAAAAAGTGAGATGCTGAACAAGGAGACAAAGTAAAAAAAAAAATGTATATTATGAATGAAAGACATTGAAGACAAGTGCTTAGGAAGAATCCACAAAATAAAATCAGTTATTTGCACAGCACTGCCATGAATCTACACACATTTTAAGTGTCAAATATTTTGTATTTCACAGTCTTTTTAATTGTTTAATTTTTCATGTTTCATTATGTCCTTTTAATGAATGTTCCCCTTTTATTTTTTGTGATTTTTATCTTCTCAGCAAAACTGCCTTATAGCCAACTCGTTCTGCAGCAAAATGCAGCAAAAAATATCAGACATGGCCTGGACTCAGTGTACTCTAGAGCATATTAGAGCTCTTCTGTCACTACCTGTCATAAGTGTATGTTGTGTGCTGTAATGGCTGGTTGTCTTTCCTTAATTTCTTTCTAAACAGACCTCATTAAGGCTGGGGATTTTCCGGGAATTAATACAGTATGTGACACTCTGTAATCATAAAAGATATTTGTTGAAGTAATGAATGAGTAAATTTTTCAAACCTTGTTTTTGAAGCCAGGTTTCGAGCTGGCTTATTTCGAGCCAGATAATATAAACCTGCTTATAACTAGTTGAATATAGTTCTATTTATGTCTTGAGGAGCTACAAAATAACGAAGTCACATAGTAACCTTGCTGTACTTCAATGAAGAAACAAATGGTAGCTCAGAAAGTCATTTTTAATCAAAATAATCAGACTCTGATTTGATATAGCACATTACTGTCTAAGTTCAACACAGTATAGGAAGAGCAGTAAGGAACATCTTAGCATAGAATATTCTTTCTGTTGTGCAATAATATTTATTCTGAAGGGAAGAAGGACTTAATTCATTTATAAAGAGAAGATATTTACAAATATTTCCATAATATATCTTCATTAATCAGACTCTTCTTTCCAAAATATGAAAAGAATTTATTCATCTGTACTAAAGCAATATACATAATATATTCATCATTTTTTCTTAAAAAGTGACTTACTCCTCAAAGAAAATGCATTTAATTAGGTATATAATTCATTTTAAAGTGAAATCATATTTTAGAAAAAAGTCCATTTTAACCTAAAATAATAGTTTCAAAGCCATAAATATATTTAAATGATATTTTTTATTATTCTAAAGTGCTGACAGAAGTATTACGTTTGATAAAAGCAATATTCCTCATCATTTATTGTATATTTTGTGTTTGTAGTAGAAATAATCCAATTGTCCTAATTAGGACTGCTATAACAAATTACCATAGGCTAAGTGGCTTACAAACTTTAGAATTTATTTCTCACAGTTCTAGAGACCGGGAGTTCAAGACCAGGGTGCGGGGATGGTCAAGCTCTGGTGAGAGTGGTTTTCAGGTTGTAGATGCAGATTTGTCCTTCACACAGCTGAGCACAGTAAGTTCTCCCTTTACTCTTCATAAGGGCACTAGTCCATACACGGGGGTTCTGCCCTGTGACCTCATCTAATCCTAATCACCTCCCAAAAGTCACATCTCCTAATGCCATCATATTGCAGGGTGAGGTTTCAACACATGAATCTGGGGGTACACAACTCTTCTTTTAGTCCATAACAACAACTATTGAGACAAGAAACATACTTGAAACAATGAGTAACAATTAAAGGTGGTGGTGGTAGTGAAGATAACTGGTGGCATGGGGTTTCCTGGAATGAGTAATTAAGAAGGAAGATGAAATCTGGGACTTCACAGAGGAACTGGGGCTTTATTGAGATCAGATGACATCCAGTAAAGTGAGAAGAGGAAGAAAGTCCCTACAGGCAGTGGAAGCACAGAAAGTCCAACGGAAGCAGTGCGGGAACACCAGGAGGACTAACGAGGCCAAGCAACCCACCTGAGGGCAAAAGTGTTGGGAGTAAAAAGAAACTGGAAGCAAGCACCTGGGGCATTTGGGGTTCATCAGACAGGCATCTGCATTTTTTTTAAAGAGGAAGACATACATACGTCTTGAGTGTTTTGGAAAATTTCTTTCCCTGTGGTTCATAAGCAGATTGTAGATGGTAAAGACCTGGGGAAGAAAGTTGTTTTTCACAAGCATATTAGAAATGAAAAAGGAGAGGGCAAATGATGGAAACATCGTAAAGGATGTTGCTTAATAACTTAAGTAAGACTTAATAACTAAGCTGGGAGGAGGAGTCCAGAATGCCCAAATACCTACATTTCTACAACAGGCCATTGACTGATGCTCTCATTTCCACCCTTTCCAGCTGATTCTTACTAATCAAAATCCCCGCCCAGGCTCCCCATTACCCTCATGCCAAAGCACGAATCCCTGGCATGACCCTGAGTGATCCGTTCCATGTTTATCTCTGCAGCCTCATCTCTCCCACCTCACTTCCCACCTCAGAGAACTCCAGCCACATCTAGGTTCCCATACATGCAGTTTCCCCTGCCTGGAATTTCTGGAACTCATTCTTCCTTCCTGACTCAGCACCATTATCCCTCTGTGTCTCTCTCACACATGAACACACACCCCACTTCATTTGGCTAACTCCCACTAATCCTTGCTTTCTTAGTTTGAATGTCACTTCCTTATATAAACCTCTCTCTTACCAAACTAGGTAAGGTTGCCTGGTTATTTGATTCCACAACGCTCTGAATTTCTGCAAACTACCCATAACAATCATACTCACTTGTGCAATATCTGCCTCTCCACTAGACTCTAAGTTCCATGGGGGCAGAGATTTTGTCTGATTGACACTTCTACGCTTATATTCACAATACCCAATCCAGTGTCTTGAAATACAATTTGCATACCAAAAATGTTTATTATATAAATTAATGAGACCCTAAAATATTGAGTATTGTTGATTGAAATGAAGTTCTGACCACAACACTTCACCCAAAATTTAGATCTTGAGAGAAAAAGCCACCATACAAAAAAAAAAAATAAATTGGGGCACCTGGGTGGCTCAATCAGTTGAGCGGTTGAGCATTCGACTCTTGATCTTGACTCACGTCATGATCTCACAGTTCATTGGATGCAGCCCTGAGTCTGGCTTGGCACAGTAAGTGCAGAGCCTGCTTGGGATTGTCTCTCTCTCTCTCCCTCTGCCTCTCCCCAACTCGTATGCACACTCTTTCTTTCTCTCAAAATAAATAAACTTAAAAAAAAACACATATTACTTTAAAAATATGCAAATAAATAACTCCCAGCAGTTCTATACTGGTTTCTACCAGTATACAGTTATCTCCTTCCTTCAGCTTACCTACCCAGTATTTGATTGCCTTTGATTTATAATATTCATGAGTATTTTCCACCTATTACCACCTAAAGCCAAAGAAAATTACAGTTGCAAATCTATCCTCTATGTTATCTCCCCTAATTACCTACATATCAGATTATTTTGAACTATAAAAGATATAAAGTTGTAAAAGTTAAGTATTCTGCATTTTCAATATGCCAAAGGATATGTATAAGACATATTTTCTTCTTCCTATCCTGAGAGGATTTTTCTCATCTGCTATAATTCAACTTTAAATGCTATTCAAAGAACCACAAGAATGATTCAGCATCTAAATGGCACCCTGAAGTGGCCTCCGTCCTAATGTGGCAACATGCCCAATTTTTTATTTCCATTATCATGGAATTTCCTCTTTTTTATGAGGCATGTCCAGCTGGGGAAATTGGCAAAGGAAACAAAAAAATGTCCTTTCTCTTTGAATTCATTAAACCGGGCTCCAAACACACTAGGAGAATACTGATTGGAGTGTAAGCTGCTAGAAGACAGAGTGCTTTGTGCATGGTAGAAATTCAGTGAACTTCTTAACTTCAAAAATCTTATTAAATTGCCAACTTCAAAAAGCAATTCTCTGACTTAATGGAACACTCTCATATTCTGAACCCACCTAATTAATAAGAATTTACAAGACTTTAACTCTCAAAAAAGAGAGAGAGATTATCAAAAAGCAATTCAAAGATTAAAAAGGAAAACTTGAAGATAGCAGCTGAGGAAACGGGATCTTTCCACCAAACTCTCTGACGTTGAACTTGGAAAAGAGAATTATCATTACCATATTGGTACCACCATCATATAGTCGAGTTCTACTTCAGTTGTTTTACATGAATGGTTTGAGTCTTTCCTCCCTCAAGACCACCGTATCTGTACAAGCCAGGTGTGCTATAACCAATTCCTCTTCTTGAAGAAATGAGAATAAACTAAAACTGTTAGGTTATAGCAGAGTCTAAGAGTAAAGATTATGTAATACTAACAAAACCTGTTCTATTAAAAGTACAGCCAAGTTCTCTTTACCTGAAGTAGTCAAGAAACAGACATCTGGCTAATGAAGGATCCAGTTAAATCTACAAGTAACCAGAGACTACAAGTGCCGATTTAGAAAATAATATAATATGCTATAACAAAAATTATATTTAGTATATCCTAATCTATACTTGACCCAAATCCTCTCAGGATGTTTCCAGGCCCTGTGACCAACATTCGGAATGTCATTAGTCATTACTGTTTGCAAACCAGAAGCGTAAGAAGAGAGGAGTCAAGCTGCACCCACTCCAAAAGACATCTGGAGTGTTTTGTTATTGTTTAATCAGTCCCCGATCTTGATGGCAACTTACTTACTTATTTGTCTCTTTCTCACTTTTCAGATGACAGTGTAATGCCAATTTTGACTCCAAATTAAGTAGTCATGAAGTCAGGAAATACAGATTTTAATCCTGAGTCTGCCATTCCCTTTGTGAGCTGGAGCAGGTCAAATAAGCACTTTGTAAAATAAGGGGACTGTTAAAATAATTGATCAAGGCCCTTTCTACAATAAGAATCTAGGAGGGTAAGAACAGTCATTCTTAGAAAGTTCTGTTGGGGCGCCTGGGTGGCGCAGTCGGTGGAGCGTCCGACTTCAGCCAGGTCACGATCTCACGGTCTGTGAGTTCGAGCCCCGCGTCAGGCTCTGGGCTGATGGCTCGGAACCTGGAGCCTGTTTCCGATTCTGTGTCTCCCTCTCTCTCTGCCCCTCCCCGGTTCATGCTCTGTCTCTCTCTGTCCCAAAAATAAATAAACGTTGAAAAAAAAGAAAAAAGAAAAAAAAGAAAGTTCTGTTGAGAGAACATCATTAATGTAACAATGAAAAAAAAAAGTTTGCCTATTTACACCTAGAAAGTATAAAAGTCAATGAATGAACACAACTACCACTCTATTGAGGGAAGAGACATGAACTCTAGCAATGGAGTATTTACCTCTCCTGAAACTTCTCTTAGGAGGAAATCTGGTTGTAATATCTGATATATGAGAGTTAGGCTTTAAGATGGGCAAAGTCAAGGCTAAAGGAGGGCTTCAGAAAGAGTTCAGGATAGACTAGCACTATCTGATAGAAGTGGGAAGGATTAGCTAAGCCCCAGTGCTAGCTCCCTGGCTGTCTGGACTCAGGACTGACCCATCTTTCTGCCACCATTTTTTTTTTTTTTTTTTTTTTTTTGCTTCCAGTTCAGAACTTCTTAATTACCAACTGCATCCTGATATCTGACACTTAGATACCATTTACCAAGGCTGCAAGATTCTCACCCAAGCTCTCTTGGCTCCTTGACCTTCTAACTTATATTTCTGCCACTCCAACCATTTTCCACTTTCTTTTCCCAGAAGGCTTGACAGTTTTTACCAACCACCCTCTGCCACTAGGCTCCAGAGACAGGAAAGAAGCTAGGTGTGGAACATATTTTGAGCCAGTGTTTTAAACACTCTAAGTTAATTCATTCTTTCAACAAGCAATTATTAAGAGCCTACTGTGTGCCAGGCACTACAAATGAACAAGGAAATAGTAGGTAGGAACAGGTGCTAAGGTGAAATGACACACAGGGATAGTATAGGAATGTTAAAGACTACTTTAGGTTGATTGGTCAGGAAAAGTCTCACTGAGGAGGAGATATTTAAGCTAAGTCCTGAATGAGAGGAAGGAGGCAGCCATATAGAGAAATAGGAGTAAGGAGACAGACATTAATGGCAAAGGGAACTGCCGTGGCAAAGGCATTCTGACAGAAATTGTCAGAATTGACAGAAATTCTTGGTGAATTGAGGAACAGAAAGAACGATGTGGCCAAAACACAGGGAGAGAGCTGAAGTGAAGACAAGATGAAACTGGAAAGTTATGTTGAGGCAAAGAAGGGAAATCATTGTAGGCTGAAGTTAAGGAGGTTGGGTTTTACTCTGAGGGCAGTCATGTGACATGATATGATCTACTTTTTTTTATTTCAAGTTTTTATTTAAATTCTAGGTAGTTAACATATATGGTAAAATTGATTTCAGATGTAGAATTTAGTGATTTTGATATGGTATACATTTTAAAAGATTTTGATATGGTCTACATTTAAAAGATGGTTCCACAACAGTAGAATCCAGGAGGTCCATTACAAGCCCATGGCAATGATCCAGGTAAAATGTACTGGTAGTCTAGTCTAGGACAATAACCATGGAGATAGAAAAAAAGTGCATATCATTTGGAGGTAGAGGTTGCAAGACTAGACGAATGATTAGATATGGACAATAAGGGAAAGAGGAACCAAAGATGACCATAGGTTTTGGCAACTGAGTACACAGTCATGCCACTTACTAGGATGGGTAAATCTGTGATAAGTAGTGGTATTCTGGTAAATGTTTAAGAATCAGCTCTCAGGAGGAAAAATCCCTGATTTGTATTCAATTTCAGAATGTAAATATACCCACCATTGCCTAAGTCACTCTACAGGTATGACATAAGTAAGAGATGGTCCCAACTCTAGGCTTTCAGTACCTGGGAGATGGTGGTGTTAGCATATCATTGTTGTTAACAAGTTTTGAAGAGGTAAATAAAATCAAGAATTCTGCTGTAGTCTGGACTAAAGCTAAAAACCCTATTAAATATCCAGGAGTCAAGAAATTGATTGTACTTCTATATGAGAATTAAGTTGCATAGGGGCACTTGTATCCCAATGTTTATAGCAGCACTCTCAACAATAGCCAAATTATGGAAACAGCCTAAATGTCCATCAACTGATGAATGGATAAAGAAATTGTGGTTTATATACACAATGGAATACTACATGGCAATGAGAAAGAATGAAATATGGCCCTTTGTAGCAACGTGGATGGAACTGGAGAGTGTTATGCTAAGTGAAATAAGCCATACAGAGAAAGACAGATACCATATGTTGTCACTCTTATGTGGATCCTGAGAAACTTAACAGAAACCCATGGGGGAGGGGAAGGGAAGAAAAAAGAGGTTAGAGTGGGAGAGAGCCAAAGCATAAGAGACTCTTAAAAACTGAGAACAAGCTGAGGATTGATGGGGGGGTGGGAGGGAGGGGAGGGAGGGTGATGGGTATTGAGGAGGGCGCCTTTTGGGATGAGCACTGGGTGTTATATGGAAACCAATTTGACAATAAATTTCATATATTAAAAAAAAGAGAATTAAGTTGCATTTTTTGCAATCAAGGTGCCTAGACTGCAGTATCTTAATTCTCTTTAAAAATTTCTTCAATGATTTTTCTTTCTTCTCTCTCCTCTTTTTCTTCCGTATATGTGTTCATTTCTGTGTGTGTACCTCTCCATGTATGTGCACAAGTGCACATGTGTATAATAGTTTTCTACTGTTGCTATTACTAATTACCAAAAATGTAGTGGCTTAGTAAAAATTTATTACCTTTCAGTTTTATAGGTCAGAATACTGGCAGGGCTCTTACAGGGCTAAAATCAAGGTGTCACAGCAGGGCTACATTCCTTTCTGGAAGCTCTAAGGGAGAATCCATTCCCTTGCCTTTTCTAGTTTCAGAGACATCCTACATCCCTTGGCTCATGGTCTTCTTCCTCCATCTTCAAAGCCACAATAGTGGGTTGAGACTTTCTGATATTGCACTACTCCGACCTCCTCTTCTACTGCTCTCTTCCACTTTTAAGTACCCTTGTGATTACACTGGGCCAACCCAGATAATCCAAGATAATCTCCCTATTCTAAAGTCAGATATTAGCAACCTTATTTCCATCTGCAACTTAATTCCTCTAATCTAACATATTCACAAATTCTAGGAAATAGGATGTGGACATCTTTGGGTAGCCATTAGTCTACCTACTACAATATGTATGTATGTATATATTTATGTATGTATGTACATATACACACGCAAGAACTATTATGCATGTTTATGTTTGCATATCTGTACATATATGTCTATATACATATATAAAAACAAATGTGTATCCATATCTGCATATATTTCTATAACATACAAACTTACACATTTCTTCTACTAGAATTTTTGTCCAGGAAGGATTCTCTTCTACAGAAACAACTTGTATACTTCTTTTCTCAGTTCAGAAAGGCTGTAAAATCCATCATATTGCCCCTACCTTGTTTTCCAAGAAGCTCAAAGTTAAATTTAAATCTCAGATGCAATAATTTACTCACCCTAGATAATCACTATATCTATTTATCATCGTTTACTTAACTTCAGATCTGAATTTGAAAGTCTTTTTTATAATTGCACTGTATTATATTCATTCCATATTGGAAACCACCTCACATGCATTTTTTGGAAATAGAGTAAGTTAAAAATTATAAACAATAACAGGAATAACGGAAACCCCAGGAAAGCGAAATGATAGCATTATGCATTCCTTAGTTCCATGTAGACCACAACATTAAAAAACAAATCATGGAAAGCTAAAACCATACGGTAATAAGACTCCAAGTCCCTGAAAAGGGAAAGAACGTTCAAACTAGCTTTCCATTTTCCATCAAGCTCTGAAGCATTCCAAGAAAATCAAAATGTGATAATCCCAGTCAGATAGAGTATCCAAAAGAAAAAAGAAAGGAAACTTTCCAGGAAGAAATGGAGCCTGAGTGGCTGGATGCTCTCACTACATGGAAAGCTGTGAACTGCCCCAAGTCTTGCCACTCCCTAGACAGTCATCCATTCCTCATACTCCACCTGAGAGGCCCACAGGCATTTTAAAGGATTTTCGACGAGCCATTGAGCATGAAATACTTCACACACATGAAAAGCCCCAGGCCTCCTGAAATAGGTCTCCCTTTTCCTCCCCTGCATGTGGGTGATCCTGTTCCTCTGTGGGGACCCAGGGACCTGGCATGCATCAAGGAAAGGCATATAGCCAGAAGGGTCAGGAAGGAGGCTACAAATGTGTATGGAGAGAAGAAGCTCTGACTGCCACACTGGCCACCCAAGAGACCAGCTCACCTCCTTGCAAATGCCTCCTTTCAAACACAGGAGACAGAAGTGAATTCAAAATCTGGCACCAAAATCTACCAGCATGTGGGCAAGTCACTTAAGTTTCAGAAGCTGGTATCCTTGTCTCTAAACGTCCACCTCCCAGATTCGCCGTGATGGTGAAATGTCACAGGGCGTGTAAAGTGCCTGGCATACTCTCTGACGTGGTTACTGCTCCATAAATGTTAGCTACAGTATCGATGAAAATAACAACAAAAATTAATAATGCCCCATCTCCTATGCCAAAAACACAGTACATACTGGGGTAGTCCAACAGGATCTATTTGCATGCATTCTCAAAAACAAAGCTCTATAAAGAAATCTGGTTCACAGAAAACAAAATAGCAAACATTTCATCTGTAAACAGCCTGCAGCAAGAACGCCCATCATTTTTTGCATGGTGTACTCTGTACCTGTTATTGGACCAAGAAATTTTTATAAAGAACTTCACATAATCTTTAGAACTACTTAGACTTATTAGTTTTGAACCTGAAATTACTGATCTCAGTAAACTGAGGCCCAGAAGAGTTAAGTACTTACCTAAGACCACACAGTCAGTGAGGTGCATTTTGCTCCAGGACTGACTGTTTGAGGCTAGAGCTGATGCTATTGACTTTGTTGAGTTTACTACATCTCAAAGAGAAATGGAGAATCCTACCAAATTGCCAATCTTTTAAATGCTTGATTATATACTTGCCACAGGGTCTCTCCCCAGACTAGATCTCCCCTCACTGAATTCATGTTCCTTACCTTGCATCTCAAATTATGAGCCAAGCGCCTGTTTGTTTTACAGCTTCTGCAAGATCTTCAGCAGAATGCTCTGGGACCCAGCTCCAAAGTGTCTTCCTCTGTAAATTCAGTTTTCTTGATTCCCTGAGGTCGGCTGTTGGCAGGCAGCCCAACATCTGAATGATGAAGGCAGAGTCTTTTCAGTTCCTTTCTATGATGGCACCATTTTTCTCTGGCTCCTCCCTCCCTCCCAGAAAGCAACAACACTTTAACGTTGGCTAAGAACTTCAGATCAGCAATCAGGCAAACTTGGTTTCAAATCCTGGATCCAACATTTATTAAATGTGTGACTCTGAGGAAGTTATTATGTAACACCCACTTGTAGAATGTAAGTAATAACTATATTTATCATATTGATTTCTTGGAAATATTAGACAATTAAATAAAGATTAATGTATAGGCTTTAGCATAATACCTGCACAAAGTTAGCATTCAATGTATGTAAGACATTATTATAACTCATCACAATTTTAATGTTCGATGTCTACTTTCCTCACAGACTATAAGTGCCATACTTATTGTTGTGTCCCTAACCCCATCACAGTGAACACTTGTAGACTGAATGAAAGAATGCTGTGAATGAACCCTTTATCAGGCAGATCACAAGCTACACTCATACTCCCTCAACACTCCCCCAAGTGGTGATCTAATGAATTCCCCTACTTGGGGATTCCTAACCTTTGCCTCAAATGGGATACTTGAGGGAGCTACAGAGAGATGTAGAAATATTTTTTAGGAAGCTTTCTACATAAAATGCCGTATGAAACCTCTGCACTACGCTCTTTCAAAAACACTTAAAGATCAACGCTATTTATCTTGGCTTCTAGAGTCAGACTGCTGTTTCTTTGACAGTTATAGGACACAGACCCTGGGCCACATGGGACCCTGGTATATTCTGATTATGTAAGTATTTCCAAAGCCTTCCTTCCAAGGAGGCTTCCTTTCCAAGGGGGTTTTAGTATCTGCTTCCCTAGCCTCTGCTGTGTTGTGGCCACTGAGTAACCACTCTAGTGAGAGAAAATAAACCAGAAGAACAGAAAGAAGTGAAAAGAAGAGGAACAGCCAGTGTGGACTGAGTTTGGAAAGTGAATACTAGGAAGTTTTGAGAAAGGATTACAGGGGGCTGAAGTAGCTGCCAAACAGTAATGTTTGAGGTACTGTGAGATGGATGGAGAAAGTATTTTAAGATAGTTTTCTATGTGACAAATAAGATTCACCTTTAAATCTCTTCACTTGACTTTAGTACACATTTAAATAGCTTTTCAAGAATTTTTGAGATATCTAAGTTGTGTTTATTTTGAATATGAAATAAGAGTATCCAAAGGGGTCCTGCTTTCCTTAGCTTTCATACACACCTGGTCAATGAACATCTATTACTATAAACTGGACTTTGTGGATAGGATCATTTCTCTTTTTTCAACACCTTTAACCATACACATCTTCACACGGAGTCCTGTTTATTGACTTTCTCCTTCAAAGCTGCCCTTTGTATCCATATTTATTTATTGCAGCTGTATTACAAGGGCTACTTGAAGAAGCCAGTAGATTATATCATACAGCACAATTCCCCAAGGATCAATTCCTTTTTAAGGTCAAATTTCTAATAAAATTGCTTCCCATGCCTCCTTTTGCTGTGTTCTTGAATGAGTAGGCCATTGTTGGCCCACCCGATGTCCACAGAACAGTAAGGAGTGTGAAGTTTGTAAGACTGAATGCTTCTCTACTCTACCATCTACTAACAGTGCAAACTTAGTAAAATCACAGAAACTCTCTGTGCCTCTTAGTCTTTACTGTTGTTGTTTTTTTTTTTAATTTTGAAAAATCTGTATTGGATTTTAAATAATACATGCTTATGGTAAAAATCTCTAACAATGTGAAATTATATATAAAGTGAAACTCTATTCTCTTTCCATTTCTCACACACCCACTCTGATAGAAGCTACTCTATACGGTTATCTTTCCACAAATTTTCTACGCAAATGTGTGTGAAACAGTATTTAATTGTTATAAATAAAAATGTGTATTGGGGCGCCTGGGTGGCGCAGACGGTTAGGCGTCCGACTTCAGCCAGGTCACGATCTCGCGGTCCGTGAGTTCGAGCCCCGCGTCGGGCTCTGGGCTGATGGCTCAGAGCCTGGAGCCTGTTTCCGATTCTGTGTCTCCCTCTCTCTCTGCCCCTCCCCCGTTCATGCTCTGTCTCTCTCTGTCCCAAAAATAAATAAACGTTGAAAAAAAAATTTTTTTAAAAATTGTGTATTATATTACATAGCATGCAATTTTCTTAAAAACTAGAATATATATCATATGCTACAACTTATTTTTCTGTTTTCAAATAGAAACATTAATAGAAATAGAGTTTTTGTGAGTCTGAAGTGAAACAATATATGTGAAAACACTTTGATAATTACAAGATACTATGTAAAGATATGATATTATTGTTACAACAAAGAGCTCTTTGCTCTTTCTTCCTGAATTGTACTTAAGGTGACCAGCTTTCCTTTTTCCTCCTGTTTTCTTAAAAATAAACTTTTTCCTAAATTCAAAAAAAACACTATCTTTAAAATACATATATTTTATTATCTCTAAAATAATCACATATATTACAATCAATATGTGTCCTCACTTAACTTGGTAGTATTTTTTCCTACCTAAAGTGCCTCAGAATGATGGCATCCTAAATTTGATGAGTGTGTACATCTCTTCTTCCCTTATTCAATTTGACTACAAAATTGGCACCTTAGCTATACCACATCATTTCCCTATTCCTCAGCATCTTTGTCCGTTAAATAATAGAAGTGTTATTATGAACAAAGTAAATAGCACAGAGCATGGCTTATAATAGGTATTTATTAATTATAAATTTCATTCCTTCCTTTGCCCCTCTAAATTAAGTGCAAAATCCTCAGGCTGATATATAGAACTAATCAAATCACTGTAAGTCACATACTTCATTCACCCTTCAATCAATATGTACCTCCTGTTCCCCAAATCTACTCTATACTTCTTCCCAGTCCCATCCCCCCAAATCGTTGTCTATCAAAATCTCATTCACTTCAATGCCAACACACGCAGAATGTTTTCTGTTACTGTTGGTGAAGATGTGACCTCTTCCATCTTTGAGTCTCTACAGCACCTTATTTGTGCTAAGTCATGCTTTCTTTTATTTTCGTCTTATCCTCACCATCTACCTCCTAGAAATTCCTTTAGAACATACGAGTTTTTAACCTGTATACTCCATACACCCTATATCACATAAATTAAGTGTTCAGTAAACAACCTCTATATGGAAACGAAACTTCAATATTAATGTCTATGGTTATGAAGGATTGCTCCCAGGAAAAGCAAAATTTTCAGTATTTCAAACCTTACATAATTTCAAGTGTAATTTTTATTAGTCTGGAATTATATTTAAAGATAGCTTGTAGGTAAATATTCTCTTAACTTGTTCAAACCCTTTTTTAGGAAAAGGATTTTTAAACCCAGTTTTTATTTTATTTATTTCAAAGAAAAATACATGAGATTTTCCACATGTAAAATGAGATAAGTCAATTCATTAATTATAGTCAGTGCTTTGCCACTTCTCTGAAGACAAGTTACTTGAATATTTCTGAATGCGAATATCCATCTAATCTCATACACCCTAGAATGATAACCACAAATCTTGCCCTGTTTAAACAAAAGCTATGACTGTAATACCTAGAATTACATACATTCACTAGCTATTAAAAATAGAAATGCAGCCCATCAGCCTCCCTTATTCAATACTAGTGGGTTTTTACAGGAAGAGTTCTTTTTATAAATAATGACACATACTTATCTTGCTAAAGTTGTACAGAGAAACAGAGACCTCCAGTGGCTGAATGACTTTATATAGAGAAATGCAAAATGTGAACAGCATAAAGCAGATGGAAAAGGCATAATGGATTATTCACCTACGGGTTCTTCAGTCTAGCCTTTCTTTCCTGCCATGTATTTTAGTACTTCATCAATTCCCGTCCAAATGTCTAGGGAGAACTGTATTCTCAACATCACACTAGGAAATCATTTTCCCATCCAACAGAACTTGCTACTAGAAAGTTTACCTCATACTTATTTTAAATTATTTTTACTAAGTTATATTATATAAATTAATTTAAATCATTATGCCATCTAATTATTTTCTATGGCGTTTCCTAGTTAGTTTCACTGCTTATAAGCACTGATACTTAAATATACAAAAAATTCTCAATTGATCATTGTCATATAAACTACAAAAACTATATATATGTAAGAAGAAAAATACAGTCATGGACAAGTATGACAGCTTTTTAATAATGGAATTAATGCAGGAAAACAAGATTCTACCATAAAATATATTTCCTCAAACTAAATTTCATTACTTGTATTTATTACATAATTTCATTAAGCTTAAAAGAATTTCCAAAGAGTGATTAATAAAATACATGCTTTAATAAAGTCAAAACCACAAAAATTGCCTGAATATAAATAAATAAGGATATTTTTGAAGGGTTTTGGAATCTTTAGAGTTAATAAGTTCTCAATAGTATGTTAATCGTTTGTCCCAGGAGATAAAAAAAAAATCCATTGATTATCTTTTGTTCTATTTATAATATTAGCAGACCACATAGCTCCACTGATTCAGTGAACAAGGACTTGGCTAGGTGTTGAAGACATAAGGATGAATTCATTAATTTTTTAAATGATCAGAATCAGTTTTCATCAAACACTAAAGTAGAAATTGAGATTCATCACTCACTCAACAAAAGGAAACAATGTATGTCAAATGCCTATTAAGATAGCCCAGTTCTAGCTGAGAGGTTAAAATAAAGTTGAAGAGAATAATAAAGAATGCCTTCCAAAACAATTTCTTCAAAAATATTCACACAAGTTTCTTTCCCCAAATCCCCATGCATGAAGGTCTTCTCTCTAAACACAGCTTTGAGACCAAATGCACAGAACACAAAATAAAAAGAAGTTTGGTTAATGTAAGATATTATCTTAAACACACAGAATTATATATTTGAGAATATTTATACATAAGACCAAGACATCTGAGGACAAAGCTACTCAAGGCAGAGGCCATGTCCTTGCATTTACAGTGCCAGGCAAATGGTAGTCACTCAATAAATGTTCTGTCAGTGAACACCAGGAATAAAGTTACATCACCCATCTCCATCTTTCCCAAACATGTCAAATGGATGAGCCTGTTATCCTTTCCTCAAAGCAACAGAGAAATATAATTTTTGTCAATGAAATATCACATTCTATAAATCTGAATTGTAGTTGATGTCAACTACATTGGCTACTCAGTACAGGTGAACACTGTCAAAGCGTTAGAAAAGCCAATTCTTGATTCAGTGATGAAAACAAAGAAAGAGATGCCATGTTTTTAATCCCTCTACTTGATGATGACCAAAACAAGACTGCTCTCCAGTCTTCCCAGATTTCCTTCTTGCTTTTGTCCTCTAATGGAAATACTAAGAGCACTAAAGTAAGAAAAGACAAAACCACATGGGGGGGGGGGGGGGGCGGGTAATAAGAAGCCAAAATAACTCTTATTCTGCATAATCTATTTCTACACAGATGTGAATTTTCACCCAAATAACCAACCAATTCAACAGGCAGAATGGTCAAGTTCACTGTTGCAACAATAGGAAAGCATATTTTTCTAATGGAAAATAATCATAAGATTCAAATAACTCTCTAGTCATTTAGTGAGTTATGACCAGTGATTCAATCAAAATGTGGTTTTCCTAAAATATCTTATTGCTCTTGGGGCATCTGGGTGGCTCAGTCAGTTGAGCATCCATCTCTTGATTTCAGCTCATGTCATGATCCCCAGGGTCGTGGGATTGAGCCCCATGTCCCGCTGAGCATGGAACATACTTAAGATTCTCTCTCTCTCTCCCCTCTGCCCCTCTCCCCTGCTCACACTCTCTAAAATAAAAAAAATAAAAATAAAAATATCTTACTGCTCTTATTATGCCTCCTACTTCACTCTAAAGTTCTTTACAGCCATACAGATTTGCTGTTTTCCTGGATATTTGGAACTTAGTAAGGATGTTTCTGTCCTGTTATGTGATCTTAAAGTGACATATTTCTGGACTTGGTAAATGGTGAATGGGAACTTGATGTCCCATTTCTGAAGGACCAAGGTAGTAAATTGCTTTTCTTTTTCTTTTAATATCCTATATTTCATATTATATCCAATCTCTCTTGGCTATTTCTAGATCTTGATATTATAAAAATACAATGTGTCTAAAACTTCTCAATCATGACAATCATGACCTAAACATTTGGCTCATATGATATGGATGAAAAAAAATTGGGAGGCCAAAAAAGAAGATACATTTATAAGAAACTATTATCAAGGAAACATTATCATTATCAAGGAATAAATTTTACCTTCTATTCCAAAGCACCTTGATAAAAATGCCCTAGCTACCAATGTCACAAATACAAATTTTTTTCATTTGTGTGTGAAAGTACATGAAAGTAGGTAAGTAATATACACTAGGGGTTAAGAGTAAGGACCAGGAGATAGAGAGGTTTGTTCATTTACCAGTTGTGACTTTAGAGAAATTATTTAATCTCTTCATGCTCATCTGTCAAATGGCAGAATGAAACTACATACTTCATTAAAAAGATTAAATTAATATGATGCATATAAAGAACTTATTATGGTAAAGAACTTATTAGCATATAGTTATTAGTAAAGAACTTTATGCTTTACACACTACCTTTTTTAAAATTTTTTTAACTTTATGTTTTATTTTTTTTTAATTTACATCCAAATTAGCATGATTTGAATCAGTGAAGCAATGATTTCAGGAGTAGATTCATTTTTTTGATAGAGACAGACAGAGCATGAGTGGGGGAGGGGCAGAGAGAGAGGGAGACAGAGTCTGAAGTAGGCTCCAGGCTCTGAACTGACAGCACAGAGCCCGACACGGGCTTGAACTCATGGACCGTGAGATCACGACCTGAGCTGAAGTTGGACGCTTAACTAACTGAGCCACCCAGGTGCCCCAACACACTACCTTTTAAATTGTGCCTTTTTGGGCAAATTTTAAAGCAAGCTGCCTAGGTTAGGGAATGCATAATACACACTAAGAATGATCCAAACACCCCCCCTCCCCCAACACACAATAATCATTCAGAAAAAAAAAATCCAGAGGATTTGAAACCCAAATGGAAAAACATCACAATTCCATAGTCTTTTCCCCATTTTCCCATTCCCAGCCTTTTTCTTGGCTACTTTTCCCTTGGCCTCCAATGAGAAACAGTGTTCTGGGTCTCCTCCCACAACTCTGCTGAAAGAGAGAAAGATTTCTCTCTTCTTTCTTTCTTCAGCTCCTGCAATGTAGGTTCTTATGATCCAAATTTCATTCCATTTTCACCTCTTTCTAGAACTGTCTCTGTCTTGGACAATTTATTCAATCCCCTGTCTTCAGCTAACACTTCTTTTTTTTTTTTTTTTCAACGTTTATTTATTTTTTTGGGACAGAGAGAGACAGAGCATGAACGGGGGAGGGGCAGAGAGAGAGGGAGACACAGAATCGGAAACAGGCTCCAGGCTCTGAGCCATCAGCCCAGAGCCCGACGCGGGGCTCGAACTCACGGACCGCGAGATCGTGACCTGGCTGAAGTCGGTCGCTTAACCGACTGCGCCACCCAGGCGCCCCGTCAGCTAACACTTCTATGAAGGTGGTCTCCAAATCTGAAATGCAAGTCATGCTCTCTCTTCTAAATTTCAGTTCTGTTTGTCCAGATGCTTCCTAAAACTCTCCACATGTCCCATCTGCATTTCCCACTCAGTATATTTGCCTCCTTCTCCATCCAACCAGCTCCTCCCCTTGACTTTTCCATCTCTACTATGTGTGCCATCTTCCCAGGCACCAAGATTTACAATTTTGGCATCATCTCTCATTCTTTCTTTTCTTATCATGCATACTCAAGTCTTAGATGAATTCTACAAATTCTACTTCTGTGATATCTTTGTAAATAAGTCTCTCATCTTTGTTAGTATTTCCTCTGTCTTAATTTACTCCTTATTACCTATCATCCATAATATTGGTAAGGTCTCATATGGGCATCCTGCCCTCAAAATCTTCCCAATCCTAATCCATTTTACAGTATATTCTTCCTAGTCACCATTCTCATTGAGCTACTTACCTAGCTTATTACCTAGACCAATGTCTTTTCCCTAGCATTCTCAGACCTCTCTGATATGGCCCATATCCTATTTCTCCAACATTACTTCCCACATGCTAGTCTCTTTTATGTTTTTTTAATTTTTAAAACAAAGTTTATTGATGTGTAATTTACATATAGTAAAATTCACTCTTCTGTGCCATTCTATGAGTTTTGACAAAATAGAGCATATAGTTATAGTAATGGAACCTCTATCACAATTAAGATAGAGAACAATTCCATTACTTTAAGTAATTCCCTACTGTCTTTACAGTCAATTCTCTTCACCTGTTTCCAGCCTTTGACAACTACTGATCTCATTTTTTCCCTATAGTTTAAAATTTCTCAGATCATCTACATGGAATCATACAATGAATATACAGCTATTTCACTTGTAATGCAGTTTATCCATGTTGCTTCATTTATTTTTTTTATTTAAATCCAAGTTAGTTAACATATAGTGTAAAATGATTTCAGGAATAGGATTTAGTGGTTCATTGCTTACATATAACACCCAGTGCTCATCCCAACAAGTGTTGTCCTTATTGCTCATCACCCATTTAGCTCATCCCCCCACCCAACACCCCACCAGCAACCCTCAGTTTGTTTTCTGTATCTAAGAGTCTTTTAAGGTTTGACTCCCTCTCTGTTTTTATCTTATTTTTGCTTCCCTTCCCCTACGTTCATGTGCTTTGTTTCTTAAATTCCATATATGAGTGAAATCATATATTTGTCTTTCTCTGACTGACTTAATTCGCTTAACATAATACACTCTAGTTCAATCCACGTTGTTGCAAATGGTTAAGATTTCATTCTTTTTGAACACTGAGTAATATCCCACTGTGTATATATATATACCCCATCTTCTTTACCCATTCATCAGTTTATAGTCATCTGGGCTCTTTCCATAATTTGGCTATTGTTGATAACACTGCTATAAACATTGGAGTGCATATGCCCCTTCGAGTCGGTATTTTTGTATCCTTTGGATAAATACCTAGTAATGCAATAGCTGAGTCGTACAGTGTTTCTATTTTTAATTTTTTTAGCAATCTCCAATATGTTTCCCACAGTAGCTACACCAGTTGGCATTCCCACCAACAGCGCAAAAGTGTTCCCCTTTCTCCACATCATTGCCAACATTTGTTTCCTGAGTTACTTTCAGCTATTCTGACAGGTGTGAGGTATCTCATTGTGGTTTTGATTTCTATTTCCCTGATGATGAGTGATGCTGAGCATCTTTTCACGTGTCTGTTAGCCATCCCCCATGCTGTTCTTAATGACTCCTTTACTCCAGCCCAATTGAATTGCTTACTCATTGTGATACATACTTTGAGTATCCAACATTACAGTTTGTTCGTGTTTTCTTTTGCTTGAATCCTTTATCCTATCTCTAATGAGATCCTCACTTTCATCACACATACATGCAAGCAACTTTCATGTCCTCTGAATTTCCTAAACCATCCACAATATTTTTGCAATACTTATCATTTTATATTTTCTAATCTAATTATTTTAATGCATGTCTTATCATCCATATGAACTACAAATCAGTAACTACCAGGATCTATAAATAATGTAATTTTGTATCCAATATTATACAGGGTTTTACATATGCCATATTATCACCAACTTATTTTAATTGTCAAAATCACTTTGAAATGCCCTTCTTGACTTTAATTCTGTAAGAATAAATTTAATTGTTCAGGATCATATTCACCTTGGACAAGAGCATAGCATTATTGGAGTATATATGGTCTTTGCACCATCTACTGAAAATTCCTTAAAAATAAATAGACATTGGCCCCAAGATGCAGTCAGCAAAGCCAGTAGACACAAGTATAACTCAGTGACAAGATAACATAAGAATCAAAAAAATCCCACAATCATCTTTGCAAAAATCTTTCTTTGCAACTCACAGCTCCAAATGCAGCTTTATTAATGGGTGGCAGATGGGGGAAAAAGCAACACATCCTTTCAAAACATGTTGACTTAAGGGGTACCTGGGTGGCTCAGTTAGGCATCAGGCTTTGGCTCAGGTCATGATCTCACCGTTCAGGGGTTCAAGCCCCACATCGTGCTCTGGAGCCTGGAGCCTGATTCAGATTCTGTGTCTCCCTCTCTCTGCCCCTCCCTGGCTCATGCTGTTTCTTTGTCTCTCAAAAATAAATAAACATTAAAATTAAAAAAGAAAAAGCGTTGATTTAAGTTTATGTGATGCTGTTAGATTTTACCATTCTTAATTAAACTTGTATGCTGTGTGTTAAGTCATTTTCATTTCTGTTTAACCTCCTGTTTAAGGAGGTTTTGTTCCAACATCACATCAAAATCTAGAGGGATCACAAAACAGAGGATAAAGAACACTACTTTCTTTGCCTGTCTGGTTGCACTTGTAAAATCAGAGTCTGAGGTCTATTTAAGAACTCCCAAATGAGGAAGTTAAAAGGCAGTCCTTTCTAGGTGCCTCCCATGCATGCAGAGCTGAACTCCCAGTTCCCGTGCTCTGATAAATTACCTTACAAATTAGTGCAATCATCTCATCGTCATATTTGCAGGTTTTATTCCTTCTTTGGAACTTTCAGAGATTAAAAATAAATTTTAGTGTCTTCCAGCATAGTTTCCAAATTTACTGCTCTTGTTTCCTTCACATCTGACTCTAAACCAAGCCAAAGGCAGAGTACTCCCTCCCTGGTGATGTCCCTGATCATCCATCAAGCCTTGCTGATGCAATCCAGTGCCATAAGCTGTCTTCAGGGAGAAGGGGTGGCCAACAGACAGGAGTCCAGGAGTGAATGGAAGAACTGCGTCTTGTGTAAGGAACGTGCAAGGGCATGTTTGCCAGATCGCCTGGATGGTTTGAGTCTGCTCCTCAAGAAAAAGAATTCAAGTTCTGTTTTCACCCTTCCTTTCAACATGTGTTTTGAGGTTTTGGGGGTTTTTTGGTTTTGTTTGTTTTGGGGTGGTCTTTGGCACCTAAGTTTAATTTACATGTGCTTTTTAAGATCATGATTAAAAGTCCCCTCAAAAGATGTGGTCTACAGTAGGGAGAGTCTAATTTAGTTAACCTCTTTTCTCCCAATCCACACACACTATTTGCCCTCAACATAAAACTAAGCCACAGTCAAAACAAGCTTCTGTTTGATTTATATCAATAATTGTTCAATTTTCTATTTTACCTCTCCCAGTAAAAACTCAGCTCTAAAGTGAACCTTCTTGTATTTCCAACGCTCTAGCCTACCTATATACTGTTTATTAATTTTGCTTGCAAATTTCATATTTCAATAATGAAAATTAAATGCTATTTATAAAGAATATTTTATCATGTAAGATTTTATTTGCACATTTAGTATGTGTTGATTTTATTATTGTTGTAGGATTTCTTATTATAGACTACTAGCTTTGTAACTGGGAGCCCTATGAAAGCATTCCCCTTCATAGAGGAAACAAAGCATCCAGATAATCTGTGCAGGCATTCAAAAGATCATGCAATGCATATAACCTCTACTAGTTGTGCAGATTTTTGTCATACTGAACCTCACCCTTGGAAATAAGGAATAAGGAGGGGCCAATGATTTTCTGGAATAGCAAGAACTGGAGACCCCTTCCCTTCCCCCATCTTCCTTTCATAAAAGTCAAGGTAGATTTGCATGGCCTCAGGGGCAGTAATGAATAAGGCTCTTGGAATAGAGTTAAGATAAGGGTAGAAAGTGGAGGGGTAGTGAGCAAGGCCAAGGCCTAATCAGGGTGTCATCTGCACTTCCTGAGTCTCATGGCGGGGTGGCCATGAAAATGCACGTGGGGGACCTCCACCTACAGAAGTATAATCAGCAGAGGCCCCAGTGGCCCACTCTGAAATCCATCCCTGCATTTGTGCCAAGGCTATACCTCCCAATGGCTGTCCCCTGCTAATGACCTGTTTCTGGGAGACACAGGACTCGGTTTTGGCTGATTTTGGTTCAAGAACTCCCCTAAAGCTTTGCCAAACTTTCCTTATGACATACAGCATTAGAAGAGATTTGTGCCCAAACTTCTCTCCCTCTCTGTTTCACTTGGGATCAGACTAGCATCAAATTCTGATGACCCTCCCACTTCCGTCCTTTCATATAGGCATTTCTGCTTAATAAAATCCTTCGTGTTTAGTTCCATTTTGATGTCTACTTCTTGAGAGACCCAAACTAACATACAAGGTACAAACCCGAAGTTGTCTTTACTTACCCTTCTTAGAACCAGTGTCCTGAGAACTATTAGATTAAACCTTATAAAATTGCCAATATCCAACCATTTGTGACCTACAAAAATGACAATCTCATATAATCCAACCTAATTGTAGTGCAGAAAGTTGACAGGGCTAAAGTACTGGAAGCATAGCATTTCCTTGGGCTGGAAATAGGGCTCTGTACTCCCATTCTCAGAAGGGCTAGAGCTGGAAGAGTTATAGCCTAATCCCTGGGCTCAGGACAACTTTGCTACTTCCTGTTTCCCATGATTCTCTCAGGAGACAACGTAGCTGCTCTTAATCAGCCTAACCCACCAGGGAAAACTCCCTGTTTCCTTTAAGTCCAGCTCTCCATCTTGCTCACTGTAAGATGAAGGGCATCAAAAACTGTCCTAATTCTGCTCTCTTGGGTCAGCTTTTACCCATGGAAATGATGGAACATTGTTAGACTCTTGATATGCATCCTCAAATATATATTTTACTTTTCTATCAGCAATACATGAACATTCCCATTGGAGACATTAAATAATACTGAAGAAAGATATGGAAGATCATAGGACATTCTTAGTTTAGACATCTTTTCTGATGTGAAGTGACAACTGCTTATCTCATTTAAATCTGCATTCCCATATGAATATTTAACATTTTTCACCAAGTTTTTCAAATAATCTACATCTCTACTCTTCAATACAACTTCAGATTTCTTATTCTCAAACTCTCAAAGGTCATTTCTGTAATCTTTCTGAAAACTCTCTTCAATTACTTAAATACACAGCTTTTTAAATGGGGCTTTTAACCATTCTGCATCACTCAACTCATTTGCCTCAGCCTAAGCCTAAGTGTACAGTGAACTTTACATTAACATATGAACAGGTATACAGCTCTGTAGGTGTGTGTGTGTGTGCGCATGTGTGCGCGCGCACGCGTTTATCATCAAGGAACATCAGCAAGCTAATCTTTAATCTCTCAAATCATGATTAATTTAAATCACAACCTTAAGCTAACTCATGACTAAATTCATTTTCTTTCTCAAATTACAATTATTCTTATTGCTCCTCATATTTTCCAGTTTTCCTTAAGAGTTTCTTACGTCATTATTACTAATATGGTTTTAAAAAATCCCCAATATTAAGAATTAATAGACCATTTGATTCAAGTTGGTTTCTTAATATTTTCTCCATGATGATATATGTCTTGGTGTAGAAAATTTGATACAGTGGGGTTTTTTTAGATTAAGTAACCCAATTTATTTTCTCCAGACTGTGTATTGGAAGTTGGATGGAACACTATAAATTAGTGTGGGAAATAATTTTGCCAAATTTCATTCCCAATCAGTCTCCATCAAAATTTTATCTTGTTGGTATTTCAATATGTTTATGGGACTTTTAAGTTGTTAAATTTTTATTTATTTTAAAGTCTCGATGAGCATCCTGGATGCCAAATCACTTTTTTAAATTTTGATTATAGGAAATAAAATGAATTAAAAACACATGGAATTGATATTCTCTAAAATATATGTGTTTTTAAAGTTTGGAGAAAAAGGGTGAGAAGAGGTGCTTGGCAGAATGTTTGGATTTTAGTAAATCCAAAGTTTTTGAAAAATTGTTCCAGATGCTTGATAAACCCCTTAATGCCCCTAAGTTTCACCCAGGCCTGCTGTAAATGAAGATAATTATAAATAGCAATAGACTGAGATTAAGGTATCATGTAATAGATGCCCGAGGAATCAGAGTTAACTATGAACTGGATTAAACCACAGATAATAATGGACGTGGATATGTTGTAAACATTACAGAGAAGAGTATAGTTTTACACGATGCCTACAGGAAGGAAATAGGAAAATACAAACAGAACTATTTCACACATAAAAATCTGACAGCATCCTGGCATTTTATCCTGGCATTTAGAAGCTCTCATTATCTTGCCCAATGGTTCTTAAAGTAGGATGATAAATCTTCCATTGAGGACATTTGGAAACGTGTGGGCATTTTTGTTTGTCACAATGACTGGGAAGCGCTACTGGCTTTTATTATCCAGGGGCCAAGGACAATTAATATCCTGCAATCCCCATAAAATGAAGAACTGTTCATACAAGTAACCATTGTGTCCAACCAGGCTCACTCTCCATCTCAAACCTCTGAGTTCTAACCTCACCATCTTTCCTATCATCTCCCTCATATCACAGACACTTTGATTTAATTTTCTTCCACTGTTTCTTTACTTGTAATTGTTTACCTCTCCTCTTCAACGATGCACATTTACTATTTTCTTCACAAAGACTCTTGTCTGCCTCAAGTCCTTCCTCAAGGACCAACCTCCATGTTGAACTTTTATCTTCTCTTGAAGTCTTTTGATAGCCTCATTATTTCATATTTATTTCCCTGATTACATCTACCACAGGATAATTTGTGTACATAGAAGCTACTGTTAACCACAGCTGACCTTTTTTTTTTTAATCAAGATGTTTTGGGTTATGTACAGTCAGACATAGTTGAACCTGACAGAATTTTGTCACATGTACATACATGCACACATGTGTATGTACGTTGATTTAGATATGAACATAGATGCAGATATAGACAGAAGTATTAGATACAGTTTTCTAAGCAGAACACAAAACACTGTCTTCTCATTTAAGGATGACACTGTTTGAGTTCTTTGGCTAAAAGTCTGGGTGAGAATTTGACCTGTTGGTTCCATTCCTAGCTAATCATTTACTTCTGATTCTGGTAGTTTTACCTCTCACTAGTTGCACTATAGCACTAAGGAATCCTTAGAAGCTTAAAATGCAGCTGGGAAGAGTTAACTTGGCAAAATATAATCTAATACTTACGGGGGGAAATAATTCTTACAGACATTTGCTGGAAGATATAAACTATACATATGGACTGTGGTAATGCCTCAAGATGACTAAGGAGAGTTTTATCTTTCAAGCCAGTGAGAACTATATTCTGTGCTTCAGAATAGCCCTTTGCTGGCTTCATGTGAGAAGAGTTAGGAGCCCAGATGAAAAATGAACAACTTATACTTTAATTTAGGATTGGTATCATTTTGTGGTGATGTTTAATACAAGCAACCTTTGTCTTATGAACATGTGACTTTTGAATGACCTTGTCACTGGAGGCTGCCTGCCCTTCTGAGCACCTGCAAAGTGTCCCCTGGCCACTGCAGTGGCAGTCACCAAAAAGAACACACCCAGTTCCTTGTAGCTTCAGCACACCTATAGCCCTATAGTGCACACAGGTTTAAAAGCTCAAATGATTCAAGGTTTAATTCCAGAATGCAAAGGGGAGAGTGTATACTCGGTGGAAAAAGGAAGTTCTACCATTAACACTCTCTGTTGTCTGTGTGAAATAACTGACTATGGGAACTAGTAATAATCTTTTATTAATAAATACACCAAAAATAGTGCCATTGCTTTTTTATGATTATGAAAGCAACTCCTTCATTATTTTAAAATAAGAAATATATACAGATAACAACTACAAAATCATCTCTAATTCTACCACTTAATATTCTGGTGAACATTTGTCCAGATTTTATATTTGTACACACACACACACACACACACACACACGTTCCAAAATGGGATAATAAAGTAAACATATTGTCTTTAATATTGTTACTTAAGGGGTGCCTGTGTGGCTCAGTCAGTTAAGCATCTGACTCTTGATTGTGGCTCAGGTCATGACCTCAAGGTCATGATCTCATGGTCATGATCTCATGGTCATGATCTCATGGTCATGAGTTGGAGCCCCCCATCGGGCTCTGCACTGGGCATGGAGCCAGTTTAAGATTCTCCCCCCTTTATCTGTGCCTCTTTTCTGCCCATGTTCTTTCTCTAAATTATATGTGTGTATGTGTGTGTGTGTGTGTGTGTGTGTGTGTGTGTGTGTATATATATATATATATATATATATATATATATATATATAATATATTTATTTAGTAGTAGTTATTTAATATATTATAGACATGTTCCAGGCCAAACACAAATAAAAAAAGTAACTAAAATTTGTATGCAACTACAAAAGACCCCAAACAGCCAAAGTAATATTGAAGAAGACCAAAGTGGGAGGCATCACAATCCCAGACTTTAGTCTCTACTACAAAGCTGTAATCATCAAGACAGCATGGTATTGGCACAAAAACAGACACATAGACCAATGGAATAGAATAGAGACTCCAGAATTGGACACACAAAAGTATGGCCAACTAATCTTTGACAAAGTAGGAAAGAATAACCAATGGAAAAAAGACAGTCTCTTTAACAAATGGTGCTGGGAGAACTGGGCAGCAACATGCAGAATGAAACTAGACCACTTTCTACACCATTCACAAAAATAAACTCAAAATGAATGGAGAACCCGAATGTGAGGCAGGAAACCATCAAAACCCTAGAGGAGAAAGCAGGAAAAAAACCTCTCTGACCTCAGCCTCAGCAATTTCTTACTTGACCCATCTCCAAAGGCAAGGGAATTAAAAGCAAAAATGAACTATTGGGACCTCATCAAGATAAAAAGCTTCTGCACTGCAAAGGAAACAATCAACAAAACTAAAAGGCAACCAACAGAATGGGAAAAGAGATTTGCAAATGACATATCGGATAAAGGGCTAGTATCTAAAATCTATAAAGAACTCACCAAACTCCACGCCCCAAAAAACAAATAATCCAGTGAAGAAATGGGCAGAAGACATGAATAGACACTTCTCTAAAGAAGACATCCAGATGGCCAAAAGGCACAAGACATTCAACATCACTCCTCATCAGGGAAATACAAATCAAAACCACACTGAGGTATCACCTCACACCAGTCAGAGTGGCTAAAATGAACAAATGAGGAGACTATAGATGCTGGCGAGGATGTGGAGAAACGGGAACCCTCTTGCACTGTTGGTGGGAATGCAAACTGGTGCAGGTCCTCTGGAAAACAGTGTGGAGGTTCCTCAGAAAATTAAAAATAGATCTACCCTATGACCCAGCAATAGCACTGCTAGGAATTTACCCAAGGGATACAGGAGTACTGATGCATAGGGGCACATGTCCCCCAATGTTTATAGCAGCACTTTCAATGATAGCCAAATTATGGAAAGAGCCTAAATGTCCATCAACTGACAAATGGATAAAGAAGTTGTGGTTTCTATATGCAATGGAATACTACTTGGCAATGAGAAAGAATGATATATGGCCCTTTGTAGCAACGTGGATGGAACTGGAGAGTGTTATGCTAAGTGAAATAAGTCATACAGAGAAAGATACCATACGTTTTCACTTTTATGTGGATCCTGAGAAACTTAACAGAAGACCATGGGGGAGGGGAAGGGGAAAAAAAGTTACAGAGAGGGAAGGAGGCAAACCGTAAGAGACTCTTAAAAACTGAGAATAACTGAGGGTTGATAGGGGGTGGGAGGGAGGGGAAAGTGGGTGATGGGCCTTGAGGAGGGTACCTGTTGGGATGAGCACTGGGTGTTGTATGGAAACCAATCCGACAATAAATTTCATATAAAAAAAAGACTTGTCAAATTACGATGCTGTACTCCTCACACTAATGTAACATTGTGTGTCAACTATACTTCAATAGAATAAAAAAGTTTAGAGTGATATCATGAAGATGATAAAAAAAAACTCTTTAGTATTTCACTATATTAAATGCATCATGTTTTACTGAACATTGCTTTATTGTCTAACATTTAAATTTTTCTCAGTATTTCACTATTACATGCAACACTGTGATTAACATACTTATATACACATTTTGGACATTTTTTCTGATAATTTATTTCCAAGGAATAAATTGTAGGAGTGGAATTACTGAATCTTATTAGAGGAGAAAAATAATTTTTATTTACTCTGCCAAATTCGTCCCCTCTCCCAAAATACCATACCAATTTACTTTCCAACCAGAAACATCTTACATTCTGGGTTTAAAACTATTAATTTACATTCTTTTGGAACATAACATACTCCCAATTTTGAAGCTGCCTGTGTGAACATTTTAGCTGCTTAAAATTGTGATTCTTAAACTGTGTTCTGATTTGTTCTCTTAAGGACCAAGGACCTGGAAGAAGAGGACTGGGGAAGGGGAGGAGGGAGTCGGGTTTTTTTTTTTTCCCCTTTTTTAAGGTCTGAATTAAAACCGAGCTTCGGCTTTTTTGTATTCGTATACAATTGCTTCTGACAAAGATTTAACAAAAGAGTTTGGAATCTTTGGTTAAAAATACTTTTTCACACAGTGCCAAAGAGAAAAGGAGAATTATTATTCTACATTGCTGTCCAACAAATAGCTCTCAAAAGAGTAACACTTCACCATGGTTTTAGGATAAAAGAAAAATTGCTCTAAATGTGTCTGACTATACATTTGAACTGTCTTTAATGGGCTGTCATTTGTACAGACCACTGGATGCATATAAATAAAGGCAACTATCTGCAATTTAACCAGTAGTTAAATTTTATTAGTGAAAAAAAAAAGCACTGGGTTTATACACTAAGCAAATGAGACTATTTTAGCAGTTCTCACCAATGTAGTTTTGATAATATTAACAAGATAATGGAAAACATGAAACTGAATCGTTTCATTGCAAAGACATAAAAGACTATTACGATGAAATATTTTAAAGTATGACTTCCATAGAGATGAACACAAGAACAAGACAACAAAGGAAGGATCCATCTGCTTTATCAGAATACAGGAACAGGAACAAGCAGATTGGGTGGTAAGGAGCCTGAGAGAATAGACAGCACAGGAAAATCAAACAGAACTAAACACCCAAGCCATAAGACATGAGGTCATTCCTAGAGGTCTAATGGAAAACCAGGATCTCAGAGCATTAGATGCAGCACCAGGAACTGGAACATGGTCACACCACCACTCAATCTGCCACCTGCATGAGAGTCTAGCAGGGGACAGTCTCAGGAAGTCTGAAATGGGCACTCTGGGAAACATACGGACAGAGCTTGGAGAGAAGCACATTTTTAGGGACCATAAGGAACAACACTCTGCTTCCCGTTTAAGCTCTCCTTAATGTTTAGAGTCATGAAGAATTTGTTTGAAAAAGGAAAAGGAGAAAGTAGCCCCATTGTTGGAAAAGGCGGTATAAAAGAAACAGCTCTGTGGTCTCTAGACTGTGAAAATAGCCTTAGAAATATTTCACTTGTGTTCAGCAATGGAACATTCAACATAGCATAAAACATAATGTGATCATGTAACAGAACAGAACATAGAACTGAAATTCCTGTATTTGCCAAATCAAGACTCTAATTTAGTAAAACTATTCAAAAATCAACAGAGATTGAATCATCAGCCCCTATACAAAGTTGGCTCCAATGTCTGGCAACTCCTTACCCTCTCTAGATCTTAATTTTCTCACTATAAAACTAGAGAGTTGGATGTCTAAAAAAAACTTCCATCTCCATAATTATCTAATTCTACAATTCTTAGAATCAAATAAAGTAAAATTAGAAACTTTTTTTCCTCACAGAATTACTTTAAGCCCCATGAAAGGAAACGTGTTTCCCATATAGCTTCTGGAACTAGAATCAGTCCCAACTCTTTCCCCCACCCCTTAGACTCAGCCACCAGCAGCTGCCAAAGCTGCAGAAAGTGGCCTGGCTCCAAGGGGCTCTTTTCCTTCTAGCACAGAAGTAAGAATACTCAAGAGCATCTGGAAAGTCTGGTTAATGTTGCAGTCACTTCCCAGGGTCTCACGCTGCTTCCTCATGGTAGCTAATGATAGCAACAGAATAACATCCGGGATATTTTCCCCATCACATCCTGGACTTCACCTGCTCTAATGGTGTGACTGGGAAACGTTTGTTTCAGGACTTAAGTGGCAGGTGACAGGTGGTGATGCTGTTTACCACATACACATCTTTTAACAGCTAAAAAAAATTAATAATAATAATAATGCCTAAGCTCAATCCAGGAAGAAATGTTCAATGCTAACACTTCCTTTAAGAAAAGCAAACATTTGGTTAGCAATTGAATTATAAATGTGCCATCCACTCTGCATACATAAGCTTAGCAACTTGTAACATTTATTCAAACCAGTCTCTTGTAATCTTTCTGTAGACTACTGAAGAGATCCATTATCCTGAAAATTGAAAGTCATTGACTTAGAAATGATTCAATCGTCATGCCAGTCTAGGGAATCAAAAAGTAAGTCACTGGAGTGTTTGAGAAACACATTTTACTGGTTTGGAAAGCATTTAGATCACCACTGCCCCAAAAGTGATTTAAAGGGACTTCAGATCAATCCAGAAAAATGAAGGGGGTGCCTGGGTTGGATCCAGAAAATGCTTCCTACTGACTTTCTCATTATTTCTGCAAATCTGGCTATTAGCACATAAAATCATTTCTCAGCAAGGTTAGGAAGCAGGTGACATTTTAATACCACCCTTCTCCATCCTCCTTTCTCTGGGTTCCTTTTACTTTCTCTACCAGACTCTGCCCATGACATATCTTATGTTCCTCCCTCACTTGTAAAATATACAAGAAAGGATTTTATCAGCTCATTCACAAAAGGGGAGAAATCACAAGTGAGGCATAGTTGTTTCTCTGTTCCTTGCTGTCAATAGAAACAATAGCATAACCAAAGGATGAAGGACAAATGGTAGAAAGGTAGGCTTCAGCTAATCAAAAAAAGAAGAGAGCTGAAGCATACACTCTCAAGAATTTACAAATAATAACTATGTAAGTAATAATCTCCCTTTTTTTAAGTATAAAATGTTCTTGCTTAAGGTGTTTTCTCCCACAACTCTGCTGGAAAATCAGGGGACAGTGAGAGAAGTAACTTTAAAACCTAAAGTAATCATTTCACTACTAATGTTCCAAAAAATTTGACCACAGTATATCGTAAAGCAAAAATGTTTAAAGAAAAAAAGAGAAAGTTGAGTTCACCCACTATATCTACAATCTAGGGTCACTGGGAAATCTACTGAGGTTAGTAAATTTCCTTAAAACTCCAGAACAGTGACACAATGTTAAGAATGTAGTGACAATTAAATTACACTCATCATCTTATTTGCTCACACAGGAATAAATATTTTTCTCAAAAATTTTAATTGAATATAATGACCAAAAAGTTATTTTAGTACAAGAATTTTCAGAATGACTCTTTTCAAGGAAACAATTGCCAAGTACCTCACTACTAAGCTGGTGTGAGTCTGGTCTCCATAGAGCAGCAACTAAGTAATACAAATGAACACAACTGCCAAGTCACATGTCAGGCTTTATTCTCTGAGGAAAATACTTAATTTCATTGAACAGTCTTAAAGAGTTGCTTCAGTTTTTGTTATTTGTAGTCTTCTTTGGGTCCTTGTTTTCCATAATTATTCTTAAATTTCTTAGGGAACTCTTAATGATTTTTAGTGCATTAAAAAAAGTTGAAGGAAAATAAAAAAACAACTCTTTAATAAATAAACAAAGGAAATACAAAATAATTTTCCTCCATGTGTTTTACTAGAGTGTTTTATCTTATTTCCATAACCACTTATACAAGCAGTTGCCCCTTTGTCAACATACCTAAATTTATTCTTTTCAAGCAATGTTTTTATCCTTACAATCTGTCCAATAAGGGAGCTTATCTCAAAGGTACTTCACTTTGATTTTCCCTTTTTAAACAGTTATAAAAAGTTGCAAACTTAATTTTTATAAATTGATAGTGTTGTCTCATGGGCTCCCATCATCACGTTAGAGATGCTTTCCTCAAGACACCTAAAATATTTTAGATCAAGAAACACCTCTCCTTAAGAATGTGGCAAACCACTATTATTTTATAGGAAAATTAAATAACTGTTTCCAGCTAATAACATTTTAATTCCAATACTGTACAGAAATTCACTTCAATACTGAACATTTTAATGATTGCTTAGGATGTTGGGTAAAAGAAAGGCTTTGTTTAAACAAAACAGAGCAATCTCTAGGATTAAAAAAAAATGTTCTCATACCGTTTCCAACACCTATCTTTTTTTCACTTTTTGGCCCCATTCCATACAGCTTTACTACAGATGGTGAGGCCAGAGGGAAAATGCACGTCTTTGGTTTTGCATTTGCAAGAGAAATGTACCCAAGTTAAAACTTCTGTCTCTTCTGCTACATTACCCGAAGTGATCTTATCTTGACCCTAGAGCTAATGGCTCTTTTTTTAAAAAGGCAGATTTTTTAAAACTCATGTAATAGAGTTGGCATACAGAGAAAATTAACAAAGAGGAAGATGGAATCAACATGGATGGTAGAAACAAAGATCATCCAACTACTAAATAACATATCTAACATCGAACTAACACAACTACCAGAAGATTTCTAAAACAGTATGGTGACCCTGGCAGAAGTTATTTTAAGTGTACATATTGAATTATTTAATGCATAAATCACATCCCAGATTGTAATTTTAACTATTAAAAAAGTGCATATTTGACACATAAATAAATCCACTTTTATATTAACTGAATTTAACCTATACTGGACATGATTATTCTAATTATATTCCATTTCCCAATGCAATTATAAACCAGCACAAATTCTGGATAAACTAGTTTGTCAAAAACAAGGACAGGTTAGGTGCTGTAGCAGACATACTGCTCAGTGAGTTCTGGTTCCCTTCTGTTCCTGTGGTTGTACTTCCTGTCCCCTTGAAGCTTAGTGTGCCATGTGACTAGCTTTGGAAACCGCATTATTAATAGAAGAACTCCCCAGGTTTTCCCACCTGTAAAGATGGAATTCCAACAGTATGGGTTCCTGAGTGACTAAAATAAGTCCCTCCTCCCCCATCCCGCACTGGACATGCAGCTTGAGCAAGAAATAAACTTTGTTTTAACTGCTGAGATTGAGGGCTGTTTCTTACTATAGCATGATTGACCTCTACTGACTAATACAGAAAAATAAAATTAGTTAATAAAATTTGCCCTCTAGCATATTAATACATTTCTCCAGTAGTATAATAGTAGTAATTGTCATTTTGCTAGTGTTATCTGCTAAGACTACTTCTTTGTTAAAACTAATTGGTACTCTATGCAGTTTTTGTGACAGAATATTCAGTAATCAATGATGTTTTCGATAATAATTTACTTGCATACAGTATGCAATAAATGGATTTAAGAAGTTGTCTAACTAAAGGACAATGCTATTTATTTTGGCAAATATGCCCTGAACCTGGTCTTTAACTATAACTTATACAGAGTATAACTGGTTATATTCAAACTGATTTAATCTCAAGGAAAATCAACAACACATTTTATTTTAGCTACAATAATTAAAGCAGATGTGAATTATTTTCGGCCACAGAGAATCAATTTTGGAAGTGGACAACCCTGGTCCAAATCCTAATTTTGCCATTTACCCTATGCACAGCCTTGGACAAAATTACCTAACCAGACTGAATCTTGGCTGTCCCTTTTTTGAGATGCTCATCGCAAGAGGATATAAAAATAAAATGCTTTTAAATTATACATAAAGTGTTGAGTTCATTGCCTGACATACAGTATGCTCTTAATAATACTAGATCCTGCATCATTTGTCAAAAGTAGAATTTTGCTTGGAAATTTCAGTTTGTAATTTATAAAATAATTATGTGAATCTTTATGATTACATTCACAATTGCCAGTCCTATCATTGCCACTAATGAAATGGTCTTTAAATGCAGACAATAAGCAATATTATTCTTATAATAAGAAATTCATTTTATATTTTAACAAAATAATATTACATTCATAATTATAGAATTATCAATGTAACACATGTTTTCTGTTTGAATTCATTGACCAGAGAAAAAATATGGTCCCATTTAATAAGGAAGAAAAGGAATAACTTAAAAAAAAATTTACTTTCAAATGCATTAAAAGACTATTTGGATTCAACATAATTCTTACAAACAGAATTATGATGACATAGCCAAATGAATCCAAAACATGTGAATTAAATTTCTCTTAAAAAATTACATATGGTTTAAAAATAAATAAGGGAGGGAAAACTTGGTACAATGAGCTTGGACGTTATTAAATGTCAAATATTTTCAAATAATTTGTGACATTTGTAAACTTAGAAAGATTGTGTGCTCATCAAATAATATTTCCTTGGTGTTCACATACATGTTTAAATTACTTCATTTTTACTTCAATCTCAATAATTCCCATTTTATTTAAGCCTTGAGCCTTATACAATACAATTTTATAAATTTTTAATTCACTGATATTTTCAAATTTGGTTCTATGGCTATGAAAAGAAATTTAAAACTAGAGGTTTTTTTTTTCCTCATTTCAGTTAGCTAAACATGAAAAAATTCATCATCATAGAAAGTGCCACTAAAATAAACCTAATGACAACAAACAGAAAGAATGTTTTGGTTTGCAAAGAATTTGACTGAATGAAAGATCCCAACTGCATAGCCTAGAATCATGGCTAATGTTATGGCACCAAGACATTTCTTAGAATTAGTCCCAGTTTTACAATATACCCATCCCCCACCATCTGCCTCCAGCAGTCTTATCATAGTTGGCTGGTTTTCCAAACGTGAAGAGTTTTAGCCACATCATACTGATATTTCAAAATCTGAATAGTCAGTTCCATACTAAAACTATCAACTTGGGAAGCACTGGGCAGAAAATACATAGAGGCCTTAGTTTAAGATAGTTTTTTGAAGTTATCTTGATCTGTATAGGGTCAAGTTCCAGTTATGATTTGGAATCTCTAACATGTTCTGTGAGAAAAAGCTCACCTATAATGGTTCATGTCATTAACACATAGAAATGGTTAGTATATTGCAAAAACAGCTTTGATGACAATTGCTACTTCTGGCTCAGAAATAGATCTCAATCTCCCACCAGGGAACATAGCAGATATTAAGTGAGATATTCTGATTTTCCTGGAACCAATGTCAAGGCCCATAGCTAAGGACAATTGGTGCTGTCTACTCCTATCTTCCAGATTCTGCAAACCTATGATTTCCTTATAAGCCCTACTAAAAGATTAATTTAGAAATATGGTTTTACAATGAACCCCGACATTACACACACACTCACCAGAAAATACAAGAAGACAACTGAGAGATGAAGGTCAACTTGGCAGGGGCATGAGGAAGGGACAGGCCTGTATTTTTGGAATCCATTCTGTCCTATGACTGAGGGAAGCCAAATGTATCCCTTGTCCAAAGCAAAGGAAAAGAATTTAGATGTGAAGACAGGACCTCCAGTTGAATGCCTGGCCAGAAGCCTTGCCAAACAAGGGAAAAACAACATGAAAAGACAAAATGGAAGAGGAACGGGGCACCTCAAGTCTCTGTTCCAAAAAGATATGTTGTAGGTATTTCCATAGGCCCAGAAGTCTGAATGCTGGCCTTGGCAGGTAGATGAAGTTGAAGGCTACAGTCCTGTTGGCACCACTGTGGTGTAGAGGGGAAAAAAGGAAACACATGGTGCCTTCGTCTGGGGGTAATCCAAAAGGTGTGAATAAATCTCACTAGGAATCACCAGTGCCTAGAGGTGCTACTTGGAGGTGCACCTCAGAAACACCACCCATCCAAGCCCTTGGGCAATAAACTAAACAGCATCTAACTCAGGGGAGGAGCCAACCTCATCAAGTCAGAAGCCGTTTGCCATTTCAATAAAAAAGATTCAGATAGTAGACACTGGAATGAAACCAATATGATAATATCTAAAAGTGGCTGAGAAATTACGGAATCTGGCTTAAGATATTTTAACAGTTTCTAACTGGTGGGAAATGTGTATAGCACAGGATGGAGGGGAGGGGATGTTATTAGAAAAACAAAGTGGAAATGTTTCTGTTTATACCCAAATGAATCAGGATCCTCTAAAAAATATAATACTAATGGATTTGTCTTCATTTTCATGATTGACAATTGGGAAAAAAATATTTGATTCAGGAACACTCAAATATTAGGGTGCATTAAAATAACCTGGGGCTGGTTTTTAAATTGCAATTTCCCGGAGCACCTGGGTGACTCAGTCTGTTAAGTGTCTGACTCTTGATTTCGGCTCAGGTCATGATCTCACATTTTGTGGGTTCAAGCCCCGTGTCGGGCTCTGTGTTTACAGAGTGGAGCCTGAGATTCTCTGTCTCCCATTCTCTCTCAAAAAATAATAAATAAACTTAAAAAAAATAATAAATAAAAATAAATTGCAATCTTCCAGCTCCACCCTACACTAAGAGATCCAACGCAGTGAATCTGTGGCAACACCCCAAAATCTCCATTTTAACAACTTGATCATTCAATGCAATAAATTTCCCTCTAAATACTGATTTCACTGCATTCCACATATTTTGATAAATTATATTTTCATTTTTATTTAGTTCAAAAGATTTTTTGACTTACTTTGAGATATTTTTCTTTGGTGCATTTTTTTCTTTGGTATTATTTAGAAGTGCATTGTTTAATCTCCAACTATTTGAAGACTGCCCAGTTATCTTTCTGTTACCGATTTCTAGTTCAATACCATCATGGTCTGAGAATACACATTATATGATCTGTATTCCTTTAAATGTATTAAAGTATATTTTATGACATAGAATGCGATCTGTCTTGACAAATGTTCCATGTGAAACTAAGAAGAATATGTAATCTGTTGGATGAAATAATCTATAGAGGTCAATTATCTCTAGTTGATTGACAGTGTTGTTGAATTTAACTACGTCCTTACTGATTTTCTGTCTGCTGGAACTGTCCATCTCTGATAAAGGGGTGTTGAAGTCTCCAACTGTGATTATGAATAGTGGGTTCATCTATCTCTCTTTGCAGTTGTATCAGTTTTTGCCTCACATAGTTTGACACTCTGTTGTTAGACACATACAATTAAAGATTGTTATGTCTTTGTATGGAATTGACCCTTTTATCATTATGTGATACCCCTCTTTATCCCTGATAATGTTCCTTGCTCTTTAAGAAAATTTGATCATGATATTGTTAGTTCAGAGGATCACAGCTGAAAAAACATTGGGTGTATTAGTTTTGTTTTTTTTTTAATTTTTTTTTTCAACGTTTTTTAATTTATTTTTGGGACAGAGAGAGACAGAGCATGAACGGGGGAGGGGCAGAGAGAGGGAGACACAGAATCGGAAACAGGCTCCAGGCTCCGAGCCATCAGCCCAGAGGCTGACACGGGGCTGGAACTCACGGACCACGAGATCGTGACCTGGCTGAAGTCGGACGCTTAACCGACTGCGCCACCCAGGCGCCCCATAGTTTTCTATGGCTGCTGTAACAAACTACCACAAACTTACAAACTTAGGGGTACCTGGGTGACTCAGTCGGTTGAGTGTCTGACCGGCTCAGGTCATTATCTCGTGTTTGTGGGTTCAAGCCCCGCATTGGGCTCTGTGCTGACAGTTCAGAGCCTGGAGCCTGCTTTGGATCTGTGTCTTCCTCTCTTTCTGTCCCTCCCCTGCTCATGCTCTGTCTCTGTCTCAAAAACATTAAATATTAAAAAAAAAAAAACTTACAAACTTAAACAATCTTACAGTCCAATGTATGCTAAAATCAAGGTGTCTCCAAGGCTACATTCCCTTCTGGAGGCTGTAAGGGGGAATCCATTTGCTTGCCTTTTACAATTTCAGTGGTAGCTGGGAAGGGACACTCTGTCATCAGATTGAGCCCACCTTAGATAATTCAAAATCATCTCCTGCTCTCAAATTCCTTCATGTAATCACATCTGCAAAATCTCTTTGCCAAGTTAGATGATATATTTGCAGGTTTGAGGAATTAGGATGTGCATATTTTTGGGAGATGCCATTATTTTGCCTCCTATACCTTCTTAATCATGTTTGCTCTATGATTTAAAAAGCATTTTCAAAAGTATTTTAATAACCCTTGACCAATTTCCATGTGTGTCATCAGAGAAATAGCTCCAATTTCTCACCAAGGAAATTGGTGAGAATTATTTTTACATGGTAGTAGGATATTATAATAAATTTTGTTAATTTACAAAATTACATTTTTCTGTCTTTGAAGTTGGTCAGGGCTAGCCACAGTTAATGGAGTTCAAAACAGCTTCTGTTAGCAAGGGTTCTAATTCTGACAGAAAAGGTGAGTACTGCCTTGAGGAGGTTACTATTGATACCAAGAAAGTGTTGATTATTCAGGCCTGCAGTGGCCACCACTTGGTTGGCTGAGAGATCAGACAGAGAGAAACTAATCTAGGAGAACAAAAGAAGCCAGACCTGAAAAGCATCTGGAGAGCTTGAGGGAGGGAGTATGTTACAGGATACGGGAAACCATTTTGAGTCTCCCAGACAATCACCCTTTGTCTGAAAGTTTCCCTTGCACAGTTAAATACAGTTCTTAATAGAATCTTCACACTGTTGAGCAAACATGTACTGCAAAGTGAAAGAGCTGTTCATTCATTCAATAAGAATTTATCAAGTACTTGCATTTGTTAAGTATTTTGCATACGGAGGCAGTAAAGTAACTAAGTGTGGTATTTAGGGTCAGATTATCTGAGTTTAACTAGATTTCACCACTTACTAACGCAAGTTACCTCACTTCTCCATGCCTGGTATCACCATCTATAAAATGGGATAATAAAACGTACTTTATGGGATCAGTAAACAGAATGCTCGGAACTTGCTTGAGATAAAGCAAGTACTAAAAAATTTTTAGTTTTCATGACAGCTTCAATAACCTGCCAAGCACTGGGAACACAAACTAAGGAAAACAAATTCCTGTGCTTAAGTAACTCACAGTCTGGTAGGAGAGACAGATGATGGCAACAAAGGAGCCTATTAAGTAACATGTAAAGGTAGACCCAACATACCTTAGGAGCACATCAAACAGACACCCAACCCAGTGTAGGCAGTGGTCAGGGATGGCTTCTCAGACACCTGAGCCACATCTTAGAAAATGAGCCAAATAAAGAATTAAGGAAAGGGGTTTCCCAATGGGGACAGCATATGCAAAAGCAAAGAGGTGTGAGAGCAGGCTGCATTCAGGATGCTCTGAATAGGGCCCAGTGAGTATAGGACAAGCAGCAAGTTCAAGATGGATATTGAGGTTTGAAAGAACTTCATTCAGAGGGGAAAACAATTTGCCAGTGCCAGGCCAACTGTTATTAACACCAAAAAGAGAACAGCTGAGGAGTCCCCAGGTAAACTCAATTTCCTCTTCTTCTCATGAAGAAATCAAAGCTATATAATAACTGTGTGCATGTATGAGCACTTGTGTGTGAATGTGCCAGAAGAAGCAAGAGCTCTGGGGAGAAGGAGACTTTGTTTTCTGAAGCTTTAAGAACCACCTGTTTTGAGAAACAGACTGAACTGAATTCATGATACCTATAGTTTTTTTTCTCAAGACATATTAACATATTTAAGAAAGCATGAAAATTCAATAGAAATTTTAAAACAGAAACTTAATTTTATTTTATCACTCAGTTAATAAAATGCATCATACATGGAATAAGGTGTTAAAATTGAAGTTTCCTCTTCTCAGCTTCTGTGGAAGACCCAAAACCTAAAATAAAGGATGTCAAAGGCCCACATATCCTAGAAAAATGAGCCAGAATACCTATGGAGAAATTACAGTTAATTACAGTCCCCCAGTCTGCCCCACCCCAAATGTAGATCCTTAATTGGACACCCATATCAAGGGGGAGAGTCTTAAATATTGATACAGAGTTTGGAAATAAGAACTTTCTTTAAAAAAAAGAAAAAGTTGTCAATGTGTCATGGTCCTTTTCTTCTTCTTAGTTTCTCCTTTCCATAAGCCAAGTGAGGAAGGGGATCAGAGACTCATCCAGAAAAACTGACCTACCACCTCAGGGCTCCTTAATGCAGGAGTCATTGAACTAGCACGTGACAAACTACTAAAAATCCTAGTGCGAAAGTGGCTGGGGCAAATTGGTTCTCCTTGAAAGGGACTCTATCCAAAAGAACTAGCTGGAAGGGTAAGGTGATATCAAAGAAGAGTCCTTAAAGGATGGAGCACCAGAAGCCAGAGATGATTGTAAGCGGCCACGAAAAGGAGACATACACACCCTGTGAGGGAACGACTGGCAAGAGACCTCAGCAGCTAAAGTCTCGCAAGAAAGTCAGCATTTAGATACATGAAAGAGCAGAGAGCCCCATCAGATCACAACTGCACCAGTCCAGGAAGACCTTTCAGCCCTTTTCTTCCCCTCCTCCTCCAGCTCAACCATGGAGAACAACAGACCACATGGGAATCAGGTAAAAAGAGAAAAGCCAAGTGGGAAAACTGTGAAGAAGACATGGAGACTCCTGCTTCTGGCGAAGACATGGTAACAAGGGGCTGAATTTCTCCTCTCCCATGAAACAATTAAAAACCTTAACCAAATGTACAAAACTGGCTTCCAGACTTTGGACATTGGGCTGCAATGGACAGTAACCCCCAAGAAAAGGGTAAGGTGGCACCCCATGATGATGGCCCCATCTTGCTAACTGGAGGGTTAGCACAGTGCAGGGAGGGAGAACCCAGAAAGAGCCCAGCTGTTCACAAAGCTGAGAAGACACAGAGGGGTGCCTGGGAGGCCCTTTCACTATAGCCCATCAGCAGAGTGATGGAGAGGAGAGCACCACACAGACATGTCCAAGGCCTTCAATGAGTGCTGGTCGATGCGTGTGTGTTAGCAAACTACCCAAAGCACCATTCGAAGGAGCAGAGGGAAAAATCCCCAGGGCTCACACAAGGTCTGAAGTAATTTGTGCTACCACCAGCCAGAGTAAAAACATGGTAACTTACACAGGACTGAGTATCACTCAGAATGGGGTGGGGAGGGGAGGCAAAATCATCCCTAGACTAAAGGTTGAACTGACTCTGCCTACCAAAGCTTTGATCCTCAAAAGGATCAAAATGTTTCCAAGAAACAACTCTCACAATCCAAAGTGTGTTCAGAGATCAAGCAGCACCCAAATTCTCAGGCAAAGGGCTTTATTGGCCTCCTAAATAGCTAACCCTGTGTACCAAGCAACAGATTCACTTAGAGTACATTACTGTATTTGCTTTCATTTGGATTGCTTCAAGATGGATAAGGAATTACATCGTATCTATATTATCCCTGGTTTTTTTTTTTTCTTCCCTGTTTCCTTCTCTAGGTTTTAAAATGTGTGAACCATTTGGCCTCTATAATCAAGTAAAAGACTCTCTTCATTATTTCACAATAAGAAAAAGGAGAATTCAAACTTGGCTAGAGCTGATGAGTTGTTCTTTCCCCTCCTCTTTCCTTTAGCTGTGTACCTCCCAAGGCCACAGTAATACAAGGGACTTCTTACAGTGTAACTGAATGCTTGGGATGGGGGGAACAAGACACTTATTTCTCGTAACTTTCATCTGTATATAATTTAAAACTTACAAAAAAGTTGCAAGTATAGTTCAAAGGCTCCTATACATCTGTTGTAGACAGAATTATGTTTCCCAAAATTCACATGTTGAAGTATTAACCTCTAACCTGACTGTATTTGGATGCAGGGCCTGGAAGGGGGTAATTAAAGTTCAATGAGATCATAAGAGTGGAATGATAATCTAATAGGACCGAGATCTTTATAGGAAAAGGAAGAGACACCAGAGGTCTCTCTTTCTATGCACTCACAAAAGAAAGGCCATGTGAGGACACAGCAAGAAGTTGGCCATTTACAAACCAGGAAGAGAGGCCACACCAGACACCCCTCATGGCGCCTTGATCTTGGACTTACAGCTTCCAAAACTGAGAACATATCTGTCTGTCTCATGCAGGAACTCTGAGAGTTCGCCACAGGGATGAGTAAAATAATCTAGGACAAGGGTCAGTAAACTTTCCTTCAAGGGAACAGATAGTAAATATTTTAGGCTTTGCAAGTCACATATTGTTCTTGTCTGGTGGTGGTGATAATGGTGGTGGTTGTAGGAGTAGTATTCGACTCTTTAAATATGTAACAGCCATTCACAGCTCAAAGACCATATAAAAAATAGGCCAAGGGCCTATGGGTGGGTGAACCATTTCCAAATCATAAAGCCCTACAGGCATGAACCTGAACTAAATAACCACCCCCCCCCTTTGAATACCATGTTGTGCATGTGTCTGGCTAAGAGAGGGATTACCACCACTTCCCCACTTGATCACCTGTTTTGTTATGTTTATTTATTTTTAGGAGAGGGGGGGAGAGAGAGGGAGAGAGAGAGAGAGAGAGAGAGCATGAGTGAGCAGAGAGAGAGGGAGACACATAATCCGAAGCAAGATTCAGGCTCTGAATTATAAGCACAGAGCCCACGCCAGGCTTGAACCCACAAACCATGAGATTATGACCTGAGCTAAAGTCAAACATTTAACCGACTGAGCCACCCGGGTGCCCCAATCACCTGGCTTTCTACAGAGGAAACATGAGGAAGCGAGTATGGCCTCCCAGAGCATTTGCCACCTGACTTATGAGACTATTTACTGCTACTGCGTATCCCATTCCCTATGCCAACACAGAGGACAGACCACTGGGGTACACCCACCAAGACAATATGCAGAAGAGAGAAGAATCAGAACTTTTGTGTCTGAGCTCCTATTTCTAGGAATAAGTAAATTAGAATGGAAGTAGAATTGTGAAAATATATGTATGTGTTACCTTGAGTGAGGATGGATGGTTTTATAAATATATATCTGCCATTGTGGCATACTGATGGCAAAAGCTCTAGTAGCATCTGGGGCCATGAGAATGAGAGCCATACAAAGGACAGCAGACCTAAAGCGCCGAAATGAGTTTGGGTTTCTGAACTCAGAACATGGTGGAGCTGTGACAGCAGCTATAGTCAATCTGCTGCCAGTGGACTTGATTTTCTTGAGTTCAAGACAATGTTATCTTGTAATCTGGACACAAACAGTTGAGACTACCCCTGACGAATAGAGTTTGAAGAATCCAGAGTATCTTCCAAAGAACAAGCCATAATGCCTTTGTTCCTACAAAAATTCTTTTGATGGTGTAAACACATTTGTTAACAAGTCTTAAACAGGTACTACTGAGCGATAACTTGCTTTAAATTTGTAACAAGTTTTTCTAAAGGGGCTTTGAATGTTATTATTGTACTTACAGAATGTTATAGTAAATGCAGTGAGCTAGAAGTCTAGAGACCCAGGATTTAATCAAGTTCAGCCTCTTTAGCTGTGTGAACTTGAGCAGTTTGGTTTCTTTTATAATTGAGGCAGGTACACTAAACAGTATCAGTATGAAATGAATGATGGTGATTATCTAATGTGATCATCACAAGAGACTTGGAAGCAATAGCAGTGTATCAGGGTAAGGTACAAAACTCAGATAGAAATTACTGTCTTAAAACAATATTCTTGAACAGATACCACGTAACCTGTGTTTTGTGCAATCTGAATATGTACTTTTTACCACAATGGCCAACTAGGTTCAGAGAATCCAAGGCTTTATGAAAATGGTTCAAAAAAAAGGACTTAAGTGCAGCTTAACCCACTTGATGGAAAGTGCACTGTATACACTGTATTACAGTATTACTGTATTACAAAGTAGTTTATTCCTGATTACAAGCAACAGCAAAAAGAGTACACAGTAGATTCTGATATCCGCTTCCAAACTCCACTCTTGCCAGCATGGGCAGGGTCTGATTTCTGTTCTGATCCAACTGCAACACTCTTTCAGGCCCTGTTTAGCTGCTCCTCAGGTCTGCTTGCTTCTCATTCCATGTGGCCTGCACTAATCAGGTATTTTCTTTGCTGCCTAGATTGATTACTTTAGTGTACATCTGCAAATCCCTGACCTTCACTTTACATACCAAGTCCTCACCGAATCATTGTTTACTTGAGTATAGTCTACATCACGCTAGACACTGCTTTTCCTTGTTAAGTACCAATAGACTCTTTTTGCCTATCTCTGTCTGCCTCTCTTTCTCCCCTCATACTCTTTACCCCTGCATCTGTGACCAAGAGCACAATTAGTGGTCTTTGCCACAACATGTCCTCTATTGGGTTTCACTGATGGAAAGAATTATAAAGTTCACTTGTTTTGGTTGTGAGCAATCAGTTACTGATAGTGGTGTAAACGAAAACTATACTCCCCTCACTGCCTCCCACCACCACAACTGCTGTAAAACCACAAGGAACATTTCCCTGGGGGCACTAGTACAAAGGTATTACTGATTAACTGTTTCGTGATACATATCATATGACCCCTATCAGTACTGAACAACCAAGAATCATTTAAGTTTATTTGTATCCTAGGTCAAACCCTTCTCACTAGCTTATTCCTCTTGCTGAATATTCAAATAAATGTATAATGTTCTCTATTGTCTTCAAAGTCCCAGTGGCAAAGGTCTTGTTGTGACAGACGAAAGGGGAAAAGTTAAGCCACTTGTGTCTTTTCCTCTGATTTTACTAAGTAGATGAATTCCTCCCTAGCCTTATAATATTGATTTAAAACTGATAATATTGCTAGCACACTCCATCCATGGAACTCAAAATTGAATCACGATGGCCAAGATTTGTTCCCCTGAATCAGACTTGTAATTCATTCTAAAACTCATTTCACAATAAGAAAAAGATTAATCATCTCATAGTTTTTTTTTTTAAAAAGGCAACTGATGTAATCATTTAAAGTATGTTCAGCATATATTAAAAAAAACAGATGTTGAATATGATCTTTCAGGATAAATAAATGTCAAGAATATTCCTCTATAGTATTTGATAGCTATGGGAATTTTTAAAGCACATCATGTACTGTACTAATCTTAATCTACCATGTATGCTGAACTATCACCATTTGCCAATAAAGTACAGTTATTTACATTCGATGAGTTCCAATAACACATTAAGTTTCATCCTGCAATTTTCTAGATAGAGACTGTAAAATTAGACACTGTCTCTATTTCACAAAATGTAATCCAGTTTTTTTTTAATTTCTGCAAAGATAGAATTATAAATCTCAATAAGAGTAAAATAAAACTAAACTGGGTAATTACATAATAATATATATGTCTCAGTTTCCTACATAGCCTGCTAAACTTGGTATCCATTAGAAGAGTTTTACCTAAAAGATAGAAAAAAAATTAAAAGAGTTAAATTTTTCTTTCTTTTCTATTATAGAATTTCCTATCCATTAGGTAGCCTGGAGTATAATTAATATGTAATGTGCAGTGCAAGTGCATTGACTGCATGAAAGAGACTGAACCCATATTGCCTAAAATCTTACGTACAGAATGTTCAGTTGTCTGAACATTTAAAATATCTATTACCTCAAGCTACCTTAAAACACAGTAAATCTTGGGGCGCCTGGGTGGCTCAGTCGGTTAAGCGGCCAACTTCGGCTCAGGTCATGATCTCACACTCCGTGGGTTCGAGCCCCGCGTCGGGCTCTGTGCTGACAGCTCAGAGCCTGGAGCCTGTTTCAGATTCTGTGCCTCCTTCTCTCTCTGACCCTCCCCTGTTCATGCTCTGTCTGTCTCTGTCTCAAAAATAAATAGACATTTTAAAAAAATTTTTTTTTAAAGTAAATCTTATATATTCAAATTCAGTTAGTTACAAAATTAATAGAATATAATCAAAGATATCATGCCTGGATTACCACTGCTCAAGAAATTTTCCTCAAATGAATATAATCATAAAACTATATTTAATATTTTCTGATGAGTCTAATGGCAATTTGGTGTCTTAAAAATGGTTCAGTGTCATCATTCTGAAACTGATTATCACTGTATAGTACTCTACAACACACTGTGGTGCTATTAACATTTATGTTCAAAGTGTTAACTTAGATCTCTAATAAACAGAAATTATCATATCACCTCTGAAAGAGTAACAGTTTATTCTGATTAAGCATTGAAATTCCTCTGCTACATAAGGTGTACAACCTGAAGAGTGTCACTCATTACCTAACAGTGAGAGAAAGCCATGTAAATTACAAAATCGCTTTTTGGAACCCATCAGAGAGAGCCGACATTTCAGGACAACCAAGCAACTTAAAATCCCAGGAGGAAAGACCTTGCCAAGGAGAGGTGGGAGCAAGGATGGTCTCACCTATGGCAGAATACAGGAGGAAGATGAGGTTTCCATTCAAGTGGGTAGACAGAAAATAGCCAGCTTCCAATTAGAAGATGAATAAGTTCTGGGGATCAAATGCACAGCACTGTGATTATAGCTAACAATACTGTGCTGTGTACTTGCAAGTTGCTAAAGGGTGAATCTTAAATGTTCTCACCACAAAAAATAAATGCTAATTATGTGACATGTGGGAGGTATTAGCTAATACGTAACCCTATAACAATATTTAAGTGTATCAAATCAATACATTGTACACCTTAAACTTTCACAATGCTATATGTCAATTATATCTCAGTAAAGCCTAAAAAAAAAATTATACCTAAAAAAAAAAAAGGAAAAGGAAAGAAATCAGCCATCATTAGCATAAACTGTCATGATAGCAAAGCAAGCCACAAATACAAGGGAGTCCCCACACACTTGTAGGCTTTTTTTTTTTTGTCAGTCGTTCAATTCATACTCACAAGAAATACTAGAAGCAGGGAAAGAGAAGACTCCCTCTGTGGGATAGGCATAGAGAGAATCAGCCACCATTGTGGGAAGGCACAAAACCCAGCTCCTCTGCTTGGACCTTTCTCTTAAAAGACTGAAGCTTTGGGGAGGGGCAGTTAATGCTATTACCTACAGAACAGATGTGTTGTTTCCGGAAAGGATAGGAAAATATACCTCTATCCCTGGGGAGAGGGGCAGGAAACAGTCCTGAGCCCAGGATCCTGTGCCAGTACTATTAGAGGTCTCCTGCCACTTGGACTAGAGCAAGAAAACCTCCTGTACAACATCTGCTAAAGATACAGAAAATTGGCTCCTTGCCATGGGAAAGAGAAACAGTGAGAAAACTCCACCCCCAGAGTCCCAGGTTCAAGTGGCCTACCTAAGGCTGAGGCTGAGTCAGAACACTAAAGGACCCTCCTGCCCTGCTCCCCACCAGTCTAGGAAACACTGAGTAGCAAGCCATGGCAGTCTACCACTGTGGAAGGGTCAGGACCATGGTGAAAAGCCCATCTATGGTACAAAGAAGGACAGCGAAAAGCTAAGGTTTGAAGGCAAACATTGAGATACACCTTCAGCTAACTCAGATCTTCAACCTACGCACATCATTAGAGAAATCTGAAGAAATCTGAAGATAACCACAGCAACCATAAACCCTAAACCAAGTTTTTCTATATTAATTCCTATAATGAAATTAAATTAGAAACCAATAACAAATATATATGGGAGATCCCTGAATGCATGAAATTAAAACAACAAATTTCCACATAACCCATGAGTCAAAAAGAGGGTTACAAGAAAAACTAGAGAATGCGTTGTATTGAATAAAAATGAAAATATAGCATATAAAATTGGTGAGATGCTGTGAAAACAGTGTAGCTTTATAAAGATGAAAGATCACAAGCCAATATCTAAGCTCCCACATTAAAGTGTTTTAAAAGAACAAATTTAACCTATAGCAAGCAGAAGGAAGGAAATAACAAACAATGGATATCAATGAAATTAAAAACAGAAAAAAAATTATAGAGAAAATCAATGAAACCGCAACTGGTTTCTTAAAGAGATCAATAAAATTTATAAACCTCTCACCAGAATGACCAGGTTAAAAAAAGAAAAGACAAAGAAAAAAATATCATGAATGAAAGAAGACAGTTCACTATGGGCTCCACAAATATTTAAGGGATAATAGGGAATATTACAAAAAATTCTATGCCTATAAACTTAACAACTTACATGAAATGGATAAGTTTCTTAAAAAGACACAACTCACGAAGTTCACCTCAGAAAAATTTATATACCTTATAGGAGTTTATTAGTCCCATATCCACTAAAGAATTTGAAAGTACACATAAAAAGTTCCAAACAAAGACAACTTTCACTGGCAAATGCTATCAAACATTTAAGGAAGATATAAAATTATTGTTTAAAAGCTCATCCATATTACAAAGAGGAGGGAGCATTTGTCTACTCATTTTATGAGGCTAACATTACCCTGATAACAAACCCAGAAGAAATTATAAAAAAAAAATTATAGATGTCTATCTCTCTTTAACATAGATATAAAGATCTCAACAAATACTAGCAAATCAAATCCAGCAATATTTTAAAAACAAACTTCATGATCAAGTGAGGTACATCGACGGATTGTAATACTGGTTCAACATTTTAAAAAATCAAATTAGCCAATATAATTCACCATATCCACAGACTAAGAAGTAGAACCATATGTTCATCTAAATTGTCGCAGAAAAAGCATTTGACAAAATCCAACATATTTTTCTGATTAGAAAAAAAAAACTCTCAGCAAACTAGGAACAGAAAGAAACTTTCTTAACATGTAAGAGCATCTACAAAAATATCTACTGCAACATCATACTTAATGGTGGATGACACTGCTTCCTCCCTAAAATCAAGAACAAGGCAAGGATATCTATTCTCACCAATTATATTCAACATCACACTAGAGGTACCAGCCAATGCAAACAAGGCAAGAAAAAGAAACAAAAGTCCAATAAAAGGAAGAAATAAAACCATCTCTACTCAAAGGCTATATGGTTACCGTCTTAATCCATTCAGAGCTGCCATAACAAAATATCACAGATTGAGTGGCTTATAAGCAACAGAATTTTTTTTTTCATGGATCTAGAGGCTGGAATTCCAAGATCAAGGTGCTGGCATGGGCAGATGAGGGCCCTCTTCTGGGTCGCAGACTCCTCATTGTATCCTCACAGAGTGGAAAGGGCTAGAGATCTCTCTGGAGCCTCTTTTATAAGAGTAGTAATCCCACTAAGGAGGGTTCCAGCCTCATGACTTAAGCATCTCTCAATAGCCCCGTCTTCTTTTTTTTAAATTTTTTTTTAATGTTTAGTTATTTTTGAGACAGAGAGAGACAGAGCATGAATGGGGGAGGGGCAGAGAGAGAGGGAGACACAGATCGGAAGCAGGCTCCAGGCTCTGAGCCATCAGCCCAGAGCCCGACGCGGGGCTCGAACTCACAAACCATGAGATCGTGACCTGAGCTGAAGTCGGATGCTCAACCGACTGAGCCACCCAGGTGCCCCATAACCCCGTCTTCTAATACCATCATAGTTGGGGGTTAGGATTCCAGCATATGGGGCAGGGGGTGGGAGGGACACAATCATCCCTAATTTGTAGTAATTATCTACAAAGAAAATCCCAATGAATCTCCAAAAACTGCTATAAGTAATAAATGAGTTTAGGAAGTTTAGAGGATACAAAAATTCAACTGTATTTCTACATATTAGGAAATAACCATTGGAAATTAAACTTTCAAAAAGGTATCATATATAATAACACCAAAAAACATAAAATACTCAGGTATAAACCTCACAAAATAAATGTAAGATTTATATGGTGAAAACCACAAAACACTGATAAATTAAAGAAGACCCATATGAAGGGAGAGATGTATTGGGTTCATGGTTTGGATGACTCAATACTGTAAAGATGTAAATTTTCTCTAAAGTGATCTATAGATTCAATGCAATTCTAATCAAATCTCAGCAGAGTATTTTTATACAAATTGACAAGTTGATTTTTAAATGTATATTGAAATGCAAATATAGGAAAAACCTGGAATATAGTCCATTGATTTTTGACAGATCCAAAGACAATTCAATGAAGAAAGGAAAATTTTTTTCAGCAGATGGTAACTTGAAAAATCATATACAACTGGATATTGAATATCCACATGCAGAAGAAGAAGAAGAAGAAGAAGAAGAAGAAGAAGAAGAAGAAGAAAAAGAAAGAAAGAAAGAAAGAAAGAAAGAAAGAAAGAAAGAAAGAAAAGACAAGACCACAACCTTTGACTCACACTTCATATCTTATATAAAACTTAACTCAAAATGGATCATGGACTTAAATGTAAAACCTAAAATTACAGAACAACAGGATAAAAATTTTGTGACATCAGGAAGAGTCCTTAGATACAACACCAAAAGCATGATCCGTAAAGAAAAATTGATAAATCAGACTTCATCCAAATTAAAAATATCTGCTCTTCAAAAGATACTGCTGAAAGAATGAAAACTATAGGAACAGAAAACAGATCAAAGCTTGCCAAGGGCTGAGAGTAGGGGAAAGGATTGGCTACAAGGGGCCTGAGGGAATTTTGAGGGTGTTGGAAATGTTCTATAGCTTAATTTGGTGGTGGATATATGGCTGTATGCATTTGTCAAAAGTCTTAGAACTGTATACCTAAGAAAAGTGAATTTTACTATATGTAAATTATGCATCAATAAAATGGCATATATATGTATATATAAGATGCTAATATACTTCACTACCCTTGTGTTTTATTGAGATGATCCAGAAGAGTACTTTTTTCTCTTTAAGAAAATCAACAAGAACAGCAAGGTTTTGGCAAAGTTTCAACAAGTAGACCAATGGAACAGAATAGAGAATCACAAAAAAGACCCTCACATATATGGAAACACAACTGATGACAAAGTTCACACTGTAGTGCAGTACACAAAGCCTTTTCTTATGAATAGTTTAGCTATAATCTGATACAGTCATAATCTTTATGAATGGGATAGTGCCTGATATTTCTGGCAATCTGATATAGTGGGGAAAAGTGTAACTTAACTCCTACATCACACCATACACAATAATCAACTCCAGATTATGCACCTAAATGTAAAAAATAACAATCAAGTTTCAGAGACAACATAGGACACTTTTTTGACTTTTGTGTCAGTAATTATTTATGTCTTAAACAGGACGTAAGATGTAGTAATCATGACAGAAAAGATTGATTTATTTGGCAAAATTAGTAAATTTTATTTATCCAAAGATACCATAAAGAGAGAAAAAAGCAAGCCATAGACTGGTAGAAAAGCTTCACCACACATAAAATCAACAAAGGACTTGTATCTATATTATACAAAAAGTTCTTATAAATTAATAAGACAGACAATATAATAGAAAAGTGGTCAAGAGATTTCACAGGCATTTCACAAAGAGAATATCCAAATGTTCGATGAACACAAAAAGGTGTTCAAGCTCACTCATTGTTCAAGAAACCCAAGTTAAAAGCACAATGAGATACCATTTCACAACTACCATAATGGCTAAAATAAAGGGAATGAAAATATCATGTTTTAACTAAGATGTGAAACATGAGGAAATGCTGGATGCAGATATGCAGTTGCAACAATTCCCAGAAGAGATGCAAATTAAGGAGCAACTGGCCTACACAGGCAACAGCAGTGGAGATGGAAAGAAAGGAATGTGTGTAACAAAGCATGCAGAAGAATTGCCAGAAATTGTTAACTGATTAGATACAAGGGGAAAGGAGAACGAGACAATAATGTTTCAAGCAAATAAGGGAAGCCTAACCACCACATACTTCAAAGAATTTTTATCTTCTTTCATTGTAGGAAAAAAACACCATGAATTACGACTAATATTTTACCGGCTCTTTTTCACACCAAGTTTTATGTTGTACATATAAGATACCCTGCCAGAATGATGCACATTAGAAACCCTGCATCTGCATATTTACCTGGGAAGAATAAATTATAGATGACAACTCATTGCCTTGTAAATCTTTTAATTTTGTCACCAAAAAAAAAAAATCATCTTCTACAAAATTTTCCAATCACGAAGGCCAATAAACCACAGTCTTGAATGACCCAACCATGTTTTTCTGTTGGACTTACATCAGTTTCCCAAGAACTTATCAGGCCTAATCACAGAGCTTATTAGAATCCATTCACTTAAATATTTGCAGGCTAAATTAAGATGCATCTTATTTATTTTATGGTAAGCTCTGCTTAGCATTTATCATTTAAAATTCCCAGGCCACCAAACTTCCAAACACGAGACCCAGCTGCTTTTTGTCTTAAGTGAGTGGTCACTGGCCAAAGGGCATGTTTTGGAAGTCAGAAGTCTGAGTATGAGTCAGGCTGAGCCTGCCCTGGGCAAAATGTCTTCTATTACTTTGTTTTATTTTGATATGCTTTGTTTTGAGGAATCCCCCACATAAAAATTTGATCTCACTTTCCCAGTCTCCCAGTGTCCTTATCTTGTCCTGCAAGCCTTCTAGCTTTGCCTTCATCACATTTGCTCTGATGCTACATGCTATCATGTCTGAACTTCTCTCTCTCTTCAAAGTTAACCAGTTTCCTCACACTCTTCCTAGGTAACAAGTTAGATAATGGGTAGGCATTAGTGATCAACAATATCTCCCTGAACACGGATATTAAGAACATACATTGATTTATTACATCCTTTAAAAAAGTTATTAGTACAAAAGTTCATGGTAAAGGATATATTTTTAAAGCACAGATGTCCTTTTAAAGCTCTTTGAATAATGGAGTGTTAATCTTTCGTCCATTTTAGCCAATATCAAATGATTAGAAATACGTGTTTTATGGAGAATTTCTAAGTTTAATAATTTCTGGGGTGCCTGGGTGGCTTCATTGGTTAAGTGTCTGACTCTTTCTTTTTTTTTAAAAAACAGCTATTTTATTTTTTTACTTTATTTTTTTTAATATATGAAATTTATTGTCAAATTGGTTTCCATACAACACCCAGTGCTCATCCCAAAAGGTGCCCTCCTCAATACCCATCACCCTCCCTTCCCTCCCTCCCACCCCCCATTAACCCTCAGTTTGTTCTCAGTTTTTAAGAGTCTCTTATGGTTGGCTCTCTCCCACTCTAACCTCTTTTTTTTTTTCCTTCCCCTCCCCCATGGTTTTCTGTTAAGTTTCTCAGGATCCACATAAGAGTGAAAACATATGGTATCTGTCTTTCTCTGTATGGCTTATTTCACTTAGCATAACACTCTCCAGTTCCATCCACGTTGCTACAAAGGGCCATATTTCCTTCCTTCTCATTGCCACGTAGTACTCCATTGTGTATATAAATCACAATTTATTTATCCATTCATCAGTTGATGGACATTTAGGCTCTTTCCCAATAGTTCATGTTTGCTTTTAATTCCCTTGCCTTTGGAGATGTGTCCAGTAAGATATTGCTACAGCTGCGGTCAGAGAGGTTTTCTCCTGCTTTCTCTTCTAGGGTTTTGATGGTTTCCTGTCTCACATTCAGGTCCTTTATCCATTTTGAGTTTATTTTTGTGAATGGTGTAAGAAAGTGGTCTAGTTTCCTTCTTCTGCACGTTGCTGCCCAGTTCTCCCAGCACCATTTGTTAAAGAGACTGTCTTTTTTCCATTGGATATTCTTTCCTGCTTTGTCAAAGATTAGTTGGCCATACACTTGTGGGTCCAATTCTGGAGTCTCTGTTCTAATCCATTGGTCTATGTGTCTGTTTTTGTGCCAATACCATGCTCTCTTGATGATGACAGCTTTGTAGTAGAGGCTAAAATCTGGGATTGTGATGCCTACAGACATCACAATAACTCTAAACCCATATCTTTCAATAATAACACTGAATATAAATGGACTAAATGTTCCAACCGAAAGACATAGGGTATCAGAATGGATAAAAAAAAATAGGACCTATCTATTTGCTGTCTACAAGAGACTCATTTTAGATCTGAGGACACCTTCAGATTGAAAGTGAGGGGATGGAGAACTATCTATCATGCTACTGGAAGTCAAAGAAAGCTGGAGTAGCCATACTTATATCAGACAAACTAGACTTTAAATTAAAGGCTGTAACAAGACATGAAGAAGGGCATTATATAATAATTACAGGGTCTATCCATCAGGAGGAGCTAACAATTATAAATGTCTATGCACCAAATATGGGAGCCCCCAAATATATAAAACAATTAATCACAAACATAAGCAACCTTATTGATAAGAATGTGGTAATTGCAGGGGACTTTAATACCCCACTTACAACAATGGATAGATCATCTAGACAGAGGATCAATAAAGAAACAAGGGCCCTGAATGATACATTGTAACAGATGGACTTGACAGATATATTTAGAGCTCTGCATCCCAAAGCAACAGAATATACTTTCTTCTCAAGTACACATGGAACATTCTCTAAGATAGATCACATACTGGGTCACAAAACAGCCCTTCATAAGTATACAAGAATTGAGATCATACGATGCATACTTTCAGACCACAATGCTATGAAACTTGAAATCAACCACAGGAAAAAGTTTGGGAAACCTCCAATAGCATGGAGGTTAAAGAATACCCTACTAAAGAATGAATGGGTCAAACAGGCGATTAGAGAAGAAATCAAAAATTATATGGAGACAAATGAAAATGAAATGCAACAATCCAAACGCTTTGGGATGCAGCGAAGGCAGTCCTGAGAGGAAAATACATTGCAATCCAGGCCTATCTCAAGAAACAAGAAAAATCCCAAATACAAAATCTAACAGCACACCTAAAGGAAATAGAAGCAGAACAGCAAAGACACCCCAAACCCAGCAGAAGAAAAGAAATAATAAAAATCAGAGCAGAAATAAACAATATAGAATCTAAAAAACTATAGAGCAGATCAGTGAAACCAAGAGTTGGTTTTTTTAAAAAATAAGCAAAATTGATAAACCTCTAGCCAGGCTCCTCAAAAAGAAAAGGGAGATGACCCAAATAGATAAAATCATGAATGAAAATGGAATTCTTACAACCAATCCCTCAGAAATACAAGCAATTATCAGGGAATACTATGAAAAATTATATGCCAACAAACTGGACAACCTGGAAGAAATGGACAAATTCCTAAGCACCCACCCACTTCCAAAATTCAAACAGGAAGAAATAGAAAACTTGAACAGACCCATAACCAGCAAAGAAATTGAATCAGTTCCCAAAAATGTCCCAACAAATAAGAGTCCAGGACCAGATGGCTTCTCAGGGGAGTTCTACCAGACATTTAAAGCAGAGATAATACCTATCCTTCTCAAGCTCTTCCAAAAAATAGAAAGGGAAGGAAAACTTCCAGAGTCATTCTATTAAGCCAGTATTACTTTGATTCCTAAACCAGACAGAGACCCAGTAAAAAAAGAGAACTACAGGCCAATATCCCTGATGAATATGGATGTAAAAATTCTCAATAAGATACCAGCAAATCGAATTCAACAGCATATAAAAAGAATTATTCATCATGATCAAGTGGGATTCATTCCTGGGATGCAGGGCTGGTTCAACATTCGCAAATCAATCAACGTGATATATCACATTAATAAAAAAAAAAGAGAAGAACCATACGATCCTGACAATCGATGCAGAAAAGGCCTTCGACAAAATCCAGCACCCTTTCTTAATAAAAACGCTTGAGAAAGTCTGGATAGAAGGAACACACTTAACACCATAAAAGCCATTTATGAAAAGCCCACAGCTAACATCATCCTCAACGGGGAAAAACTGAGAGCTTTTTCCCTGAGATCAGGAACACAACAGGGATGCCCACTCTCACCGCTGCTGTTTAACATAGTGCTGGAAGTTCTAGCATCAGCAATCAGACAACAAAAGGAAATCAAAGGCATCAAAATTGGCAAAGATGAAGTCAAGCTTTCACTTTTTGCAGATGACATGATACTATACATGGAAAATCTGATAGACTCCACCAAAAGTCTGCTAGAACTGATACATGAATTCAGCAAAGTTGCAGGATACAAAATCAATGTACACAAATCAGTTGCATTCTTATACACTAATAATGAAGCAACAAAAGACAAATAAAGAAACTGATCCCATTCACAATTGCACCAAGAAGCATAAAATACCTAGGAATAAACCTAACCAAAGATGTAAAAGATCTGTATGCTGAAAACTATAGAAAGCTTATGAAGGAAATTGAAGAAGATATAAAGAAATGGAAAAAACTTCCATGTTCATGGGTTGGAAGAATAAATATTGTCAAAATGTCAATACTACCCAAAGCTATCTACACATTCAATGCAATCCCAATCAAAATTGCACCAGCATTCTTCTCGAAGCTAGAACAAGCCATCCTAAAATTCATATGGAACCACAAAAGGCCCCGAATAGCGAAAGGAATTTTGAAGAAGACCAAAGCAGAAGGCATCGCAATCCCAGACTTTAGCCTTTACTACAAAGCTGTCATCATCAAGACAGCATGGTATTGGCACAAAAACAGACACATAGACCAATGGATTATAACAGAGACTCCAGAATTGGACCCACAAATGTATGGCCAACTAATATTTGACAAAGCAGGAAAGAACATCCAATGGAAAAAAAGCCTCTTTAACAAATGGTGCTGGGAGAACTGGACAGCAACATGTGGAAGGTTGAAACTAGACCACTTTCTTACACCATTCACAAAAATAAATTCAAAATGGATAAAGGACCTGAATGTGAGACAGGAAACCATCAAAACCCTAGAAGAGAAAGCAGGAAAAGACCTCTCTGACCTCAGCCGTAGCAATTTCTTACTCGACACATCTTCAAAGGCAAGGGAATTAAAAGCAAACATGAACTATTGGGACCTCATCAAGATAAAAAGCTTCTGCACTGCCAAGGAAACAATCAACAAAACTAAAAGGCAACTGACAGAATGGGAGAAGATATTTGCAAATGACATATCAGACAATGGGCTAGTATCCAAAATCTTTAAAGAACTCACCAAACTCCACACCCGAAAAACAAATAATCCAGTGAAGAAATGGGCAGAAGATATGAATAGACACTTCTCTAAAGAAGACATCCAGATGGCCAACAGGCACATGAAAAGATGCTCAACGTCGCTCGTCATCAGGGAAATACAAATCAAAACCACACTGAAATACCATCTCACACTAGTCAGAGTGGCTAAAATGAACAAATCAGGAGACTATAGATGCTGGCGAGGATGTGGAGAAATGGGAACCCTCTTGCACTGTTGGTGGGAGTGCAAATTGGTGCAGCTGCTCTGGAAAACAGTGTGGAGGTTCCTCAAAAAATTAAAAATAGACCTACCCTATGACCCAGTTATAGCACTGCTAGGAATTTACCCAAGGGATACAGGAGTACTGATGTATAGGGGCACTTGTACCCCAATGTTTATAGCAGCACTCTCAACAATAGCCAAATTATGGAAATAGCCTAAATGTCCATCGACTGATGAATGGATAAAGAAATTGTGGTTTATATACACAATGGAATACTACTTGGCAATGAGAAAGAATGAAATATGGCCTTTTGTAGCAACGTGGATTCTGGAGCCTCCATAGCATCTCCATAGCAACTGGAGAGTGCTATGCTAAGTGAAATAAGTCATACAGAGAAAGACAGACACCATATGTTTTCACTCTTATGTGGATCCTGAGAAACTTCAGAAGACCATGGGGGAGGGGAAGGAAAAAAAAAACAAAGTTAGAGAAGGAGACAGCCAAACCATAAGAGACTCTTAAAAACTGAGAATAAACTGAGGGTTGATGGGGGGGTGGGAGGGAGGGCAGGGTGGGTGATGGGCATTGAGGAGGGCACCTGTTGGGATGAGCACTGGGTGTTGTATGGAAACCAATTTGACAATAAATTTCATATTTAAAAAAATACGAAATGAGTGCTTTGTTTCTGCTTAATCTAACTTATTGTCTTTATTGTTGCAGAAAGAAAACAAAATCTTCTCATTTTCTCTGAGCGCCATTTTTATAAAATAAGAGTTTGCATAGGAAACTTTGATTAACTAGAATGGTTAGAATATGCTTTCTTGACAGTTGATCAACTAATCCAGAGGTTCCTAACACTGGACCACAAAGGCACACAAATATACAATTTTATGGGAAAACACAATTTTATGACTCTCAGACTTTCAGGCTGAGAAAAATGCTAATAGCAAATCAACCTGAAGCCTGAGGGAAGCAGTCCGACGTGGCAAGAGTGCACATCCCTCCCAGATGCAGCAGGAGAGCAACAGTGCCTGAAACAGACCCATTGCCAGCACCCTCACAACCACCCACAAGCTCCAGTATCAGCAACTTCCCCTCCGTCTGGAGCTCACAAGGGATTTTAGAAACAAAATGTAGTTCTTTTCCACAGACAGTTTGCAAATGTTGCAGGTAATTAACCTGTGACATACAAAGATGTGTAATGTTATAAAAATTGCAGTCTTTTACAAAACACACACACACACACACACACACACACACACACACGGAAAGTGCTCTAAACTTTCTCAATGAACCACTGGACCTTTAGGGGGCAGATTTGCATGTGGATGGAAAGGAGAGTGGTGCTACTAGCAGGACCATAGATTGCTAGGCCCCAGCCCAGAGTTTCTTATTCAGATGGTCTGAGGTGGGGCTTTATAATTGGTATTTTTAATAAGTTCCAGTAATGCTGACGCTGCAGGTCTAGAGTCCAAACTTAGGGAACCAGTAGGCTAGAGCTAAAACTCTTTTCATAAGTAGTAGATGAAAGAGAAGCAGAAAAAGTAAGGAGGATCTGCAAAAATGTATAGGGAGAGAGGCTAAATAAATAAATTTTAAAAAAGGAAAAAGAAAGAGGGGTAGCCTCGAGAAATAATCTTGAGATGAAAGGAATTTCTAAAAATCTTCTTTTATCCTATGTCTTAAAGTTCCCTCTCACCAACCCCTGAAGAAAATCCACATTAAATACATTATTCTTTAAAGGATTTGTAGTCAGGTGTGTATCTTTCTGAGCTTCTTCATTTGTTGTCCAACTTTGACTTACTGAGCCTATCATCTATGCCAAGCACTAGCCAAGGCCCTGGCGTAAAATACAGAGACCAAATCCCAGTGAACCTGAAGCTCACATTCTAAGGAAGGGAAGCAGATCATAAAAAAATAGGCCTGATGGTGTCAAGTTCTGTACAGAAAAATAAACCAACATAAGAGGGCAGATAGTGATGGGAGGTGGGAAAGATGGCCACGGGATTTGAGAGAGGGTGGTCAGAAAAGGCTCCACTTATAAAATAGCATTTTGGCAGAGATCTGAAAACATGAAAGAGAAAGCCATGTAGAATCTGAAGGGATGTGGCAGACAAAATGGAAATCACAAATATTCTGAAATGGAAGCTTGTCTAGATGTTTGAGAAACATCTGTGAGGCCCATGTAACTGCAGCAAAGAGATATAAAGGTGATAAGAGATAACATGGGAGAGGTAGCAGAAAGTCAAATAATATAGAGCCAATTGGGCCTTATAAAGAACTCTGATAGAACATGAAATGGAAAGCCATGTCAGGTTTTAAGTTAGAATTATGAATATCTCACTTTTTGCTTTCTTGGAAGGATCCCGTTTATGGGAATGTATGTATGGAGAACAGAATACACTGGGTCAAAGACAGAAGCAAGATTCTAGATTGAAGGCTGCTGTAATAATCCAGGTGAGAGGTGGTAGTGGCTCACACTGGGGTAATTGCAGAGATGGTAATAAGAAGTAGCTGGATTCAGAATATGTTTCAAAGAGTATGCCATCAGGATCTTCTGATAAATTGAATGCAGGATATGAAAGAAAGGAATCAAGGGTGATTTCAAGGTTTTGGCCCGAGCAAATGAAAAATTGGAGTTGTCATAAATGGAGGGGATGGCATGACTATGGAAGTAGCAGGTTTAGGCACAGAATAGAAGGCTATGGGTGTGCGGTCCAAGGAAGAGGTAAAGAAGAGTGGTCAGCAAGGAGGTTTTAAAGACGGTACTAGATAAACCCACCTGGAAAAGAAATGACCCGAGGACTCAACCCTTAGAGAACTTTTGACCAATAAAGATTGCAAAGATGAGGACAAGCCAACAAATGAGCTGAGAAGGAGCACTTGGTAAAATGAGAAAAAGAGAGAGAGAGAGAGAGAGAGAGATGAAGGGCTCCACTATAGTCTAACCAAGAAAGTGTTTCAAAGAAAGAATGACCAGCTCTGTCCAACTCTTATAATCGGAGGGCAAATTGAGGGATGAGAATTAACCCCTGGATCTGACCAAATGGAAGTCACTAGCAGCCCTGACGACGCAGCTTGGCTGAAATGGTGAAAACAAAACTCAAGCTGGAATAAGTACAAAAGAGAATGTAGCTCTCCTTCTCAGCATTGTGTCAATCTTTCTGAAGCTGGAAATTGAGAGTTAATCCCCGACATTGCTGTCTTCTTCACTACAATAATGATTCAGCAAGTTCAACACTGATTCTCCTTCTGAACATCTCTCTGTCCACTTCTTTTCATGCCCAAGCCACCATACAAGTCTTCTGTCCAAACCAACATCATCTCTCACTGGCTCAACTTCTTGGGGGGGTCTCAAACATCAACTGTTGGTCCCTTCCAGCCCATTCCCCACTCAAGTGCCAGTGGAATCCCTTCTCAAATCGGATACAACCATGTCACTCTCTTGCTTAAAATTTGTTTAGTGGTTTCTACCGGTCTTAGACTAAAGTATAAAACGCATAAAACACACACCCATAAGAATAGCTATTCAGCCCCCAGAGTTTTCTCCAAATCTTCCTATCTATTCCATGTTGCCTTGCCCTCAGCTGATTTCTTTTCTGGGAACTTGAAACTTTAGTCAAGAAGCATACAGACCTGAGTCTACCTCAATATAAGGGCTCTAGAAAAAGTCTACAACCAAACTCATCCCTAAAATTTCCTGGTTGGGGCCAGGATAAGAAGTACAAATGGAGGCACACAAAGCACATGTCTAAATATTCAAAAGTTATAAATCAAGCTAAGAAACCATTGGGCAAAATGTATTCTGTACTCGATACTTCATAATGATCTGGAAGGTCAGATCAAATTTAGAATTTTCAGATTCCTGAAAGTTCTGAGGCAAATGCCCTCCTTCTTTTTCCAACTGCTTCCCCATCTGGGTCTGTAAGGGCATTATATGCATTTCAATATACCCCCTCTGACTGAATCCTTGTTTCTTCATTGATCATCAATGTATTGAGTACCTACCATGCACCAAACAGTGTGTTAGACAATGAGACCTCTTCTCAGCCTGCATGTCCTATCTCCAACCATAAGCCCCTCAACTGGCTATTTCCAGGATTTTAATTCTGCTGGAGGGTTTTACACTTGGAAGAAAGAGGTCTACATACATCCCAAAAGCAGGCTTGTGACCTTTAGGGCAGGAAAGTCCCAAATCCCATGTACCTGGGCTGTGGTCTGGATGGGTGAGCATGAGCTCTAGGTGGGCATTTGCCCTTTGCCTTGAGAATCCCTTGGTCCATGGAGACAGGACTCTCTGGAAGAAGGGAAAAGAAGGAGTTCCAAAAGGATAGGCCCTGTGACAGGAGAGCTTTTTTTCTCACATTTAAGGGCAATACTGATTACACAACATCCTACTGTCAAGCTCCTGGGGCTGCCCGGTCTCTGCCCTGCACAATGCCTGGCTGTTTAGCTTTTCTTCCACCTACAAGCCAACCCAGTGTCATACTTCCAAGCACTCCTTTTGCTCCATTTCAGCCAGCCAGAGTGTTGTCTGTTGCTTGCAAGCAAAAGAAAATTAATCAATACAATGTGGCTTATATGACAACACAATATGGCCTTAAATTGCTTGCATGGTTCTGCATAATCTGGTTCCTGCCCACCTCTCCAGCTTCACTTCATTCCACTCTCCCCATCACTCTCTGGCCACACCAGCTTCTCTCAGGTTATCACAAAAGCAAAGTTCCCATCCACCTCAGCACCTTTGCACATGATACTCCCTCTGCCTAAGGAGACCTTCTCCTCACCTAAGCATTACTTTCTTTCAGGAACCAGATTAAACAGTATTTAAGGAGGCCTTTCTGCTCACACCCCACTCAAGCATCACTATTGCACACACTCATAGCAACATGCATGTCTTCTGGGCACTAATGGTTAATTATTTGTGGAATGTAAGTCTTACTGATAGAGCCTAAGTGCTGCCAGGGAAACCTTATCTATATTTTCACTACTCCGTAAACACCTAGTGTAACACATGACACAGAGTAGATGTTCAATAAATAGTTGTTGGATGAATGAGCCAATGGTACCCCCTGAATCCTGATGATTTAATCCCCTATCAACAGAGTCCAACTTTCTTCTTTGTGCCCTGTATCCCAAGGCCTTCCTTCACACCCAATTTCTGAATAAATCAACTGTCTCACATTTACCCCCAAGAGAAACTGAGCTCTGTGCTTTATTTTCCCATTTAACAGCAATATGTTGAGTGCCTATGATGCACCACAAAATGTGTGAGGGAGGCCACACAAACAATGGGAACCTGCCCCCTTCCCTGCAAGGAGTTTTCAGTCCTCACAATAACAACATGCTGGTCCTCACATCAACGAGATCCCTTCTCCTTAACTCTGCTCTGTATCACTGAGTTCCCAACACTTGCTGCTTGCGGGCCCTCTAGGTCCATATTACCTGCACATTCGCTTCCACTAATAGAAAATGCCTGGACAGTACTACTTGCTAACAGGAGGTATAATCCTGACACAGACCAGCACAATTTGGACCTCCATATGGGACAGTTTCTTCACTTTCAGATCTTCTTTCCACATATCCAAAACTCAGGCCAGGTATCTCACCTAAACGCAACAGACCTTGGATTCCTGTCCTCAGTCTTCTTCCATTCGTCTTGCTTAACCACTGACCTAGCCCCGATCCTGTTGTAAAGGGAGTAGGGATGGGAGGTGGAGAGGAAATCTTTCTTATTTCAGATTTCTGGATACTTGGATTCTAGATTGATGTCTGCTATTAAGATATGTTTGCTAAAATCTAGATAAACAGATGTCTGCTATAAAGATATGTTTGCTAAAATCTAGATAAACAGATGCCTGCTAGAAATAGAATTATATTCCTGACATCCTCACTATAGAATGACTTCTGTCCACACAGAAAAAAATACCTTCTTTTAAAATTCCTACCTTGGGGTGCCTGGGTGGCTCAGTCAGTTAAACGTCTGACTGCAGCTCAGGTCATGATCTCGCTGGGTTTGTGAGTTCGAGCCCCTCATCGGGCTCTGTGCTAATGCTCAGAACCTGGAGCCTTCTTCAGATTCTGTGTCTCCTCCTCTCTCTGCCCCTCCCCTGCTCATGCTCTGTCTCGGTCTCTCAATAATAAATAAACGTTAAAAAAATTTTTTTAAATAAATAAATAAAATTTCTACCTTCTAAAACATAAAAAGATATAAAATTACTACCCCAGGATAAAGGGACATTTATGTATGCTCATTTCCTTCTATACTAGTTTTTTGAAACATGCAACGGAAGGAAGAAGACTTGGTGTTCTGAAAATGCATGCTTTTAAAGAGGCTATAAAAAGAAGTCATTCATCCATAAAGGAAAAAATCAGGAGAACAGGGAGCCAAAAGGGGCTATCTTCATGCTTTTTGGCAGTCTTCCCTTATGGCTGGTTTTCCTACTAAAAATTAAATATCTTCTGGTTTTTACAAAACAAAATATACTTAGAGATATTACTGTGAGGAAAAAAAAATGTTTGCTAATGTAATTTATAAAAGGTAGATCACTTTAGTAAAATGTACCCATAACAAGTAAAAGATACCCATTTTCCTTCTTTCCAATAACACGCCTAGGCAGAACTATCTTAAGGTGATAATTTCTTAATTAACTACTCCAAATCATCATGAGAATTTGAGAAGCTTCCAAGTAGATTATCAGGCAGATGCTTTCACTAAGTTTAATTTTTTTTGCTTAATTAAAAAATAATTAGCATTGACCATACTTCTCAATTTTTCTCCATTATATTCCATTCATCACACTTTCCTAGGAATGATATTCTAGCATGTGTTAAATTTTTCAAGGAAAGAAATGACACCTTTATAGTAATTAATTAACTTTGAAATATGATTCTAATTAGAACAAAATAATTTATTCTTTTTAATCTATCACTATAAATTATTTTATACTAAAATTGAACAAATGAAATATTGACTGAAAAAGGCTGTTCTATATAAAATTGGAAGAACATGTTCCTAAAATTATGAAACTCTGAAAAATCATTGTCCAATATATTTCTTTTTTTTAAGTTCATTTATTTATTTTGAGAGACAGACTACAAGTGGGGTAGGGGCAGAGGGAAAAGGAAAGAGTAGTCCAAGTAGGCTCCACACTGTCAGCACAGAGTCCAATGTGGGCCTCAAACCCACAAACCATGAGATCATGACCTGAGCTGATATCAAGAGTCGGGCACTTAACCAACTAAACCACCTAGGGACCCCTCTCCAATATATTTCTTTAAAGAATTCTCAGAACATAAATACTACACTGAAACTAAGAGTGAAGTGAGTTGTTCTGTGGGATGATTTATGGCTCAATGCTATGCATAGACTAGGAATCGTCTATGCTACTTTTCAGCAATTTATGTTGAGATTAGCCAAGTGTTTACATTAGTTGCTCTTATTTGTTATTTCTTTGTGAGAAATTTGAAGGTTAATTATTTGGCATTCTTAAAAATATTTTGTGCTATTTTTTTTAATGCTACTACTACATATTTTGAAACTTTTAGAGTCTTCCAAAAAGCAAGATCACTGAGCTTTTCTGTTTCCCTGCCAGAGAGATGAAGGAGAATCACCCTCTTTATTAATTAGGATTCTTTTGGTTGCAAATGTAAGAAAACTCCATCATAAATGAGTTAAGTAAACGGGGTAAATATTTGTCTCCCCTAACTAGAAAGTCCAGAGGGCTTGCCTCAGGCTCTATTATGACTGATACTATCTATATGTGATTGTAACTGCTACTTTCCTGGAACGTAGTGGTCTCACGTCTCTGCTCCTATTCATAGCAAAATTCCTTAAAATAGTTGCCCATCCTCACTAACTTCACTTCTGCATTCTCCATGCTTTGACGATAGTGCTGGGCATGAGAGCTGTGTGCCCATCACTGAGCTAGATCACAGGGATACTCTCAAAAGATTGGTCCAGCCCAAACTTGGTAGGGGGTTGAGGCCTCCTTTCACAACCCTCTCTAGAGTGTCCCAGCTTCTCACCACCAACAACAGCTCTCCTTCCCAAGATCAACCACAGGTGGTGAGCTAGGGGAGCAACAGGGACAGGAAGCTCTAGACACCAGGGAGAGTCTCTGGGAACAGAATGCTCACTCAGAGTGGAGTCCTCATTCCTCAGCTCCCAGGTGGTTCTTCTCCACTCCTACCCCTCCCGGGTTTTTTCCACATTCCTTTCTCTTCTGTGAGTAGTTCCTTCGCTTTCCTTTCCCTGTTCTCCAGCCTGGGGCTTCTGAGAACTCAAAGAAACTCTGAATCTGCCAGCCTGACATTCCAGCCACTGGCCTTTCTCCATAAATTTCTTAGTCTTTGGGGCTGCTTCAGATGCAGGTGACTATTGTCCGGGGACAAGGACTGGGGAAGGAGGAGTTGTCAGGATTCTCCTTCTGACAAGAGTAGGAAATATTCAAGGTACAGATGAATACATTGAAGTATTATCCAGTCACAATGTTTGTGTTGTTGTTATTCTTTTGCTATTATTCCAACTGATGGTAAAATTAACATTAGCACCTCTAAAATTCACACTTCCAACAACATAAGTAGAGTTGAATTTTTACTTTCCACGTTAAAAAAAAAAAGAGAGAGAGAGGTAAATTTAAATGATATCTTTACCTTGGGAGAAATACCTTCAAGAAAGCACTATCCATTCGGTGAGATATTTATCATCTTTAAACCAATTAAGTCCCTCATTGAATAAATTATTCTACATTCCTGCACTAAAGAAATTATGTAGTCATTATAAGAATGAGGTAGGTCTCTATGGGCTGCTATGAAAGAATCTTTAAGACATTGTTAAATTTCGAACAGCAAAGTATAAAATGGTTTAATCCCATTTGTGCATATGTGTTTTTAAAATAATACTATTTAAGTTTTTAACATGCTTTTAAATTATGCACTGATGTTGGGACGCCTGGGTGGCTCAGTTGGTTAAGTGTCTGACTCTTTTTTTTTTATTTTTTGATGTTTATTTTTGAGAGAGAGACAGAGTGCAAGCAGGAAAGGGGCAGAGACAGAGGGAGACACAGAATCCGAAGCAGGTTCCAGGCTCTGAGTTGTCAGCACAGAACCCAATGAGGGGCTCAAACTCACAAACTGTGAGATCATGACCTGAACCATAGTTAGGCAGTTAACTGAGCCAACCCAGGCACCCCAAGTGTCCTACTCTTGATTTTGGCTCATGTCATGATCTCGTGATTCATGAGTTTGAGCCCCACGTCAGGCTCTGTGCTGGCAGTGCAGAGCCTGTTCAGGATTCTTGTCCTCTCTCTGCCTCTCTCTCAAAATAAATAAATAAACCTTAAAAAATATGCATTGATGTATATACCTGAAAAATTTCTGGAGGCATCCATTAGAACCTGTTGAATGGCATTACCTCCAGTGAGTGAAACTATGGATAAGGGTCAAATAATCACTTTTAACTGGATAGACTTTTATTGTTTGATTTTTTTTACCATGTTTACATCATTTCACAATATGAAAATAGATAAGCTTCAATTCTTTACTCAACTATATTTGTTTTTTTGTTTTTTTTTTGTTTTTTTTTTATTTTTATTTATTTTTTTTTTTCTGAAATTTATTGACAAATTGGTTTCCATACAACACCCAGTGCTCATCCCAAAAGGTGCCCTCCTCAATACCCATCACCCACCCTCTCCTCCCTCCCACCCCCCATCAACCCTCAGTTTGTTCTCAGTTTTTAACAGTCTCTTATGCTTTGGCTCTCTCCCTTTCTAACCTCTTTTTTTTTTTTTTCCTTCCCCTCCCCCATGGGTTCCTGTTAAGTTTCTCAGGATCCACATAAGAGTGAGACCATATGGTATCTGTCTTTCTCTGTATGGCTTATTTCACTTAGCATCACACTCTCCAGTTCCATCCACGTTGCTACAAAAGGCCATATTTCATTTTTTCTCATTGCCATGTAATATTCCATTGTGTATATAAACCACAATTTCTTTATCCATTCATCAGTTGATGGACATTTAGGCTCTTTCCATAATTTGGCTATTGTTGAGAGTGCTGCTATGAACATTGGGGTACAAGTGGCCCTATGCATCAGTGCTCCTGTATCCCTTGGATAAATTCCTAGCAGTGCTATTGCTGGGTCATAGGGTAGGTCTATTTTTAATTTTCTGAGGAACCTCCACACTGCTTTCCAGAGCGGCTGCACCAATTTGCATTCCCACCAACAGTGCAAGAGGGTTCCCGTTTCTCCACATCCTCTCCAGCATCTATAGTCTCCTGATTTGTTCATTTTGGCCACTCTGACTGGCGTGAGGTGATACCTGAGTGTGGTTTTGATTTGTATTTCCCTGATAAGGAGCGACGCTGAACATCTTTTCATGTGTCTGTTGGCCATCCGGATGTCTTCTTTAGAGAAGTGTCTATTCATGTTTTCTGCCCATTTCTTCACTGGGTTATTTGTTTTTCGGGTGTGGAGTTTGGTGAGCTCTTTATAGATTTTGGATACTAGCCCTTTGTCCGATATGTCATTTGCAAATATCTTTTCCCATTCCGTTGGTTGCCTTTTAGTTTTGTTGGTTGTTTCCTTTGCTGTGCAGAAGCTTTTGATCTTCATAAGGTCCCAGTAATTCACTTTTGCTTTTAATTCCCTTGCCTTTGGGGATGTGTCGAGTAAGAGATTGCTACGGCTGAGGTCAGAGAGGTCTTTTCCTGCTTTCTCCTCTAAGGTTTTGATGGTTTCCTGTCTCACATTCAGGTCCTTTATCCATTTTGAGTTTATTTTTGTGAATGGTGTGAGAAAGTGGTCTAGTTTCAACCTTCTGCATGTTGCTGTCCAGTTCTCCCAGCACCATTTGTTAAAGAGGCTGTCTTTTTTCCATTGGATGTTCTTTCCTGCTTTGTCAAAGATGAGTTGGCCATACGTTTGTGGGTCTAGTTCTGGGGTTTCTATTCTATTCCATTGGTCTATGTGTCTGTTTTGGTGCCAATACCATGCTGTCTTGATGATGACAGCTTTGTAGTAGAGGCTAAAGTCTGGGATTGTGATGCCTCCTGCTTTGGTCTTCTTCTTCAAAATTCCTTTGGCTATTCGGGGCCTTTTGTGGTTCCATATGAATTTTAGGATTGCTTGTTCTAGTTTCGAGAAGAATGCTGGTGCAATTTTGATTGGGATTGCATTGAATGTGTAGATAGCTTTGGGTAGTATTGACATTTTGACAATATTTATTTTTCCAATCCATGAGCAGGGAATGTCTTTCCATTTCTTTAAATCTTCTTCAATTTCCTTCAGAAGCTTTCTATAGTTTTCAGCATACAGATCCTTTACATCTTTGGTTAGATTTATTCCTAGGTATTTTATGCTTCTTGGTGCAATTGTGAATGGGATCAGTTTCTTTATTTGTCTTTCTGTTGCTTCATTGTTAGTGTATAAGAATGCAACTGATTTCTGTACATTGATTTTGTATCCTGCAACTTTGCTGAATTCCTGTATCAGTTCTAGCAGACTTTTGGTGGAGTCTATCGGATTTTCCATGTATAATATCATGTCATCTGCAAAAAGCGAAAGCTTGACTTCATCTTTGCCAATTTTGATGCCTTTGATTTCCTTTTGTTGTCTGATTGCTGATGCTAGAACTTCCAGCACTATGTTAAACAGCAGCGGTGAGAGTGGGCATCCTTGTCGTGTTCCTGATCTCAGGGAAAAAGCTTTCAGTTTTTCCCCGTTGAGGATGATGTTAGCTGTGGGCTTTTCATAAATGGCTTTTATGATCTTTAAGTATGTTCCTTCTATCCCGACTTTCTCAAGGGTTTTTATTAAGAAAGGGTGCTGGATTTTGTCGAAGGCCTTTTCTGCATCGATTGACAGGATCATATGGTTCTTCTCTCTTTTTTTGTTAATGTGATGTATCACGTTGATTGATTTGCGAATGTTGAACCAGCCCTGCATCCCAGGAATGAATCCCACTTGATCATGGTGAATAATTCTTTTTATATGCCGTTGAATTCGATTTGCTAGTATCTTATTGAGAATTTTTGCATCCATATTCATCAGGGATATTGGCCTGTAGTTCTCTTTTTTTACTGGGTCTCTGTCTGGTTTAGGAATCAAAGTAATACTGGCTTCATAGAATGACTCTGGAAGTTTTCCTTCCCTTTCTATTTCTTGGAATAGCTTGAGAAGGATAGGTATTATCTCTGCTTTAAACGTCTGGTAGAACTCCCCTGGGAAGCCATCTGGTCCTGGATTCTTATTTGTTGGGAGATTTTTGATAACCGATTCAATTTCTTCGCTGGTTATGGGTCTGTTCAAGCTTTCTATTTCCTCCTGATTGAGTTTTGGAAGCGTGTGGGTGTTCAGGAATTCGTCCATTTCTTCCAGGTTGTCCAATTTGTTGGCATATAAGTTTTCATAGTATTCCCTGATAATTGTTTGTATCTCTGAGGGATTGGTTGTAATAGTTCCATTTTCATTCATGATTTTATCTATTTGGGTCATCTCCCTTTTCTTTTTGAGAAGCCTGGCTAGAGGTTTGTCAATTTTGTTTATTTTTTCAAAAAACCAACTCTTGGTTTCGTTGATCTGCTCTACAGTTTTTTTAGTTTCTATATTGTTTATTTCTGCTCTGATCTTTATTATTTCTCTTCTTCTGCTGGGCTTAGGCTGCCTTTGCTGTTCTGCTTCTAGTTCCTTTAGGTGTGCTGTTAGATTTTGTATTTGGGATTTTTCTTGTTTCTTGAGATAGGCCTGGATTGCAATGTATTTTCCTCTCAGGACTGCCTTTGCTGCGTCCCAAAGCGTTTGGATTGTTGTATTTTCATTTTCGTTTGTTTCCATATATTTTTTAATTTCTTCTCTAATTGCCTGGTTGACCCACTCATTCGTTAGTAGGGTGTTCTTTAACCTCCATGCTTTTGGAGGTTTTCCAGACTTTTTCCTGTGGTTGATTTCAAGCTTCATGGCATTGTGGTCTGAAAGTAAGCATGGTATAATTTCAATTCTTGTAAACTTATGAAGGGCTGTTTTGTGACCCAGTATATGATCTATCTTGGAGAATGTTCCATGTGCACTCGAGAAGAAAGTATATTCTGTTGCTTTGGGATGCAGAGTTCTAAATATATCTGCCAAGTCCATCTCATCCAATGTCTCATTCAGGGCCCTTGTTTCTTTATTGACCGTGTGTCTAGTTGATCTATCCATTTCTGTAAGTGGTGTATTAAAGTCCCCTGCAATTACCACATTCTTATCAATAAGGTTGCTTATGTTTATGAGTAATTGTTTTATATATTTGGGGGCTCCGGTATTCGGTGCATAGACATTGATAATTGTTAGCTCTTCCTGATGGATAGACCCTGTAACTATTATATAATGTCCTTCTTCATCTCTTGTTACAGCCTTTAATTTAAAGTCTAGTTTGTCTGATATAAGTATGGCTACTCCAGCTTTCTTTTGGCTTCCAGTCGCATGATAAATAGTTCTCCATCCCCTCACTCTCAATCTAAAGGTGTCCTCAGGTCTAAAATGAGTCTCTTGTAGACAGCAAATAGATGGGTCTTGTTTTTTTATCCATTCTGATACCCTATGTCTTTTGGTTGGCGCATTTAATCCATTTACATTCAGTGTTATTATAGAAAGATACGGGTTTAGAGTCATTGTGATGTCTGTATGTTTTATGCTTATAGTGATGTCTCTGGGACTTTGTCTCACAGGGTCCCCCTTAGGATCTCTTGTAGGGCTGGTTTAGTGGTGACAAATTCCTTCAGTTTTTGTTTGTTTGGGAAGACCTTTATCTCTCCTTCTATTCTAAATGACAGACTTGCTGGATAAAGGATTCTTGGCTGCATATTTTTTCTGTCTAGCACCCTGAAAATCTCTTGCCAATTCTTTCTGGCCTGCCAAGTTTCAAAAGAGAGATCAGTCACGAGTCTTATAGGTCTCCCTTTATATGTGAGGGCACGTTTACCCCTTGCTGCTTTCAGAATTTTCTCTTTATCCTTGTATTTTGCCAGTTTCACTATGATATGTCGTGCAGAAGATCGATTCAAGTGACGTCTGAAGGGAGTTCTCTGTCTCTGTGCCTCTTGGATTTCAATGCCTTTTTCCTTCCCCAGTTCAGGGAAGTTCTCAGCTATGATTTCTTCAAGTACCCCTTCAGCACCTTTCCCTCTCTCTTCCTCCTCTGGGATACCAATTATGCGTATATTATTTCTTTTTAGTGTATCACTTAATTCTCTAATTTTCCCCTCATACTCCTGGATTTTTTTATCTCTCTTTTTCTCAGCTTCCTCTTTTTCCATAACTTTATCTTCTAGTTCACCTATTCTCTCCTCTGCCTCTTCAAGCCGAGCTGTGGTGGTTTCCATTTTGTTATGCATTTCGTTTAAAGCGTTTTTCAGCTCCTCGTGACTGTTCCTTAGTCCCTTGATCTCTGTAGCAAGAGATTCTCTGCTGTCCTGTATACTGTTTTCAAGCCCAGCGATTAATTTTATGACTATTATTCTAAATTCACTTTCTGTTATATTATTTAAATCCTTTTTGATCAGCTCATTAGCTGTTGTTATTTCCTGGAGATTCTTCTGAGGGGAGTTCTTCCGCTTGGTCATTTTGGATAGTCCCTGGCGTGGTGAGGACCTGCAGGGCACTTCCCCTGTGCTGTGGTGTATACCTGGAGTTGGTGGGCGGGGCCGCAGTCAGACCTGATGTCTGCCCCCAGCCCACCGCTGGGGCCACAGTCAGACTGGTGTGTGCCTTCTCTTCCCCTCTCCTAGGGGCGGGATTCACTGTGGGGTGGTGTGGCTCGTCTGGGCTACTTGCACCCTGCCAGGCTTGTGATGCTGGGGATCTGGCATATTAGCTGGGGTGGGTAGGCAAGGTGCACGGGGGCAGGAGGGGCAGGCTTAGATCGCTTCTCCTTAGGTGATCCACTTCAGGAGGGGCCCTGTGGCAGCGGGAGGGAGTCAGATCCGCTGCCGGAGGTTTGGCTCCGCAGAAGCGCAGAGTTGGGTGTTTGCGCGGAGCGAGCAAGTTCCCTGGCAGGAACCGGTTCCCTTTGGGATTTCGGCTGGGGGATGGGCGGGGGAAATGGCGCTGGCGAGCGCCTTTGTTCCCCACCAAACTGAGCTCTGTTGTCAGGGGGCTCAGCAGCTCTCCCTCCCTTTGTCCTCCAGCCTTCCCGCTTTCCGAGCAGAGCTGTTAATTTCTGACCTCCCAGACGCTAAGTCGCGCTTGCTGTCGGAACACAGTCCGCCCGGCCCCTCCGCTTTTGCAAGCCAGACTCGGGGGCTCTGCTTGGCCGGCGAGCCGCCCCTCCGCCCCGGCTCCCTCCCGCCAGTCCGTGGAGCGCGCACCGCCTCGCCGCCCTTCCTACCCTCTTCCGTGGGCCTCTCGTCTGCGTTTGGCTCCGGCGACTCTGTTCTGCTAATCCTCTGGCGGTTTTCTGGGTTATTTAGGCAGGTGTAGATGGAATCTAAGTGATCAGCAGGACGTGCGGTGAGCCCAGCGTCCTCCTAAGCCGCCATCTTGCCGCAACTCCCTATGCTAAGCCTCAACTATATTTGAAGGTTTATGTTCCTTCAAAGGATATGCAAGTTATATCAACAAGGAGTACAGATTTTTGCTTATAAAAAATGTTTTTAAGTGTCTCAGTCATGGGAAATTAATCCAAAATCCTGTCCTTAAATGATCTCCTGTCCCTGCAGGGTCTCTGAGAAACACATATGCACAGAGGAAAATATATGCACAGAAGGGAATGGCCATCAAGTAAACACTTTATTGCTTGGAGCTGGCAGCCATGCAGGATGCTAAGCCCTAGTTGACCACCTGGAGACTCCAGGTAAGTTAGGTAAGCTCACATAACCTGGAATCAAGACAACAAAAAAAGGCCTCATTTGCCCCTTACGCATTCATCCCTCCAACCAAATATGAGGTCCTCCCACTTCAACGCAAGGAAGGCTGACACAGAACAAACCAGAAAGAAAAATTATCAAAGCACTAAGGCATCTGCCCATTCCCAGAGCAGTGAGAGCTGATCTACAAGTCTGAGTCCAGACTGCTCTTGGGAAATAGGCTATCGACGTGCTGGTCAGCAGCAGGAGGCTCCCAAGAGAGTGGGACCTCAGGACAGAGGCAGACCACATCCAGTATTATTGCCCTAGTCATCATCATTGACCTTGGGCAAGGGTCTCCACTTTGGGGTGGGCTCAAATGCCTGTCCTGAGCCATCTGCAATCAAATAAGGAAAGCAATCCACTCCTGCTAGGAGCCAGACCCAAGTGTACTTTGTACAGAGTATTTCTTCAAGATCCAGATGCTTGCATGGAGACACCATCTGGTTGGCAAAGTCACTTTTAAAAATGTATTTTCAAATGGTCACCGATGTATTTACCTTGATTAAATGTGTCATCTTTCATTTCAGAACTAATTTGAATTAAATTTGGCTAGTACTCCGGAGGATGACAGATTATTTCAGTCTGGTAGAAACATTAACATTGAGAGGCCAACTGACAAAAAGCATCAAATCAAATGGAACTCTGAGGGCTACTTCGTTGAAATAACAACATCATCTTTAAGTGTTTTTCCACACAAGATAGCACTGTAATGCCCAGCCCCCAACATTATCTCACCACAAGAAAACACACACCCAAAATAGAGTCAGAGGTCCGGGCTGTGGCAGATGTTTCAAATGTTTGTTGGGCTAATACCTGAAATACTGGTCATCGATATTTATTTCTAACATCTTTAACACCATGTATTCCAGAATTTCAAACAGTGCATAGAACACAGTAAGCCAGCAATAAATATCCATAGAATGAATGAATGAACACTCAAAAGAAGTCATAACCCAAAAGAATATTTTTTCAATTTTGTGAACTCTGTTAATTAACAGTTTTATTCAGTTACCTCAATCTTTTATTGTCTCTTTCCTAATTATATTGTGCTTTTGATCATCCTCAGAACTGAAAATATTTCTTGGTAAAATAACAGATAATAATATTTATGTGCTATGTCACTCCATTCTTCTATCTACTATATATCTAAGAAATCTTGCTGCTATTTTGAATTTGCTAAAAAAACTTAATGGATACGCTTAATAACTCAGAATTGAAAACATATATAAAAAATACCAGTCTGAATCCTTTACACAACTCATACTTATGGGTATGTCTCAACATGTCCATTTCCTGATGACAACTCAATTGGATAAACATAGGCATCTCTCATTATTAAGAGTGGGGAAACAGGATTCAAACTTCATGCCAATCCCTGTAGAATCAAAGACCTGATCCTAGGCCACTGTCAGTTGTAGCAAAGATGTTAAGTTAGTTGGGGAAGACAAGATACCAGAGCTGCTGAAACCAGAAGCTCCTGTTGATGGGTGACCCAACTAGGATACAATCAACACAATATACTAGAAGATCATTTGAGATGTGCGTAACTAAAAATAATGGCGGGGGGACCTGGGTGGCTCAGTAGGATGAGTGTCCGGCTTTGGCTCAGGTCCTGATCTCACAGTTTGTGAGTTCAAGCCCCACATTGAGCTCTCTGCTGTCAGTACAGAGCCCGCTTTGGATCCTCTGTCCCCCTCTGTCTCCCTGCACCTCCCCACTTGCACTCTCTCTCTCTCAAAATAAATAATGTTTTTTTAAAAAATAATGGTGAAATGATAGGCTGGTGCCAGACTATGAAGGGTGCTGTATACCAAGCTAGACATATTGAATTTTACTATGTTGCAGTGGGAACCCATCAAGAAATTTTAAGTAACAAAATGACATGACTTTGACCAGGAGTCGGCAAACAAACTGCCCCAGGCCCAAATCTGGCACGCTAACTATTCTTCTAAATAAAGAGTTTTTGGAACATAGCCACACCCATTCTTTATATATTTTCTATGGCTATTTTTCTCTACAACAGAGGAGTTGAGTAATTGCAATAGACATCAAGACTCTATCACCCATAAAATCTAAAATACTTACTGTCTGACCCTTTACAGAAAACATGTGTTGACCCCTAATATAGACCAGGGCCTTAGAAAGATTTCTGGTGGCATAAGACGGAAAGTTAGACACAAGGCAAGGAAACAGCTTATGAGGTTCATTACTTGTGAACACTTTCAGCATTGTGGATAAAAGGTGGGGCTAGGAAAAGACTTCTTTGAGAATGAAAATCTGCATTCTTACTGAACACAGCCAGGACCTTGTAAGATCTAGGGCTTAAAGAATTTTGAATCACCACTTATAAATTATCTTCCCAAGAAGGCAAAATATCAAACTGGATGGAATATATAGTTGTCTTTGTGTGGATTAGAATATGAGGATTTTTGGTTTTTGCTTGTTTGTTGCATTTGTTTTGTCTACGACAGCACTAATTTTCTGGAGTTATGTATTCTTAGAAGCCCCTCCTGGCCACCTCCCTTCTTCAGTCATTCGTGACAACAGTAACAAATGTTTACAGAATGCTTACTGTGTGCTTCAAAGTAGAAAACACATCAATAAAAATAAGAAAAGACAAAAATCTCCATCCCTGTGAAGTGTATACTCAGGTATAAAGAGACAAAATGAAAATTATATGGTGTACTAGATGGCGATAAATGTCATGTGGAAGGAAATATAACAAGAGAATAGGAAATACAGTTGGTGTGTGAAGGAAGGAAGAAAAAGGAAAACAGAAAAGTCATTTTGGGCCTTATAGGCCTGTGCAAGGATTTTGGCTTTTATCCTGAGTGAGATGGAAAAGCACTGGAAGATTTTGAGCCATGATGTGACATTATCTAACATATTTTTAAAACCTCACTGTGGCTGCTGTGTGAACAGAGCAAGAGGGCAAGGATAATTATAGAGAGACTACTTAAGGAAGCTACTGAAATCCAGGTGAGAGACGATGGTGGCTTCAAGTAAAGTCATATGGATGGAAATGGTCAAAAAGTGGTCAAATTCTGGGAATAGTCTGATGGTGGATCTAATGGGTTTTCCTGATGGATTGAGCATGAGGTATGAGAGAGGAGTTAAAGGTGACTAAAAGCTTTCTGGCCAGAGCAAACTGGAAGTATGAGGTGTTGTTAAACAGAATAGGGAACAGCTGTGGAGGTTGGGAAATCAGAGGCTCAGATTGGGATATTTTAATTTGAGATGCTTATGGACAGCCAAATAGAGTACTGAATAGGCAGCTGGCTATACAAGTCCAGAATTCAAGGAAAAGGTCCAGGCTGAATAAGTATATATATTCACAGCATATACATGGTTTTTAAAATGCCATTGGACTCAATATGATCATGGAGAAAGGGAATAAGAGAAGAGGCCAGAGTCCTGGGTACACCAATGTTAAAGGTCAGGTTGATGAGGGGGACCCAGCAATAAGAGACGGAGAATGAATATCCATTGATGAAAGGAAAATCAAGAGAGTGGGGAGGCTGTTTCTGATCATCTGTATTTTCTAGGTTTTCTGTAATGAGCATGTAAGGCTTTAAAGAATTTTTAAAACATAAAGCATCTTTATTTTTTTTTAAAAAGTATATTTGTCCCATTCCCTTCTTATCACAACCCAAGCCAGTGATGACAGATATATGTTAAGAGGAAATGCACTTTCTCTCTTCTTAGATAAATCAAAAGGGTCCAGTATTTATCCTTAGAGCAAAGGCAAATATATCAAGCCAAATAGTTTAAATACTTATTTAAACCACTAGAATTTTTTTGTTCCCTAAGACTATGTGTTAGATTTATTGGTTTGAAATCTCCCCACAACCGCAGTAATAAATAAGTAAATGCTCTGTCTGAGTCTTCTATTTAAAGTTAGACTTCTGAGTGTTTTTAGTTAATTATAATCAGCAGTTGCCCATAAAACTTGAGAACAAAGCTGAACTGCTAACAGAGTGCCAGCTTCCGGGGCCCTACCATGAGGTTTTATTTGATGTCCTTTATTATTCAAAAGGAATTTGTTTATAAAAAGAGGAGGGATCCAAACCATCAGAAGCAACAAACAAATGCCCTGCATGGCTGAGTCTATCAGCTATTGATTTATGAATCATTTAGAAAACTCCTTTGAAGAGCCTCAGGCATCACAAATTTTGTTCAGTTCTGCTTTGCTATTTGCACCAGAAATCATGGTCTTGGGAATGGAAAATGAAGAAAATGTTCTCTGGACTCTTTAAAACACACATGCAACTGGATCCATGAGGCAAGGCTGAAATAACAGCAGCCATTTTTTGTGACGGTTTGAGAATTCCATCTCTCTAGGTTAGGTTTATGCATTGTGTAATCACAGTACAGCATCACTGATTTAGAAAATGGTAAATAACTTGAAACCATGATAACCAGCAGCTTTGTGTGAGAACAAAATCCCTAATGATAACATTACTGCTTACATCCCCAACCATCTGGAGTAGAATTTATCATCAATTCTTCACTAAACCATTGTTAAAATACGACCTCTAATTATGATTACCGGAGAATTCAAGCTCCTTCCAAAGGAAGCTAAGCATGTGTGATGTGGAAACATTCATAATGCATGTCTCCCTGGGTGAAGACTGCCCTCTGAAATCCTGACCAGTACTGGGGATAACCCCCTTCAGAAGTAAGGATGCCCAGATCTCCACAAACTTCTCCTCAGAGATCCACAGCAACTGGGGTAGTAATATCCAAATGGTAGGCTTCTGCCCACCAGTAATCTGGTATTTTCCTCTCAAAAGAAATAAGAAAACTTTGTATTATCAACAGAAAGCAAAGGGCTTTCATTCTCATGGGTTTACACAATAGTAATTTGAAATTATTGATTCAGTATACATTATCAAATTTAAATTTTTTAATCATATAACCTACTGGATCTACTTACCCTTCTAGAATAAAAAGAAGCCTTTAAATTACATGTGACTTCCTGAAGATCTTCCTTCCATTAAAAATAAATATTCTACCTACTAGTTGGTACCTACTAAAAAAAAAATTTTTTTTAAGTCTCTCATGCCCTGGGTTAAAATAGCCAACCTTTGCTGCTTGTAGTATAATAGACTTGTTGTCAACTGCTTTCCCTTCCCTCTTTGTCAGTCTAGATTATAGCCAGTCTCTTTCTTCAAGGTCAGTTTAAATTTCTTGTCCTCTTAGAGCTGTACTGTGAAGACTCCATCTCTTAACCTTCAATTCTGGTGCTCCCACTCACGATGTGCCAGTTCCCTCCCCTTCCCAGCCCCCAAACATGCACTCTGGAACCTCATGGAGGTCTCCAGCCTTTATTTTCTCCCAGCTTTCACCTCCTTTCCTGCTTCACTTCATTGTCTTATCAGCTAAATCCATCTTTTGGATTGTTCTTTTGCCACTGTCCACAAACCCCTGAACCTCTGCCCTAACCTCACAGCGGAACTCCAACCCTGGGTAACCCAGCTGACCACTCCCATTGCACTCATAGGCCACTTAGTGCTTCTGGAGAACAGCCCTTTTTCCTATTCATACCAAACTATTTATGATTCCTTGTTATGTTTCTTATCGGGTCATATAATCTTCCACATATTCTTCTTACCTGAGACCCATTTTTCTTCCCCTATTCTTTGTTAACCCCATTCCTAGGTCAAGACTTGTTCAGGAATGCAGCCTCAGAGAAGCAGCTCCTGCTATCTGCTAACTGCCCCATTTAAATGTTCTCCTTCCATACTTCACATCATGCCTCTATGGTCGTGTTTCTCTAACTCAGCAGTAATTAGTGGTTTCCCCATCTATCTTTCCCATTAGACTGTGAGTTCCTGAGGGAAAGAATCCTAGAGAGATAGATTTCAGCCTGATACCAAAATTACCTGAGGTGCTTTTAAAGTATACATCCCCAGATGTTACCTAGATTTACTGCATCAGACTAGCTGGAGGTGAGATCCAAAAGTCTGTATTTGTAAGAGCTTCCTTAGTTGATTTTGGTAATCAGCAAGATTTGATTATACTTGCCTAGAGTACAGTTTATAGTACCTAGTACAAAACAGTTGCCCACTAAATATTTCAGAGCAGGACAAAATGGAAAAAGAGATGGGGAGGAAGACAGCTTCCTAAATGACTTCCAATGATCTCCACCCCCTGGTAGCCACACCATCTGTAATCCCCTCTCCTTGTATATAGCCTGGTTCTAATGACTTGCTTGCAATGACTAGAGTAAGACAAAGGTGATGAGACAGCACCTCCAATTTTAGAACCATCAATAAATTAACATTATATATTAAATAAGGTGTCTTCAAACCCACAAAAATCAAGGTTACGTATAGACTGGATGATGACAATATGACCAGAGGCCCACAGGAACCTAACTCTGTATTTCCTCCAAGAGTAATGATTCAATATTCACTAATTCTGTGGTGACTTTATAGAACATGACTACCACAGGTCATGAGAATCAATTATAGTATAAAATTTGCTTAACAACATCCATCCATTTGTTTATTAAAATACGATTTAAATGGGGCGATGGTAAGATCTCAGTGTCTTAGTAGGATAAGGTATAAATATGAGGATGGAGAAGTGAATGTGAACTATTCTTTCTATAACATCAGCAAAGGGAAGAAAAGATAGGATGGTTGCCAGATGGAGAATGAGGCCAAGACTTTTCCATATAATGAGCATATGTGTACATTGAAAGATGATGCAGTTCAGTTAGATGTTAAAGATAGAGGGAAAGTGGAGGTAATTATGGATCAAATCCTAAACAATCTGGGGAAAAATAGGATCTATAATTAGGTGGTAGATTGTCCTTGAAACCAGGGATAGTGCTACTTTTGTGAGCACGTGGGTGATTTTGGTAACCAACAAGATTTATTTATACTTGTCTAGCGCCCATTTAATAGAACCTAGTACAAAACAGTTTTCCCCTTTGACACAGAAGAGAGTCAGAGAAGGAGCACCGAGTGCCTAGATAACATTGCAAATGGAGAACAGAATGTTGAGAAGTTTATACTTGTGATGATTGGGGCACCTGGGTGGCGCAGTCGGTTAAGCGTCCAACTTCAGCCAGGTCACGATCTCGCGGTCCGTGAGGTTGAGCCCCGCATCAGGCTCTGGGCTGATGGCTCAGAGCCTGGAGCCTGTTTCCGATTCTGTGTCTCCCTCTCTCTCTGCCCCTTCCCCGTTCATGCTCTGTCTCTCTCTGTCCCAAAAATAAATAAAAACGTTGAAAAAAAAATTTATACTTGTGATGATTGATTTTATTTAATGTGATTTCCTGAGGAAAGAAAAGGAGGAAGAGTAGAGGAATATGCAAGCGTGGCAAATTCTTAAATGATAAGAATGAATTTTGACTGGTCAAAAATTACATAATTTCTTTTGCTACTGATCCTTATATAAGACAAGGTACTTGCTTTTCCTATGAAATAAAGTTTTGAGTTCTAGTAAAGATTTCTTCTTTACAAACCGCATCCTTTAATTTTCTTGTCTATGCAATATTGGTTTAGTTGTTCTGCAAGTATTCTTTAAGCTCTCTTGTGTCTATGACAGATCTCTAAAGTCACATCTACCTATCTACCTATTTAAACTGGAAGAATAGCAGAGACCAGCATTCAGTGTTAAGGCTTCCGGTTGGTACCAATTATCTGGAAATTAGTTTCTGCAGATATATCCTTAAATAGTGCCATTTTAAATGAAAATGTTAGCAGTCACCCAAAAGCAAGTTTTTCACATTTATAAATTGATTTTTTGAAATTATGACTAGGTGTGAGAATGAAAATCAACTGAACAAGACATGTTATTCAACATCTATATATGAATGGCATTTTTAATACCAATAATAATAGGAAAAAATGCATAGAATATCTTCAGATCCCAGTCTTTAGAGGACTTATAATCCAGTTGAGGACATAAGATATACAGGCATAAAAAGATAACCTAAACTTTAAAATGACACATGGACAATAAAAAATTTTATGAACCCGACATGAATAGGTATAGCACTGAAGAGGGGCCACTACTGTGTGCTAGAGTGATTGATAAAGTTGGTGTTTAAGTGAGGTTTTGAAAGATGAAACAATTTTCAAAAGTAGAGAGGGAAAGTATATAACATTCATATCAAAGGAAATGTTTTTTTAATGCAATAAATATAAACTGTGTCATATTCAGAATCCCATAACTAGACAATTTGTCTCACATACAGATTTGAACACCTACTACAGTCCAATCCTGTTCTAGGGGCTAGGATATCACAGGGAAGAAGTCAAAGAAGTCAGAGGAGGCTCCACCTCACAGGGAGCTCATAGTCCAGTGGGTAGAGTCAGATAATAAAAAAAAAATAAACAGTAATAATTTCAGATAGTGATAAGTTCTGCAAAGAATGTAAAATTTGCCTGTAGAATAGAAAGTGTACAAAACGCTAGCTTAGATTGGATGGGCAGGGAAGACCTCCCTGGGAAGGCAGCACTTGAGCTGAAATCTAAATGACCAAAAGGAGCCAGCCATGTGAAGTTCTGGGGAACCAACACTCCAGTCAAAAGTGACAAAAGGACAGAGCAATGGGGAGGGAACAAGCTGGCATGTTAGGAACAAAAACTTCCAGTGTGATGGAGCATAGTGAGACGTAGAGAGAATGATAGCAGAGGAGGGAGGTCAAGTCACACAGGATCTTGAGATCATGGTATGAATGTAGACTTGAATCTAGATGATATAAGGAGTCATTGGAAGGTTTTAGAAGGGGAGTGCCATACTCTGACATATATGGCTTAAAAATTCCTCTTTATATGTGGAAGTTGAAATGTTGGAAGGAAAGCACAGAAACAGGAAAATGTCTAGGAGACTACTAGCATCATCTAGTAAGAGAGGATAGTAACTCACATTAGATGGAAGCAGTGGATGTGACAGGAAATTGTCCTACGTGGATGTATTTACAGGTAACCTGAATAGAACATGCTGATGGGTTGCTCATGTCGGGTCATGAGGAAAGTGTAGGAACACAGGATGACTTCTAACCTTTTAACCTGATGGTAGATGGTGATGACATATCCTGGGATGGGAAAGCCTGTGGGAGGAGCAGGTGAGGGAAATAGGAATCACAGTCTTTTTGGATATATATTACGTGACACATTTATACCTAAGTTGAGATGTCAAGTAGTCTGTTCGATTTGAAAATTAAGTGCTACATGATAGGGTTACAAATGAGTGTTACCAAGGTACAGAAAAGTTGGTACAGATTGTACAAACCTTGAATAAATGTTGAGAATATGATCTTTAATTTGGAGGAAGAAGAAGCCATTAAGTGTCTCTATGCAAATAGTGACATAGATATTTTTAGGAAGGTTTATAAAACCACAAGGTGTAGGACTGAAGAGTCTAGAGGTGGAGCAGCCCATTAGAAGGTAACTGAAGCCATCCATACTTAAGAGGATTAAAGTTATTTTCCATAGAAACATAATTTAATCTGGAATACTAGCAAAAGAAAATGAAAAAATATTTTCTGACTATGACCTTAAGGAGGCCATAAAATTCAGATGTTTTCCCACAATTTTGTGGCATGGCCCACTGTTTTTCATCAAATGGACTATAAACATGACAGTTTCTATATGTACAGTTGATTCAGCCATCATGGTAGTCAAAATCCCTATAAAACCAGCTAACTCTGTCAACCCATTGTCTACAATCTGTTTTGCCCACGTTTTACAACCGACCTGACCAAAGTGGTATTCCCATATACCTTAGCCTGACCTGTGTGAAAATGGACAAGCACTTGCCCCTCACCCAGCTCACCAGGACTGATGCAGCGGCTGTTCCTGGGCAGTTAAATCTCAAGTGCAGAATTAGAAATCAGCATGCGTCCTGCTCTACAGTCACCAGCTCTGAATTTATTTTCCCATCTCTCTTATTTTCCTCCCCTTTTTTTCTGTCCATCTTCAAACTGTGGCCTCTATTCTCTAAGTTTCTAACGTGAGTAGAAAAAAAAATACAGAAGATGTCCTTCTGAGTGGATTGAAGAATCATGCCAGCGGGGGAAAAAAATCATGAAATTTTTTTCAAACATCTGCAAGTAGAAACAAGTTCCAAACATGGTTATTCCCTAAACATTCACAGCAGAAATATTCCCCGATCTCCCTAACTCAACTCTGGGGCTGGTGACATTAGAAAAGACTGAAGGAATTGCAAATAACACTATTCTGTCTCATTTTTTTTTAGTTTTTGTATATCCACATGTTTTTCTGCCCATGCTAGTAAATGAACAAAAGGTAGTCAAAAGAAATAATTTAAACACTTTTTTCCTAGACTTGTACACAACTTTTTGACACATTAAAAATAATCATGAAAATCATATGTATAGCTATAAAATACTGCAAAAGTCCACTTATCTCTCTGAATGACACCTCTCTCACCTGCAAAAGTACTATACTAATTTTGCCTTCACAGAATTTTTGAGAGTATTAATATTTTTGTGCTGAAACTGGTAGAATACTACACAAACACTATTTAATATTATATCATGAAACAGTAAAGGAATAGAGTTTAATAAGTGTAGAATTTCTACATAGCCCCTGTGAGACAAACTGCCTTTTAAATAGAAAGGTAATAACACATCAGTTCAAATTATAAAATTAAAATAATTACAGTTAACACAACCTATTAACCAAGTGGTAAGTGGCCTATAAAATGATGCCCGTCTCCTGTTATTTACAACTTTGCATTATTCCCTCCCCTTACATGTGGACTGGACCTAGTGACTCACTTGTGAAGTCAAAAGTGATGGGATATCCCTTCCAACATTAGGTTACAAAAAGACCCTTACCTATCCTGTTCACTCTCCCTCACTCTCCAGGTGCTCACTCTGATGGAAGCTAACTGCCATGATGTAAACTGCCCAGTGGAGAACTCCATGTGGAAAAGAACTGAGAGAGGTCTCTGGCCAATGACCAGCAAGGAACGGAATCCTGCCAGCAATCACATGAGTGAGCTTGAAAGGATATCCTTCCCCAACCAACATGTTGATTGCATCCAGGGAAAGATCCTGAGTTGCACCCAGATTCTGGACTCACAAAAACTGAGACAGTAAAATTCGTTTTTTTAAACCATGACATTTTGGAGTAATTTGTTACACAGCTATTGGTAACTAATGCAATCCATAATTAGCTGTGTCCATGGAATAAGATTGTAAGTAAACAGATTTCAATGTTTTTAAGTGATGGCTTATAATTAGTTATCAATTTTCAGTGATTTTGATTGATAGTCCATGCCCTACAGTACACAAGCAAACAGAACTCCTTGTAATAGAAACAGACTCTAAATGGGCTATCTTGTTTTGTCAAAGGAAATTTATTCCTATCAACTTATTGTATACATGGAAATTCACAAATCTATGCCTAATCTATGACCCTTCTGTAAGGATAGATACAGAAGAATAGATCCTTCTGTAAAACTTTTGCCAAAACTTCTGCCAACCTAGTATATGTCACTAAGGAGCCAAGACATTTCCAACACACCAAGGCTGGATACTTAATCCTCTCTTGATGAAACTGTCTGCTTCCTTCTACTAAAAACTGGAAGCTCATAATCATATTTTCATTTGCTGTGACTGCTAGAAAATTTAAAATTAAGCTTACTAGGGAAAAATAATAAAATTTAAAATTTCTGTCCTTTGAATCTCTAAAGTAGAATAAGTAGTAGGCTAAAGACATGCATTATTAAACCACCAGTTGGTTTTATCAAGAGGGCATGAAAATACCTTTTACCTTCATTCTCTCTTCTGATAATTAGTTGTAGCTTGTCGGAAGTATTTTTGAAACAAGCATCTTTCCTCTTTCGTAGCAAAAAGAGATTAATACTAATCTTCTGTTCCCCACTTGCAAGGTAAAGGAACTCACTAAAACTGTATCTTGAGAGCAAAGTTGAGGAATCACAAAAACCAGATAGACCACACCCATGCCTCGAACTTGAATCTACTAAAATGCCAACTTTAGTCTCCTGGACAAAAGTTGTCTGGGCTTTGACCAACACCCGATGATATATGTGGGGACCCAAATGGTATAGAAATCAGAGAAGAATGTAACTGACAATATGAAGAAAGAGTGAATCTCTGCTTCAGGACGTATCACACAACACTAAACAATATAAGTCAAAGCTGTACAATTTCCAAATAATTGCCAAAATATCTAAATTTTTTATTTTTCTGGGCAGTATACTGTATATCTATTTAAAGGAAATATTCCATCATTTAATGACTAAGGAATATCTACATATGACTCTTTTTCATACGTGTTAATTAGGTTCCAGCTGAGACGTGGATGTGACAGAAACGGGCCTTTCATCTAGCCTTTTCTAAACACACCTCCCGCCCCCACCACTCCCTGACAACAATTTCTGTCCCAGTTTTCTCAGTATACTTTGGCTCTGGGATATCCTTGGAGACAGACTTAGATGACAAGTCTTAGTAACAGATGTGACCACAGTTAATTCCTCTTTTCATTGTTATGATCACAAGCTAGAGTTGTGAATTGACTATTTTTTTAGGAACAGTTTAAGATAAAACTTTGCCCGTATTTATTTAGTAAATGAGAATTCCTGCATTTCAAGTACTACTTAAAGTTGAAGACAGTTCTGAATCACTGAACCACCGCACATTTTATTTGCTTCTGAGTCCAATTTAGGTTGGAGTAGCAAAAATATTATCAAATATTAAAGAAGAATAAATTATATTACCTCTGGATGGGAGCATTCTTCCTACTAAATCTACCACATGTCCCAAATTATATAAAACTTGCTGTTATTTTGAATAACACAGTAATGTTGACTTTGGTGGAGTACAGTGCAGGAGGCAGGACCAAGTCTTAGTGATTTCCCAGCCACCTAGGAAAACCTACATTCAACACACAGTTCAATGACTCCATTGAATTCCCACTGGAGTTGTATTCATTTGCTAGAACTGCCATAACAAAGTACCACAAACTGAGCAGGTTAGATGACATAATTTTTTTTTTAATTTTTTTTTCAACATTTATTTATTTTTGGGACAGAGAGAGACAGAGCATGAACAGGAGAGGGGCAGAGAGAGAGGGAGACACAGAATCGGAAACAAGCTCCAGGCTCTGAGCCATCAGCCCAGAGCCCAACGCGGGGCTCGAACTCACGGACCGCGAGATCATGACCTGGCTGAAGTCGGACGCTTAACCGACTGCGCCACCCAGGCGCCCCTAGATGACATAAATTTATTGTCTCATGATTCTGAGACTAGAAGTACAAGGTCAAGGTATTAGCAGGACTGTGATTCTTCTGAAGGCACTAGAGAAAGATTTGTCCCAAGACTCTCTCCTAGCTTCTGGTAGTTTCTTGTCTTGTGGCAGCATAACTGCCTGTGTGCCTGCCTGTTTCCAAATTTCCTCCCCTTTTTAAGGACACCTGTCATATTGGAATAGCAATCCACTCTACTGTAGTATGACCCCATCTTAACTAGTTACTTCCACAACCACCTGATTTCCAAATAGGATCACATACTAGGGGTTAGGACTTCAATATATGAATTGGGAGAGAGGGATACAATTCAAACCATAACAAAGGTCACTGAGCATTTTTGCTAATAAGTTATTTTGGCAAGCCTTGACAGACCACAGTGGCTACTTTAGAAAGGTGATGTTGCAAGAAACATTCCTGGAAGAGAAACCGGACCTGGTAGCCAAGACAGAAGGGGGAGATTTATTTATGGAGAGGCTATCCTAATACCTCTTTAAAAGTCAGAGGTAAGCCCTAGGATGAAACTGAGCATTGAGTAGGGCACAGGGAAATGGGGCAGAAGAGAAGAACGAGCTGACTCATAGATTTTAGGAAATATTAGAACCACTTAATTTTTCAGATGAAGAAACTGAAGCCAGAGACCTAAAGGCACACAATTAATCAGTAACAGAACTAAGACTAGATACCAGATGTGCTGACATTGTCATGCCCTTTTCTCTACACTATAAAGATTAGAACGGCAAAGTGAGGCCAGGACATCCAGGCTCAAATAAAGTACTAACCCACAACATGATTATTTATCCTTCTACGTCTAGAACTCCAGGAAAAGTGGATGTCCAAGACCTTCAGTACTGTTTATCCCATGTAGTCTTAGACACGGAGCGCAGTGACTGACTCATAAGGTAGCACTGCCCTCTAGAGGCCTAGTGCCAGTGGCTCATTCGCGTCTGTCTGCCATGCCCAGGTTCCTAGCTTTGCCTGGGCTCAAGGGTAGCACTGTCACCAGCAGTCCTTTCCTAAGGGGAATGCATCCAGTCCAAGTTTCTCCCAGCAGAGCATTCTGCATATAATTAAATACACACAGCCACCAGACAAGAAGGCAAAAGCATGTTTTCTCAGCATGTGGGATAGCTACCCCTCACTTCACAGAAACTTTGCATAATTCATTTGAGTTCATTTATCTGGCCTCAGTTCCACAAACTGACAGAAAAAAAAAAAAAGCCAACCCCTAACTCCAAAGGAAATATCTATTTTAATTATGCACAAAATTAAAAGGAGGCCAAATTATTAAACTGGAAACACCAAAAACAGGTTGCTTAGATGCATCTCAGAAAAGGTCAATAAACTGAAAAGTAGCTGAGCAAAACCCCTTTGAAATGTTATGCTTCTCAGCTTCATCCCTGGAAATCCATTAAAAAGCACCTATGAGAGCAATATTTACCTCTTGTTTTGTTTCATTTTTCTGTTTGGTTCTAATCCTTTTCGGCATATGATAGAAAGATAATTAAACTGGGAATCAGGAGTCATAGATTCTACAACCATTTCTTCTGTTGAAAGATGTGTGGCCTTGATTAACTCCTTTAATCTCCTGAGTTTTAATTCCTTCAACTTTAAAACAAGGAGCTGGTTTAAATGATTTCCAGGACATCTGCAGCTTTAACCCTCTATAATTCCCTGAAATCAGTTCTGCTAGTCTAGCAAACCTCTATGGTCTGAAACATTCCTACCTACACACCATATAAGGGCCTATATTACAAATGGATTTGCTTGGCAATGACCCAAAGAGCCAGCACAATCAAAACAATGATGCCCAAATAATTATTTCAAATAGCAAAATCATTTCTTTTTTTAAATTTTTTAAATATTTTTATTTTATTTTTGAGAGAGAGAGAGAGAGCGCACGAGCAGGGAAGGGGCAGAGAGACAGGGAGATACAGAATCTGAAGCAGGCTTCAGGCTCTGAGCTGCCAGCACAGAGCCTGACGTGGCGCTCGAACTCACAGAGTGTGAGATCATGACCTGAGCCCAAGTCGGAAGTTTAACCCACTGAGCCACCCAAGCACCCCAATTTTTTTCCTTTTTTAAAATTTACACCCTTTGGAATAAAAATAGCTTCCCCAGGAATTTCCAAATATTCAAAAACATCTTGTGCTCTTGTCTCATACCTTTTTGACCTGACAAATAAGCTGTTAGGCAGCAGCATTTCATTGCAGCCAGCTTGCCACGTTCACAGTGAGCAGCTGTGACCGCTAATGGGAATCAAAAGCTCCTGCTGGTCAAACTCATAAATACTCTCCCCCCAAATCCGAGTTCATAAAGCAGAGTCAAATAACTTTATTTTCACTCAACTATTCCAAAATCATTTCTAAATTATTAAATTAGTGACTGATTCCTACCAAAGTAACCTACAAGCTACAAAATTGTACGTAGTAAATCTAATATGCAATTAATTCATCTTTGGGGTTATTTTTGAACAAATAAATTGAAGCTACTCAGAAATGACTCCATGTGTTACAAACAGGCAATTAATTAACTTCCCCACTAGTTCTGGCAGAGCAATTTGCTATGCACTTATTACCTATTAAAGACAAGAAATATGTGTAAGCATTTCTATTGATGTGGTCAACTCCAGTTCTAAAATATTTTAGTTCTGGAACACTTACAGTCTCAGATTTCCAGGGGAAATATATATGCCAAACAACTAACACCCTTTACAAACTCTACTGCACAATCCCAAAACTGTCAGTAACATGATAGCTCATGTTCCTGTTTGTCAAACAACAGTACCTTATGGTTCACCTGGCAGAAATTCTAAGATTTCAATGGTAGTCCATAGGAAAAACTGAGCTGAAGGACGGAGCTAGGGCCTAACTGAGTTATGAGTCAATGGTGATCTGAAGTCCAAATCGCAAAGAAAGAGGATATAGAAGTCTTGGGTGCAATCAAGACTGATGTCCAAATCCAATAATATCAGAAGTCTGCAGTATGCATCTATACTTTTAGTCTGGTTGGTGAAAGCATCATGATGAGTTGAGGTCCATTCCCCATGAAGTCAGATGTCAGACAGTGAGTGGTTGGGGGTGTGGGGATCAGAATCCAGTATCTGTTATAGACAGAATTAGGAAGCTTACAATAGCCTGGTAGAAGGTCAAGGTCTTCTAGTCTCAGGGTGGAAAACTGGGTCATTCTCAAGAAACAAAGAAGAATAGGAGTTGAAAATTGTACCAGAAAAAAAAAAAAAAAAGAAAAGAAAATTGTACCAGTACACCCAGAGCTTCCATAAGATCAGCAGATTCCAAAATTAGGAAGAGTAATTCAGATACCTCTCACCTACCTACCCACCCACTCTCCCCACAAGGATGATGAGGATGGAGCTCTGGATGGCCTTCTGGCTTAGTTCCCACTGTCTCAGGAACTCCACTGATACTAGAAGATAAATCTCTTGACACTAAGCTCCAAGATGTGCCAGGGCAGGCAGAAACTGACACAGCTTGTGAATACTCCATCAACAATCTCTTCTTTTCCTTCTGACCTGCAATCTGCCTTTTCCCTCCATTGAGTTCTTCTGATGAGGTAAGGGGAGAAGTTCAAGTGGAGCAAAGTGAAAATGGAACTCATTATTAATAACCATTCAATAGCACTAGTAAGATTCCTATACTACTTAAGTTGAAAGGTTTTAAAAATTGAGTCCCAACCATTAGTTTCTAAATGAAGAAACTGGCTCATAAAGAGGGAAGTGTCTCACTCAAATTCACCCAGCCTGTGGGTCACAGAACCAAAACTAGAAACCAGGTATGCTGCCTCTTAATCTAATATACACCTCACCACAAGACATTGTCATCAAAGCACATGGCACCAAAATAAAGTTCTGGGGAAGGTAAACATCCCAGGGATTCATGGCTATTTGTCCTACTTGACAACTAAGTTATGTGGATCTGACTGTATTCTTTTCTAATTACTGCTGTGCCAGGATAACTTATGGGTTTTAAAAACATATCAGTCCTGACACTGCATTTCATGAAATCTAGAAACAAACAAAAATAAAGGATGGATTTGGATCTGATACCTAGAGAACACTCCAGGAGGAAAATGACAGAATCCTAGAATGAAATGGTGTGCAGTCAGCCTAAGAAGTCCCTGGAAACCCAGATTTATGTGTCAGACACACCATGTTGCCAAGCATACCCTTAGAACATGTCTGGAGCTTGAAGGGCACCACTTGAAAAACGGTCATCCAAATGCATTTTTCATATATAGCACTAATAAAGACGTGTTCCTACAATAAGCTAACATTTTTCTAATTCCCGAATGTAATGCCAAGACTTGAGGGTAAAAAAAAAAAAAAGATGTCGGCAACATATGTTGGAATGGACCTCGCATACTCAGGTCAATAAAGTAGGATCCCAGATGACTCCTCACACGAATCCTAACATAAGTGGTTGGATGAAGGAAAACTTGGTTTCCAGATGAAACACCAGTTTTAAAAGCCAAAATGATTCTATATCCCAGATGGGATATAGTGGAATACTATAGGCAACCAATGGAAAAAAATGTGTTTCCTTCTGCCAGGTCACTCTGGCCATGTCAGGACACCCACTGAACATTCCCAATCTCCTTCTGCCTCTGACAAGTTTGTGGCATGCATCAACTGCTTGATAAGGGCAAACTTGAGTTAATTGCAATGTGAAATATACATCAGCAATCACCAACTGAAAATCCTTGGCAAAGTAAAGCAATGCTGAATTTGCCCCCTGGATAAAACCCCATGTGATCTACAATGATTATGGAAAAACAACATGTTAAGAATATTGACAACTTCAAGGTAATTGTTAGGTAACTTACATAGGAATGTTGTTGTCGTTGTTGTTTTTGTTGTTGTTGTTGTTGTTGTTGTTGTTTTAAGGGAATGTCTTCCCTGAGAAACCTAGGTGGCTTGTTCATAGAAAAAAAAGTGGTGACACCAAAGAAACATTTCATCTCTTGGCTATACACTTATGAAATCCTGAGAAGTGGATTCCTGTAAATTCCTTTGATCTTCATTCTCTGGAACACAGGGCACCTGTAACACAGACCCAGCCACAAATGAAAGCCACATAAATGACCAGCAAATATGGATAGAATTAGTACTCACAACTTGCAACATATGTTGAGTAAGGGCTTTCTCTGTGCCCAGAGCCTGCAAACATTCTATTCTAAGGAGTGCCCAGCTCCTGTCCACTTGTATTTTTGATCAGATTTGGGGGAGTTGTGTTTTGTTTTGTTTTTAGTTTTTCCTTTTTCTTTTTTCCTGGCTGCAACTCAACAATTATAGGGGAACTTTAATTTATTTACTGGTTCAGAGATTGTGATCTATCTCCTTCAACTTTACTCCATTCCTGCCAAATCTATTGGCAATGGAAAATTGTTTAGTGGGCACACAGAAACTTGCTGGAAGAGATGAAGTTTCACCAGTTGCTATTGTATTCAATGTTGTACCTAGTACCAAAGCACGTGATAGTTCAACACAATCAACTCTATAATTATTCTAAAATGGAGAAGATCTCCCAAAACAGCAATTCTCAAACTTTAAAGTGTTTCAGACTCCCCTCAAGGACAAAACATAGATTTCTGGGTCCTATCTCCAGAGTTCTGATTCAAGAGGTCTGGGATGGAGTTCAAGAATCTGCCTTTCTAACAAGTTCTCAGGTGATGGCGATACTGCTTGTCCAGGGACCACATTGGGAGATCTACTGTTCTAGAATATCCTACCTGATTCTGCAGGTCATACAAACAAATCCAATGTTTAAGTGTAGATATTGAATCATTGTGATGATTAGTTTCAACCTTGCTTTGTGCAAATTGTGATTATGGCATAATAAGGACTATTATATTTTTTCAATGTAAAGTGTGAGTTTGGGCAGGGTTTCTCTCCTGCATATTGTATGTATGTATATATGCATGCACCTAAGTATGTATGCTAAAGGACTCACTTGATGATCTGGTACTCCACATTTCAGAGGAGCACAGAACTAAAACCTTGAACTAGGAAGATTAGGATCACCCAATGATGCCTAAAGGTATTGAGGATTCATCTCATGTACCAGGAACCAAGTCTAAAAGGGAGATCCTCAGCAAGGAAAGTTGAATAAGGAAAAAGACTCAGCTTAAAGAAGTTGGTATTTGCTCTTAAATTCAGTCAGGTGTCCAAATTGAATATTTTCCAGATGCTAAGGAAACAAGATAAACTCAAGGACTTCACCATGAACAGATAAGAAACTTGGAAGAAAGGAATTCAGGCATTGACAAATGTATGGCACCTTATTTGGGTCTAGAATAAGTCCTCATCTTAGGATAAAGGCATAACGGAGTGTGAAGTACAGTCCAATTTACTGATGCTTTTATTGGGTCACAATGTTAAAAACTGTATTCTGAGGACTTGCTTATTTTTATAATGTTTGTAATTTTTGTGGTTATTGCCAGTCCCTCCTGGCTTTTCATTTCTTTAAATTGTTGTGGTTCTTTGTATCACCCATTAGAAAATAATTTATTCTCTTTTAGCTACGTATAAAAAAGCAATATTTTTTCATATTTAGGACAAATAAAAAAATTGAATTATGAGGGTCAAGAACTGTCATAATAAAAGTGATAGATGCCACAAAGGAAAGCAAGAACTCCAAAGGAATGTTATAGAACACTTAAATCTCACACTTGGACATTTCCCACCAGAGGGTTTCCTTATTTGGTCGTTAGAGGATTTTTTTAGTTTTATATAAGTAACTCATTTATTTAGACCATAATGAGTTCTCTAAGTTTACTTGCCCCAGATCAGGTGTTTCCAGAAGTGAAGGGTACATATCATTGCCTCAAAACCTAGAGAATGTGGTCAGTAAATATTTGTTTTATAGCTAATTGTTCTATGTGCTAGATATATTAGAGTAGGGGCACAGAATTCCCCATCCTTCAAAGAGCTTATAGTCTACTGGGATGCATAAGCAAGTGAACAAATTGCTACAATGCTCTATTAAATGCTACAATGAAAGAATGACAGGAGGGCTAAAAAGTAAACACATGGACTATCAGGTAAGGCTTTATAGAAGAAGTTTAATGCAGGCTAACACCTGAAGGATGGATTGGAGAAATAGGAACTAATCAGCCAAAAGGGAAAGTCAGAAAGAAGAGAGTGCCCAAAAGCCAGCAGTGAGTGATATACATGAACTGAAAGGAATTTAGTATAATCAGAATGCAAAACAATGGAGGTGTCATAAGCAGAGCAACCATATACATTACCAATGAAACCAGGACACTTTGGAAATGGAATGGAGTTGCTATTAATAAACACAGAATAACAATGATTTAAATTGAGATGTATGATCACTCTAATGATGGTGCATATTAAGGAGCTTGGACTTTATTCAAAAGATATAGGAGATCATTGGGAGAATTACAAACAAGAACATGGCATGATCACATTTACATTTTAGAAAGATGATCGTGGCATCTGGGTAGGTTGAAGGTGCCATATGGGAAGTACAGTTGACAACAGTTCCATAGTTCCATAAAAGATAATGGTTAAACTAGAAAAGTGCCTTAAAAAAATGGAGAGTCATGGATGAATTCCAGGGAGTCACAGAGGCTACTTAGGGTTTATCTGAGAGCTACAGAAGTTGCTAACTGGGCCAGGGAGAGAGCGCTGTCATGAAGATGTGACTGACTTGTTTTGCCTTCAAAATCTAGCTATCCATTCATGGTCATAACTTTAATTAAGGAGCTTTGATCAGCCTGTGTTTTAAATAAGTGAGAATAAATCATGTTACATATTAAAAATAGAAACAACTGTGTTACTAACTTCCGAACTCCTCCAGAATTGATACAAAAATAAAATAACATACATTATGTAAGTTGGGAAGACTAGATGTCCCAATATTCTAATATCAGTTTTTATTTCATTTAAATTCACCGTGATCAATCTTGGTTACAAATCAGTGACTCATTCTGGGTTAAGTAAAAGTTTCTTTGATACCATAAGATAAGCATGATTCATAGAAGAAAAAATTAGTATGTTGAACTTCATCAAAATTAAGACTTCTGCTCTTCAAAAGACATTGTTAAGCAAATGACAAGAAAAGTTACAGACTAGAAATGTTCTCATATTATACATGTGATTAAAAACTTATGTTCTAAATACATATTTTTAAAACTCTCAAAGTTCAATAAAAATAAAACAAACCAATAAAAAAAAAACAAAACAATTTGAACAGAAACTTCACCAAAGATGATATATGGATGACAAATAAGTACATAAAAAGATGTTTGACATCAGTTGTTATTAGGGAAATGAGAATTCAAATTGCTACACATTTATTACAACAGTTAAAACTGAAAAATACTGACTATACCAACTGTTGGCAAGGATATGGAGAAACTAGAACTCTCATGCACTGCTGATGGGAATGTTAACGGGTACAATCACTTTGGAAACAGTTTGGCAGTTTCTTAAAAGTTGAAAATAAACCTTTCATATAATCCATCCATTCTACTCCTATTTATCCAAGAGGAGTGAAAGTATCTTTCCATAAATGGATGTATCCACAAATGTTCACAGCAACTTTATTTGTAATAACTAAAAACTGGAAAAAACACAAAAGGCCATACATAGGTGAATGCAGAATCCATTCCACATTCCACATTCATTCCACATTCCACAAACTGTGGAATATCTATACATTGGAATACAACTCAACAAAAAAAGGAATACAACAACATGGAAGAATCTCCAAGAAACCAGACCAAAAAAACAAAGATAATACACTGTATGATTCCATTTATACAAAGTTCTAGAAAACCCAAAATAATCTATAGTGACATAAAGCAGATCAGTGGTTGCCTGGGGGTGTGGGGGAGAGGTAAGAGGGAGGACTACTTTGGGGAGCAATGGGTATATTCATTATCTTGATTGTGGTGACATCTCACAGGGCCATACATATGTCAAACCTTATCAAATTGTACACTTTAAATATGTAGTTGTTGTACATAAATTCTACCTCAGTAAAGCCATTAAAAAGAAAAAGAAAAAAATCAATCACTCTTAATAGTGAGACTTTCTGATGAGCTGAAAAGAAACATCAGAGGTGTGCCTGGGTGGCTCAGTCAATTAAGCGTCTGACTCTTGATTTCAGCTCAGGTCGTGATCTCTCCGTTCATGGGATTGAGCCCAACAGTTCATGGGACCAAGCCCTACATCAGGCTCTGCACTGGTAGCACAAAGCCTTCATGGGATTCTCCCTCTCCCTCTTTTTCTGCCTCTCCCCCACGTGTATACATATTCTCTCTCTCTCTGTCTCAAAACAAATAAACTTAAAAAAAAGTCAGAAAGTCTTTTGCTAGATCATCAATTATCTGATTATCTAAATGTCTTTACTCCCAAATATGAGCAGAAAGTGCATGAATAAGCCAGGCCAAAAATGGGCTATCAGGCAGGGTGATCATACCTCCTAGTTTGCCAAGGACATTTCCAATCTCCAGCTATTATCTGGCATAATTATTAATTAAATGCCTTTGCATTCTCAGAAGTGTCCTGATTTGTAAACAACCAATTACAGATATTTCCCCCACTTTCCAAAGTTCACATTATACCACTTTGCTTTTACAAAAGACCTACATTAGTACCTGTTTTCAGTCACCAAAACAAATCCGAAGAGGATTTTTGCTTTTGCAGAAAGTGAAAATAACGTTCAGCATGTGTGTTGCTGTGAGTCCTCATAGAGCGAATGTGCATCACAAGCAGCAAGAGTTGCACCACCAGGCTCCTTCCCCAGGAACTACACTCAGCATTTCAGCATCAAATGGCCACAGCTTTGAATTGTCTGTGAACATCTGTGCTTTATCTCAATTTATTGTATGCATTCGTTAGCAACATGTGTCCTTAGGTATCAGAAAAGCCTAAAGTTTGGGGGTCTGGGGATGCTTACAAATTTTTCCATATAAATTAATGGTAATTGTTTCTTCACTTTACACCATTTTGACTTATAGAAGGTTTCATAGAAACACTCTACTTTCAGATAACGGGGAACCTGTATCCAGTTACTGTACTTGTAGGCAACCTAGGAAGATGTGATCATCTTTTTTTATTGTCTTTTTTTTTATTTTTTTAAATTTACATCCAAATTAGTTAGCATATAGTGAAACAATGATTTCAGGAGTAGATTCCTTAATGCCCCTTCCCCATTTAGCCCATCCCCCCCTCCCACAACCCCTCCAGTAACCCTCAGTTTGTTCTCCATATTTGAGTCTCTTCTGTTTTGTTCCCCTCCATGTTTTTATATTATTTTTGTTTCCCTTCCCTTATGTTCATCTGTTTTGTCTCTTAAAGTCCTCATGAGTGAAGTCATATGACTTTTATCTTTGACTAATTTCACTTAGCATAATACCCCCCAGTTCCATCCACGTAGTTGCAAATGGCAAGAATTCATTCTTTTTAATTGCCAAGTAATACTCCATTGTATATATATACCACATCTTCTTCATCCATTCATCCATTGATGGACATTTGGGCTCTTTCCATACTTTGGCTATTGTTGATAGTGCTGCTATAAACATGGGGGTGCATGTGTCCCTTCAAAACAGCACACCTGTATCCCTTGGATAAATGCCTAGTAGTGCAATTGCTGGGTCATAGGGTAGTTCTATTTTTAGTTTTTTGAGAAAACTCCATACTGTTTTCCAGAGTGGCTGCACCAGCTTGCATTGCCACCAACAATGCAAAAGAGATCCTCTTTCTCCACATCCTCACCAACATCTGTTGTTGCCTGAGTTGTTAATGTTAGCCATTCTGACAGGTGTAAGGTGGTATCTCATTGTGGTTTTGATTTGTACTTCCCTGATGATGAGTGATGTTGAGCATTTTTTCATGTGTCAGTTGGCCATCTGGATGTCTTCTTTGGAGAAGTGTCTCTTCATGTCTTTTGCCCATTTCTTCACTGGATTATTTGTTTTTTGGGTGTTGAGTTGGATAAGTTCTTTATAGATTTTGGATACTAACCCTTTATCTGATATGTCGTTTGCAAATATCTTCCCCCATTCTTTTAGTTTTGCTGACTGTTTCTGGAAGATGTGATCATCTTCCCAGGTATTTAAGGCAGGAAAGCCAACTTGAAAATCACCGAAGTAGAGTTTTTGTTGTTGTTGTTTTGTTGTTGTTGTTTTTTAAGTAGTCTCCACACCCAGCATGGGGCTTGAATTCATGACCCTGAGATCAAAACCTGAGCTGAGATCAAGAGTCAGATGCTTAACCCACTGACACTCAGGTGCCCCTGAAGTAGCTATTTTAAAAAGAATTTCAAATTAGGCTTCAGAGCATCCAGGAAGATGTTAATCAAAACAGAATTTGGTTTATGAAATACAAACAAAATAAAGAAAGCAAGACATAATTGGACTTTAAATGAAAAATGAGAATATGAACAAAAGGATCAACATCCATTTCAAGGACTGAAAGCACATTCATTTGTTTAGCACCCACAAAGTGACAGGACTATGCTGAATGCTAGGAATGTACATTTTGAATGAGTAGCATGAGCAAATAGGATGGTTGTAATCTTTAAAAAAACATGCACAGACTGAGACACCCAGTTCTTAACAGTGAGATTATTTCTAATGGTATCAAAAAGTCTTGAGGACAAGGGTAGGACTCTGCTGCAAGAATTTTGAGCTCATTGCCTTCCATTTCTTTCAAGGAACTATTTTGTTTTGGCAATACTGGGCACTAAGTAAATATTTACTAAAGAACAAATTAGTTAATTAATTTTCACTCCATGTATTTTCTTAGGCTAAATTAATAGCTTTTACCAGAGGTAACCATCAGCTTGCTGCCTAGACAAAGCCTCCTTATTAGGTCAATGTACAAACACAGTAATAGTTATAATCACTAGTTAGTTTTATTCTTCTGGATATCACATAATAGAGTTTGTAGAAAAATTAAAATAAAGTATACATTGAAAATAAATATTAAACACACAAAGCATAACCAAGTAGTGTTGGTTAATTTATTAGAGAGGAGGGGAGTGGGCCAAATCAATGATCTTGGCCTTTCACCTCTTCATATCCACCAAAAATCCTTCATAGCCAAGGATGGTAAGACATAGGTACTGCCCTTGGGTAAGGAACTCCTTCAACCCCAGATACATACTCCTCATTTATTGCTCAATACTTTGCCAGGAAGGGACCTTGGATCTCAGAGGCGTGTGATGCACATTCTGTTCATCTCTGTCTTCATGATACTCAAAATTTGTCTGAAGAGGAGAGTCTAGCATTATGTCAAATTCTTTTAACTCTAACATTTCAAAAGGCTTTTTTACCCATTATTAGAGATGCTCATTTTCAACTAACTAAACCACATATGGTTGTGAATGATGATGACAAATTTAAACCCTGTGTTCAGTTCATAGACAATAATATCTGTGCAGTGTTTTTTTTTAGACACAACATATATAAATTCTAATGAGTATCTCTGAAAGCCATAAATTAATTGGTGAATTAATTAACTTACCTCAAGTCTCATTCATAGTGATGGGAAAGTCCATGCCTCTAAAGAAGCTATAAGCACACAATTGAATTGGTCTCATTCATTCTGCTTAACTTAGAGGTACAAGTAGAATTTTTTAATTCTTCTCTGAATCTTCTCAGCATCCCTAGAAGACTGACCACTTACTTAAAATGTAGCCAAAAAGAAAAAAATACCCATAACTAGGATGCAGCAAGCCTAGCCAGGCTAATGAAGAGGTACAAACACTAACATGTTTTTCTCATGACTTTGGGAGGTAAGCAGACATGTGGAATGGAGAGTTTTCCAATGGAGTTTATGATCATCTCAAACATTCACAGCACATATCAGGTGGAAGTACCGATAAACATGAGACAGTGCCCCCCAAGCTCTCTCAAAGAGCCCTTAGACACTATAAACAAAACTGTATTTCATTCTGTAGTTTCAAAAACTAATAGTTAATTTTTTTATGTTTATTCATTTTTGAGAGAGAGAGAGTACAAGCAGGGCAGGGACAGGGGTGGGGGGTGCAGAGGATTCAAAGTGGGCTCTGTGCTGACAGCAGTGAGCTCTGTGTGGGACTTGAACTCCCAAAATTGGAAATCATGACCTGAGCTGAAGTCAGACAGTCCCCTAAAAACTAATAATTCTTAAACAAACTTTAAACTGCAGATTTCTTTTAAGTAAGAATTTGTGTAATTTGTCCATCTCTCTGAATAATGCATTTCTTCTCATTATAATTTATTTTAATCCCCGTGGTAGGTGAGGACACCATTTATGGTTTAAGAAAATTGGGGGGAATAAAAGGTCAGTCTGGAGTCAGTTGTGGTAGTGGAAAAATATCTGGCCGGTATATTTCATGGAATGTCTTGCAATCACTTTTAAAATCTCTGGAAAGCTACCACTGAAGAACTTTATAGAAATTAAGGAGTTATTGGCAAGCACTGTTGACTGAGACAGCTCAGTGGAAATATACCAATCCCCCAAAATATAATTCTTGTTCCCCTTCTTCTTTCTCTAGCAACCGCCTGCCATCTAGTGGATGAAATGCAATCTAGTCATGAATCTCTTAAAAACAAGTAGCAGAACTCATGGAATAATGTAATAATGTTTTTAAAATAAAAACAGGGACAGGAACCTATGCTATTACACCCCCCAAAAATAAACTCTATCTGGTAAAGATGTAAAAAGCCATTGTGAGTCTTTTCTTACCAAGACTTTTAAAAAGAAGATCATTTTCATGCTTGACTAAAAAAAAACCAATCCCAATAAATTCCTGCAAAATCAAACTAAAATAAAAAAGAAATGCTATTTTAATACTTTCTTTTGTGTTATTTTTATTCTTATTCAATTAATTAATTTACTTCACTTCAGCATACTATAATTTTAACATTTGTGTCAAAAATCAGCACCTCTAATAATGTATGCTATGGGAAATACGAAGAAATAAGAGATGTAACCCCAGCTCTTACATTTACAGTCTATTCAGGAAGATAAAAATAATCCAAATGCAGCAATAAGCCACCATGCTAACTTACATGGTCCAAAGGAAGGAGATCAGTGAGGACAGGGGCAAGTTTGACAGTGACACTTCAAGTGCAATTTAAATATAAATTAGAGACAAATGATCAAATTCTTGGGCCTAGAGACAGTGAAGATGCTCTTTTCATAGGAATGGGGAATTAGTATCTTAATATAAAGGAAAGGAAAATGGATCTGTAATGATAGAGAGTGGCCATATCATGTAAATCTGGGCCATATTATACTCTGATCAAGTATCATCTGAGAAAAATTTGCAACATCATGAAAATATTTATGAAAGAGTTAAGTTATATTGCTATTACCATCTAAGTCATTTGACCCTTCCTTATCTGCCCTCTGTTGAGCAACTACTGCCTGATTGTAAAAGGAACCAAATTCCTGTAATAAGACTCTAAGAATATTCTTTCAAGCCTTCCTATTAACCAAAGAGAAGCTCCTGATTGCCAGACTCTTGGAATGTCTGGGAAGGGAAACAGGAGTTTACAGAGCCTGTGCATTAGTGAACTCCCACTCATCATGACCTCCATGTGACATGTTCCGTCTGCCAAAGGGCGGGGCCAGGCTGCCCTTTGGAGACTCAGGCTGCTTCCCTGGAGGGCCAGAGTGGAGCCCCCCACCCTAATCAAGGGCCACCATCTATTCTCCTTTCATTGCCCCACCAACGGACTTTGTTACTTATAACTATTGCTCATGTTACTTTAACATGAATTTTAATGCGCTTCATATTTTAAAGAAGTTCTTGATTCTAGAGTTAAATTTTTCTGTTCTCATCTACCCGTTATTTGACTTTTGGGCCTCTTCCTATTTATAGGACATATATAATAATAATTAAAATTACCATTTGTTGTCTACTATATACCTCCCACTTAGGTTCTTTTATTTAACATTTTAAAAAGCCCTGTAAGATTATTATTGTCTCATTTTTGTAGATAAGAAAACTGATGGTCAGAGAGGTTATGCAAATTGCACAACATTACGCAGAGAGAAATAAGATAGGAATTTAATTTTAGATCTTTCTGAATTCAAATCCTGTCTGTGTGTGTTGTTGTTTGTTCATTTTACTGGACTCTGACTTCTTTCTACTAAAGAATAGCTTTTTTTTTTTTGAAAATTTTTTTTAACGTTTATTTATTTTTGAGACAGAGAGACAGAGCATGAACGGGGGAGGGGCAGAGAGAGAGGGAGACACAGAATCGGAAGCAGGCTCCAGGCTCTGAGCCATCGGCCCAGAGCCCGACGCGGGGCTCGAACTCACGAATCGTGAGATCGTGACCTGAGCTGAAGTCGGACGCTCAACCGACTGCGCCACCCAAGCACCCCTAAAGAATAGATTTTAAAAGACTATTTGATCTTTTGATCTTCCTCTGCTGGATGTGTAATCTCAGTATATATTTCCCCACAATTCACAAACATTGATTTAATCAGATGAATTAGATTTAGAAAAAGACCTTTTAGTTCAGGAGTACAACTTCCCACCAAGAACAGGATTTTCCCCTATAAAGCATTTATTGCTCAAACACATTTATAACAAAAAATCACATTTTTCTATCGCATACCCCCTACGAAGCCATCCCACCGATATCTAAGGTTGCCATGTAAATACTATCAAAAATTCACCATCTCCCATCTCAAGCCTACCCTTCCATCTTTTCTACTTCCCAATGGAAACATTCTGCCATTTCTACTCAAGAGAATCATTTCTCCAGTAGCTAACCTGTCACTTGACTCCAGTGGAGGGACAGGTTAACAGGAACAAGGTTTATGTCACCAGCTAAAGACTTTCACAAAGAACAAAGTGACCTAAACTCACAGCTGATGAGTGGCTAGGTACTCTCAGGAGCATTGTTAACAGTCACATTTCTGGCAAGCTCTTGCTCCTAAAGTTCTTTACGACAGAAGGGTGGGAAAAGGACCTATATGAGTTCAAAGGCCTCATGGAATTACTGGTTTAGCCCACTAAAACAACATAACCCAATGAAGGGTTCCTAAGGAGAAGAAAGTCCCGGTTCCCTACGGGCTAAAACCACATAAATTATACTGCAAACAACTTTTACTGTATCCCAAGAAACTTCTGTCAAGATGAGAGTAGCTCAAGGTTTTTCTCGAAAATGAACCCAAAGTCAAAATAGCAGATTCTACCCACTGGATTCTCCTAATTAAGCAAGACATTTACTAAAAGGTATTGGAGATTTAGAAAACTTTATTAAAACTTTCAGTAATGTCAAATATACACTTTAACTCAATAAACTTGAAAGAGACATTAGGTCAACTTGGTGGGGGTTAATTACTTTGGTGATGCTGGTCTGTAGGGAGATGGCATAGAAGATCATGGAAAGCAAAAGCCACAATTGATGTACAGAGGCAAAGGTTGCCACCTCTCCATTAGTGCAAGGAATAGCCAGGAAAACCAAGTACCCTCCTTAGTGAAGATCTACTTTGCAGTCAACCAAAGTTATAAGATTTCCAGAAAGATAGCTGGAGCAGGGGCAAGGGATAAGGTGGGGAGAACCCACACTTTGAAACCTGCCATACTTGAAGCTACTGAGCATCTGTAAAGGAATAGCTAAATAGTGGCCGAGAACACAGAGTCAGACAACCTTGAGTTCAAATCCTAACTGCTACATACCACCTAAAAGAAGTAACTTGGCCTTTCCCTATCTGAAAATGGGAATGTTGCGAGGATGGAATGAAATAATGTCTAGAAGCACTTGGCACACAGCCTGGTATATCAACCTGCTCAAAAAATGGAATTTACAGAAATAGAGGGAGCTATTAGTGTTGTGGCCATCACTAATTGTCCACTGACCAAACAGAAGCAACATCTAAAAATGTTAAGCTAGGAGAGCAGAGTCTTACTCCATCTTCAGCAACAAAACCACGCCCTCCAGAAACTCCAGAGAGCTGCTTGATGTCTCACTCACCTACTAACCCCAGAATCACATCAAATAGGCCATTTCAAAACACTCTTCCACAAATCTCTAAAAGAGACAATGGATCCCACCAGACCTCCTCCTTATAAAAGTTGCTAAATCCTCATTAGGCAACAACCACGTGGGACAAGCCTGTAGTCTGACAAAGTTAGATTATTGACTAGATGCAGCAAGGTAGGGTGCTCCAACACAATCATGGAGTGCCACTCAACAACACAGAGGAGGGAAGTGTTTTATCCACAGTCTGACTTCTCTGAAGGATTCTGAGAAATATCTAAGGAGAGTAGGGGCCAGTTCTGTTTCTGCTGCTGTTTCTAGGACAAGATTAGGAAAAATGAGGATTACCAAGGGACCGGCTTAGCAAATGGATATTCCCAGTATAAAGTAGATATAAAAAGCCGACCTGGAGGCATAATTCAGAAAAATGCATCTACTCAAAGAGTGGGTCTTTATGGCATTTGACAGCTGTTGCATAACCTTGGGAGAAATACGTCTCCTGTTAGTTTTGCAACTGACTTATTTGGGTCTCTATGAGGACTGCTTTTCCCTTTTTTACTCTGACTTGATTTTCACTCTTTCTTTTCTGAATAGATTTTTCCTCTAGTGGCCCCCTAGAAACTGGGTGTGCAGTTGACTAGGACTCTCTGTGCTATCTCTGTAACTTTTCTGTAAGTCTAAAACTATTCTTTTAAGTGGCCTCTACACAACCACTGACAGATGCTTATACAATCTTCCTACAAGCACCACTTCACAGGAAAGTAACTCCATTCCATGTTTTAACACCTAGAATTCTTAATTCTTCCTCATTTTCGGCCAAAATATACTTTGTGCAAGCTATCCTTCCATGATCCCAGATAGGTTTCTGTAAAGCTACATGGAATAGGTTTACTTCTTTTCCAAAAGGTTTTTATTATTATTATTATCATTATTTTATCCTCAAAATTCTTCTCCCAAGTAAATCTCTTGTTTCACATCCAGTTGCCAGTGACCCTCTATTAACGAGGCACACTACTGGACAGAGCACTCCGGTGTGGTTTGACCTTGTTGGTTTGGGGCATTCCTCCATAGACGTTAAGGCCATGCCCACATTACCCTTTTCAGCAATAGGTTGTGCTGTTTGCCCATATTGTGCTTGTCGAAGTAAAATCCCCTACATCTTTCCCATATGTACTGGGGTCAAGCTAGCTGCCCTCTCCACATTTCTAACCAAGTTATACTCACAGTTTATTTTTTAAGTCAAGCATAGAACTTTACTGGTAGCATTCATCTTGTTAAGTTTCTCCCACCTGTCAATGCTGCAAGAGAATTAAAGACTTAAGAACCAGAAATTCTGGGTGCTATTTGCAAAACTTTAAGCAAGTCCTTCTACCCAACTGGGTCTCCTTTCTTTGCCGTTAGACAATCTCTAAGATCTTTTCATCTCTGCTCATGCACCTATCATACAAAGAGTCAGTCTACTGAACTATTTTCCATCTTTATTTCACTGATGAAGAAACAAATTCAGGGCGGGGTGGGTGTCAATTAACTTGCCCAACATTGTATATAGTTCCAGAATTCTAACAAGAACAGTCAGGGGCTAAAGCCTTTACCCCCACTCAAAACAATTCTCTTACATCACTGATCTTTCCTCTGCTTCTCACACAAGGCTATCAAGAACCTTCTTAGCCTGGAAAAAACTGTCTGCCCCCAAGTAACCTTCAGTAGTTGTTCCATCCTATTCCCTCCCCCTTCCAACATACACCTGCTTAAAGGCCATCTGTACCCTTATTTGCATCTCATTGTTCATTATTTTCTTTGTCCCCTGACAATCAGGATTGTTTTCCTACACACTACTGAAACTGGTCTTTCAGCCAGTAGACCCAGGGGCCTTATCTCAATCATTATCAGCGACTTTTCTGACTCCTCTTCCTTCTCCCCAGAGTTTCCACAAGGTTTTTGTTTGAATTTGTCTCCTTTTCAGAAAACTTCAACTATCATCTCTATGCAAATCCACATTACTAGCTCTGACCTTCAGACATACAGGACAGGATCATTCACTGTGAGACTAACTTTGGATGGACTCTCCCTGTATTTTCCTCTTTCTGCTATTCCAAACAGGTAGCTTGGCCCTTAGAGGTCTTCCAGGGAATTTTGCTGTGTGGAAATTTGAAGACCATAGTGGATGGAAATTCTGTCCAATGGCTGTAGGCAAATATGTGGTAGCCTTTGTCCAAAACACTATTAATAACTTCAAAGCTATAAAGCAAGTAAAAGTCCACAGTGATACTTAGCAGGAGGTCAGAGTGCTAACAGGCATCTTGCCAATCTCTCATAAAAGTACAAAAATATTCTCTTTACAGCTAGAAGAAGAACAAGTGATAAAGCTTAAGAGGAGGTCTGGTTACCTAGATGTGTAAATAAATATGGTTTGTTTTAGGGCTGAGAACATTTTTTAAAATCCTTGTCCATTTGCATGTCATGGAAACAGTCAAAACAATCCATACGACAACCTTTTAGTACAAACAAGAATGTGCTATACACATTGCTGAAGCAAAACAGAAACACACCAGGAAAAAAGTGAGAGGCAAGCTCAATTGAGGACTCACCACGTGTTAAAGAAAAGAGAGAGAGAGTCCTCTTCATTCAATGATGTACTTATGAACACTAAATGTCTTTCAATGTTTTGTGGAACAGATGGGAACTTGGTGTGAGGGGTTAGAGACAATATTAAATGGAAGAACAAAACTGAGAAACCCCAGATTCCCACCGCAACCATCCGTTCCACCCCCATAATTGATAGTGAATAAAAAACTAAATTTAGACATCCATTTTTAAGAGACTACATCAATTTAACTTTATAGTACAATAAAAGCTAGAAATTAAAATACTTCTATAATTCATCTATAAATTCTCACATAAATCTTAGACTGTTATCTGAAGATCTTTTATATTTTCCAGAATATTCATGCCAGTGTGAAGACAAGTTAGTTTAAAATCCATACCACATGCTGCAGTGGAATAGATTTTTTTAAGTTAGGTCATGTATGGATTATTTAAGGACCATTTTATTTTTCATTTTTCTTGAATTCATTTTTTTCATTAAGAAAACATGTTTATGGTAACAATACCAATTAGTAAAGAATTTCCATTGTCACCCTGCTTGGCTGGAAATCTTACTACCTACCTGAGGTGGGCCTAGTTTTTCAGTCATGGGAATATACTTCAAGACATCAAATTGAAGGGAAAGTGTTTATGTATATGACAATATTTTTATACTAAGTAACATCACACCTAGTGGAAATTACAAGATATGATTCAGACTAACCTGGGAAGAGAAAATATGTTAATGGTGGTAAATTCAGGTTAAGAAAGTCAGAAACAATTTATACTGTGTTCAAGCAGAAAAACTAAGAAAGAGGTCAAGTGGAAATATTCAGAGAGTGCAAGCTGTCCCTAATATCCATCTTTCCTTTTCTTTCAGAATACTCTACTTTTTAGCTGTGCACATGGCCACCTAGAATAAACACTACATTTCAAGAAGCTAGAGGCAGCTATGTGACCTTTATGCTCTACCCAATGAGACTGAAGTAGAAGTTCCTGTGACAGCTTTCAGGAATCTTCCTTAAGAAACAATTGGTATTATGGGGCACCTGGGTGGCTCCATCAGTTAACTGTTCGACTTTGGCTCAGGTCAAGATCTCACAGTCCGTGAGTTCGAGCCCTGCATCAGGCTCTGAGCTGATAGCTCAGATTCAGATTCTGTGTCTCCCTCTCTCTCTCTGCCCCTCCCTTGCTCTCTCTCTCTCTTAAAAATAAAGATTAAAAATGTTTTTTAAAAAACAGAAACAATGGGTATTAGTACCATCCTGTTGATGGAATGCAGATATAATGGTTTGATCTCCATTTCAAACTTTGAAGACAAGGAACACAACCTCAGAACAGCAAAACAAAGGCTAGAGATCTCAGTCTTGGGGACTTTGTGGAGCACAACTGCCATACTAGCCATAGATTGCTATATTCATTCCCTAGGGCTGCCCTAACAAATTACCACCAATTGAGTGGCTTAAAACAACAAAAATTTATTTTCTCATGGTTGTGGAGGCCAGAAGTTAGAAATCCACATGTTGGCAAAGCATGTTCCTTCCTCCCAGAGCCTCTAACTAGCTCTTCCTAGCTTCTGATAATTGCTCATATTGGGGAGATGTATTTAAAAACAAAATCTTGGGGCGCCTGGGTGGCGCAGTCGGTTAAGCGTCCGACTTCAGCCAGGTCACGATCCCGCGGTCCGTGAGTTCGAGCCCCGCGTCAGGCTCTGGGCTGATGGCTCGGAGCCTGGAGCCTGTTTCCGATTCTGTGTCTCCCTCTCTCTCTGCCCCTCCCCCGTTCATGCTCTGTCTCTCTCTGTCCCAAAAATAAATAAACGTTGAAAAAAAAAAATTTAAAAAAAAAAAAAAAAAACAAAATCTTCTCTCAAACCAGAAAACCTCTCCATGAAAGTAGAGGAGAAAGAATTTTATTATTGAATGAGCACTAAACCAGAAACTGATGCACATCACAAGCAATCCCCCTAAGAGGTGGCAAAGACAGAAAGAAAGCTCACCCTTTCATGTAGCCAAGCAGACACAACCCATTCCATACATTGAGATAAACAGTGACTAGCCCTCAAATAAGAGGACTTCACAATTCCATGTGTCACACACAGCACACCTACCTGGGAGCCAGGGTGGCCATCTGTGTTTGCAAACTGCCTTTAGCCAAAGGAAAAATAAACTTCTCATATTTTTTCAACGTTTTATTTATTTTGGGGTGGGGGGGACAGAGAGAGACAGAGCATGAACGGGGGAGGGGCAGAGAGAGAGGGAGACACAGAATCGGAAACAGGCTCCAGGCTCTGAGCCTGACGCGGGGCTCGAACTCACGGACTGCGAGATCGTGACCTGGCTGAAGTCGGACATGTAACCGACTGCGCCACTCAGGCGCCCCAAACTTCTCATATTTTTATGGCAGGAAGTGGTTTTGGAGGTGAGGTGCCCACCTTCCCAAGGAAACTGGGAAAAAGAGATGCTATCTTTCTTAATGATTGCATTTCAAAAAGATGGCACTCTAGTCCTTGGGAAAGACATTCCTGTTGGGCATAAAGCTGGCAAGAAGTTTTTTAGATTTTAAAGAGATTTACATACATTTAAGAGAGATAAATAATTTATAACTGAAAGTTTTCTAAAGTAAATACTGTACTATAAGAAAAGGGAGAAGGGGAAAGTCTCTTATTTTCAAATGAGGCCTCTTATTTTTAATGCATATCTTCCCTTACACTGGCAATCTTTGGCATTCCTTGGCTTGTAGACAACATGGCTCCAATCTCTGTCTCCATCCTCACTTGGCATTTGCTTGTGTGTTTTTGTGTCCAAACCCCCCTCTTCTTACAAGAACATCAGTTCATTGGACTGGGCACACCCTAATCCAGTATAACTCATCTTAACTTGGTCATATCCACAAAGATCCTATTTCTAAGTAAGGTTACATTCACAGGTGCCAGGGATTAGGATTACAACATATCTTTTGGGGGGGGGGACAATTTAACCCATAACAATGGCCTACCCACAAAATTATATGTTGAAGAAATATTCTAACTTGGTTAAGGTTGATTTGTGGTCTTTGTTACTGACAAATAGTTCTGGGTTCTGGAAGAATCTGGTGACAAAGTCAAGTCTCCCAGCATCCTCTACTAAAAACCAGATCAGCTCCTCTCCCTTGAGATGCAGAGAACACTCTGGAGATGTCCTGGGCTATCTTTTGTGTCACATATCCTTTACCATCCCAACCCCCACCGCAGTTACCCTTAAAGCACCAAATCAGTTGAAACCTTGAGATGTTGTCTACAATTTATCTCACCTAGCTGATACCCAAAATTGTTTACGAGGAAAAATAAAACCTTTTAATCTCTTAATTAGCATGAAAGCCCTAACAGACATATGCTAATTGTGGTAACGTTTTATAGTGAATGAGTTTCAGTCAAAATGCAATCAAGCTATCAATCAACAGATATCAATTACTGAAGTGAAAATCTTGGCTCTTTTTCTAGGGAGAAGCAAGCATTGAGTGCAGGAAAGTTCTGTTTTCCAAAGGTCATATCCAGAATAATACGATTAAAGCAAAAACATTTTTTTAAGATAAAATGGAAAATAGACTTAAACTCCTAAAATATTTAAAGATTTAAAATTTACTACTAGACCAACTAGTGAAATCCTGAACATGCCATAACAACAAAACAACAAGCCCCTTTGTCTTGGTCCTGTGGTAATGCCAAACTGCCTGAGGCAGACTTATTCTTCTTTGTTGCTATAAGATTGGAGAACAAAATTCATGCCAGGGCAGAAAAGGGAAAAACTCAGAATGAAAGCAGATCCGCAGAGGTAAAATGTGTGCACAGATTATCCAGCAGGAGGGGGCCTACAGCAAGGACTGGGAGATGAAGCATCTGAGCTGGGCTCTCTATTGCTTAAAGAAAGTCTTTCAAAGGCCCAAATGTTTAAAGAAAAAGAATCTCAGAATTCTAGATTTTCAGTGGATTAAGCATCACTTGGGTAAGGTCCAAAAGTAGTACAAGTAAACCTTGAGAAATCATTTATCCCAAATGCACGGGGATGTGAGAGAGCAGGTGGCTGGTCAACAACCCACGAGCAATAATACAAAACATGGGGTCATGGCAGTCAAAACATGACTAAATTCCAGTTAGTCACCATACAGTGTTATATTAGTTTCAGGTGTACAATATGGTGATTCAACACTTCCATACAACATCCAGGGCTCATCACAAGTGCTCTCCTTAATCCCCATTACCTATTTCACTCACCCCACCCCATCTGTCTTCACTCCCAGTAATTTTAACCTCTCTATACATTTTCTCCCTGAAACCTCCTGATGTCTCCAGGGGCCCCACAACACAAAGCCATTCTCTAACCAACAATGTTCATAGGTATCTCCATTTACATAATAGATGTGGTACTGCAAAAAATGGTTTTGAATTCTGTATTTGATTAAATTCCACTTAAAGTGTATTAAATCTGTTTGCTAATAATAATATTCTAAATCATTTTGGAATATAAACAACACTACTGTAAAATATACAGTTATCTCCTACCTTCTTTTCTGTGTAGATCTAGACTGTCATATTTGCATTTTGCTCAGCAGACCAAAGGCACGTAAGAGCTTCTCCAAAAGAGGTATTTCACATGAAGGGATCAATAACTCTTTGTGGCAAAAATTGTGAGATTGCTACTAAACAACAGGGATTTGGATCCTTGCATTTCACTTGGATTAAAGTCTCCAGGTGTTTTATTGTAGTGACACAGTGGGCTGCCATTCTGAAGTACCCTACTAAATCTCTCTGACTGAAGAAAGGATGGCCAATGGTATTTCAGCGGTTGGAATGATAGCACAAAAGGTATTGTTTACTTATGAGTGCAGTTGTTCTCAAAGCATTAATTCAGGAAACCTGTTGGAAATGAAGGTTGGAAATGCTGACCCTCACAGTTTCTGATTCACAAGATATGGAGTAAGGCCTGAGAATCTGCATTTTAACAAGCACCCTCAAGTAATCTGCTGCAACGGATCAACATACTATATTTAGAAAAACAATGCTTTAAACTTTATAGTTTAAAGGTTGTAGTTTATTTGTAACATGTAGGCCTCACATTGTGTCCCACAACCATCCCAGCAGCCCGGCTGCCTTTCACATTCTGCTACCACCACTCTTACCACACACACACACACACACACACACACACACACACACACACACTATGGCTTTGAGTTCATCCAGTAGATCAAACTCTTCCTTCCACTTGGAGCGATCTGCCATCTGGTGGTAGAGATAATCTGGTGATTTCTCTTCTCTAATAGACTTACTGTTCAATAAATGTCCTTGAGGGGTGCCCGGGTAGTTTAGTCACTTAGGCGTCTGACTCCTGATTTCGGTTCAGGTCATGAACTCATGGTTGAAAACACTGAGCCCTGGGTTAGGCTCTGCACTGACAGCACAGAGCGTGCTTGGGATTCTCTCTTTCCCTCCCTTTCTGCCTCTCCCCTGTGCATTCATTCTGTCTCTCTCTATGTCTTTCTCTCTTTCAAAATAAACAAATAAAATTTTTAAAAAATAAAATAAATGACCTTAAAGTCTGGTTCACTTATTGCAGTAGCTTTGCTTCAAAATTTTAACCACTCAATTTAACCAATAATTTGGTCAAAGAAGTGCTCATGTACGTAGTGGTCCAATTACTATTCTAACCCACAGAAACTCTTTGGTGACAAACAACATTAGCAACTAGGCTCCAAGAGCTTTGAGGTCCACACACTTTCTTCAAAAACTTTTGAGCCCTGAGTTGGAACATTAATTAGAAATTAATTATGAGGAGCACCTGGGTGGCTCAGTCAGTTAAACATCTGACTTCAGCTCAGGTCATGATCTCATGGTTTGTGGGTTCAAGCCCCACATAAGACTCTGTGCTGACAGCTCAGAGCCTGGAGCCTGCTTCAGATTCTGTGTCTCCCTCTCTCACTCTCTCTGCCCTTCCCCAACTTATGCTCACTCTCTCTCTCTCTCTCTCTCTCTCTCTCTGAAAAATAAACATTTTTTTAAAAAGGAATTAATAGTGAAATTATTAGAGATTTTTGATCAAAGGATCGCCTTAGAAACCTGCAGGAATTGGAACTTCATTCCCAAATTGCCTTTGTGGTACCAAAATGTAAAGTAGAGATATTGGAAGAAGCAGATGGGAAAGTTCCCTGGTCAATTTGTTTTAAGCAAAACTTTACTTGCCTATTCACTTATACTGAAAGAGGTTGACAACAACATCAAAATTAAATTTACTACCAACTAGACTAACTTTTGGCATCAGAACATGAGAATATCAACATGTGCTGAATTCCACAAAGAAATAAGGTATATGCAGAAGTTTCAATTCATAGAAAACAGTATCCAAAACAACCACCTTAACTGAGCTTTTAAGCTCTTATTCATACTAGTAGGATGTATGATATTGGGTCCCTACACATTTCTGTGGAGTAAAGTTCATAAGACCATTTTAAACTCTAATATGGAATGGTAAAGTAACAGAATATCTAGAAATTTAATCTTTAAATCTATGTATATTTAGATTACATTAATCATTATCAAACACATTATTACCAAAATATAGACTAAAAATCCTGCTCAGAGAAGGAGACTTTAATACTCCACTTACAACAATGGATAGAACATCTAGACAGAGAATAAATAAAGAAACAAGGGCCCTAAATGATACATTGGATCAGATATATTGACATATATTTAGAACTCTGCATCCCAAAGCAACAGAATATACTTTCTTCTTAAGTGCACATGGAATATTCTCCAAGACAGATCACATACTGGGTCACAAAACAGCCCTTCATAAGTATAAAAGATTTGAGATCATACCATGCACACTTTCAGACCACAATGCTTGAAATCAACCACAGGAAAAAGTCTGAAAACCTCCAAAAGCATGGAGGTTAAAGAACACCCTACTAAAGAATGAATGGGTCAACCAGGCAATTAGAGAATTTAAAAATACATGGAAACAAATGAAAATAAAAATACAACAATCCAAACACTTTGGGATGCAGCGAAGGCAGTCCTGAGAGGAAAATACATTGCAATCCAGGCCTATCTCAAGAAACAAGAAAAATCCCAAACACAAAATCTAACAGCACACCTAAAGGAAATAGAAGCAGAACAGCAAAGACACCCCAAACCCAGCAGAAGAGAAATAATAAAGATCAGAGCAAAAATAAACAGTATAGAATATAAAAAACTGTAGAGCAGATCAGTGAAACCAAGAGTTGGTTTTTTGAAAAAATAAACAAAATTGATAAACCTCTAGCCAGGCTCCTCAAAAAGAAAAGGGAGATGATCCAAATAGATAAAATCATGAATGAAAATGGAATTATTACAATGAATCCCTCAAAAATACAAGCAATTATCAGGGAATACTATGAAAAATTATATGCCAACAAACTGGACAACCTGGAAGAAATGGACAAATTCCTAGGCACCCACAGACTTCCAAAATTCAAACAGGAAGAAATAGAAAGCTTGAACAGACCCATAACCAGCAAAGAAATTGAATCAGTTCTCAAAAATCTCCCAGCAAATAAGAGTCCAGGACCAGATGGCTTCCCTGGGGAGTTCTACCAGACATTTAAAGCAGAGATAATACCTATCCTTCTCAAGCTGTTCCAAAAAAATAGAAAGGGAAGGAAAACTTCCAGACTCATTCTATGAAGCCAGTATTACTTTGATTCCTAAACCAGACAGAGACCCAGCAAAAAAAGAAAACTGTAGGCCAATATCCCTGATGAATATGGATACAGAAATTCTCAATAAGATACTAGAAAATCGAATTCAACAGCATATAAAAAGAATTATTCATCATGATCAAGTGGATTCATTCCTGGGATGCAGGGCTGGTTCAACAGTTGCAATCAGCCAATGTGATACATCACATCAATAAAAGAAAAGATAAGAACCATATGATCCTGTCAATCAAAGCAGAAAAAGCATTTGACAAAATTCAGCATCCTTTCTTAATAAAAACCCTCGAGAAAGTCGGGATAGAAGGAATATACTTACACATCATAAAAGCCATTTATGAAAAGCCCACAGCTAATATCATCCTCAGTGGGGAAATACTGAGAGCTTTCCCCCTGAGATCAGGAACATGACAGGGATGTCCACTCTGACCGCTATTGTTTAACACAGTGGTGGAAGTTCTAGCATCAGCAATCAGACAACAAAAGGAACTCAAAGGCATCAAAATTGGCAAAGACGAAGTCAAGCTTTCACTTTTTGCAGATGACATGATACTATACATGGAAAATCTGACAGACTCCACCAAAAGTCTGCTAGAACTGATCCATGAATTCAGCAAAGTCGCAGGATACAAACTTAATGTACACAAATCAGTTGCATTCTTATACACTAATAATGAAGCAACAGAAAGACAAATAAAGAAACTGATCCCATTCACAATTGCACCAAGAAGCATAAAATACCTAGGAATAAACCTAACCAAAGATGTAAAAGATCTGTATGCTGAAAACTATAGAAAGCTTATGAAGGAAATTGAAGAAGATATAAAGAAATGGAAAAACATTCCATGTTCATGGGTTGGAAGAATAAATATTGTCAAAATGTCAATACTACCCAAAGCTATCTACACATTCAATGCAATCCCAATCAAAATTGCACCAGCATTCTTCTCGAAGCTAGAGCAAGCAATCCTAAAATTTGTATGGAACCACAAAAGACCCGAAATAGCCAAAGTAATATTGAAGAAGAAAACCAAAGTGGGAGGCATCACAATCCCAGACTTTAGCCTTTACTACAAAGCTGTCATCATCAAAACAGCATGGTATTGGCACAAAAATAGACACACAGACCAATGGATTAGAACAGAGACTCCAGAATTGGACCCACAAAAGTATGGCCAACTAATCTTTGACAAAGCAGGAAAGAACATCCAATGGAAAAAAGACAGTCTCTTTAACAACTGGTGCTGGGAGAACTGGACAGCAACATGCAGAAGAAGGAAACTAGACCACTTTGCTACACTATTCACAAAAATAAACTCAAAATGGATAAAGGACCTGAATGTGAGACAGGAAACCATCAAAACCCTAGAGGAGAAAGCAGGAGAAAACCTCTTTGACCTCAGCCGTAGCAATTTCTTACTCGACACATCTCCAAAGGCAAGTGAATTAAAAGCAAAAAGGAACTATTGGGACCTCATCAAGATAAAAAGCTTCTGCACTGCAAAGGAAACAATCAACAAACCTAAAAGGCAACCAACAGAATGGGAAAAGAGATTTGCAAATGACATATCAGACAATGGGCTAGTATCCAAAATCTATAAAGAACTCACCAAACTCCACACCCGAAAAACAAATAATCCAGTGAAGAAATGGGCAGAAGACATGAATAGACACTTCTCTAAAGAAGACATCCAGATGGCCAACAGGCACAAGAAAAGATGCTCAACGTCACTTATCAGGGAAATACACATCAAAACCACACTGAGATAACATCTCACGCCAGTCACAGTGGCTAAAATGAACAAATCAGGAGACTATAGATGCTGGAGAGGATGTGGAGAAACGAGAACCCTCTTGCACTTTTGGTGGGAATGCAAACTGGTGCAGCCACCCTGGAAAACAGTGTGGAGGTTCTTCAAAAAATTAAAAATAGATTTACCCTATGACCCCGCAATAGCACTGCTAGGAATTTACCCAAGGGATACAGGAGTGCTGATGCATAGGGGCACTTGTACCCCAATGTTTATAGCAGCACTCTCAACAATAGCCAAATTATGGAAAGAGCCTAAATGTCCATCAACTGATGAATGGATAAAGAAATCATGGTTTATGGGGCGCCTGGGTGGCACAGTCGGTTAAGCGTCCGACTTCAGCCAGGTCACGATCTCGCGGTCCGTGAGTTCGAGCCCCGCGTCAGGCTCTGGGCTGATGGCTCAGAGCCTGGAGCCTGTTTCCGATTCTGTGTCTCCCTCTCTCTGCCCCTCCCCCGTTCATGCTCTGTCTCTCTCTGTCCCAAAAATAAATAAATGTTGAAAAAAAAATTAAAAAAAAAAAAAAGAAATCATGGTTTATATACACAATGGAATACTATTTGGCAATGAGAAAGAATGAAATATGGCCTTTTGTAGCAACGTGGATGGAACTGCAGAGTGTTATGCTAAGTGAAATAAGTCATACAGAGAAAGACAGATACCACATGTTTTCACTCTTATGTGGATCCTGAGAAACTTAACAGAAGACCATGCGGGAGGGGAGGGGGAAAAAAAAGTTACAGAGAGGGAAGGAGGCAAACCATAAGAGACACTTAAAAACTAAGAATAAACTGAAGGTTTATGGGGGGTGGGAGGGAGGGGAAAGTGGGTGATAGGCATTGAGGAGGGCACCTGTTGGGATGAACACTGGGTGTTGTATGGAAACCAATCTGACAATAAATTTCAAATTAAAAAAAAATCCTGCTCAGAAAATGACTATGGAAGATAAAATACACAATGAATCTAAAGTTTCTAGCTTGATTTCAAACATCTTGATAATGCTGAGTAAGGTCCTAAAGACACCCCTGAAATATAAAATCTCTGAAATATAAATTAAGAATAAGGAATATGCAAGAATATGAAAGAAATAACTTGTACCTTTCTGTAACTTACAGAAAATATATATGAAGGCACAAAAAAATGCTATCATGTAGAAAATAAAGTATATTTAAAAAGACAGGAAGGACTGAATGACCTCTATTCCTGCTATTAAAATGTCTTCTGGTCTTTAGTTTATGGAATATCATTACTGGGAATCATGTTTATTTAAAACATCTCTAAAATATGGATAACCATTTTAACAGAAAAGGGTAATAACATTCTATTGGAACTCCTCATGCTATTTCTATTGCTACAAATCTTTAAATAGGGAAAAAGAAAAATTCTTATTATGAGAGACTATAGTGTGAATAGTGAAAACACTATAAAATGTATTCTCACAAAAACAGCAGGTACTATTCTACATGTGGCACAGGCAAATAGGCAAAAACCCTTTAGAAATCTTTCAGTATTATTCTCCTCTCTTGACCACAATACTTTTGATATAAACTTAGATTTACTCATTTTGGTGACCTCTCTTTGAATGTCTAAAGGTATGCTTATAATTCAAAGCCTTACAAAGAAAACAAAAGGACTGCTTGAGAATCACAGAACGTACACTACTGAATACCTTGTTAATAGTTTCCAAATATTTGATACTTAAGCAAATACTATCAAAGACTACAAAAGCAATTTTTACATATGCCTATTAAAGCCTGGTGTTACCAATTCTTTATAACTGGAAGATCAATGAAATCCTCCTAATAAGATAAGTAAAGAATGTCCTAGACCTGTTCAGAACCTCTTCTCACATCATCCATGCCATTAACATCCTCGAAGGAGAGGTCATCGGAAACACATTTGCCAAAAAGAATAAGCAAAATATCAAAAACTGGAAAAGGATCCAAAGAAACTATAAACTAGAGGACCTAAGCCAAGTAAAGACAAAATAGTTTCAGGAGGTCAAGTATAGGGGAAACCGAAAGCCAGAGAAAGTAAGGTTAAGATTGGAAATGAAGACTAGTTGGCAGTAAATGTGTGAATGCTAATCATGTGGTTGGTATGTGTGGGTCAGCATGCAGCACTGGAATAAAGCTTGACTCTCCAAGGAGCTAAATTTGCTCAGACATCATCTTTGTCCTCAGGCTTCCTACCACCATCTAAACTGCCATACAGACAACAGAAAGAAGCCGATAACTTCCCAACTTCAGTTTTCATAAAACTGTCTTATAGTCCAGGGCTCATTTAAGTTCATCCAGAGGCAGCCCCCAGATATGCTTCTTCAGTCTGCCCCTCTGAGGGCCCACAAGCCCCGCTGGACCAGCTCTCTTCAAACCACAGCTCCCAACCAGCTCATCTCTTCCATCCCTGAGGCACTCCATGGCCAAGAGGCTATTGCTGGCAACTCCTATTCTGGCTTCTCCACCCTGAGTGGATGGGAGACTGGGCAAGAATCTGCTTATTGGCCCTGCCTAAAGGCAGTAGACACATGGATAGGAAAGGTGAAGATCATAAGCTGTAAGAATGACTCCTTGTTCCATGGAACATGCAGGAATTGTCCTCTCAACCACAAAGAGCTGGGGGATGGAGGTATGATGCAGAAAAGACCCTAACCCAGCTCTATTTCCAATTAATGTCCTATGTTTCCAGCATTGATGGCCAAGGCCTAATGCCAAAAATATTTCATGGAAATATGAATTTTTCATAGGTTAGCCTACTGTACAGTCTTTTTTTATCATAAGTTTAGCAATCAATAATGATGACAATCACAAATACTTGAACAAGGATCACAAGTGTCTGCTATAAGGAACCCTCATGACTTCTGCACATTCTAAGCCTCACTTTAACCTTTTTACTCCTTTCTTGGGTAAACAACAAGCAATACAATTTGCTTTATTAATATTAATAAAATAAATAGGTTGGAAGAACATAAACTTTTCTATCACCTCTAGGTCATTTATTCATTCAACAAAGATTTATTGAGCACTAAAAATGCCCCAGGCAATGTGCTATGCACTGGAGATTCAAGATATGAATAAGTAACAAATTTATGCTTTGTTTGGGCAACATTTGCAGAGCAGCTCATTATTTTCTGAGCAACGTCAAGGCTACATGGCATCCTTGTGGTCACTATCCTGAAGGCATTCAGTACCTGGCGGGCCCTCCCAACCTCTTTTTTCCAACAGCCTTCTTTCTTGATAACTTTCATTTCTACCCGTCCTGCCCCATTTCCTCCCTTGACCACTGCCAGGCACTCTGTCGTCACCTAGCCATACCCCAGCCCTGAGCTGTTACATTTTTGTGCTCTCGCTTATCCACCCTGTGTCACATTGCCTTTTTCTGCTGCACTTATCCTTCAGTCTCACTGAGTCCTCCAATATGGTTTATTCCTCCACTTTCCACTTTTCTTCCCTATTTACTATCACCATCACTTAAAACATACTTTTACTAAAACCCCAAAGCCCTTGCCATTTGCCATTCCTTTTTGATTTTCTAGAAATACTCCAAATCTGGACCAATCCAGCTATTCATCTTCTTCCTTCCATATATAAATTGTTAAGTGCCATCAGATGAAAAGATTTCACAAATGAGCTATGAGAGAATTTGAACACCTACATATTTATGATCTAGAAGCCCAGCTGGATTTTGAATGCTGACAAACAGACGATTCTCTGTCCTTGAGAGGCTTCTTCCGTATTCTATCGAGGCTATTCCAGATCTTTGACAGTCTAAGTATTCAGTCCTGCTGCATATCCCTTTCTTTCCTAGTTGATGGTCTTGCCTACTCCTCAAAGAAAGTAAGTCACTAACACCACATGCTGCCAGTATGTTTTCTGATTCTATTCAAGTTGATGCCTATGCACAAGCAAGACAGATTAGAGGAATATCCTAGTCCATGACCTTGCTCTGCATGGCCAGTGTTTGGAGTAAGAAAATTCACTCATTTCTCTACATCTAGTCTCCTATTTTTCCCCTTCATCTCTATATAACAATTGTCTTTCCTTCTGTTTATAATGAATCCCTCTGCTTTATTCTATATCCCCACCCCTTCTCCTCTTCAGGAGCCCTATCACATCTAGACAATCTCATACTTCTCCCTCACCACTGCCTTTTTTTCTCAGACTATACCCACAAGTAAGGCCATTCTATGTTTAAGATTCTCACCTTGACCCAAATCTCCTTCTAACTACAGCCCATCTGTTCCTTTCCCTTCTTAGACAAGTTTCTAAAAAGAGCAACCAGGAAAAAAAAATATTTATCATATTTTTATCCTAATAGTAAAAGTAATGCCTTCATTTTAGAAACTCTGAAAACTAGAAGAAAATAAAAATCACTCTTAACCAACCACATAGAGAAAACCACATTTATTTAATATTTTGATGGGGTCCTCATCAGTTATTTATATCTCTACATTCTCAGCATGCAATTCTATGCCAGGTGCCCAAAGAATGTTTGAAGAAAAAATTAATAAATGAATAAACAGATGAATCAATAAACTCCTTGTATTATTGAAAGCAAGTAGAGTAAGTCTTTATTGTTCAAAATTCACAACACATTCTCACTGCTAGTTGATTGTCATTCTGCTCAGTTGGAATAAATTTCTCCAATAGTCACAGCAAACACCACCCATGGGCCTGTTGCTACCAGGAAAAAAATTCTTGTACCTCCACCTTCCCTCAGACCCCAAAAATGGTGGAAGATGAAGCAACCTGGAGTTTGAGAGCATTTGGGGTCTCTTCAGAATGATAGAAATAGGGTTGTCTTGGGAGTAGTACAGCATTCATTTCCACAAAACTTCTAGAAGAGAGCCCTTCAGTCCCACTTGGTAGTTATATTCTTGTCCGTGATGGCCCTCAGGAAGTAGATAGTAGAGATCACAGAATGAAAAGGGAGAGTTTTATGAAACAGGACATTGTCAAGAAAACTGATTGTCACAGAATGGCATTCACTCCACTGAGGAGAGTCACTCATCTCAAATTTCTTGTCTTGCATTGCCCAGAGTGATTGAGCAACCAGCCGTTGAAGACTAAGCATTACAAAATTCACATGGAGGGGCACCTGGGTGGCTCAGTCAGTTAAGCATCTGACTTCAGCTCAGGTCATGATGTCACTCTTGAGTTTGAGCCCTACATTGGGCTCCCTGTTGTCAGCACAGAGCCCACTCGGGATCCTCTGCCTCCCTCTCTCTCTGCTCTTCCCCCACTCCCTGTCTCAGAAATAAATAAACATTTAAGAAAAATAATATAAATTTTGGGTGCCTGGGTGGCTTGGTTGGTTGAGCATCCAACTTCAGCTCAGGTCGTGATCTCACACTTCATGAGTCTGAGCCCTGCGGCGGGCTCTGTGCTAACAACTCAGAGCCTAGAGCCTGCTTCAGATTCTGTGTCTCCTTCTCTCTCTGCCCCTCCCCAGCTCATGCTCTTACTCTCTCTCTCTCTCTATCTCTCTCTCTCTGTCTCTCAATAAGTAAGTAAATACATACATACATACATACACTTAAAAAAAAAAGAAAAAAGAAATTTAAAAAGAAAACAAAATTCAAACGGAATAGGATTGCTTTTAGCACACTAAGTGGGATACCTGACATGGCATCTTCTATTTTCCTTCCCAACGACTGCCCTGCATAAGCTGCTGGGGGTAAAGGCACTAGAGTATAAAATGTTGGTTTCATACAACACAATGAGAGGTTTAGGAGAGGTATGAAAACCCATAAAATGGGGCTTCCCCCTGCTTTTAGAGGAGATATAAAACATACAGGAGGAGTCAGGGAACTTTTAGAAGAGTGTCAGAAGTGTGAAGGATTTCTCCCTGTTACCAATGATCATCTCTACCCCCCACTTCTGAAGCTAGGTAACAGGTGTGGGATTCAGAGAGAAGTAGGTACAAGTGTGTCTCCTATGAAGTTTGGGGCTCCAAGGAACCAGGGGAGCTGTATTCTAAAATACCTCCCAACAGTTTCTCCCATAGTCAAATGTGATGTAGGGGAATCTGTGCATCTCTTATGGGTCCAGAATTTACTGAGAATAAGCCAACAACACACCAGCAATCCCCTCAGAAGAGTGGTAGGCAGCCTAGTTTTTAAGGTTGGGGGGATAAGGAATGATGCATCAATGGGAGTTAACTTAACCCATATCAGGAAACCATGCAGGGGTGCCAGAGGAAGCTCCCAGACCACTTAATGACCACCTGATGGAGACTGTTTTGAAAATCATCATCCACTTGAGAGATCCTAGCATATGGAGACACAAACAGTAAACAACAGCAGGAAAGCAAACACAGACCAAACAAAGTGATAAGTCTGTGAGACCAGACACCACCAATGTGTAGCCAGTCATGGAAGTAGGTTCCTGCTTAACACACACTCACACATGCGTGCGCGCGTGCGCGCGTGCGCACACACACACACACACACACACACACACACACACAATCTCCATTCGACAGCAGGCAGGACCAGGAAGAGAGAAAGACAACAGCCTCATCGATTCTATGAATTGAAATGTAACAAAGAAAATAATCCTGAATTTCAATGAAATCACTGAATTGGACAGGATTTTTTTGGAAGAGTCTGAGTAAGTTTCCCACAATTCATGGAAACTCAGCTCAGCATCTAGAAAAGTACATTTGACAATTTTTGTGCACAAGTTTAACACAGTACATAACTAAATTTATATGCATTAAATAGGAAAATCATGTGTCAAGTTTAAAATTTCTTACAAAGAAAACTGAGGAGATAAACCAAAATTTACCAGAAGGGGATTTCAAATCATGAGGTCACAACTTCTTAAGTATTTTACTATAAATCTAACTGTATTAAATTGTATTAACAATTAGATTACTAAGGGTTTTTTTCTTTTTTTAACTTTATTTTTTATTTTTTAAAATTTACATCCAAATTAGTTAGTATATAGTGAAGCAATGATTTCAGTAGATTCCTTAATGCCCCTTACCCATTTAGCCCATTCCCCCTCCCACAACCCCTCCAGCAACCCTCAGTTTTTTTCTCCATATTTATAAGTCTCTTTTGTTTTGTTCCCCTCCCTGTTTTTATATTATTTTTGTTTCCCTTCCCTTATGTTCATCTGTTTTGTCTCTTAAGGTCCTCATATGAGTGAAGTCATATGATTTTTGTCTTTCTCTGACTGACTAATTTCACTTAGCATAATACCCTCCAGTTCCATCCACGTAGTTGCAAATGGCAAGAATTCATTCTTTTTGATTGCCGAGTAATATTCCATTGTATATATATATCATATTTTCTTTATCCATTCATCCATCGATGGACATTTGGGCTCTTTCCATACTTTGGCTATTGTTGATAGTGCTGCTATAAACATGGGGGTGCATGTGTCCCTTCAAAACAGCACACCTGTATCCCTTGGATAAATGCCTAGTAGTGCAATTGCTGGGTCATAGGGTAGTTCTATTTTTAGTTTTTTGAGGAAACTCCATACCGTTTTCCAGAGTGGCTGCACCAGCTTGCATTGCCACCAACAATGCAAAAGAGATCCTCTTTCTCCGCATCCTCACCAACATCTGTTGTTGCCTGAGTTGTTAATGTTAGCCATTCTGACAGGTGTAAGGTGGTATCTCATTGTGGTTTTGATTTGTATTTCTCTGATGATGAGTGATGTTGAGCATTTTTTCATGTGTCGGTTGGCCATCTGGATGTCTTCCTTGGAGAACTGTCTATTCATGTCTTTTGCCCATTTCTTCACTTGATTATTTGTTTTTTGGATGTTGAGTTGGATAAGTTCTTTGTAGATTTTGGATACTAACCCTTTATCAGATATGTCATTTGCAAATATCTTCTCCCATTCTGTCAGTTGCCTTTTAATTTTGCTGATTGTTTCCTTCGCTGTGCAGAAGCTTTTTATTTTGATGAGGTCCCAGTAGTTCATTTTTGCTTTTGTTTCCCTTGCCTCCTGAGACGTGTTGAGTAAGAAATTGCTGCAGGCAAGATCAAAGAGGTTTTTGTCTGCTTTCTCCTTGAGGATTTTGAGGGCTTCCTGTCTTACATTGAGGTCTTTCATCCACTTTGAGTTTATTTTTGTGTATGGTGTAAGAAAGTGGTCCAGGTTCCTTCTTCTGCATGTTGCTGTCCAGTTTTCCCAGCACCACTTGCTGAATAGACTGTCTTTATTCCATTGGATATTCTTTCCTGCTTTGTCAAAGATTAGTTGGCCATATGTTTGTGGGTCTATTTCTGGGTTCTCTATTCTATTCCATTGATCTGAGTGTCTGTTCTTCTGCCAGTACCATACTGTCTTGATGATTACAGCTTTGTAGTATAGCTTGAAGTCTGGGATTATGATGCCTCCTGCTTTGGTTTTCTTTTTCAAGATTGCTTTGGCTATTCAGGGTCTTTTCTGGTTCCATACAAATTTTAGGATTATTTGTTCTAGCTCTGTGAAGAATGCTGGTGTTACTTTGATAGGGAACACGTTGAATATGTAGATTGCTTTGGGTACTATCAACATTTTAACAATATTTGTTCTTCTTATCTAAGAGCATGGAATCTTTTTCCATTTCTTTGTGTCTTCTTCAATTTCTTTCATCAGCTTTCTATAATTTTCAGTGTATAGATTTTTCACCTCTTTGGTTAGATTTGTTCCTAGGTATTTTATGGTTTTTGGTGCAACTGTAAATGGGATCGATTCCTTGATTTCTCTTTCTGTCACTTCATTGTTGGTGTATAGGAATGCAACCGATTTCTGTGCATTCATTTTATATCCTGCGACTTTGCTGAATTCATGAATCAGTTATAGCAGTTTTTTGGTGGAATCTTTTGGGTTTTCCATATAGAGTATCATGTCATCTGTGAGGAGTGGAAGTTTGACCTCCTCCTGGCCGATTTGGATGCCTTTTATTTCTTTGTGTTGTCTGATTGCAGAGGCTAAGACTTCCAATACTCTGTTGAATAACAGTGGTAGATTAAGTTTTTTAAGACAGTCATGTGAAATGTGATCAAGTTGTAAGAAGAAACCATAATGGAACTAAAAAATCAATCCACCTACTTATCCAGCACATTTATTATGTTAGTTGACTATACTGTTCATTGACAGAGTAGACAAGACAAAGTCCCCAAATTCCAGTAGGTTATACTTCACCGTATAGCATAAGCATGCATGGAAATTGCAAGCAACAACACAATCTGCCAAAGTTAGAATTATGTAAGAAATGCAGACAAGGAAGACATTAATAAGGTCTAATTAGCAAGGCAAAACTTCATAAAGGACACAAGAACCAAGATGAATCTTGAAGAAGTATCTTAGGATAGTTTTGGTAGAGCCAACACACTACAGAGAAAGAACTAAAATTAAGGATCTCATTTTGGTGCTTTTAACTTTATCGTGTGGGACAATTTTTATGTAAATAGGTGAAAAATAATGAAAAAATAATAATATTGGATATATTTGACATTTTAGCTCCTACCATGGTTCCACAGATGTTAAATAAAAAATAAAAGTAAAAAGCAAAGCAAGAGAGAAAAGCAGGGTAACTGCATGTAAGACAGAAAAGCTCTAATTTCAAGAGCATTTATAGAAGGGAGTTTATTTAATTTCAAGTCCTAGAATAAGAAAATTCTTAAAGTAGGAACCAAGTCAAAATATTACTAAATGTATCTATTTATAATTTTTTATGTAGGGGTTAAGTATATCTTGGAAAGGAAGATATGGGAAAAGAAGAGAATTTTCCTAAATGAAGCCTCTTACTCTGTATCATACCCCAAGGGATTATTATAAATGCTAGTGCTTGAAACATTTTAAATGAACCAAGATTATCACTGGCAAATGCATTGTGGGGGCAGTTTTGGCACTAGGTACAAGAATGAACCAGATGATCTAATGGTGGGTCTTTTCCTGTCCAATAAAGATGAGCCTATAAAGTGGGTTAATCACCTTAAAATGAACTTTAAAAAAAAAAGTGGAGAGAGAAGAATGAAAGTAGATGTCTTGCTATTATAATGCAGTTGACTTTGAAATGTACACAGGGAGAATTATACTCTAATAAAAGGCAAGGGGCCACAAGTGCTTTTTTTTTCTTTTTGCCTGGGAAAGAAAAAATGGAAACATCCAAAAGTGGTCTGCTTTACACGCTGTCTGCTAACATTTCCTCTGGGATGGAGACAAGAAGGAGGCAGGTTTGGGGGAAGATCAAACCATGAAGAACATAGGAAATAAAAGAAAAATTCCAGGGATGTTTTATTGTCAGTAACAGATACGTGGATTTAACAGAAAGCAAAGTTGTAAGGCTTGTTGTACAGATGCATACAGTACAAGAAATATAAGGTTAGTCTTTCTGTATTTGAACGTGGTCCATATGAGTATTCATGGTTGAAGTATTCTAAGGAGAGCATTCTAGCAACAAAAATCTTTCTAAAACAAAATGGGAGAAGGCTCAGTGGGTACTGAAGCACTTATGTTGAAAATAACCATAAAATCAGGGGGGTTTGTTTTTTTGGTTTGGCTTTCCACTACTTGCCTCTTTCATAGAAATATGATATAAAGTATGTGCAGCAATGTGACTTTTGAAGCATAATTCATCTGGAAATTGTACTCTGTCACATCTGATAGTTGATCATTTTATTACATGACCCTAAATCAGCTTCAGCCATCATCACTCCCCCACACTTGAGTATTTAACATCCAGGCAGTGCTAGCTGTCCATGCCCGTGGAGGCAGCTTGCCCTCCCTGGACTGAGGAAACCAGCCATTCCTTGCTTGAAGCTCATGTAATGCTTCACTTAGGGCAGATGTCCTGCAAGGGGTATCCACTCTTATCAAGACCCACCCCAACAATCCTTTGTTGCCATTAGTCACACAGTAGGGTCATATCTCATCGTGTTCTGGGAAGAGAAAGACAAAGTTTGATCTAGAAGAAAATAGCTTTATATGCCAAAGGACTGCAAAATTTTACTAATCTACACAGACACACACACACACACACACACACACACACACACACACGCATACACACACACCCATACGTATACATACCTAAGGTCAAAGAAGAGACTATGATCTTGGATCAGTCTAAATGTATTAATATGGATGCACTTACCTAAGACTTTGGGTTTAAGGCTGTAACTTACACAGCTGGAAGTAGTTCCAAGAGCACACTGAGCTGTTGGCTAAAACCTCTTCTCCAGCACTCACAATCACAAGGTCAATCAAGTCAATTAAGGTCTGAGTCTAAGGCTTCTTCATGGACAAAGTCTAATGATTCTTCTAAATCACTTCTGATTATCACTCTTCTGCATAACACCATGGGTTACCTCTGCTCTTTATTACCCAAAATGATGATTTTAGCTTTTTAGCATCTTTAGAACAATAGGATTTCAAAGCATGGTGAAGATATTGGTTATATTTCCTGTTTATTTTTTCCTTAATTGATTTTTACATTAAGTGAAATCAAATAATCTTTTCTTAAGCCCAGACAAGTTTTTGACAGGAAAGTGTTGCCTAACTGTGTAATAATCCCTCATAACACATGAAAAGATCATAGCAAGCTCTTCTAGCTTTGAAAATTCTGTGATCTATTCAGAGATACTTGGCAATTTCTACTATTTCTCCTTGCATTCCCTATAGAATGACATTCATTTTTTGGCAAAAACAACTTTTTGTTTTACTGCTCCATTACAGTATTATCTTTTTTTTTCAATATGTTTTGTGTGACAACTAAGGATCCAGATTTAAAACCCAACCATGTGCGGAGGTAACAGTGGCATAATGATGCTGAGGTGATAATCGTACTAACTGATAACATCTTTGCTTAGCACAGTGCCTGCATATACAATGACAACTAGGTCATAAGTTCTTATTCCTGGCAGACAACCTTTTCCACATTGCATTCCAATTGCAGATATAAAAAGAGGGAAATGCACATGTTCCAACTGTGGGGATTTGATATCAATATATATTTTTTAACCTAGATACAATCTATTATGGCATTATTCTTCCACTTACTTTCTCTCTGAACAATAGAGGATAGTCATTTTTATCTCTATATCCATAGATCTACATATTTGTTCTAAAAAGGTATTTTATAAAATGAATATATTTACTTAACATATCCAAATGTAGTTCATATGAAAGGTTTCTTTTATTGTTTTAATTATAAATAATGCCAAAACGAACATTCTCATACAGATTCCTAGAACTGAAATTACTAGTTTCAAGGACCTACATGTTTTCTATATAAATTGGTACTACCAACTTGCCTTCCAAAGATGCTGTATTAATTTACTCTCCCTCCAAAGGTCTATGAGAGTATACGTTTCTCCATATGCTTGCCCCAGGGCTGTATCACCAAATCTTTCAAATCTATCAAACCAGTCTTTAAAATGGTTACAATGAGGAAAAGGGAATTACCTAGTTTTATTTTAATTTACACATTTTTCAAGTTTCTTAGCCATTTATATTTCATCTGAATTGTCTACTATATCTTTCACCATTTTGTTATGACATGGACAGCTTCTATTCTTTCTTAAATATGGCATCTCTATACTTTTTGCATATTAAGCCTTTGTTTTATATGTTGCAAATATACAACTTGAATTTCTGTCAATTATTTATCATTAATTATGGTGTCATTTCCCATATTGAATTTTTAAATTTTACGTAATTAAATCCATCAATATTTTTCTTTGTGGCTTTTGGTTATATAGCTTTCATTAAGTCTTCCTTATCCAAAAATTATAAAAATATTCATATCCTATTAAATCCCTTTAAGACTGAAACATTTAGTGCTATTTAGGCAATATCTTATAGAATTTTTGTGGTATTAAAGGATCTAATTTTCATTTATTTCTAACAGGTAATTATTTTGATTTTTACATAACTCTTTAGTACAAAAACTTTTAAAATATATTTTTTAATTTCCAAACGTATAGGTTGTTTTTTAAAATCTTTTTACATTAGTTTTTTTTTATTTTTTTAATGTTTATTTTATTTTTGAGAGAGAGACAGAGCGTGAACAGGGGAGGAGCAGACAGAGAAGGAGACACAAAGTCCGAAGCAGGCTCCAGGCTCTGAGCTGTCAGCACAGAGCCCAACACGGGGCTCGAACCCACAAACCGCGAGATCATGACCTGAGCCAGTCAGACGCTTAACCAACTGAGCCACCCAGGTGCCCCACATTAGTTTTTATTTTACTTTCCTGTGTTCAGAAAATGTATTATGTGTTATTTTTACTTCCTGGAAATCACTGAAATTTTTGTGTGACTAATACACCGTCAAATCTGTTCTCTGAAGGGGCGCCTGGGTGGCGCAGTCGGTTAAGCGTCCGACTTCAGCCAGGTCACGATCTCGCGCTCCGTGAGTTTGAGCCCCGGTTAAGCGTCCGACTTCAGCCAGGTCACGATCTCGCGCTCCGTGAGTTTGAGCCCCGCGTCGGGCTCTGGGCTGATGGCTCAGAGCCTGGAGCCTGTTTCCGCTTCTGTGTCTCCCTCTCTCTCTGCCCCTCCCCCACTCATGCTCTGTCTCTCTCTGTCCCAAAAATAAAAAATAAACGTTGAAAAAAAAAATTAAAAAAAAAAAAATCTAAAAAAAATAAATAAATAAATAAATTTGTACTCAAAGTTTTATAAAGGCTCATTCTTATAGTCTCTCTATATTCCCAAGTTGATAATTAATGGCTGAAAGTTACATCAGCTATTTTGCTATGAGAAATCAGGTAAATCTAAAAAAAAAAATTTATCACTTTTTATCAAATCATTTATATTTCCAAATTTTGTCAAATAATTTATAATCCCTTTTTGCCTATGCCTTAGCAGTAGTTTTCATGAAACCACGTGCTCTCATGGGACAAGATTAGTAGTCAGAAGAACAGCATTTCAGCCCTGGTTTGCCACAAATATTGCATGGTCTTTGGCAAAAAATTTCATCCCCTCACCTGATATGGGGAAAAATACCCACATAGAATGTCTATGGTGATGATCAATGAGAAACTGTATTATTGTATTATTTAATGTAATCATGACAGTAAATCAGTAACTGATCAATACTAAGTGGTTAATAATAAAGACCACTGACTAGACTAGTAATCAATATTCTTATTTAAGTGAATCCAGAGATGACTCCTAGCTGATTTTTTCTGACTCTGCCTAAGTGACATCCTTTTGTATCCTAAAATAATCCTAAAATAATACATTATTTTACCAATTGGTGATTAAGACAAATGAGGAATAAATCATGGGTGGCATTTTAAATCATTCTTTTAGAATAATTTTTAGGGGCAAGGAATCATCAAAATTGCCAATATTTATCTAAATATTGATTTGTATATGGTATTTGATTCCTTGATGTGTCACTACGTCTGTGTAATGAGGGATCAACACACTTCAAATGATGAATTTCTTAAATTTTTCTCCCCCCAAAAATAACCACGAAAATAAACTAGCTTCTTGCACAGTCTTCTTGAAATCTTCTTCAGTAGTCTGCATAAACTCTACTAATTCCAAATAAGTCCATTAAGTTCAGGAACCATGTCTCACTGATTTTTGTATTTCCATCCCTAAGCAGAATATTCAGGACATTATACAATTCAGTGGGATTGAGCAGCACTATAGCAGCATTTAACTTACACAAGTTTCAACCATACGGTCTTTGGGAAAAAAAGAATGAGAAGGAAAAGGATGAGGAGAGAATTAGCAATTAATAATGGAGGTAATTCTTCCACCCATTCTGGTACATAAATATCTACATCTATCTATCCATCAAAATAAAGAACAAGAGACAGAAAGAGACAGAGAGATTGAGATTTCTGAGTATGAGATGGAAGGTGTGAAATTGCTTTTACTCCTGTTCTCAGTTTCTGGCAACCTTTCAAGGTATGAGTATGTCACTGAGCTGAGCGATTTTATCATTGAAGTATTCATATTTTTCATACAAGATGACCCTAGAGCAAAGCCAAATATGTTATTATTTCTCAGTCAAAAAAAAAAATTTCTGTTCTAACACCAGAGGTAAAACTGGCTGTGCTAAAACTTCATAAAAGACATGAGCTCATCTCCAAAGTGGCATTTTCCCAAGAGCTTTGCATCTTCACAGCCTAGCCTTGCCTATTTTATAATCTATACCAGTTGGCTGCTTTTTTTGCTCCACTCTTGTGACCATCCTACCCCCACCTCCTACTGTGTCCTGTATTTCAGGGAACTACAGTTCCCAAAGTCTCTTGCTCTCTGCCTTCCAGGTGGGTTTGGCCAATGGGAATACCTGGAAGAAGACTAGAATGCTGGAATAGTGAAGCCAGAGTTTTCTACTTCTATTTCTATTTCTATCTCTATTTCTATTTCCATTTCCATTTCCATTTCTCTCTCCCTCTCTCGCTCTCTCTCCCCACCCCCACCCTCTGTCTTTAGTGGTGCCACTGGCAGTGGCTGTGTCTCCAATGTTGTTCTAGCTCCCATGAGACCTTCCATTATGGTTCAGAAAACCCCAAATTTAAGGATATGGAAACACCACTTCTCCCCATCACTCTGACACAATGGAGGGAGCAGCGTGCTATTGTTACTGTTTTCTGGATTGCCTCCCCCTCCCCTCTTTGGTAGCTGAGTTCTTTCATCTCCTATGTGACCAAAGCTTTTGTTAAATTTCTTCTGCTGAAAAACCTAGACTGTTTCCTAGCTGGATTCTGACTAATACAGAAGCTAAGTCACACACAAAATAAGACTACCCTGCAAATTTTATTTCTCATTATGATTATTTTTAAGTAACTAAAAAAATAGATGCAGAGCAGAAGAGTGAAGAGGAAAAAAATGAACAATAACACAGCAGTAGGAGTAACTCTGTCTTTTTACTTCTGAGTATCTTATAATTATTAAGAATCTCATCTGGGGGCGCCTGGGTGGCGCAGTCGGTTAAGCGTCCGACTTCAGCCAGGTCACGATCTCACGGTCCGTGAGTTCGAGCCCCGCGACGGGCTCTGGGCTGATGGCTCAGAGCCTGGAGCCTGTTTCCGATTCTGTGTCTCCCTCTCTCTCTGTCCCTCCCCCGTTCATGCTCTGTCTCTCTCTGTCCCAAAAATAAATAAACATTGAAAAAAAAATTAAAAAAAAAAAAAAAGAATCTCATCTGGGGATTGATAACCCTATACTGAAACCAAATTCTCTCCAAAACTTGAGTGCCCATATATGGAGATGTGCTATTCTTTTTAAAGTCACTCATTTAATGCCAGATGGTTAATTTAAACTGGATTGAAGGGGCGCCTGGGTGGCGCAGTCGGTTAAGCGTCCGACTTCAGCCAGGTCATGATCTCGCGGTCCGTGAGTTCGAGCCCCGCGTCAGGCTCTGGGCTGATGGCTCAGAGCCTGGAGCCTGTTTCCGATTCTGTGTCTCCCTCTCTCTCTGCCCCTCCCCCGTTCATGCTCTGTCTCTCTCTGTCCCAAAAATAAATAAACGTTGAAAAAAAAAAAATTTAAAAAAAAAAAAATAAACTGGATTGAAAAAGTACTATAGGCTTAACTTTCACTAAAAATTATATGGTTTTACTATTAAATAAAGTCATTTGGCTCCTCAGAGACTCAGTTTTCTCAACTCTGTAAGCTAGGAATATCAGGCTAGCTCAGTGGTTCTTAAATATGGGGGGAATATCAACTCATTTGAGAATCTGATGAAACACATGAACTCTTTTGCCTGACAAATGGGCTTAGTCACAGAATTCTGCATACCACTTCAGGGATTCTCAGACTCTTTAAAGCTCATCTGTGGTTCTTCAAATGGCCATGGACTAATATTTTGAGTCTGTGGACTCAATCCTAGTCATCTCCAAAGGTCCATTCAATCATTAAGTTTTGTTAAAATATAAACTTATTGTCATACATTCTGGATGCTAGAAGTCTGAAATCAAGCTGTTAATAGGGCCATGTACCCCCTGAAACCTGTAGGGGAAACTTCCAAGTAAGTTTCCCTGTATCAGGTCAGAAAGAGAAGGCTGAAGGAAAATGACTTGAGAATACTGCCACAGTTATCTTCGATGTTTCATAATAAGCTGAGCTGACAAAGATTTTCCTAGTCTTAAACGCACTCTTTCCCAAGTGCCTGAGATGAGATCAGCTTCTTGGAGTTATCAACTTGTCTGGCACACAAAGCAGAAGCGCGGTGATGCAGGCTCACTGGGGCCGACAATGGAGTAAGGCTACTAGCCACTGCCTCCCTAGTCTGTTAAAAGGCAAGGAAAAACCCATAGCGGAAGTGCAGAATGATAATATTTCCACATTTCAGAAAAGAAACAGGAACCATTAATGAAGCTCAGATTTTACTTAGCTGGTCCTACATCATTCATTTAGAAAGCTCTTTCTCTGTTCCTACTCCTCTGCTCTCCTCACTCCCATCCATAGACCTCCTGGCCCCCATCTGTTACTGAATTGCACCTGCATGGACAGAGAATGCCAAAGCCAAATGGCAACACTTCCCTTTCATGAAAAGCAGGCATAGTTCTGACCAAAAAGAAAATGCTAACAATTCTAGAGAGTGTTATTCAGATAACAGAAAGAGCACTGGTTTTATATTTTAAACTTGAAAAATACAGGCTTAACTCCTTTGTTTTGCCACAATAAAAGTACATAATTTTAAAAGCTTTATTTGTAACTATCAGTTGTACAATAACAGTATCAGTTAACTATGCTTGGCCTCAGATCTGAGCTTTAAGTTTCAGGTCTCTCATCCATTATTTGTGTGACTTCAGATAACTTAAAGTCTCAAGTTTGGGATAAATCATCTCTGAAGTATATTCCATTGGAATCCTGAGGAACATTGGTCCTCAGGATGTTTCTTCAAAATAAAAAGTGTAAGTAAGTTAATAACCTTGGGAGACCCTGTAAATCTCTCCCTATCTCCATCCTATCTCTTGGAAATTCCCTATACATGTGAACATATAAAGACTATGAAAAGTCTCATAAGGAAGGAAGAGAGAGAGAAACATGCTTGGCTTTGTCTAATTCACCATATCCCAAATGTACCTGGCCTCAGAAATCTTTCAGTAAATCATACCTTTTGACAGTTCAAGGAACACACTTAAAGAAATACTGCTCATTATATTATCAAAATATTTGTGTTTGAAAACTATTCTCAAGAAAGTGGAGTTATTAAAAAGTGGAAGGAAGTAGAGGTTTTAGATAATGTGTAAATAAATGGGAAAAGATCTAGCACTTTGTGACCCAAAGTCCTTGCTAATCAAGAAAGGCCTTTGAATAAATCTCTTGATGAACTATTAAACATTAATCAGGGTCAAACTTTTTCAAAACTGGAAGGATTGGCTGGGAGGGAGAAGCATTTACAAGAAATAACCGTGTTACCTCCCACTTTGCAGTCAGCAGCTAACCAAACTCTGGGATGACTGACCCCCCAATATGTAATACCTTCAGACCACACAGAGCCATTTGCAAGTGGGTGAGATTTTCTTAACTCAGAAGAGGCCTAGCAGGAATAGTTTTCTATGGCTAATGTAACAAAATACGCTCTACTCCATGAATTAAAACAACATGAATTTATTATGTCACAGTTCTGGATGCTAGAAGTCTGGAATCAAGGACTTGACAGGGTCATGCTCCCTCTAAAACATGTAGGGGAACCTTCCCTGCCACCGCCTACCATCTGGTGGTCTGATGGCAAATTTTGGGGTTTCTCGGCCTGTAAACTCCATTAGTCCAAATCTCCATCTTCATATGATACTCTCCCTGTATCTGCCTTCACATAGCTATCTTCCTGTAAGTACATAAGTCAGACTGGATTGGGGACCCATTCTACTCAAGTAGGAGCTCATCTTAATATTCATGACAACTCTACTTCCAACTGAGTATACATTCTAAGATACTAGGGGTTATAATTTCAACATATCTCTTGAAGAGGCACATCTATATCAATCTATAACAGCAAAGCTCTAGGACTTGCTCATAAAAGCCTTAGATGTTCTTATGGAAGGCTTTCTCAAGATTTTTATTTGTGGTATTTTATTGTTTTCTCAGCCTATTTGTATATCATTACATTGCAAGTATTGACTTTGGACTCTCAGCTAGAATATTATACACCTTAAATACTACTGGTTGTGACAGCAACTAAGTTTATCACGTTTTTGTTCACTTAACACCTTAGATTTCTCGTATAGACTTTCGCCACTTAGGAATTTTGAAGAGGCATGAAAGGGGTAGTAGGAGGGAGGGAAGGGTGGGTGATGGGTATTGAGGAGGGCACCTTTTGGGATGAGCACTGGGTGTTGTATGGAAACCAACTTGACAATAAATTTCATATTGAAAAAAATAATAAATAAATAAAAATAAATGAACATTTTAAAAAATTAATTAATTTTGGGGCGCCTGGGTGGCGCAGTCGGTTAAGCGTCCGACTTCAGCCAGGTCACGATCTCACGGTCCGTGAGTTCGAGCCCCGCGTCAGGCTCTGGGCTGATGGCTCAGAGCCTGGAGCCTGTTTCCGATTCTGTGTCTCCCTCTCTCTCTGCCCCTCCCCCGTTCATGCTCTGTCTCTCTCTGTCCCAAAAATAAATAAACGTTGAAAAAAAATTTTTTTTAATTAATTAATTTTAAAAAAAGGGCATGGAATACTTTTCTCTTGCTATGCACCTAAATATCCATATTCTTCATTATATCCATTTGTATAACGGATGAAGTTTGTGCTGCAAACCCTCATTAAGGATCCAAAGAGAACAGAAAACTCTAAACAGCTCTCTAAACCTGTGATTTTATCCATAGTTACAGGATGAAGACAACTAGCCTACAAGAGCCAACATTACTAAAAAGAATCATGTGGGGGCACCTGGGTGGCTGAGTCAGTTAAGCATCCCACTTGATTTTGGCTCAGGTCACAATCTCACAGTTCGTGAGTTTGAGTGCCGCATCAGTCTCCACGCTGACAGTGCGGAGCCGTCTTGGGATTTTTCTCTCCCTCCCTGTCTCTCTCTCTGCTCCCTGCCCCCCACCTGCTTTCTTTGTCTCTCAAAATAAATAGACGTAATTTAAAAAAAAAAAAAAAAGGACCCATGTGAGCACAAAGCATTAGGATAGGCATCATTACCACAGGGCACATGCAGAATGTCATTGCCCTTTAGCTCTGAATGCCCTTTTCCCATTTGTATCAGTTTCCCACTCATGCACAACAAATTGCCACTAATTCAGTTGGCTTAAAACAACACAAATTTATTATCTTATAGCTTCTGTAGCTCAAGAATCCAGGAATGTCATGGTTATATTCTTTGCTCAGGGTCTCACTAGGTTGAAATCAAGGTATCATCCAAACATAAGAGACTCTTAAATACAGAGAACAAACTGAGGATTGCTGGAAGGGCTAAATGGGTAAGGGGCATTAAGGAGAGAACTTATTGGGATGAGCACTGGGTGTTACACATAGGGGATGAATCACTGGAATCTACAACTGAAATCACTATTGCACCACTATATGCTAACTTGGATGTCAAATAAATAAATAAATAAATTTTTAAAGGAAAGGAAGAAAGAAATCAAGGTGTCATCCAAGGCTACAGTTCACACCTGGAGCACAGGATCCTCTTCTAAGCTCACTGGTTGTTGGCAGCATTCATTTCCTTATGGTTATACAACAAAGGACCCTAATTTCCTGATCACTGTCAGCCAAGGACCATTCCCAGCTCTTAGATGCCACCTTCAGTTTCTCACACCATGGCCACTACGGGCAGTTCACAACATAGACACTAACTTTCTTCCAAACCAAAAAGAACACGTCTGACTTCCTCTTCTTCAGCAGTCAAAGAAACCACTCTGCTTTTAAAGGGCTCAGATGATTAGGTCTGACCCATTCAAGATACTCATCATTATAGCATAAAATAATCACGAGAGAGATATCTTATTGTAGCCAGAGCTTCCACTCACACTCATAGGAGAAAGGATTATTTAAGAGTGAGGGCCATCAGGGCATCTTAGAACTCTGTCTTCCACATCAGTCAAGGCTTCTCTTTTGTGTGTCCGGGACACTTTTATGGCATTGGTACTTTATTCTAGAAGCAGGAACAATGTGAAAATGGCATCAGAAGCCACATATTCATCAGCAAGGAAGTGTTCAAAGTGTTTCTAAAAAGAAAAATGTTTCAGTTGTTCCAAGTTATCTGGAAATCTATCATTAGGCTGATTCAGTGTCTTTGCAGGTCTTACCAAAACATAATTTGGAAGGGAGTATGTTCAGAGAAACAGGTTCTGTCACAGTCAAATTTATATAACACAGCAAAAAGGGGGTAGTGGGGGAGGAAAAAAGTTATCTATCATTTTTTTTTAGTTCAGAAAATACTGAGTTGTAGCTTGGGCATAAATTTAAATACAAGATGAAGCAAATCATCTTGAGACTAAGAACATTTAGAGCCACACAAAAAGAGTTTAAAATGACAGGAAACAACCTTTTATGCTTACACACACATCATCTATATTTTCTTACTGCTAGGAATAAACACTCATCATGCACAGTGAGCATCCATGAAACCCCACCACCAAAGTCCTCACCTCACCAGACTTATTATTCTTCTAGTTCAAAATTCTATCTTTCAGACTCTAGGCTCCTTCCTCCCATCCAAAGCCCCAACATTCACAAAATTTGAAAGTAGAGTCTTAGCAGTCCTGGGACTAAAACTAATGATTCAAGCCCTGTAATATGGACTTTGAAACAAACATCTCACATCAGATTGAGAAGAAGCATTGGTGTTGTACCCCATCTTGTGAAAATGTGTCAGAGAAAATATAATTATTCTTAAAAAGATAATGATACAAATACATTTTATTATATATTTGAACATTACATTTTGTTTATTTCATCAATTGCTATATGACATAAGCAAGGTTTTAGAACACCAATCCAACTGGCATCACTCCAAGACAGAAGCTCTAGAATACTGCCCAAGGCATTTTCCCACAAAAACAACCCTACTTAGAGCACAATGGAGTATCCAAAGGAGAAGTGAAAATAGAATGAAAATGTATTAGTTCATACATTTGGATTTGTGACGACTATCTGATGTTTTATTTGTGATAAAAATTTAGTAAGCATATTAAACCAGACGGAGATTGACAAAAATATGCTTTAATTTACTTAGTAGATAGACTTTGTTTCATTTGGGATCTGTTTGGCTACAGGTAACAGAATTCACAATTCATGATGGCTTAAACCTAAGGATATTTACTGATATGTGACAAGAAGTCCAGAGGTAGGTGATCTCAAAGTGGATTCAGCACATCAATTACACTGACAAAGATTCTGGTCCCTTTCAGTCTCCCCATCTGACATCCTCAGTATCACAACAGTATCTTCACTCATGACTAGAGTGGCTGTAACAGATCTGAGCATCACTCCTCAGCATCCCATGTAGGATGGAGGAGAGCACATGGAAAGTGGCTCTCTCTCACACTGTTCCTCCTGTCAGAGATCTTCTGCAAAAATCCTCAGCAGGTGTCCCCTACATCTCAATGGCCAAAAGTGGCTTCCATTTCAACCAAACTACTTCACTTTTATCCACTTTTACATGTACTTCCTAAATATCTTTTGGGAAACTAAAAATGGATGGCGAAGGTTTTGCTACTAAATGCCACTGCCAAATTGAAGCTTTAAGTTCCTAATAAGAGAATGAGTAGAGGTCCCCATCCGCCTGAATGATTTACTTTTCACAGAATGAAAACAAACTGGCTTCTTAAATTTGCTCCCAAATATATGCTTCTTACTCTTTGAACATCTTTTAATGAAGACAATGCTATGGGAGGAAAAATTGCAAGACAGCTCTGGTCCCTGCCAAACATTAATCTAGGACAAGCTACTGGCTCCTTCCTCCAAAATCAACTCTAGAACAACTAGATGCTGGAGGTGAACACAGGATTGTAGTGATTAATTTAGAAAAATAAATAAAAAGATAAGAAAACCCCAGAGACTAAAGCCTGCCATGAACTGGTTTGTGTGAGAGCTGAGTGGCTGAAGCCCAGGAGCCAGCAGCGAGAGAATGGGCTAGAGGAAAGCCTTTTAATTCTGCTCTTGCCTTGGCCTGCTCCTTTAGTCTTGAGATGCTCCTTTACTAATTCTGTATCACAGGAATCAGTAGCAAAGGCCAGGGCCGCGTGTGACCACAAGGATATCAGGGAAGTGCACAAACACAGTTGGGATGAAGAGGTTTAGAAAACAGATGGTGATAGACCAGCCACCCCAAGCTCTCTCAGGGCTGAGGACTGTGATTTAGGAGGCTGTCTCCTCCAATGCTGCTTCTCCCCAAGGGCTTCAAGATAAGTCCCTGACCAGAAAGTGAGAGAGAGGAATTACCAACAAGGTTCTGTGACTCCTAGTTTTCTCTCCAACCCCCTCCTTAATGTGCTGGTGCTGGCACTCACTAGGGACTGGTTCTCATCTCCTCCCCAACATTCATTACCAGACAGAAAAGATGGCAGCCCCAGAGGAACAAGAACTCACAGGCTCATACAGCAAATGAGACATGTGAGGAGTATAACATCTATTTTTTTAGTCAACAAACTGGAAAGCATATGCCATTTGAAGTAGAATTACTGGAAAAGACAAATCAAGGTTTTAAATTAAGCATAATAGATATTCTTTGGGAGATAAGTAGAGAATAAAATGAAACAAGAACATATATTTTTAAAACAGTCCAGTGCAAATATTAGATATGCACATAAAACAGTCAAAATAAAGGACATAGTGGATTGAGAATATCAGAAGGCAGATAACTTAAAAGAACTGTAAGAAGACTGGGTTAAGGCAATCCCCAAAAGGGCAGCAAGAAGAATAAAGTAAGAAAAAGTTAGAACTATGGAGAGCAAAAGCAGAAATAGCAACATCCATTTAATGAAAATCTTAAAAGGAGACAAAATACAGAAATGAAGACATGAAGAAATATTGGAAGAAATAAAGGAGATAAATGTCTTAGTATTAAAGAAAAATCTCAGAATAAAGGCATCATTTCTGTGCCAAACAGAAAAACAACAACAACATGTTATTTCTCAAAATATTAAAGAAGCAAAAGATCTGAACCTGGAGTTTTACATCCACTCAAAATGTCATTCAAAATATTTTAGTATCAGTGCTCCTGTTTCAGCATCAGCATCATGGGTGCATCAGATGACTCTCCTTTTTGTCTCTCCTTCTATCAACTAATTTTGCACCCATCCTTGAACAAAAGTATCTCCGTAGTCATTGTGGGATCCAGCATCATATTCCAAGGGACCCAAGAGGAGTCTCCCAACATGTGCATTAGGTAATAGGCAGGCAGACCCCAGTTGAGGCCACAGAACCAGAAGGAGCTTGCAAATTGGCCACAGCCCCTCTCAGCTGCAGTTGGGGAAAACCAAGGGAGTGATGACTTGGGTAGACACCTACCGATGAGAAAGCCTTTAGAGAAATCCAGCCTTCCCAAGGAAGGATAACAGCATTCCACTGGAGAAAAAAAGTATATGAGTTTGGATTCACTGAAGAGGGAAAGGGGAACTTTGCCAGCACCGCCCCTCTTCCAAGGAAGCATGGTACAGGGCTGAACTAGCCAGAGGCACCCTATTCCACCAGGGAAAGAGAGAGTGGTGAGTGAATGCCCAGCTACCCAGGTCTGTAGGACACAACTGGACAAACCTGTATCTCTCCAGCACCCTGAGTATTGATGTGGGAACTCCATGATTGGGGGGAGGAAGATCAGGAAAGAGAAGGACAAGAATTTAAAGAACACTAAAGGGACAAAGTTCCTGCTAACTTTCAGGACTCCGGCAGAAAGCCTGCCCACAAGTCACTGGGATAACCTCACTGGAAGATCCCCCCATCTGTCCTGTGGGCATCCATAATGCCCTGATACCTAAACCCATACCTCCCTCCAGTATTCAGCCAGCCCCTTGCTTGCAAGTAAACAGGGGGTCCTCTTAAAAAAAACAGGCCAGAGTCTGGGGGGCAAGGGAGAATCCATAATCTTTAGTGACACCTTCTGAAAAAAAAAAGAGAGAGAGAGAGAGATTCCCAGCACCAGCCTGATGAGTTGTAAGAACCAGAGAAGATATACAAGCTTAAAAATTCTGGAACAAGCAGAATTACAGAGCAAGTATATCCACACAAAGTTGGAGATGATCCCAGATACAAATGGGACCAATGAAAAATCTCTCTCACCCAGAAATAACAAGAAAATAGTTGAGAAGGTGTCTGCTATCTAAAATGAGAAAATGTCAAGGAACATGAAGACACAAAGAAATATATCATCAACAAAAGATAATAATAATATTCCAGTAACTAAACTCAAAGACACAGAATACTGTAATTAACTGACAAGTCAAAATAGTTGTTTTGAGGAAACTCAAATTTTTCCTACATTCTTTCCAGAAGTTTTTCGATTTTATTAATCTGTTCAAAGAACCAGCTTTTGATTTTACTACTATTCTCATTATTTAATATTTTTCTCTATTTTACTGATTTTTCTTACTGTGTTTATTATTTCTTTTGTGTTTGCTATTTTAAGTTTACTCTGTGGCTCTTTCCATAACATCTTGAGTTGAGTGATTCACTAATTTACTTTACACTTTCTTGTTTATTAATAAATGTATTTAAATGTCCCTCTAAGTACTGCTTTAGCTATGGCCCACAGAGTTTAAAAAACAGGGTTTTCATTATCCATCAGTTCTAAACATTTCTTGACTTCCTTTTAAACACAAGGATAATCTAGTACCATATATTTCCAAACAGATTATTTTTAAAACCATAAACAATTTTATTGTATTATGCTGGAAGATGCAGTATGCAACATATTGATACCATGAAATGTACTGAATAGTCCCCTGGAACCCAATATAAGATTTAATTTTTTTTAAGTTTATTTATTTTTGAGAGAGAGAGAGAGAGAGAGAGAGAGAGAGGCATAGTGCAAGCAAGGGAGAGGCAGAGAGACGGAGACACATAATCCAAAACAGGCTCCAGGGCTCTGAGTTATTAGCACAGAGCCCAACACGAGGCTCGAACTCACGGACCGTGAGATCATGACCTGAGCAGAAGTTGGACGCTAAACCGACTGAGCCACCCAGACGCCCGGTAAGATTTGGTTTTTTAAAATGTTTATAGTATACTTATAAAGATTGAATGTTCTCTGTTAAGTGAAAAATTCTCTATATATCTAATAGTTGGGGCTCATTTTTTATATTGTTTAGGCCATAGATGGTACTGTATATTTTTTCCCTGCTTGCTATTTAGCTTCAAGGAAAGTATGCTAAAATCTACCATTTAAATTGCTGAATTATCTATTCTTCTTATGGTACACTCATTTGTTGATTGATATATTTTTCAGTTATTCTTGGGGGGTTTTTAAATAACATTCTTCTTTGTCCACTATGATAGTTTTTACATTACATTTTAATTTTTTAGATACTATGTTCATCATTCCATCTTTCTTATATTATACTTTTCTGTGTATAATTCTTATCCTTTTCCATTTTTCATATATTTCTTATTGACAAAACTATAGTATTTTAAAATTCAACCTGAAAGACTTGTTTTATTTAGTAAATTTAACCATTTGCATTTATTGTAATTACTGTTATACTAGTAACAGTATATCTATTATTTTATCTCATATTTTCCATTAAAAATATTTTCCACTTTTCTTTCATAGAATTTTCCTTTTTTTCTCCTTTCCTGTTTTCAATCAGATTAATCAAGCCTATTTCTTCTAGTTTAAAAATTATATATTTTATTTTTATTCTGATAACAATTTTCCTTAACGTAAGATTCATCCTCATGTTTATTAATTTCTATTGGTTTCTTAAACTTATCACTATGTTTATCTTCCCTATTACTTGTTAAGTACTCATCCACTCAGGTCCATTTGGTTTTCAGTCTCTTTTCTTCTCCATCTTTCTCCAGATGTTAATGTTTTCTAGAGTTTTAGTTCCTTGTTTTAATGAATATATTTTCACTCTTTCTTTTCTTGGTTTTAGATTTTTTTTTAATTTTTTTTTAACGTTTATTTATTTTTGAGACAGAGAGAGACAGAGCATGAACGGGGGAGGGGCAGAGAGAGAGGGAGACACAGAATCGGAAACAGGCTCCAGGCTCTGAGCCATCAGCCCAGAGCCTGACGTGGGGCTCGAACTCACGGACTGCGAGATCGTGACCTGGCTGAAGTCGGACGTTTAACCGACTGCGCCACCCAGGCGCCCCTAGATTTTTTTTTTCTTAAGATGACTCTTACTTCCCATATTTCTTATAGATCTCCAGCATTTTTTTCCTCTTCCATTTGAGAACTTCTAAAAAAGTCTGCAATGGGGATATCTGACTGGCCAAATTTTTTAGACCTGTATGTCAGAGAACATTTTTAGGATACAAAAATATTTTTTAATTGAGATATAACTGACATGTAACATTGGGTAAGTTAGAAGTATACAATGTGTTCATTCGATACATTTATATATTGCAATATAATCAGCACCATAACATTAGCTAACACCTCTATCAATTCACACAATAATCATTTCTTTTTTGTGGTTAAAAACAATCAAGAGAGAGTCTTTTAGCAACTTTGAAGTTTATAATACAGTACTGTTGACTATAATCACTATGCTGTGCATTAGATATCCAGAATGTATTTATTGCTACTTATAAGTCCACACCTTTAAACATCTCCCCAATTCCCCCAATTCCAGCCCCTGGAAAATACCACTCTACTCTCAGTTTCTAAGAGTTCAATTTGATTCCATGGATAGTGATAGCATACAGCCTTTGTCTTTCTCTGACTTAGTTCACTGAGCATAATGCCCTCAAAGTCCACCCATGTTGTCACAAATGTCACTTTCCTCATGGCTGACTAATATCATCCATCCATTGATGGACACTTAGGTTGTTTTCATGCCTTGGCTATTGTGAATAATGCTGCAATAGACATGGGAGTTCAGATATTTTTGATATCCTGTTTCTATTTCCTTTAGGTATTTACCCAAAAATGGGATTGCTAGATCATATGATAGTTTATTTTTTAAGTTTTTGAGGAAACCCCAACTGTTTTCCACAGTGGCAGAACCAATTTACATTCCCACCAATAATGCACAAAGATTCTTTCTCCATATCCTTGCCAAGGCTGGTATCTCCTGTCTTTTTGATGACAGCCATTCCAACAGGTTTGAGATGATATCTCACTGTGATTTTGATTTGTATTTCCCTGATGATTGATGATGTTGAACAGTCTTTGATATACCTGTTGGCTATTTGTATGTCTTCCTTGGAAAAATGTCTATTCAGATTCTCTGCCTATTTTTAATAGGTTTGTTTAGGGTTTGTTTCTATAAATCTACAGTGCTTTATACATTTTGTATATTACAAAATTTACAGCTTGCTAATATTTTCTCCCATCCTATACACTGGCCTTAATTTTTGTTATGTTTCTTTTGCTGTCCAGAAATATTTTAGATTAATGTAGTTCTATTTATTTTTGCTTTTTTGTTTATGCTTTTGGTGTCATATCTAAAAAATCATTGCCAAGATCAGATTCAAGTAGCATCTTCCCCATTTTTCTTCCAGGAGTTCTATAGTATCAGGTCTTATGTTTAAGTCTTTAATCCATTTTGAGTTAATTTTGGAGAGTGATGTAAGACAGGGACTGAATGTCATTTTTCTTTCTGTGGTTATCCAGTTTTCCCAGCACCATTTATTGAAGAGACTATCATTTCCCCATTGAACATTTTTGGCTCCCTTGTCAAATATGAGTTTACTGTATATGCATGGATTTATTTCTGGGCTCTCTATTCCATTCTATAGTTTATGTGCCTGTTTTATACCAGTACCATACTGTTTAATTACTATAGCTTTTTAGTATAGTTTGAAATCAGCCATGGGCTCTGCTGCACTTTGAGGAGGTTGTTAGCAGGGCTCCGGGTCAGGCAGGACCTCCAGCTACACCCCGCAGTTGGATGGATCTAGTGGAGTCACTTTCTAGATGCCTTGGTCAGGTAGGGCTGCAGGCTATGCTCTGGAATTAGCTGTAGTCACTGGCTGAGCCCCACCTCTAGGTGAGCCCCACCTCTAGGGCTCAGCAATTGGAGCTTGGCTGGAGGCTAGGCTTTGCTGCTGAGAAGTACTATAGGCTTCATTCCAAAACTGCCCCAGGTCACTGTTTCCCTGGTCAGGCAGCATAGGAGTTTATGTTCCACAGTTGGGCAGAGTTGCTGACTTGGTTTTTGGCCTCAAGGGGCTGCAGATGGGGTCTGTAGCTTCTCAGAGTCTCTAGCCAACCTCTCCAGTCCAAAGAGACTAGAGGGTATGCTCAGCAGTTGGGCAAAGCTGCTGACTTGCTCCCCTGTGCAGGTGGGATCACAGAATGGGCTCCAGAGCCAGTACAGCCCATTGGCTGGGAACCTAAAACAGGCCGAAGTGCTGACCACCAAGCTTGCTGGCCAAACAGGTTCTGCCCTAAATGGGTAAAGCCACTGACTAGGATCTCTCCTCAGGTACCACCACCCTCAGAATTGTGGTCCACCAAGATCTGTAGACTGATTCCTATAACCCCTCCCCACTTTTCCATCTCTGTCTGATGCCTGATGGTCCAAGCCCCACTGATTGCCCTAGCGAACCTTATGAGGCAAGGTCCAAATGGGCTTCTGGAAGCATGCAGGAGAAATTGGATGTCCATCTTGGGCTCTCTTTTACCCCTGAAGAAACCATAGGCCCAGTGGGGCCTTATCAGTGTGGAGCTATACCATTCTGGGGAAGGGACAATGCAGTCAAAATGAAAATGTTCTTACTGCCCTTCAAGTACAGTCCTTCTTGGTCTCTCGGGTCCATGGGATGCTTCAGTCTCACCCCTGGGCTCTGGAATTTTCACAAAGGTGTCTTGTCTATAGATAGCTGTTAGTTGGTCTTTCTATGAGGGAGACAGTTAGGGTCCATCTATTCTGTAATTTTGCTGACGTTCTATATTTTGTTAATTTAAGGACAATGTCAGAAAATTTAAATGCCAATAGCCATTCATATATGTAGGCAAATCATACAACTATGTTGCTTTGATCTGATGGGCACTGAAATGACCTTATAGGGGCGCCTGGGTGGCGCAGTCGGTTAAGCGTCCGACTTCAGCCAGGTCACGATCTCGCGGTCTGTGAGTTCGAGCCCCGCGTCAGGCTCTGGGCTGATGGCTCGGAGCCTGGAGCCTGTTTCCCATTCTGTGTCTCCCTCTCTCTCTGCCCCTCCCCTGTTCATGCTCTGTCTCTCTCTGTCCCCAAAATAAATAAAAACGTTGTGAAATGACCTTATATAAGAAATATCTCAGGGCTCCTGGGTGGCTCTGTCGGTTGAGTGGCCGACTCCACTCAGGTCATGATCTTGTGGTTCGTGAGTTCAAGCCCTGCATCGGGCTCTGTTTGGACAGTTCAGAGCCTGGAGCCTGCGTCGGATTCTGTCTCCCTCTCTCTCTGCCCCTCCCCCATCACGCTCTGTCTCTCTCTCTCTCTCTCTCTCTCTCTCAAAAATAAACATTAAAAAATTTCTAAAACTTGGGGCACCTGGGTGGCTCAGTCAGTCAAGCGTCTGACTTTGGCTCATGTCATGATCTCACAGTTTGTGGGTTCGAGCCCCATGTCAGGCTCTGTGCTGACAGCTCAGAGCCTGGAGCCTGCTTCAGATTCTGTGTGTCCCTCTCTTTCTGCCCCTCCCCTGCTCTCTCTCTTTCTCTCTCTCTCTCTCTCTCTCTCTCTCTCTCTCTCTCAAAAATAAATAAAACATTTTTAAAACATTTAAAATATTTTTCAAAAATTATAAAAAGAAAAGAAATATCTCCCCACCAACTTTGAAATTCTAGATAAGTGCAATAATCAACAAGGCATTTTATTACACAAAATGATAGCTGATGTATATCACATATAACATATCGCAGCTAACATATATGAAAAATGGTTTATTACATTCATTTCACTTATTCTAATACCATCCACTTTCTATGATGTAAGAACCAAAGAAACAAAACATGGAAGGGCAATTGATAGGTGTAGGCTTTGTTCCCAGCAAGACTGGATGCTGCAGCCAGGTCAGCAGGCCTGTACTAGGTCCCTGGAGTGATAACTGCTGACTGACCCTGCTTACATTCCAGGAATGTGAAAACATTAGACATGTTCATCACCTCTACCAAAATGTCTGCTGGTGGCCAGGGAGGGCTTAAATGCCAGGACTTTTTATTTTTCATCCTGGTCCGAGTAATTCTAGTTTTTAAAGAGGAGAGAACGCAGTTTTCTAAGAAGCTATCCCATAACAAAGAAGCAGTGTGAGTCCCTTCCCTGTGTCAGAAAAAAAGTGGAGCATGTACTTAAATATCAGACCACATCCTGCATCACGTGGAGTGGTATGAAACAGTGCCCGATCGCTGGCACCAAGTGGTAACTCTTTGGAAATAAATATTCATTTACCCTTTTTCAGGGGTAATTACTTTAAAATCTTAATGAAGCTAATTCTTCAAGAAAGAAGGCCAAACCAATCTATCTTGCCAGGCAAACAAAGATGAAATCCTCACCTCCTCCCACCTTCCTCTAAACACACACACACACACACACACACATACACCAGACCAGACCAAGGAAGCTGTATCAGAGCATGCTTCTGGCACAACACAGAACACAGAAGGCACCAAGATTCGGGGATGCCAAACCACAACTCAGGATTTTCTTAGCTTACCCTCCAGTTTCTTTCTGCCTTTCAGGTGGAGGCCAAAGGAGGAGCAATCTTTAGTGACATGATGTTTCTAGCCAGGTGTACTGTTACCAGGGTGAATCACAACTCTACCCCTCACCTAAATAGAAAAAAACGTATTCCCTTAAAGCTTATAGGGAGTTTGTATTCCCTTGTAAAAAGATGAGGCCAGAATTAGAAAATCCTGATAAAAAAAAATCAATGGCACTCTGAGGCCGTTTAATGTCAATTTCATTCTCATTTCCTCAAATTTGTTTTTACAAAGATCGATACAATTTTTACATAAATCTTAAAATCCATGGGATTGTATGACAGGAAGAAGTCTAAATCAGGTCATTTTATAAATAAAGAAGATGCAAAAAGACTCAAAGGTCCCCTGGCTTTGGGGACAGAGCCAGGGCTTCAACCCACATATTCTGACCACCAGTGCAGAATTTTTTCTACCCTACAAGTTGCCTTTCTGATAATGATGTATCTACACATTTTTAAGTTAAATTTTAAAGGAAATCCTATTAAAGTCGTCATGTTTTAATTCACAAATTATTTTGCTGAACAATTAAAACACATGTGTGTCTCCCTATGAAACCATCAATGGTATTTACAGCTTTACTTAAATAAACACAGTAGGAATAGATGAAAATTAACTAACCCAATATTCCTGCCTGGGATTTGTACTGTACTGGCCAATTATTTTTTCACTGATTTGGAGGAAGATCACCTTAATGCTTATTAACATTTAGAAACACAAGAAAAATGAAAATTCACTTTCTTGAATGGTGAATGTAATACGTTACAGAGAAAGTAGGAAGGATCTAGTATCTAATAAAAAGGACTTACACCTGCCCCAGAGACCCTCCATGTAAGTTAAACATGACATCTGTCATCCTGCTGTCACAACCCACAATGATGCTACTGTAAGTGCTCTGTCAACGACTCCATTCATGAAGCATTGTCATTATTTTGTTTATTGGTTTGTGGTGGGTTTTAAAAGGGAAAGAGGGGTAAACTATCTGCATCTATAAATGAAGCATTGCCCTCTACTATCTTCTACTTTGAATTCTTCTGTTAACCCACTTACCAAACCTAGTGTCACTGCCAAGATAATAACCAGATAAAACTAAAAGCAATGGCCTGTGGCTAGAAAGGAGAGCAACAGCAATGGATTCTTTGACTTAGAGGCAAGAGTTCTGATTTTAAAAAATGATTAAAAAACATCTTCAAGTTTGGCTCCAAGTTTCTCAGTCTGTTTGAACTAGCCAACTTATGTCATCAACTAGGTCCTAAATTAAAGGAAAATTCCTGTATTGACTAGACAGCTGTCTGTTCAATAATGAAAGCTGTTGGAAATTGTTTCCTATCTCAAATTTCCTCTAAGCTCTTCCTATAAATGACTGAGCTGTAATCAGTTCATCAATTAACATGCTTCACAATGGCTTAAAGGATGTCCTACTTTTTTCTAAAGATATGTTTTAACGTGTCTGTTTATACGCACACATTAACCACTCTCTGCTCCTTCTTATTTCCTCTTACATCAAGCTCACAGAATTTCAGAAGTCCCTTGAGACCATCCAATTATGCCACCTGACAGATGAGAAAAATTAGATAAAGAGACTCTTAACACCTGGCCCATTTTTGTTCCCTGATATTATATTGCTTTTACCCATTCTCATTAGTAACCATAACAATTCGCGGTCATCTAGCAGTAACATAATAGGTACTATTAAAAAAAATCTCAAGTTTCATTATCCCCTAGAAAAGTATACTTAAGTAGTTTCAAATCTCATCCAAATGGTCCGATTTTAAAGAAATATTTGACCATAAAATCTTAGGTCAAAATATTCAGATGTCTCCTTATGACTAATAGGAATTACATATAATTTATTTATTTATTCAACTACCACTTTTTGAGTACCAGACACTGTTCTGGGAGTTACAAACAAGATAAATCGCTGAAATTTGAGGTAAATTTATTAAGGAATTTGTATTATTTCAACTAATGACAAGGACTGCATAGAAATCAATCAGCAATGCAACAGAAAGTAATTGCCTTGGCAGTGTGGAAGATGGAGTAACCTTGGATTGAGTGCACAGGAAAAGCCTTTCAGAAAAATGACGCTTGCGCCCAGACTTGAGTGACAAGATGCAGAAAGAGGAGTGTTCGAGTAGAGACAGCAGGGTAGGGTTTTACCTGTGAGCACACATGTCCTTCTCCCAAAGTAGCTCTTCTTCAAAAAGCTAGACATGAGGCAAACTCTATTTGTAGGTCTACTTCTGGACACTGGATAGAGGCAAAGTTTGTCCTGGGAGTCTGAAATCCTTCCACCCATCTTTGTGTTCCCTCTCTACCCTTTATGCCAAAGCTTGTATCATATGGGCCTGGATGTGCCTGGTCTATGCCATATGCTACAGATATGGAAAATATAAGTTCCAGGTCAGGCTCTGGAGAAATGTAGAGTCTGATTAGGAAGAATCAGTGCACAAACAACCATCAGAGAATCGTCAAGAAGATGTGCATTAACCATGTGGTGAAGACTAAGCACATGGTTAAGTCACATTAATATGAGTTCCTGAGGTGCCTGGATGGCTCAGTCGGTTAAGTTTCTGACCCTTGGTCTCAGTTCAGGTCACGATCTCACCGTTGGTGAGTTCCAGCCCCACGCCGGGCTACACGCTAACAGTGCAAAGCCTACTTGGGATTCTCTCTCTCCCTCTCTCTCTGCTTTTCCCCACCTTAAACTCTCTCTCTCTCTCTCTCAAAATAAATAAATGAACTTTAATATACATATAAGTTCCTAAAAAGGAAACATTGCCATGGATAAATAAAGGATGTATTAATCTAGGTACATTATTTTGAACATGTGTTTTTCAGTTTTACCTTCTTTCCTCAAAGATCAGAATCACATCTCATATTTTTATAACTTTAATCCCTTCTTAGAGTTTTCAACATCATGGAGGCTCTTATATTTTATTAACTAAATAATTTTGAGTAACACTCTTAACTTGCCATTATAACAAAGCTTCGCCAGTTTCACATAAGAGCCATACTTGATCTTAAATAATGAGGAAGAAGGAATGACAGCATTAGGGCATAATACATTCACACTAGCATTTGTTTACAAAGTACTCTCATATAATTACCTCATTAATCTTTGAAGATACTCCTTGAGAGTGATTATTATCCCATTTTACAGAAAGGGGAATTGAGGCTTAGAGAAATTCTGTGACTGCCCAAGAAAAAGGCAGACTCAGGCCTTCTAAGTTTGCTCTAACCACTGAATCGAACCATGACTTACTACAACTTATCTTCCTAGGTACAATATATATAGAGTTTGTATAACATCCTAAAACCTTAAAAACCAGTTGTTAAGCGTGGACAGGAAAAATGCATTGTAAGACCTAACCAAGAAGAATTAGGATGAAACCTCAGAGACACAGAGTCAGGGCCACAGGGACTGGCAGATAGCACACACAGCTCATAACACAGACTAAAGAGCAGATTTTACAATTTTCCAAATAGGGTATCATTGACACTATCAACTGCATGAACTGAAAAGTTACTAAACATAGCTATGGAGAGTAGTGTGACCATAGGCAAGACCCTTACCTGCCCCCAAAGAGTTTTATGATCAAATGAGTCAGGTGAGCTCACTGAATTCAATTTTAGCTCCACAATTTTATGATCAATCAATATAGCACCACTGAGTGCAAGAATGTTCCCTTTTGAAATGAGGGCTTAAAAAAAAAAAAGAAAAAGGTGGAAACTGTGTTTGAAATGCATTCAATGTACCTGAAGTCCATAAACCAATAGGTGAGTCATAAACACTATGGATGCTGGTATTACACATGATCTACTCTTCCTTCTCTTCCTATTCTTTCTCATCATTTTCTTTATATATTTTAATAATGTGCATTTATTACTTTTATAACCCAGAACACCTTTTTAAAAGAGGAAGATTGAGGTGATGAGTACGTGTGTCAATAATGGTAACACCCTCAAGATTAGCTGTTCTCTGGGCCTCATGAAATCCCAGAGTTATCAGAGGTGCCCATTTCCACCAGGAAGGCTGTTTGCCTCAAATCCAACTTTCGCTCTCACATTTAAGACAAGTTTGCTCCTTGGTCTTCACTGCCTTCTGATGGAGAAGGGCAGGAATTCTCTGTCCTCACAAAAGGATCCTTCTGGGTTCTGCCTGATCAAGACTGATGCCTAAGCTCCACGGCTTGCTCTGAAAACCAAGTTATCAGAGGCCTCTCTCCACCTTTTTATTTTACAACTACGACTGCTACTACGATTATAGTCATCACCATTATTATTCACATTTTGTAACAGAAATAAAGTCTGTACTTAGGAGCTCAAAAAAAATGCTTGCAGCATTTCTAAGCTATTTGAGGTATTTCTGCTAAAATAAATATACTGAAAAATGCAATAAGTAGTAAACATGGTGATAAACTGTTTACAGAGAGAGCATTAAGTGGAACTCTCACCAGCGGTTGGTTGAGGAGGGAGTTTAGGAAGCTGACTGTGTAGTCTATTCCCCCTGGAAGAAGCCAAGGGCTCTGGAACTCAACTGCCCAAATGCCAACCTGCAAACCGCACACTCCAAGCAAAGCATTTAAACTTGTTTACAAGTGCCTGGTAAGGAACTGAACTTTGAAAGAGCCTTTGATGAAGCTTGGCTTGGTCTTCTCAGGTCTATGAGAGTGGCATCTGGGGCTTGTTTAGGCAGAGTGGGATAAGGAGCTATTTACATTTCAAATACATATTTACTTTTAAAAAAATCAACTTCAGATGGTTTGGAGGTTTTGCTTGGAGACGCAGCCAAAGGAGCACTACCATCCTCCAATTTTGATTGTCACAAGGCAGTGAGTGGTGTTTCCATAGGCTTCTAGTGTTTGAAAGTCACCCAAGGAGCCAAGTAACATGCAAGGGATAGTCACACACAACCAAGAGCTGTCCCACCCAAAATACCAGTCCAAAAAAAGACAGACATGTAGGACTCCACTTGTATGAGATACCTAGATAAGTTAAATTCATAGAGACAGAAAGTAGAATGGTGATTGCCAGGGGGTGGGAATAGGAAAGAATAAGGAGTTATTATCTAAGTATTATTTAACTAAAGCAGTTTCAGTTTCACAAGATGAAGAGTTCTGGAGATGGACAGTGGTACAGCTGCACAACAATGTAAATGTATTTAATACCACTGAACTGGACACTTAGAAATGGTTAACATGGTAAACTTATGCGTATTTTACCACAATTAATTTTTTAAATGTATGGCATCTTCAACTGGGATACATGGAATCCCAGCCCAATCCTGAATCTGCCAAATTGAATAGAAGTACCAAAAGACAGGCTCTGTTCTCTTGATCACTTAGCACTAACCAGAGGTAGAGTTCTAGCAGTTAGCAGTCACATAAGGCCTGGAGCTAAAGAGGCTAAAGTCCCATAAAATATAAACAACAAGTTAGCACAGTTCAAATCCTTGTGAGATACAGGAAGAGACTTTATCCCGTTTGAGTCTAAGAACACAGAGAACACCTCATTTGGTACCAAGTATGATTATGTCTATTAAATATCCTTTTAAAATATAAAACTGTAAATAAGGTACCATACTTTTTATTCAACACAGATTCTCCATCCTGTTCCTTGAAATTAAGAAATTCTACCACAAGCAGAATTAGAAGGGCTTTACCTGGCCTGAGTTTCTCAGAATACAATAGTTACTATATATTAGGTCGAAAACACACATTAATTTTGCATGATAGCGTGCACTGTCAAACTTGGTGTTCACACTCTTACAAATCAGTAAGGAAAATATGACATGCCTATAGGAAAATGAGAAGGCACTTCAACAAGCAATTTTCAAAAGATACAAAGGAGCAGACAAATGTATGGAAAAGTATTCAATTTCATTAGTAATCTGAAAAGTGCTAATTAAATAATTAAGGTATTTAAGCTGCTTGACAAGACTGGAGATGATATAACTGGACTGGTGGCCCTCCTCTTGTCTTCCTCCAGATGAAAACAGGAAAATAAACTTTTGCTAAGAAAAACGCTTGCTAGAACTCTCATCTCACAGACTGCCCTTGCATATGCAAAGAAAGAGACAGAAAAGAGAATCAGACCGTTTCTTACTCCTTCTGCTCATACTCCTAAGGTGCATGATCTGAAAATAGCAATACTAAAGAATACTATCCTGCACAGAAAAAGAGAAAGAGCTTGCAAATAATAAGACAAGAAAACAATTTCTTCTTTAGGAGTTTAGACTATTCAGTGCCTGAGAAGGAAAGCTTTACCTCGGGAGATATGTACTTGCAGGGTTTCAACGCAAGTAATGGCTAAAAAATAAGTAAATAAGCCTGCAGCTCGCTTACCAACCACACAAAGGACATACAGACTAGAAAAGAGGGTCCTCACTTACCCAGGACCCACTGAGAAACGTGCTCCAAATCCTCTCGGGAGGAAAGGCTTAACTTCTTTCTTAACATCTCGTGAGGCAGACAGAACAGGTAAGCGCTGGATATTTGCAGGAGGAAGAAAAATCGGGGAACTGAGTCTGACACCTGACAGTTTGTGGCGATTAAGCAAATTCGCGACAGCTCTTTGACTTGTGGCCCCGAGCAGCTTGTAGCTGGTGCACAAGCCCACGACACGCATGCGCACAAAGGCCCAGTTAGCTGGCCCTCAGACTGCGCCTGTGCATAGCCGCTAACCTAAAGAGGGCGTTATGTTAGGCAGAGTTCCTAGAAATCCTCGCCTACTCCCCAGAACCTTGCCCAAGTACTTTGCACCCCAGTTATAACCATCCATACAAATCAGAGCCTCATATCCACCGAGTGTAACTCAGATCCTCTTTTTTAGCACCTCCTTCCCCCCACTTGGAGTGTGTATTCTCGCTCTGCAATAAAGCTTCTGCTGTACTTTCTGGTCCTTGAATTCTTTCTTGCTGCAAAGTGAAGAAGAACCTGGCAGCGGCTGGTTGTTGAGGTCGCAGGGCCTGAGTACTCCCCCAGTCTCCGGTATCACTTGCCTTTTGGACCCTAGAGAAAATCTTACTAAGTACATTATATTACTTTCTTCTTCCTTTGTTTAAATTCCCTTTTTAAAAAATTGTCTGCGCCCTTAAATAAAGAAAATTGAAAACACATGAACAACTAGTCTGGTGGTTTGGGGGAGATTGAGGCACAGGATATACATGAAGAGTCTCCCCTAAAGTTTATGGGGTAGGGAAAGGGGTTGGGCATCTATCAAACAGAGCATGTCCTAAAGATCCAGCCTGTGGCCAGCAGTAGGAAGGCCTCACCTACACTGAAAATTTTCTATTGGTAGGGACTAGATATCCACTTTTTGTACCTTGTTCAGTGTTAGACCCAATGCCTCATCCATAAGCAACGCTCAATTCTTCCTAGATCCACTTTATTGGTAACTATCAAGAGGCATTTTCCTTTAAATAACACAAAAACTGACTCCCGTTTTCTTCCAGATGTTTCCCTTCTAACTGGAGTTTAATGAATCATTTTATTAATTAAAGTATCTCAGTGATGGGTCACAAATGGTCCTGGGGACAGGAGTAGGAAAGTCCCCTGAAACAAAAACATCCATCCCCATTTCTTCTGTGGTGAATTGCATGGGGCCCAGTTTTGATCAGGACACCCTTACATCACTTACGGATTGTAAGGCTGTGTTTCATTAGGAGATGGCTGGGAATTTATGTCAATCTGGATTCTGGTCAGGTCCTAGAAGCCAAGTGCTGACAGTGGGTGAGACACTATATGCCCAGCTCTCCTGGAATGAAAGAAAACAGCTGTGTTTGTAGAAAACAGGTGGACATCATTAACACGTTGGCCAACTATTCGTTGGATAAAAAGCAATTTCTCTCCCTTTACAGGAGGCAAAAAGATGAGTGTATCAGGGAATGCTCTTTAAATTATGGCCTAGAAATTTGGAGAAATTCTCTTCACTACTACCACCTCTCTAGAGTCTACAAGACTTTTTAATAATGATATATCTAGTGGCTTCGGTGCCATTTGGTTTTGAGAAATAAGTGGAATTCCCTGCTGTAATATTTTCCTTTATTTAAAATGTTAGCCATTTGTCAAGAGCACTGTCTTAGCACCAGATGTCTAAAACTATCTTCAGGATGGACTGTATCTCAGGCCAGGAGGGCATCTTTCAACTACTTGACAGGGGAAAACGGATACACATTCCAATGCTGTACATCATAATAATTCAAGGCATGCTAAGAATCTTCCATGACATCTGTTACAACCACTCCACCAATAAATGTCGCCTAATAAATGTTTTCCCTTTGGCCCCTTAGGCGATGCACCCTCCCTTGTCAAGAGCCATAAAGGCAGAGAGAATGGAATGGGGAGTATTCCTAAGTCCACAGTCAGGACTGCCTTGCAGGATTTTGCATCCCACTGACCCTGTCACCTATTCCTTTTAATTCTTGGAAATATCTCAGGAAACATGCCCTTTGTCCTTGACACCTGCCTGGCCTACTTTACTGGAATAGCCTCTGCAAAGCCCTACAGCTACTCCACATAGACCCTTTTATCTTTACTCCAAAGCAATCTATATACCACATTTGCCTTTATTTAAAAAAAAAATTATAACAGTTCATTTCGACTGTTTTATATACATATGCATTTATATATATATACATTTATATACATATACATTTTATATACATATATATAAACAATGAAAACATTGCTTATAAAGTCCAAATGCATCACTACAACATCCAGGTGAGAGCTACTCTTCCTATCCTAAATGCCTGCCCACAGGATATTAGTGTTGGATCACTAGACACAGCTCACCTCAATGCCACTAAACACAAAGTTTGGTATGACTGCTTCAAATGGAATTGGATCTCTTTAGGCATTGGTGAGCTATCGGAGCCTTAACAAAAGTGAGGTCACCAACAAGGCTAGGCTTAAGTAAAATTGAGGGGCCAATGAGGAGCAACATGAGTAGGGTTGTGAACAGCTTGCCAAGGGCACAGGGCTTCACACTTGAATCAAAGGGTGAGTGAAATATAGGGATAGGTTGAACCAAATGACATGTGAGCTCTCTCAGGCAGCCTCAGGACACGTTGCAGAGCCTAACCTTGAATTTGTGCATCTGTGGGAAACGGCAGTGGGAGAAGGGGATAGTCCCATAGGCATCCCAACAGAAGCAGGGATACACTAAGTCAGGATAGGCTATGGATTCAATCAGTCATACGTAAAATAGATTCTTCCCTGGTCTTTTAGCCTGTTGTGTTTCTCAGCCAAGACTGCAAGGCAGCCGAGTTCCACGTGTGCTGTTGGGCACTCTCAAGGTTCTGGATCTAACTCTTTAGTGCTAGGACTAGGTAAGCACTGCTAGACTGGCTACACAAAATTTTATTTTGCAATTCCAGGAAGAGAGCTGTAGCATGACAAACATCAGAGTTTGTCAATATGTCTACAGTCACCCATTGGCAAGAGCTATCAAGCAGGTTCTGGATTTAAGTACACATGAGAAAGAAGCTTTCCCAAAAAGCAGATTCTACATGCCTAAGCAATTCCACACAAAGAGGTAGTGGAAACAGCTACTGGGGCACAGAAACAAAATGGCTGCACACAAGAGAGAGAGGGGTAGGGCTGCCACACTGCAAATTTCTAAATTTTGCAAGAAGATAACAATGTCTCAAGTACCACTTTTTAAAAGTGGGGAAAAGATGGATTTTCCCCCAAACAAAAACTGGTAAGAATTTTCTCCCAGCTGACTTTGTGTTTTCCCAGCTGACTTTTGTGTCGTTGTGGTTGCTGGACAACTGGCATTAATTGGCATCCTGGAAACACTAAAAACTAAAACCAAGTTTTTTTTGGTGTTGGTTTGTTTGTTTGGTTGGTTGGTTGGTTGGGTGGTTGGGTGGTTGGTTGGTTGCTATTGCTTTGTTTTGTCTACATTCTTTGCCTCAGATACTACCGGGTTTCTCACATGATCTATGGCAACACCATATACTGGATTCTGGAAATATAAATTTGCCTAGGCTATTCGCTAAAGTTGTTGGGTATAGGATCAGTACTATGAGGCCCTAGTGACTCATTGGACCCTTTGTAAAAATGTTTGTCGGAGAGTTGGCATCAGAGCTTCTGAAACCCTGAACCAACTATACTCATTCATGTGAATGACACATAGGTCTAGATGTCTACACAGAGACCAAGTTCCACTTCCCTCTATCAAAGCAAGAAAAATGCAGTAACTTATGTGATTGGAGAGCATACCCAGCTTGGTCCTTTCCTTCTTTTTAGAGTAAGCTGCCTGTGGACATCATCCACTGTGTTACTCCTCCAGAAGTTGATTAGCAGGGCTCTTGGACTCACACTAAACTAAAACCTCAGACTTAGCCTTTACCTGAAATCAAGATGTTGATATCATGGTTTCTCATCTGCTACACCTTTGTTTTGTTTCTGTCTGTTCAACATGAGGGAGAGAAGGGGCAGCACTATTTATTGAGACTCCCACTACTCTTCTAACATTACCTGCTAAAACCATGCCTACTGTTCATTCTAAGCTTTTATTAAGCAATCCCACTTTCCTCAGAGTATTTCCTTCTCATTTTCCAATTCTCCAAGACTCAACAACTCCACAAATCTTCTCAAACATTCCTACACCCAGTACCCCACCTAATTTCCACTCTAGCATTCATGTTAATGCACAGCCATTTTATATGGTTTTATCTTCCCAGATGTCTGGCTCCTGAGCAACTGATACCTTGCTTACATATATCTGTAATTCCTCTATCTATGTGACACCTAACATGACATATTCATGTTGAATGTACTTGGTTGTTGTTGTTTTTTTAATAAATGAGTATTTTCTCTGCATTTCTGTAACATTTAAAATATGCTGAGAGGTTTCCTTTCTATGTAACAGAATGATAATAATTTCAGACATTTGAATGTTTGGACCACAAAAGGCAAAATTCTTAGGAATGTGTTGCTTTTTGCAATATGTAAAAATCGTGTGTGAGAAGTCAAAGGAATTATGTATTTCTACAAACCAAACCTCAGAAAATGTTTGACATTTATTTCATATTTGTCTACTGAGCACCTACCATACACCTAGCCCCATTCTAATAAAGGGGATGTAAAGAAAAATATTGGAGCCTGGCTCTCAGGGAGATAACTCTTGACATAAGTGAGATTTCAAAGTGTGGCCCAAAGACTATCTCATCAGAATCACTAGCCATTAAACATTCAGACCAACCCAGTCCCAAGCCTGACTGAATCAGAATCTCTGGGAGGGGGCCCAGTAATCTCTTCTTAGGTGAGGTCCCTGGGTGTTTTTAAGCACACGTATAACCACTGCTGAAGAGCAATAAGGAGACAAGTAAGTGCTGTAATTGAGTTATGAACCTGACCCTGAAGGAGTACAAGGAGAAGCACCTGAGCTAGACTGCTTTGGGGGGGAAGCAGAGAATCTTCTGGAGGAAAGTGTTGCCTGAGAAGAGGTTGATGACAGATAGGGAGATAACCAAATGACAAAAGGGGGAAAGTAGTTCCCACAAGCAACAAAGTTTTTATTTTTTTTTTACTTTAATCTGCAATGGCTCTTCCTCAAAATAAGTCCATCCAACAGAATGTTGCTTCAGCGATTGTTGTGGTTGTTGTTAACACCTGCTATCGGGATAATGCACGATTCCATTTAATGCTCACAGCCACCTTCCAAGACAAGCAGAACTAATATTTTTAAACCTATTTTATAGATATAGAAACTAAGTTGAATAGTTTATCTCATGTCATACACTTGGCAAATGCCAAAGCCAGGACCAGAAGAACTAGTTTTCTTATCCCAATACTTGTGCCTTCTATTTCACCATGACATGCCACCTCTTAAAGAATTTATACCGACTTTAAAATACATTCTACCAACCAATCTCCTTCTTCCAATTAGGGATTCACAAAAGATTTGTGCATGCTAGATTACCTTTAATGTCCACCCAGGCACCAAAATTCCACAGATCTGCGAAAAATTTTAAACCTTGTTAAAATAAGAGCTAAGAACACCACCAATAGACTCATTCATGAGACACTGCCCTTAGTTTCCAAGTATGTGTTTATTTTCAAGCAAAAACCATGCTAAAACTGGGAAACGCCAGCTGGAAAAAATATCAAAAATTAATGTTATGATTCAAGTAAGAATGCAAAGATAAAAGAAAAAGGCCACCATGACTGAATATTGTGACATGTCATGATGTCATATGAATATTATTTAAATACCAGTAAATTTTTAAAAGGAAAATGTTTAGCTGCTTGTTGAATCGGTTCTGATTTTGGAACCATTTATTGGACTTAAGACACAGCCTTTATTATTTTGACCTGTTTCAATCTGATAAATGAATAATGCAAAACACATACCCAGGTCCATCTTCCAAAGAGCATTGGTATTTCCTTCTGGTGTGAGTATTTTTGATTTTTAATTTGTGTTAATTCTTAACAATTTAATTTGTTTCAATAAAGTGATTTTTAAGATTGAAGGGTGGGAGAAAAAGAGCAGGATAAGGCATATCATTTAATATGCTTTTAACTTAAGTAACTGAAAACTTTGCTTCAATTGATTCAATCAACAAGGAATTTATTATCTCACATATTAAGAAGTCAAAATACAGGACTGATTGATTTAGCAGCTTACTGGCATTATTAAGTGATTAGGTTTTTCCCCCTTTTTTTGTTCAGCTGTCCTCAGCAAATCACTTCATCCACAAGCAATTGGAAACCAGTTTGTAGACACCATAATTTCATGAGAATGATCAGTCACAGACAATCAACTGTTCCTTCTCATTTTATCAATGTGTTAAAATTTTCCCAGAAGCACTCCAGCAGACTTTTTCTTTAGTCTTATTAGCCAGATTTGCATTAGATCCCATTTCTATCTACACCAATCACTGGCAAGAGGAAAGGGGCCTCTGTGATTGCCCAAGACTGATGGTTCTCACATGGGACTACCATGCCCCAGCCCTTCAGCATGCCCTTTTACTCTCTCCTCCCATCCCCTGCTCACATGGGGCATCTAGAAACGCTTTGGAGCATTTTTAGTTGTCAGGTAATGGGAAATGCTTCGTAATTTAAACAGTGAAGATCAGGGATGTTAAATGTCCTGCAATGCATGAGTTAGTCCCAAACGACAAAGAATTAACCTGCCAAAAATGCCTAAAATATGCTCTTTCCAACTTCGAAAATCACCAGCATTGTCCCCTGGGGCTGGACATGGAGGCTGCCTTCCGTGAAACACACAGGCCTGTTGAGGGTGGGTCTTGGAGAGAAGCCAGGATTCTGCTGGGTAGGCAGCACCATCAGCATCTGCTATGGAGTACAAGCTAGTAAGACCATTAGGAGAGTGAGAATACTGGAAGTTAATTCAAGGCATTCTTTCTTCCTAAGCTCTTAGGTTTATACTTCACAACTTACACAGTTTTTGCATGATTTTACAACAATCAGCACTCCAAACATGATATATGTAGAAAAGACAATGTTCTAATTTGATGAAAGGATCATCATAGCGACCTTAACACTTTGTCCCTACAATTTCTACAAGACTAATAATTACCAGTGCCCTGCTTAGTTGTGAAACAGCAAGTTATGCTCATCCCTAAATAGCTACAAAGAAAGTATATATTTTATTTATCCACAAGTGCCAACTTCTTGCCATTAAAAGCAACAAAGCATTGTTGGCTATGGTATTTGGGATACACCTGCACTAGGCTGACTGACAATAGGGGCAGCACAGAACACAGTGGGATGGGGAAGCTACACCTGGCTGGTAGAACCAGCAAATCTTGTTCTGATTTATGGCATGGGAGAACAGGTCCTAACCTCTGCCAATTCTCCTTGTTTACTTTTCTGCATCTGTTCTGCCTCTTGAATTGAGCCTTGGGTTATAGTGATGAAAGATCCAAGTTTATGAAAATAAAATCATACTGTGTTTAAATATTTGAAGGCTGATCATGTGTAAGAGAGATAAGACATTTCTCTATGGCTCTGACGGATGGGACCAGGACAAGTAGGAGAGGATTTTCTAGCAGTCAGAAAGACCAATTTAGACTCCACCTTCTAAAGATGGAATGATAAGCCTTAGTAAGAATGAGGATGTAGTTTAGCAACCTTTGTAAGAAAGAGAAAGAAAATTTTGGACTAAACTTGAAGGTGCTAGGGCCTTCTATTCTAGCCCGCTGATTAAGTAGGCTAAATGAAAACTTGCTTTGGAGAACCAATTTCTACTCCCCACTGCCTGGTGCCATATTCTACTGTGAATTTCATCAAACCTCTTCAGTCAAAATCCAAAAGATAATGCTAATGTATATCGCTTTAAAGAAATAGTACACTGTAATAGAACTGAAAAGTTCAGCTATAGAGAGAGAAAGGGCCTGGCTAGAATGTCTTGCTCATATTTAATTAGTAAATTCAAGCAATTTTCACTATTACATGGTAAATACATAATTGTATACAATATATTAATAAAGTTTTTCACACTTGTCGAAATGGCTAACATTAACAACTCAGGCAACAACAGATGTTGGCAAGGATGTGGGGAAAGAGGATCTCTTTTGCACTGGGGTGGGAATGCAAACTGGTGCAGCCACTCTGGAAAATAGTATGGAGGTTCCTCTAAAAATCAAAAATAGAACTATCCTGGGGCGCCTGGGTGGCTCAGTCAGTTGAGCAACCAACTTCGGCTCAGGTCATGATCTCACGGTTTGTGAGTTCAAGCCCTGCATCAGGCTCTGTGCTGACAGCTCAGCGCCTGGAGCCTGTTTCTGATTCTGTGTCTCCCTCTGTCTCTGCCCCTCCCCCACTCATGCTCTGTCTCTCTCTGTCTCAGAAATAAGTAAACATTAAAAAAAAAAAATAGAACTACCTTATGACCCAGCAACTGTACTACTAGGTATTTATCCAAGGGATACAGGCATGCTGCTTCGAAGGGCACATGCACCCCAATGTTTATAGCAGCACTATCAACAATAGCCAAAGTATGGAAAGAGCCCACAGGTCCATCAATGAATGAATGGATAAAGAAGATGTGATATATATATATACAATGGAGTATTACTCAGCAATCAAAAAGAATGAAATCTTGTCATTTGCAACTACATGGATGGAACTGGAGGGTATTATGCTAAGTGAAATTAGTCAGTCAGAGAAAGACAAAAATCATATGACTTCACTCATATGAATTCTTTAAGAGGCAAAACAGATGAACATAAAGGAAGGGAAGCAAAAATAATATAAAAACAGGAAGGGGGACAAAAACATAAGAGACTCTTAAATATGGAGAACAAACAGAGGGTTGCTGGAGGGGTTGTGGGAGGGAGGATGGGTTAAATGGGTAAGGGGCACTAAGGAATCTACTCCTGAAATCATTGTTGCACTATATGCTAACTAACTTGGATGTAAATTAAAAAATAAATAAATTCAATACAAATTTTAAAAATAGGGGCGCCTGGGTGGCGCAGTCGGTTAAGCGTCCGACTTCAGCCAGGTCACGATCTCGCGGTCCGTGAGTTCGAGCCCCGCGTCAGGCTCTGGGCTGATGGCTCGGAGCCTGGAGCCTGTTTCCGATTCTGTGTCTCCCTCTCTCTCTGCCCCTCCCCCGTTCATGCTCTGTCTCTCTCTCTGTCCCAAAAATAAATAAACGTTGAAAAAAAAAATTTTTAAATAAATAAATAAAATTGAGGTATATGAGAAGAGCAAAAAAAAAAACAAAACAAAACAAAAAAAAACCAGAAGTTTTTCACAAATCAAACCCAAATTTGTTCAAATATTCTTCCTAACACAGACTTTGGGAACCCATCCAAAAATCTTATGAATTGCATGTCGTTTCAAATTGTCCATCTTTTACAGCCTTCAGTGATTTTACTTCTCTGCTCAGTTATTAAAAGCATCACCTCACATATTTGAAACATTCCTTTAGAAAGTCAGATATTTCACATTCCAATATATCTGTCAGTCCTACACTTGGATAGGTACATAGAAATGGTATTTCTTTAAAAGTAAGTGACTTTTCAGCGTTTCGCTTAGAAAAATGTAACATAAAATTCATGTTTATCTGGGATACTTTTACTAACAACTTATAAATTCATTTAGTCCTTTCCTATTTAAAAGACATAGATCTTAGGGGCACCTGAGTGTTTCAGTCAGTTAAGCAACCGACTTCAGCTTGGGTCATGATCTCCCAGTTCATGGGTTCAAGCCCCACATTGGACTCTGAGCTAGTAGTACAGAGCTGCTTGTTTGTTTGTTTGTTTTCTCTTTCTCTCTGCCTCTCCCTTGCCTATGCTTGCTGTCTCTTGTGCTCTCTCTCAAAACAAATAAATAAACCTTAAAAGAGAAAGGCACAGATCTTAAATGATATTTTCTTTTCTAAGTACTCATATAATTCCAGAAGAAAAAAACTAATGAGGGTGTTCAGGAAAAGTAGATGCAATTCACAAGCTACCAAAACCAAGCATTTATTATTTAATGAAACTAACAAATATTTAGACACCAAACACTTGATCAACACCCTTAACTATAAAAAGTTTATCTGGAAGTTTCATTTATTTCTAAAATGGCATTTGTCACAAAAGTTTTATCAACTTTAATAAAAATCTATTATATAAGGCTTCAAAAATACTTTCACTGAATTCATGATTAAAAACACAATCTAAATAAGCCAGTTACAAAAGGACAAAAACAGGGGCACGTGGGTGGCTCAGTTGGTTGAGCGTCCAACTTCGGCTCAGGTCATGATCTTGCGGTCTGTGAGTTCGAACCCCGCGTCGGGGTCTGTGCTGACAGCTCAGAGCCTGGAGCCTGTTTCAGATTCTGTGTCTCCCTCTCTCTCTCTGACCCTCCCCCATTCATGCTCTGTCTCTCTCTGTCTCAAAAATAAATAAACGTTAAAAAAAATTTTTTTTAAACAAAAGGACAAAAACATACCATTTCACTTATATGAGGTACCTAGAGCAGTCACATTTTGTAGAAACTGAAAGCAGAATGGTGTTTGCCAGAGGCTGGGGAAACAGGGCAATGAGGAAGTATTGTTGAATGGGTATAGAGTTTTAGTTTTGCGAGATGAAAAGGGTTCTGGAGATTAGTTGCACAACAATGTGAATGTACTCAACACTACTCTACTATACACTTAATGCTTAAAATGGTAAATTTTATGTGTATTTACCACAATTAATAATTTTTAAACTTTAACAAAGAAGGAAATCTATAACTCTGTTGAAAGGGTCTAGAAGCAAAGATATCAGAGTATCAGTGGACACACCTGGTGTCCAGATCTTGTTTTTTAAATACCATTTCAAATTCAAAGGAGAGAGGCCAATCACAAGGAAAGTATAGGTTGAACCTGGAATATTTTATGTGCCAGCAAGCATGATAGGGCTTAAAAATTGATGGGAACACAGCAAAAGGACACAGGATCCACCCTAACAGGGTTTCCAGTGCCCAAACTTGCAATCATTTGAGCATCAAAATGAATCATGAAAGCCATAGATTACAGCACATTAAATAAAAATAATCCGTCAGTTCATACTGCTACCAAAACAAACAATTTTGAAAAAATGTTTTTTTAAAGTAGAAAGCCAATGAATAAATGTAGAGGGAATCATAGAGCCAGAAAAATACTCTTTTACAATCGTTATACTGATAATTGGTTTGAGTAAGAACCATCACTGAATACTAAAATCATTGGATGCAAGTTTGTGCGGAACAGATTATTTGTACAGTCTTAAAATATCTCCTCCCAGACAATTTACCAGTTACAAAGAAGGCAAATGACACCTCTAATGTGGAATAAATCTGGAAGATACCACCCTAACCTAGCGATTAAAATTACCATCAGTAATGGAACAAACGGACATTAGGTACTCCCTGGTATAATGCAGTGAGAAAGACACAGCACTGCTTACACTATACCCCCGCCAAAGACGCACAACCTAAATAAAAACGCAGAACAGTCAGACATCCCCAAATTGAGGGATGTTCTACAAACAACTGGCCCGTCCTCTCCCCAAACATCAATGATAAAAGACAAAAAACACTGAGAAAGGGGTGCCTGGGTGGCTCAGTAGGTTAAGCATTTGACTTCAGCTCAGGTCATGATCTCATGTTCCGTGAGTTCAAGCCCCATGTTGGGCTCTGTGCTGACAGCTCAGAGCCCGAGTCTGCTTTGGGTTCTATCTCTCTCTCTACCCCTCTCCCACTCACACTCTGTTTCTCTCTGTCTCTCAAAAATGAATAAGCGTTAAAAAAAAATTATTTTAGGGGCGCCTGGGTGGCGCAGTCGGTTAAGCGTCCGACTTCAGCCAGGTCACGATCTCGCGGTCCGTGAGTTCGAGCCCCGTGTCAGGCTCTGGGCTGATGGCTCAGAGCCTGGAGCCTGTTTCCGATTCTGTGTCTCCCTCTCTCTCTGCCCCTCCCCCGTTCATGCTCTGTCTCTCTCTGTCCCAAAAAAATAAAATAAAACGTTGAAAAAAAAAAATTTTTTTTTTTAAAAAAATTATTTTAAGCACTCAGAAAATATTCCAAATTGAAGGAAAAGAGGGAGATATGACATGTACTAAAGGACAATATTGGCACAATTGGCAAATTTTGAATGAAGACTATATTTACATAAATTGTATTGATTTTAAATTTCCTTAATTTAATCATTATACCTATTTTGGTAGGAACTAATGTTGACTTCTGAATTAATGTGATGTTTTGATTTTTGCATACATTATGAAATGATTACCACAATCAAGCCAATTAACATATTCATCACCACAAAATCACCTTTTTGTGTGTGTATGATGAGAACTCTTGAGATCTACTTGCTTAGTACATTTCAAGTGTACAATCATATATTTTGTTCTGAATTTTTTTTTAATCTGGATATTTCACAGGGAAAAACAAAATAATAGATAATTAACAAAAACACCTGCTTCTCTCTCTCTCTCTCTCTTTTTCTTGTTTTTGTTGTTATTGTTTTGCTTTTGGTCAATTAGTCTACATCATGGGTTCCTCCAGTGGTGGTTATGGTTATTTCAGAGAATTCCTTATTGTTAGGAGGCCAAGAAAATAAGTAAGCATAAAACATGCATACATATACATATTAAGAGTAGACAGAAAATGGGGCAAAATGTTAATAATTGGTTAATTTAGGGGCGCCTGGGTGGCTCAGTCGGTTAAGCGTCTGACTTCGGCTCAGGTCATGATCTCGCGGTCTGTGAGTTCGAGCCCTGCTTCGGGCTCTGTGCTGACAGCTCAGAGCCTGGAGCCTGCTTCGGATTCTGTGTCTCCCTCTCTCTCTGACCCTCCCCCGTTCATGCTCTGTCTCTGTCTCAAAAATAAATAAACATTTAAAAAAAATTAGAAAAGAAAACAATTGGTTAATTTAGTTGAAGGGTATAAACCAATTCATTATTCTATCTTGCAAGGTGTGAAATTTTTTCAAAATAAAAATCAAAGTCACAGATCTTAATGCAGGACTCAAGATTCTCATTTGTAAAATTCAAATGATTTCAAAATCAAATACATCTTTAGATGGACTTTCTAAAACCATTTTAAAAATATGATCACCACTTTTTGTTACCTCTTAAATTATTAAAATTTTACCTTGAAAAAAAACCTCTAACATTATTGGTTAGAACAAGTATTCTATAATCTTTAGGCTATCTTTCCATATAAAATTCAACCTTTTCTAGGGCCAGTTTTGTGGGATCCCAGCAATACCTGTGACGTGAGCTATTTAATGATCACTCACTACGTTCATGTTTCATATTTTAGGAAATATGATTGAAACAAAAGCATATCTAAATAAAAATAAAGAGCTACCATTAACACCAAATGTCCTGAAAAGTTAATTTCAAAGCACATTCTATGAAATAACTACACCTGATGTTATGGGTGTCAAAAGAAAATACAAACAATTACCCAAGTCCTTCAAAGAAGACTGAGCACAGGGGAGTCACACACATACTTCATGCTCTCCCAAGAGTACACCAGGGTTTGTCTACCTCAGTACCATGGACATTTGGGGCCAGATAATTCTTTGTTGTAGATGACTGTTCCATACATTGTAGGATGTTTAACAGCATCCTTGGTCTCTACCCACATGGCAAATAGTCACTAGTTGAAGTAGCACCTTTCCCAGTCATAAGAAGGATCACCAAATGTCCTTTGGACAGGAAGGCAAAAAAAAAACAACAACAAAAAAAACCTCTCTATTTGAAAACTAAGTGTTTAGACTGACTGAAAAAAAAAAAAGAAAAGAAAAAGGTATTTGCTAATTCTCCACTTTTTTTTGTTTTACCTATTAAATATCCTGATTTTTGTTAAAAATTTCAGAACATAATGTACTGTACACTTGAAGTTTGTCAAGAGTAAATCTCAAGTTGTCACACCACTAAAAAAAAAAAAAAAAAAAGGAAACTATGTGAGGCAATGCATATGTTAATTAGCTTAATTGTGGCAATTGCTTCATAAAGTGTATGTATATCAAATCATCACCTTAAATATATGCAACTGTACATCTGAAGTACACACACTTACATACCTTAACTAGATACAATTTTTATTTGTCGGCCATAGTTCAATAAGGCTGAGGGAAAATTTTCAGAACAAAAGTCAGGTCTCTACAACTATTCAAAGTGGAATTTGTACAGTGAATTAAATAAAAACAATTTGAAGCTTTATCAATTTTCCTAAGGCCCAGCCTTCATTCTACATTCCCTATACTCAAAAGTCAACAATATTTCCTACCAAATAAGTTCAAATTCCTAGTCTTGCATTTGAGACTCAATACAATTGCATACCAACCTTCCTTTCTAGGCTTATCTTGAAAACCTCCTGCTTGGATCAAATCATCCTCGAAGGTGCACAGAGGGCCATATTCCAATCCCAAATCCCCAAACAGTAATTCTTCTCTTGGTTGTGTAGGTAGCCTTGCAATTCCAGTAAATGATAAAATGATAAAAATGATAATTATAGAGATAATGAAGAAATAAGTCAATTACATAGTAATTATTAGGAGTGGTGGATTAAATAATGGGTGTTCATAAATTTTGTAATTATTGTATTACTTTGTGTTATTTCATTTTTCAGAGATTTTTAAAAACAATAAATATGAACTGATACACCAAGTATATGAGATTCATAAGCCTGACATAATATTTATAAGATACTTATAAACCTACTACAAGTTTATAAGATAGATTGTGCATTTTAAGAGTATATGTTGTACATAAAAGTGTAAAAGTAGTATGTTACGTAAAAGTACATGTACTATAGTATGCAAAAGAAGGAACTTTTACATATTAAGCACTCAATAAATTTTTCTAATGATTAAATATTTAATACCTAACAATAGAGATTCATCTTGTTATACTCACTTTTCCCTATATGTCACAGCCCAGGTTTTCAGTATTAGTCATTACACTACAAGCATTCAACTGAAAATGCCAGCTCTGAACATGAACCACATCTCATCAATCTAAAAAACTAGTGGGCATCATTTCCTAGAAATATATCAAACCCATTTTATGGAAGGCAGATGATTTGCATGAAGATACCTGCCAAGTTTAGCACTCAATCAGAATTCACAGTTTTTATTTTTGATCTAAGCTTAATTCTTTGATGTTATAGTTTGGCAGCCCTTGACTAAGTCAAGACTTTCTAACTTCTGCATCAGATTCCAAAATAGCCAAATTTAAATCATCAGGAAGAAGCCCATCATTCTTGGATCAAATAGCTTGGAAAAAGTAACCTTTGAAATTTTAAACCCTTGCCAACTCTAAGATTCTATGATACGTGAATGAAAAATATAGGGATTCCATTTCTCCTTCAGAAGGAAGAGAATTTGTTTAGAAATGTGGGTTTTGTCTCAGCTTAAAACATTTGAAAAATTGAACTAATCCTCTAGAAAATGGGTTCATCACCAAACTATTACGGCATGTGCTATTTAGAAAGGGATAGCTCACTTGGGAAGTGAACTAAAAGTCTCCCTTTCCTGTATAAGAGAGATGGAAAGATTTGCTCTAAAAGTGGAAGACATTCTCTAATTTTGGCTTTTTTTACTATAGAATTCCTTGTAATTGAAATGTGTGCAGTCTTTCTATTCTTTACTTTTTCCACATAAAAAACTAGAGAAACTTTACAAATTAGATGAGTAATAGTATCAAAATTAATGCGCTCTAGGCAAAAAATTTTATTTTACTTGTATGAAGCACTAATTTCATTTCCAATGTTCCAATTATTTGGAATAATTTACAATATTTCCCACTCTGATATCATTCACAAGCTCTGGGGACTAAAGAAGCCAGATATAAATTTGACAAAGAATTCTTCCTGGAAATTAAAAAACATGTATTCAGTACAATAAAAAGAGACCTAGATGGAAAAGAATAAGATCAATTTAAGAGATGTAGGACATGAGAAATTTCAGATAACTTTAAGATAACCTAACAACATATTATTTCATTTAGGAAACATGTATGTGATTTCTCCTTTAATTATTCTGATATAACTAATTTTGTTCATTTGGAAAGTACATAATGGTTAGCACCCTAAGCTACATAGAAAGTGACATGTATATTATAGAAATTCCTCCTTATAAAATATTTAAATAAGGGAATATAGAATTTGTAACATATGTACTTCATTATGAGTGCCCTGATAGCAGTTTAAATATCTTTATTCTCTCCTTAATATGTGGGATTAGGAGATACATTATTTCTCTCTAGATGAAACCTATAGAAGTAATATACTTTAATATAATTACTACAGAATTGTAACCATGTCAAAGGGAACTTTAAAAGATAAGTATTCTATTTTTTGTATTTCAAAGGCTAATCTTATGATCTTGGTTGAATAGATCTTTTATATTCTGTTGTAATGTTAAGGAGTCTACATGGCTTAAGATAGGGCCATCTCTATGGGTATGAATTCACCAACCCCTTCAATCATCTGCCATATCTCATAACTTTATATAAGGCAAAATGAACACTTAAGATATATTTGAAGGGAAAAGTAATCACAAGGAGAAGCTAAGAGAAAGGTAGAGTGGGACAAGGAAAGAAAAAGCCCCACCCAGTTTCTTGAAGAATGTTTAATGGACTATGTTATGCCAATACCTAAAAGAATCCACTGTTTCAGTGAACCTCTACCTTGTCACTTCCCCTGACCACACTGCTTTGATACTACTCATTAATGCATTTTATGGAGCAATTTATCCTAAATAGTACTACTGCAGGTGCCAACTATAAAGGAAACAAACCCTTATCTAAGCCTCTCTGTCACACCACCTCTCTTAGGATGTCACTCTTGGCTGGCCAAACACTACTGTTACCTAAGCATTTCTGATTGCACATGGAATACATATCTTATGCCAACTTCTGGCCGTATCCTGATTATAAGGTACAATCATAAATTTCTTATCTCCTCTTTATAATTTCAGTTACAGCAGCCTTTATGGAAATGAAGACTGTTCCACTGCCATATTCACATCACCTCGAAAATCCAGAAATCCACCCGGTCCACTAAGCAGATACCTGTTGGTTGGTAGTAGGTGGAAGGAAGGGCAATAGAGTCTATGGACTACACGAGCCCAAATAAAAGTCACAACTAAGAATTTGAAAAGCATTTGAGCCAGGAATTTAGAGGTGGAAACACCAAAGTACAATACTAGATTCAAAAACAAAATCTGAGAAATACACATAAGCCTAACACAGAGATCTCCAGATCACCCTAAAACTGATTATGAAGGGCAGTGGCAGCTAATTCACATCAATTCTGCATTCCATGTGTTGTCATTCATGCAGACCACACAGGTGTCTTTACTTAGCTAGAATTCACCATAAAGGAATTGTTTGGTATTCTGATATTATCCATCCTCCTCACATTTCTTGCTCATGAAAATCAACTTTCTATGATTGTTATTTCTACTAGCTAAAGTTCTTGCCTCACAGATTCATTGTTGGAAACTACAAGGCCAGTCTCTTCTTCAGGAAACAACCCAAAAACAACTAGGAGAATGAGAAACATAAAGCTAAGCTCTATTTTTTATAAAATTTAGAGACTTGTAATTTCAAAACATAATATGTGAAGATGGGCTGCCAAATGCGTTGAAGGTCAAACAGAGGTATGGGAAGACACCCAGAAAGAAAGTATTTAGCTAACAATCTCAAACAAAATTATCAGAACACAGTTCCCCAGGGCCAGTAGGACAACTTGAGAGGGTATATAGTCTATATCAAGGAGGAACAGGAAAGGTAGAGAACCAGGAATCACTCATATACACCATATTTTTAAAAAGCTTTCAAAAGGTAAGGGAAAATACAGTACATTAGGGGCGGTGCTGTGGCTTCCAATCACAGGTGGCTGTGAAGAAATAAAAGCTAAAAGAATTTACCCACACAACCTTGTACCATAAGGAATTTTACTTGTAATAAAAATGTTCTACAAACTTGAATAAATCTCCTCTTTCACATGACCTTTATATAATTGTGCAGAAAGAACTCCACTCATTATGGAGAAAAATTAAAAAGGAATAATTAAATTTCCCAAAATTCTACCAAAAAGTGTGTGTGAGACAGAGAGATAGAAAGAGAGGAGGCTGGGGGGAAAATGGCAAAGAATAATCACAAGAAAAATATTTTCATGGAGCAGCTAAAAGCAAATTTTAAAACTTAACAAACTAATTACTTCCGTAAAACAGGAGCTCAAAGCAAAGATGCAAAAGTTCAAGCAAGATCGTCTTCATCAAAATCCCACAGACTTTTTTTTCAAAAATAGAAAAATCCATCTTAAAATTCATGTAGATTCTCAAAGGACCCCAAATAGCCAAAAACAATTTTGAAAAAGAAGAACAAAATTGGAGGCCTCACACTTCCTAATTTCAAAATTTACTCAAAGCTATGGTACTAGAATAAAGACAGACAAACAGACAAATAGAATAGAACAGAGAGTCCAGAAATAAAACTTTGCATATATGGTCAAATGATTTTCAATAAATCCTCCAAGACTTGCAATGAGGAAAGGAGCCTTTTCAGCAAGCGGTGTTAGGGAAACTGGATACTCACATGCAAAAGAATGAAGTTGGACTCTTACCTTACACCATATACAAAAATTAACTCGAAATGGATCAAAGATTTAAATGTAAGAGCTAAAACTCTTAGAAGAAAACATAAGTGAAAAGCTTCATATCATTGTATTTGGCAATGATGTCTTGGATATGACAGTAAAAGCACAGGCAACAAAAACAAACACCAAAAGTTAAAACTTTTGTGCCTCAAATGACACTATGGAGAGTGTGAAAGGCAACACGTAGAATGGGAAAATATTTGCAAGCCATTTAATTGATAGAATATATGAACTCCTACAACTCAACAACAACAACAACAACAACAACAAAAACCCAGTTAAAAAATGGGTATTTGAATTGACGTTTCTCCAAAGATATACAAATGGCCAATAAGCACATGAAAAGATGCTTATTATCACTAGTCCTTAGGAAAATACAAATCAAAACCACAATGTGGTATAACTTTACACCCATTTTGATGGCTATTATCAAATAACAGAAAATAACACGTGCTGTCAAGGAGTGGAAAAATTGGAAACTTTGGGAAGTTTTTGATGGGAATGCAAAATGGTGGAGACACTATGGGAAATGACAAGGCAATTTTTCAAAAATTTAAATATTGAATTCTCCTATGACCCAGCAATTCCACTTCTGGGTGTATACCAAAAAAAATCTAAAGCAAGGTCTCAAACAGGTGATTTGTATACCCATGTTCATTTTCATAGGGGCATCATTCACAATAGCCAAAATGTGGAAGCAATTCAAGTGTCCATTGATGGCTGAATGGATAAGCAAACTCCAGTATATACAGTAAAATCTTGGATTGCAAGTAACTTGTTCTGCGATGTTCCACAAGATGAGCAGACATTTCTAATAAATTTTAACTTAATAAATGAGCAATGTCTTGTAATACAAGAGTACATGATGCCGAATGTCACATGACCACAACTGAGACAACTGTTCTTGAAATTTGCTTTGATTTACAAGTGCTTTGGATTACACACACGTTTCTAGAATGAATTATGCTCACAAACCAAGGTTTTCCCGTACATTTAATGAAATATTATTTAGCCTGAAAGGGAAAGAAATTCTGACACATGGTACAACATGGGTGAACCTTGAAGACATTATGTTAAGTGAAATAAGCCAGTCACAAAAAGACAAACATTGATGATTACACCTATATGAGGTACCTACAGTAGTCAAATTCACAGAGACAGAAAGTAGATTTGTGATTAGGGGAAGAGGAAAATGGGGAGTTATTTTTTAATGGGTGCAGAGTTTCAGTTAGTAGATGAAAAAAGTCCTGGAGATGGATGGTGGCAATGATTGCACAATAGTATAAATGTATTTAATGCCACTGAAATACATACTCCAAAAATGATTGAAATGGTAAATTTTATGTTTTATATATTTACTACAATAAAAATGTGACTATTTATAAATGATCAAAAGCTCAATAATTAAGCAAAAAGGCAGAGAAGTCTGTCAATGCCAAGGGCAGAATTACAAAAATCCTAGGGAATGGATGAGAAAAGGTGGTGACTAGAACACTCAACAGAACTAAAAATTTCTTTTTCTCATCTCTGCCATTCTCTAGCATCACTGAAGTCCTGGTTTATATTCTTTTGTTTGGGATGACATCCAACTGTCTAGAATCTCTTGGTCTCAGAGATTTGAGAAGGGACATATCAGCCCACCTTTACCCAATCAGCTCTGAAGGCAAAGACATGTTCGGTGAATTTGGCTTCTCACAACATAATTACTTGAATGGGAAGTGAGAGACAGGCAGCACGGACAAAAACGGGGAAATCACTTTGAGCTGGGAGGGCAATTGCATAAATGTCCACCACAAGTCCATACATATTTAGCTTTACCTACTTTTTCAAATTCCTCTTTTTCTCCCCCAACCCTTACTCTTACCACCATCCACTTTCTACAAGGCTTTCACTGGGCTACCCATACGTACCTAAAGTGAAATGTCTGCACTGCAGATGAATTTACCTATCCCCGAACCTCATTCAAGCGTTCTGCCCCACTCTCTATAACTTGAAGAAACTCATTTAGCTAATACAACACTTTTAAATTAATACATGGTCATCCTGGGATCACCCTATATGCATTTTCAGAGAACTTTTAGATATAATACTTTCTTTCTCCATGCCATTAACAAACATTTTAAGGCAGACACTTTTATAAGCTCCTCAGATCATGCCATGTGGAAAAAGTGACATTGGCAAGCAAGTTTGGATCAGTTATGTTTGACAAGCCATTCGTAAGGATAATTTAGGGCCAAAAATTTATCAGTTTAAAATTATATATCTATATATATCATTTTTCCTCAAAATATCCATTATAGTGCTATATAAATTCCATTACTGCAGTGAAAAAATAAGACTTCAAAGTAGTAAAACATGTATTATTAAATTAACTACAAAAAAATGGTTTCCATAGGAAAAGAAACTAAAGCAATACAAATCTCATAGAGAAAAGACTTCAAGAAAATCAAAGCCAGATGATGAAAGTTGAATACTAAAGAAAGAAAGAATGGTACACAGATGGTTCAAGAGCAGAACAGAATCAGCAAAACAAAATTCAGGAACAGAGAGACCAAGGCTACTGCTCCCAGTTTTTCAGGAAAGCTAATTGGAAAGATGTCTATCCTGAACTACAAAACAACCAGGATACCAATATAACTCAGTGGTTAAGAATGTGGGAGTCATAGTGTTGAGTTCAGATCTCACTTCTGCTCTTTAAGAAGCTATACAACACTGAGAAATTTTTCAATAATCCTAAACTCATCTATAAACAGGGACAATAGTATTTACTCCAATTAGTCACTGGGTAGATTAAGAGGTAATACATGTAAAGCATTTGCTTTACACCTAGTTAAGTTCTAAATATTTCAATAAATACTAGCTGTGTCATTTGAAAATAATATTAACAAGTTGAATATAGGGAGTGACTTCCCAAGTCACATTATTCTTGAGTTGATATTGGAGTGACTTTATCATTAAACTCTAGTTTTTACTTTGGATTGTTCTCCCCAAACAAGAGTAACTTCCATGTATGTGATCACATCGGAACTTAAGGAATTGTGGATAAAATCTCCAAGACTTAATTGAGGTCCATAGGGTTTCATGGAAGTCAGGTGAATGCTACTGAGCAACAGGATGGTGTAGTGGTTAGGAGCACACACTCTGGAACCAAAATGCTAGGATTTGAGTGCAGGCTTTCCGCCTACTTTTATGATATATATTTATCCTCATTTTGTCAGTGTCTTCATCTGTAATATTGCTCCTACCTTATGAGGCATTTGGAAGGATTATTTGACATAAAACATGTAAAGAACTTAGAACAATGCCAGGTACATAGTAAACAAGCATTCAATCTGTTGAAAATAAATGACACATGATGGCCACAGAGAGCTGTCATATAGGAGAGAGAACAGCATGGATATTATGGAAGAGCCACTAAGAATACCATATGATTATTTTCCTTTTTCCTGGGAACACAGGGGTTCAATAATATGTGTTACTAAGTCATTGTCATCAACACCTTGGTGTTCTTTTCCCATGAGATGAAGTGCACTGAGGAGGAGAAAATGGAACACCTGGATGTCCTGGCTCAATGCCCCTTTGCTTGGAATTGAGATGGTTCACTGCTTTCATGTCTAATTAACAATAGAAAGGACTTTGCCCTTCATTGAATACAATGAAGAGAGTAATGACTCCTTGTCCCCTGGCCCATTCTCTCTTTCCTAAGGAGATAAAAAAAAGGAAACTCTCTCTCTCACACACACACACACACATACACACTCACACACTCATACACACTCACATGCATGCAAACTCCTCTAAAGCACTTATCTTGTCACACCCTCAGGGTTTGGCTACGGGGGTCTTAGAAGAAACATCTGCATCTATCCCTTCAACCAATGAGCCACACAGCTCAAGATCCCAGAGTCCTTGAAAGAATTCCACTTTCAACACAAAGCAGAAGACCATGCAATTAATATCTAAAATTGCTTAGCACTGTCTTGGGTGGAAAATAAAGAATTATTTAGAAACCTTTTGAGACTGCTCTCTGTCTCTTGGTACCCTGAAACTTCTATCTGATTGCAGAGAATGACCTGGCCAAAAAAGCAGAAACATCCCCATGAAGGGGAGTGTCTAAACAACTTGGACTCAGGAAACCTGTATTTTAGCCCTTGCCCTGACTTTAACCCTATGACATTAGGAATGCCACTTAACCTCTCAGAACCAGTTTTCGGTTTACTCACCTGAAAATGGTTGGGTAAAGGAGTCAATTCTGAGTTGATAATAAACATAGATAAATTATTTATGGTCTTAAATTATTGGTCTTCTCATCCTAGTGATTAATGGATTTGAAAGAAATCTGTCTAGGGAGAAGCTTAGAGGGCAGCTCTCTGTAGCATTTGTGTAGGAAGAAATCCCCACAGCCCCCTTTCCACATGCCCTATTCTGGGTGTCTGAGGGCACTCCATCACCCTGCAAGGTGGCAACGCACAGGACTCTCATAGAGGGGGAGGACTAGGCTTAATGATCCTGACATTCAAATTCCTGCTTTCAATGTCTCATCTATTTTTTAAGCTATCACTTCCACATTGGCTTCACAGGGAGGCATGGTTCTCACCTTACAGTTTAAACTCTTTTTTAAATTCGCTTCAGTGCAGCTAAAATAAGGCCAAAATATTTAGAAATCACTAACATCTAAAAGTCAACAGGAAGAGAATGGGCAATTAGATAACCCAATTTACATAGTATAATTCACTCAACTTTAGCCTCCTCCCTGTCTCCTAGGCTTCCTCTGTATGGCAGAGGCCATCTTAATCCCCTCCTATCTGAGAGTATCCTCAAGCATGTCTAAATACCCCCACGTCCAAACCCAAGAGTGCACTACCCAAGGAAAGGCAAGAATTCCCTCTCCCACTCCTGTTTTCCATCTTCCTGTCTGAAGACCCGCAGCGATCTTCCTCACCAGTAAGTTGTATGACAAACAGCAGTCACTTTACAGAAGGGAAGAAGAGAGCAGGTGAGCCCTGTGGAGGGGAGGTCCCTTCAGTGTAGTATCAAACCCAATAAAGCTCTTTCCTATTACAAAATTTCTAGACAATTCTCTCAGATGAGAGGGGCTTCCTGGATTGTCATGAAACATCTTTATTCAGATAAGCTTGTAGTTCACAATGAAAAAGAACATGTGTGAAAGTCTGGTGCTGTAAGTGAAGAAGGACTTGAGAAGCTCACCAGACAACCAAACCTCTACTAACAAGTCCATTTTGCTTTCTTCTCGGTTATATTTGTTCTTCTCCAGCTGTGATTACGAAAGGAGAAGCACCAGGAGGAGAAAAAACACTGAGCACACAGCAGAAGTCAGCAGAGAAAGATAGTAATAAATATATGTTAGAGGATTAATGGAGACTCTTTGATTAAAATTCCACAAACTAGGTCAAACCTGACTTGCTGTAACTTATCCCCTAACCAAAACAGGCTAGAAGAATTATAGTAGAATATGGCAATAGTATCTCTCCGCAAATTTCCAAAGGTTAATGATCTCTTGGGTTTTTAAAATCGGGATTTGCTTTCATAAAGCCAAAAGGCAGCTCCCACTCTGGATATGTTTTTTACTCTAAAAATAACAAATTATTATGCATAAATTATATGCCAAACAACAAAATGCATCCTAAAAAGTATATGGTAATAGGAGCAAGCAGAATATCTCAATAACTTCATTATCTGTGCACAAAAAAGAGAAAAAACTCTCTAATCCTATTTCATTTTTAGTTCACAACAGGAATTTTTTTTTTTAAGTTTATTTATTTATTTATTTTTGAGAGAGAGAGCATGAGCCAGGGAGGTGCAGAGAGAGCGGGGGGCAGAGAATCTGAAGCGGGCTCTGCACGGACAGCAAAGATCATGACCTGAGCCTAAGGCAGATGCCTAACAAACCGAGCCACCCAGGTGCTCCTCACAACAGGAATTTTTAAATTATGAAACAAGTTGGGAGTTTTCTTTGTTCCTATCCTCTTCTGCCCCCTAGTGGTAGCATATTTTATGTAATTTTTATGTAATTTTTTTCCAGCTCACTGAACCATAGACAAAAATTATGTATATTTAAGATGTACAACAGGATGATTTGATTTAATATATAGAGAGAGAGACGGTGAAATTTTTACCACAATTAATTAGCACATCCATCCATCACCTCACATAGTAACTTTTTTTCGGTTTTTTTTGGTTTTTGGTGTGGAGTAAGCACTTAAGATCTACTCTCCTACCAAATTTTAGGTATACAATACATTATTATTAACTATAGCCACTATGCTTTACATTAGGTCCCCAGAACTTATTCATCTCATAACTGAAAGGCTGCCCTTTAACCAACAACTCTCCATTTTCCCCACCTCCAGCCCCTGGGAACCACCATACCACTCTGGATCTGTGAGTTTGACTTTTTTGCCATTAGGAATATTTGGTTGTTACATTTCTACCATTAAAGTAACTTTGTACTTTATACCTATTATAAACCTTAAAATCAACTTCATAAACACATTGGACTGTGTGATAAAACTTCATGATAATTTTAGAACTTAATGTGTATATTAATTCACAACAGCATTACCCAAAATATTTTCCCTGAAAAACTCTCAGAGAGAAATATTCTGAGACATGTATGTGATTGTCTGAAAGCTTGGAAAGCAGAGAATATCATATCCTTCTCTTAGAATTCAAAATACGCATTATCCTATTAAACACAAATCCTACAACTTTGATACTTTTTGTGATTTCCTAAGCTTTGCCATTAAACACCTTTTCCATATTAGACCTGATGGCATGCTGTAAAATACATTGGGAGGTGTTGGGATATAGGCATTGTTCCCAGCTGTCTGCTCCTGAGCATGGCTAAAAACTTCCTTCTTTGTGATTCTTCTTCCTTTGTCACACTTATTATTCCCTACTGTATCAACTTGAGTTCACCTGAATACTTTCCATCAGGTTGGCAAGGCAATGTATACCATAGTTCCATACCTAGAACTCTCACACACTCTCAAAATCAAATTTTGAAATACTACTCAACAGTAAAAGGGAATGAACGTTGATATATGCAACCACTTGGATGACCTTAAAGGCATTATGCTGAACAGGAGGGAAAACTCAAAAGGTTACATACTATATGATTCCACTTATATAACATTCTCCAAATTAAAGAGACAGAGAACAGATTAGTGGTTACCAGGGATTAAGGAAAGAGAGGAAGTGTATAAGATTAAAGCTACAGGAAAGAGTTCCTTTGTGGTGATGAAATGGGTCTATATTTTGATTGTAATAGTGGTTATTCACATTTGTAAGGACTAAGAATGGATCTTAGTCCATTCAAGCTGCTGTAACAAAATACCATACATTGGGTAGCTTATAAACAGCAAACATTTATTTTTCACCGTTCTAGAGGCTGGAAAGTCCAAGATCAAGGCATCAGCAGATTTGGTATCTGGTAAAGACACCTGGTTCTTCCTGGTTCACACACAGCTATTTTTCCCTCTATAGCCTCACAAAACTGAAGAGAATAAGGGATCGCTTCAGTCTCTCTGATATGGGCACTGATCTCATTCATAAAGGCTCTGCCCTCCTGACCTAAGCACCTCCCATAGGCACCACCTCCTAATAGCATCACCTTGAGGGTTAGGTTTCAACATATGAATTTTGGGGAGACACATTCAGACCACAGTACTATAAAATGCCCTAGAATTCTACATAAAGACATATAAGAAAATAAATGCATGCAAAAAGATTATGAAAATGAAGTAAGGTCTGTAGTCTAACTAATTGTACCATTGTATTGATGTCTCATCTCATTAGTACACTGTAGTTAGGATGTCCCCATTGGGGAAGCTGAATGAAGGACTTACAAGACCTCTGGGTACTATTTTACAACTTGTGAGTCTATAGTTATCTCAAAATAAAAAGTTTTTTAAAATCAAATCCTATGGTTCATACCAGTGAGTTTGCTATATGAATTCTTTTGGATTTTTCTAAATTCCTCTAGACTACAAAAAAAAAAAAAACCCAAAAAAAGAAGTGATTATTATATAGGAATAATTAGGTAATGTGGCATTATTTTTCTTTGCATTGGCAATGTTAAAAGATAAATTGAGGCATATGTTAAATTTTTAACAGTGTATGTGCACAAAAAATCAATTCGAATTGGACAGCATCCAATCCAACAGAGAGAAAGGAGCTCAGAAGAGTTATACAAAATAAGACTTTTATAGCCAAGAGGGAGTGGGAACAAAGAAATTCTACTAGATAAAAAAGCAGGCTGGTTATTGCAAGGTTATTTTCCTTTAGGGGATGGAGGGGGGGTATCATGCAGATTATCTAACCAGTGCTGACCAGGTAATTCCTGACTGACTAGTTTAAGAGTCCATTGCTTGGAGAGTCAAAACTGGAATTAGATCTAGGTTTGGTGACAAGAGGCTTAACATAAGCAACTCCATTTTGGGCCTGTTTGTCTTGTTTTTAATAACAGACAGCTGGATGGTCATAACTATATGTCCTTCCTCTTCACTGGGAATGGAATGAGATATAATGATGCAAAATGGAATCTGTGATGTCTAAATTTGGGGTCTCTCCTGATCTGATGGGTGCCCCCAAATGTGGGAAGACAGTGGCACAAGTGGTGAAAGAATTCACCTGAGGCAGAACAATGGAGATAGAGGTTTACTGAATACACTGCAAGGGAGCCTGGGCAGGACAGCAGAGGACAGGCTGTCTGCTAGGAGGCAGTGAGTGGGGACTGTTTTTAAAGAGGGAAGGTAAAGAGGTATGGGTGTCGAACGGAATTTTCCCCTTTTTGATAACTGCATCTAGTTGTAAGTAACCCATTGGTCAGTTAGGGCCTATGCATACTCTGACGTGGGTCACCTGTTGGGCCTGTGCTCGCTGTGGGCCCTTTCTACATTCCATTGCTCAAGGCTGTTTCTGTAAAAGCGGCCTCTACACAATCTTTGATAAACACACACACACACACACACACACACACACACACACACTTAAGCGAGCTTTCTCTTTCTCTAGTCTTTCTTTTTCATCTCAGTAAATGCGTCCCCTCCCTAACCCTCCCCCACTCACCTAGTTATTAAGGCCAGACTTTTTTAACTCCTCTTTTCCTCACTCCCTACATCGAATCTATATCAAAGTCTTTCTGACAATACTTCCAAAATAACCTCAAGTCTGAATTTTAAAAAAATACAAAAAGAAATGAGAATTGAAAGGAGACTAGGACAATGCATCTGACAGAGGGGAGAAAAACCAGGAGAGTGTGTAGACATAACAAGTGAAGGAAAAAGAAGATCCAGGAAGGAGAGTGGTCAACATTGTCAGATGCTACTAACATGTCAAGAAGAGAAGGAAGGAAAATGTTCATTAGATGCAAAGGAAGAAGAGAGTTCATCAGTTTATTTAGAGTATCTTCCATACAGTAAGGCCAGGTTTCAGCGGTTTGAAGAATGGATATGAAATCACAAAGTGTAGATAATAAATATAGAAAATTGTATCAAGAAGTTTGGCTGTGACAGGAGAAGAGATAGTCATAGCTGACAGGGACACAGAGTTTTTAATATGTAAAAGCCTCAAGATTTTTAAAAATTCTCCTAACAAGGAGCCATGTTACTATTCTTTCATATATCTTATTTTAATACTCCATAAGTATATTCAGTAATTCACAACTATGATATTCATTGTTGAAATTAGTTAAAATTAAGAAAATTAAAACTTCTTCCTCCTACAGACTTAAGGTTAACTTTTTACTCAGCACTTATAACACACGACTTCAATATCTATAGTGTTTGGGAATCAGCCGAAATTCCCCAAATCCCCATAACTGAAATATATTAAGTCAAATAATGCTTATGCCTAGAACCATTCCATATTTCTCCATCTCCTGCATTTCTTTCTACCTTCTTCCCCCTTTACTTCCTCTATCTCTTGTCCTGTACATTTTATTCATGTGGAAAAGTTCTTAATTTTGCAGGTACTTCAAATTCTATTTTTCAGTTAAATATTTCCGACTATCTACAGTGTTAAAGGTAGCGTCAGGTGCCGTGAGAGATAAAGTATGAGTGTGATATTACACTGTTCCTTATAATTAGTAGCTGTCATACCATCATTTATAAGAAAAATATATGTTTGGCCATCTGAATGACCCTTAGAATTTCTTAAGCGTTGAGAGTGAAAAAGGTGTCTTCTGTTAGGTTGACGAAATGCCCTTTGGTGCACCTAGCCGTGGAGCCTGGTTGCCAGTGCAACCAACCACTGATTAGAGAATTGGGGGAGGCAGGGAGAGGCTGGAGATTGAGTTCAATCTCCAATGGCCAATGATGTAATCAATCACGCCCATGTAGTAAAGCCTCCATAAACCCCCAAAAGAATGAGGTTGTGAGAGCCTGCAGGTTGGGGAACACACGCAGGTACCGGAGAATGACACGCCTGCAGAGAGCATGACAGCTTCACACTGGTTCCCTGCATCTCTTCCATCTGGCTCTTGCAGACTTTTATAATAAACCTTTTATAACAAACTGGTAATCTTGTAAGTAAACAGATTTTCTGAGTGGTGAGCCTCTCTAATTAAACCCAAGAAGGGAGCTATGGGAGCCTCCAATTTGTAGCCTGTCAGAAGCGCAGGTAACAGCCTAAGCTTAGACTGGCTACTGTCATCTGAAGGGCAGGGACAGTCTTGTAGGGTTGAACCCTTAACGTGGAATCTGATGCTATTTCTGGGTACTGTCAGAACTGAACTGAGTTCTGGACACCCAGCTAGTGTCCCAGAATTGCTGGGTGGTGTGGAGAAACCCCTGACACGCATGTTAGAATTGGTGACCAGAACACTTGTATCTAAACAAATTCACTGAGATTCTGGAGGAAATCAGGCAATGAATGGCCCTGAAAAATAAGTAATACTGTCTTTATTCCCCCCAAAAGTTAATTTTTTGGTATCTACTCTATTGAGTATCTACTGTTTGCCAAACTGTATAAATGCTGAAAATTAAAAAACTAAGTAAGGCATAATCCCTACCCTTCAAGGAACCTGCTTCTCATTACTTCTGATATGTGGAACAGAGAAAAGACTAAGGCAAGGAGGTGATATTAGAAATGAGCATAGGACTTTCCAAAGGTACTGGGAAAAATGCCACAAAATTTTAGTTTTAAATTTCCCAAGAACAAAGAGACTCTTAAAAACTGAGAACAAACTGAGGGTTGATGGGGGGTGGGAGGGAGGGGGGGGTGGGTGATGGGTATTGAGGAGGGCACCTTTTGGGATGAGCACTGGGTGTTGTATGGAAACCAATTTGACAATAAATTTCATATATTGAAAAAATAAATAAATAAATAAATTTCCCAAGAACAGAGGAAAAATCCTTTCCAGTATATTTCCTTAAAATAAAAGCAAAAAATTAAAACCTTCAAACCATGAGCTTCTACTTGTCTAATTTACCAAATTATCTTATATGCCTAAATAACTCTTCCTGTTCTTTAATATCTGTTGACCAATTCCTAAGACAACAAAATGTGTAAGTTGCAGAGAAAAAAAAAAACTACTAAAACTGGAAAATGAAAGTCTTTATGAAAAAAAATGTACATTGTCACTAGTTTGGAATGCCAGGAACTTTAGTGCATAATTCTATTATTATTTTGTTGTTGTTGTTGTTGTTGTTGTTTATAAATCTACTGTTCAGACCCTACAGAGCACACCGAGTGCATCAGATAGCATTTACCATAAATATGGTGATGGAGATAGATGAGAGAGATATCATATATACATAGAGAGTCTATGGTAGGCGTAAACTAAGGTTTACAGTGCAGTAGGTGAATCAAGGCCAACAACAATAAAAGGAATTAGTTTATGGTGCAGGACAATATAAATGTTAAATGGTGCAATGCAGACCCTAAATCAGGAATGGCAAATTTCCAGGTCACGTGCCACCACCTGGCCCTGCTTCCTCCATGTAGACGTTCACAGCTGATTCTAGGTCTTGTTCCCACGGGGTTCAGATGTGGCCTCAAAATCCCTGGTAGAATCCCTCCAGGCAGTCATTTCCAAACAATTGCAGCTGGTATTCATAAGGAAATCTATTGGCCATCACTGCTAAAAGGGTTTATAAAGAAAATAGTAAGTTAGCCTAGAATGAATGAATGGCAATCCCAGTCCTCCCACCTGTGAGTGAAAGCATGGAGGGAGAAATGCCAAGAGCAGAGTATAAATAAAGGGGGCTTAACATCAGCACTGAGCCCACAGGACAGGGAGCAGGAGCTGGGAAAGCCATCAACATGGTAGAATCCAAACTCAAGGTAAAGTGGTGGGTTAATTCATCCCACAATATTGATTTAGTGCCTGCTACTCACCAGGCAGAGGTCCCAGTTTTGTTCTTAAGAAGTTGTGGAGGGGAAAAGAAAAGCTGTAGAACGTGTGTAAGGCACTTAACCTCCCTAGGTCTCCATAAAATTGGGCAGCCATATTAGTCTAAGACTGCTGTAACAAAGTATCACAAACTGGGTGGCTGAAAACAAGACAAATTTATTGTCTCACAGTTCTGGACACTGAAAGTCTGAAATCAAGGCGTTGGCAGAGCCATGCCCACCTGAAATCCTTCTTTGCCCCTTTCTAGATTTTAATGGTTTGCTGGCAATCTTGGGCATTCCTTGGCTTGCAGCTGCATAAGTCCAATCTCTGCCTTTGTTGTTGTCACATGGCATTCTCCCAGTGTGTCTCTGTCTTCACTTGACCAGTCATACTGGCATAGGAACTTATAATGACACCAGTCATCCTGGCATAGGAACTCTCTCTAATCTAGTGTGACCTCATCTTAATTAAATCTGCTACAATACTATTTCTAAATAAGGTCACATTTGGAGGTACTGAGGGTTAGGACTTCAAAAATTCAATCTATAACAACAGTGAAAGTAGAAAACCTCTTAACTTACCATTTTAAACACTCAAAGCAAAATAATAATAATAATAATAATAATAGTAGTTACTGTACATTTTAAAAAGTGTCAGCCTCTGCCAAACCCCTGTCAGGACCATGTAGTCACCACCTTCTGGAATAAGGATGTTCTCTTTAATTCCTCCTGATAGTGTACTAAAATCTACCTACTTGTAACAATTCTGCAGTGTGAGCTTGCAGATGACAGCCTTTCAGATATTTAAAGAAAGTGTTGAGACCACATTGTTTCTTTCGCCAGCTGAGCATCCCCACACCCTGTGATCTTTCATCATGACACCATTAGGGCCACTTTAGGACTCCAAGTGGTCTTACTTTCTTAAACTGTGACATTAGTACTGGGCACAACACCCTGAAACAGGCAGGCTACCCTAGAACTAATACCTCCCTTGTTGAACAACTGGAGGCATTGGCTCTCTTGTCACTGACTCACACTTTGCCTGACCACCAACTCTTGTTCGTGTATTCTGCCACTTAAAGTCTCCCTCATCCTGAATTCATGCAGTTGTCTGACCTTTTAGATCACTGGGATAACATGGACAAGAATAAAAGCCAACTACCAATCAGAGTGGAGAATCGTCCAAAGGGTTTTCATCACCCCTCCGCTCAAGGGACATGACCCAGTGGCAGAACAGGCAGAGAAGAGAAAGCTTTGGCCCACCACTCACATGAGACCAAGGGAAAATTGAGGGCAGAATAGAAGATTTAGTATTTGCAGCACTCTAAGAGGAAAAGTGAAGAAGGTGGGAGCTTCAGGATGGAGAACAGAGATAGAAGCAGGAAGGGGGAGAGGGAAAGGGCCTAGAGAAAGCTGTGGGAATCCACCCACTGCTCTCTGCTGGCATGGGAAATGCCCTTGTGGGGACATTGCAAAAGTCTAGGGGTGACACCTCATGTGCCTGTGCAGCATGACTAGTTCAAGGGGCACAATACCCCATCTCTGAATCTCCTTAATCTGGATTTATTATTAGTAGCCTCAAATAAATTGTTACTTGAAACTTCTTCAAGGTCCATTTGTAGATCACCTTAGCAGAAATGATGACCCAAGCAGAAGCAGAAAGGAAAAGAGAATCCAACAACCCCCAAGCCAACCACCACCTCTGGTCCATTGTGAGAATCAGAGACAATATCAGAATCAAAGGTACCCACCAGAGACAAGTAAGCTGCACAACAATCCATGACCCCATTTTCCTGTGTACACAAACTGCATTCTATATCTATATAACTTCCACAAGCTGAGTGAGTTCTCACTTCATGGTTTGTATTGGCGTATATCTCTTACCTCTCCACAGACCCTACTCCAGCCCAACAGCAAAGCATCAGGAGGGAGGTGAAGCAGGTTGGTGGCTGTTCCCATCACCTCACTCACGTCAAACTCCTGTAACACAATAAACCCACTCTCCGATATCCCATTTCTCATAGTTAAGTAGGTTTAAGTAAAGGAGATATGCTATAGACATGATTTAAAATAAACAAAAAGAACACTGATAACAAACAGATGGGAATTTTTATTGATAAACCATGATTTCCTACTGGATACATAAAAGAATACAATTAACAATAACACAACATTCTAACATGTAAAATTTAAACCTTCAGAATCACTTTGATCAACATATGATGCTTTAATTTCTGGGAAAATAATGTTTTCTTTCAAAAGTATTCTTCTCATATGCAAAAGAGCTTCTTAAAATAGGGGACTTATGAATAAAATTTTATAAAGCTTCCTGTGTAGAAAACAAATGGACTCTACCACATCAGCTGCACCCTCCTAAAAATCCAAAACAGAAAGCCTTGAAGGGTCAAAATAGAGCCACATTCTACCCAAGCTACCAAAGATGAACCTTAAAGATCCACAGGTGGAACATGGCACTACCCCCGACCATTAATTCGATACAATAGGCAGAAGAATTATAAATCGTAGCCTCATGACAACATGAGATAAAATTACTCTGAAAACATGAAGCAACATGTGTGTCAATATCATCCATCCCTACTACAGAGATACCCACATATTAATGTGTAAGTGTCCTTTCAAAGGAAAAGTTCAGACATCGTCTACAAAATATCTATCTTCCTGGATTACAATAACTGAAGTGAGAATGGCATTTTATGGAATGATGCAGTGTGGCACTGTCTTTTGAGGAAGCTTACGAAAACACAACTCACAGGCTAGAAACAGTTTTGAAACAAGCCTACTCTCACTACTCTCACTCTCACATACTTACTTAAAAATGTGTATTTACTGGGGCACCTGGCTGGCTCAGTTGGTAGAGCATGCAAGTCTTGATCTCAAGGTCATGAGTGCAAATCCCACGTTGGGGGTAAAGATTTCTTTTAAAAAAATAAAGTTTCTTTTTAAAAATGTATATTTACTGCTTGGTTTCTGGAAGAAAGTAGGATAAAAGTCCTCTATTTAAAGTAGTGATAAAAATAATTGCACCTCAAACTATCCCCTATGTAACTTAAGATATTTACTATTAACATAAATATCATTTGAATACATGCTATGAAATTTTTAAGCCTTTAAAAGTGCTATGCTTTACTGGAGTTTGAAAACAAAGAAAAATGAGGAATATACTCTTCTAACAGAAGCCTCTACTGAGGGTAGAATAAACTCTAAAGCTGACCCAGGAGCACATCCACTTACTATAAGTGTCTCAGACTTCTAATGTGCAAGAAAATGATGCCTCCAAGAATATATAGTGGCATCTGGACCCATAGTAGCCACTTGGCAAACTCAAAATAAGTACTGTCTTTATGTTAAGAAAGGAGGTATTTACAATATATTTCTATAGAAATCAGTATTAAACTTCAATAAAGCAAATGAGAAAAAAATAAGGCTATTACAAAAAATTCCAGATTATATGCTAGCAGGTTAATAAAATAGCTTGTTCTAAAAATGACCAAAAAAAAAAAAATGGTAGCTCCAATTTTCTTTAAATGTCATAGGACAGCCAGAAATGTTGACTTAAATAATTGAATTATATCAAAGATAATTGGTATTATATTACCAGACTATTTATAACTATATTTTACATAAACAGAAATTAAGGCTAAATATAATTAAAAAAAATAACTATACCCAGGTTCAAAAGAGTGGGGGCAGGGAGAATTATGCTATCTATAACTCTGAAAATCCCCACATGTAGGATATGATATTGCATATTTAAGTAACAAGTTGTTAGGTAATAGATGTATATCTGGATTTTATATAAGCACAACACTCCTCAGATTATACTATACCCAAAATACTAAACCAAATATACTATTGTCAAAGTATTTTGAAAAACATAAAGTATAATAGAACAATTAAAAAAAAAAAAACATTTTGTTGACCAGGCATTTTTTTCTGAACTCATCGATATAGCAAATTATTAGTTGCCTTAATTTCTTTTTAGAATTATAACTAAAGGTGACAGAATGGTAAGACCCCAATATAAAAGTGTTGTTCTGCCTTTAAATTGTTTGGCTACTAGTGATTCAGTCTCTGGAACCACTGGTCAGTCAAAACGGAAAGTGACCTACGCCGCTGTCATAATAAGGTTCCCCCTCAGTGAAAGAGAAGGGGCAATTTTAAATTAGTTCTTATTAGGAAATGTAATTGATTGCATTCTAAATGGAAGAATCTCACCATAAGCAAACTTAAAGGTAAAATGAGGTTTTTTAAATATTATTCTTCATAGCATATGAAGAAAAGAAAATAGTCTATACATTTAATTATTACTACTACAGGTCCTCCTTTTCCCTTACGCCTGTGGCTTTTTAATCACTTTTAATCCAACCCCACTGCTTTAGAGAACAAAGTCAGTTCTCTAAAAAAGATATGAAGGAGGATGGAGACAAGGCATTACCACAGCCCCATGCCCCATGAAGCACAGCTGACTTTCTTCTCCTCCTCCTCATTCTCCTCCTTCACTTTTAATAAATTTATAATAAAAGAGATGCATTACAAGAACAGTTACAAGATGACTTTTTAATCTGAAAATCTGAAGTGCTTCACAAAAAAAGTATTCAAGTTCTAGTTTTTAAATGAGGAAATGTGGCCTAAAAAAGATACAAACTGTCTTCCATTGGCCTTTCCATTCTAGTCTTTCCCAATATACTATACTAGAAGTTCAGTACAACTTATTTACTGAAGAATATAAGGTACTGGTGGTCAGTATAAGAGTCCTGGGCAAGGCAAGGGAGGAGGATATCCTTTGCCAACACCCTCCCCCAACCTCTTCAGAAGATACTGTCATCTTTAAAGATGTCCTAGGATATAAAGACAGAAAACACCATACAGGAAGGCCCAAACATAACAAATGTCTTTTTTAGATCAGACTGTTTCAAAGGTGTAACAGAACTACAAGCTTTTATCCATTTAAAAGGAAATACAAGAAGATTATTTATTTGATATTTAACTTCCACCCTCTCCATAGACCACTCTCTGAGGATCTATTTTCTACATATAAGTTTTAAGCTTCAAAAGAGTGAATTTTGGTAACTCCTACCTTTGTATCCAAAATATCCTAAAAGGAATATATGAACATCCACTCCCCTATAATTTCTTGAACACTGACTACAATTTCTTAAAATTCACTAAGATAAAAAAAAGTTTGAAAAATTAACTTTAAAAGATATATTTGCATACTTAATTTTCGATGGATTTATTTTTAGACAGTTGAAAATGTTGTAATGAAGACTTTTGAAGCCCATGGCAATTATTTTTCTCAGGTTCACTTGAGAGAAATGCCATGGAATTAAGGAGCAAAAGTAAAACATTTCTTAGATTTAGAAGAGATCTTTATTTTTTACATATATCTAAAATATTTCAATATATTTAGAAGGAAAAATGAAAGGAAGAAGGAAGGAAAGGAAGAAAGAAGGAAGCGAGAAAGGAGAAAAAGAAAAAAAAGGAAAAAAAGGAGAGAGGTGGAAAGAAAGAAATTTTCTTTAAAATTTTCACCCAGATAAATGAATATTATCTTTCAGAATACAGGGTAATCAATTATCCAGGTGCTCAAAGTTCAAAAATCTTAAAGATTCACATAAACATTACATGTCACTAGACAGCTGGCCGGCCGTCTGACACTCAGACACCTGAATCTAGAAGAGCTTCTACAGGACCCTGGGCAACACCTGACCATACTTGAGGTCAACAGTCATGTTCACCTCTCTTGTCCTTTGTCAAGCCCCAGCTTCTTTCCCAGACCACAGGGAGGCCAGCCTGCTGCGTCTCATACAGGATCTTGTTGTACCCTGGCTAATTATGCCCCATTACTAACAGAGCTGTGTCTTCTAGTCTAGGATCTTCTAGTCTAGATCACCGAGGGCACATACTGCTATGCCCTCTGACTCTCATCCCTGAAACAGACCCCGTGTGGGAGGCTGAGGAAGTGAGAGGGAGGGCAGTGCACCCAGAACCCCTTGGAGCAGTTTCTGTACACTCCTCAAGCTCTGAACCAGACTGCAAAGCACAGGAAAACACATTCTCTCTCTCCTTCTCTCCAGAAGAAAAAAAGGAAGGGTAAAGGTTGGGGGATGAGATTACAACTGGAGTGAAAAAACATCACTTTTCTTAAAAAGAAAAATTCTGCCCCCCTACATTTTAAAAAGAAAGAAGTGATATCCAATCAAAAAGGATATACCGGGACCCCTGGGGGTGGAGTGGGCAGAGGGTAGAGTGGATGCTGGACGGGAACAGAGAAAGCTCCTCTTTCTGGTTGTTTTCTCCCAGTTCCCAGACATCTGTCTTTAATGCAAAAGCCAACACTGGTGTACAATAATGCTTAAGAACCTAGCATTTCCTCTAGAAAATAAAAAGAATAATCTAAAATAACACATTTATTCTGGAGAAGACAACACCTCCATGAAAAACTCCTTAACTATTTTTAAGAGGGGGAAATAAAGACATACAACTGCAATAACTCTGATTTTTTGTTCTACACAGAAGTCAAATGAAGATGTCTGTGCAGCTATACATACTACGACCTACTGTGCACCATCCCCCCCAACCCCATAAAAAGAAAAAATTATTTTTCAAAAATAGTCAGAAGCAATACTTGATCATGAAAACAAGACAGTCATATGTGATTGGAAATGTCAATGTTACATGGAGTCCTTAAAGAACAAATCACAGCCACTGGTGCAAAGAAAACAGAAGCGTGAGACAGAGCACAAAAATTTCTGAAGGGCGACAAAGGGAGGCCGCAGCTCCGCTCTCACAAGGACCGCATCCGCGAATATCCCCACAGAGGTCACAAGAAGACAGCTTCGCTTCGGAGTTGTAACTCCTCACCGCTCGTCTCCCTGTGCAGAGGCAGACATCAGTTTACACAGATCCCTTGTTTAGAAACATTTACTCTGCCAAAACTTAAGAGCACTTCGATACACTGTCCTGAGTTTTCCATTCTTCGCATAATTTTATTTTCTTTACAAGAAACAACTGAAATGCTAAGGAGGGGCCCAAACTGCTAACCAAATCCAAGAGAGAAACAATGCCTTCCGTGCACTGTGTCCACCACCAGCAGCTGGCCAGCACGGAGACAGAAAACAGACTGCAGCTGCACGTCATGATCCCAAGTACACTTGACTCTCTTACTGGAACAGGGAAGACTTTAAACTGAGAATTGTTTAACCTCCAGGAGAGTTTATTTTAGGGTGTCATTTTCTATGCATTCAAGTGAAGCTCTAATCATTAGGACTACTGAAAAGAGATTTACCGTGGGCTTCACTGAAAAACACAAACAGATGAAGAGAAGCCTGCCTAGGTAATGCATTTCAATGTTTTAAAATGTTGACCTTCGGGGCGCCTGGCTGGCTCAGTCAGTAGAGCATGTGACTCTTGATCTCAGAGTTGTGAGGTTAAGCCCCACATTGGGTGTAGAGATTACTTAAAAATAACATTTGAAAATAAATAAATAAAACATTGAGCATATAGTATCTAGAAACTATTCAACTTGGGTAAAGTTTATAGTACAAGCTAATATTAACAGAAAAAAACTAAAGTTCCTACAGCACTAAAGTAAACTTACTATACAACATAAATGATTTTTATTTTTATCGTTTTTAAAACCACGTTCCATTTTTAAATTTATTCATGATTTTTGGATACTGTTACATTTTTAATGTTTTTAATATTGTATATTTTTAATTTTAGGTTCTTCAAAAATGGAATGGTAGGTTTCTATTATTTCTGACCTTTCCCATATTTTCACTTGAGAATGTCACCCTCATAAATAAGTTGCCTTTCACAAAAAACTGTACGTAGACCGAATGTTTTTTGTTTCTTAAATGTTTGAAATATTCTCCATTCACTGAAGAAACATCCATTGGAGAATTTTGCAACGACTTCAAATTACAAAGTTGGGTAACTAGGCACAACCATTGAATCTCAGCAGTGGATCCCACCTTCCCACCAGAAAAGAAGTACTGCCATTAGTGTCTCCCCAGAATGTCCCACAAGAACCTGGGCAAACGCTCTTCCCCAACTCTACCAGGGGGTGAAAGATGAGAAGAACCAGCTTGTCGACTTGGAAGGAAAAAGAACTGGTGTTCTTAACCATAGTCTTCAATGATACTCCACTGAACACTACTAATGATGTGAACAAGTTCATTTGATGTTAGAGTGTAATTATCTACAAGTACTTAACACGTGAAAATGTCCACAAATCTCATGCGTTCTAAGGATTCTGAGCCATCAGGAGGGCTCACTCAGAATAAGACTTATTACAATTACAGAGATCACACACTCACAAAACGTCACTCTGTGACTGGGTGTAGAGTAGCCCTAACTAACCCGGGTGATCTACAAACCAGATCTCTACTTTCACATCCTACATTTTCAACATTTTCTAAAGTAACAACTTACCAGTAAAACCAAAGAAGCTCAAGTTATTTTCCAAATAGACTATATTTTTCTTGATATGCTAAAAAAATCTGATATAATATTAGTATAAATGTTAGCAAAACAACAGACTTCCTCAATGAAGAAACAGCTAAACCCATCCCAGGATTTTATATTGCAAAGGAGGCTCATGTTCTCTCCTGAAGAAATCCCATTTTAAAACAGGAAACAGATGAAAGGGTTGCTTGGAACAGAAGCAAAACCTTGGAAACCACACATAACTGGGCTCTTGGTTATTTCAGTTTTTCTTTGTAAATTTTGTAACTGTGAGTTAAAACCTAGAACATGAGGAAACACCTAAAATTATGAGCAAAAACATCACTTTTTAATATTCATTGGCTAAACGGGATCATGTGACTTTTGTAAACTATCAGTTGTCTTCATTTAAATGGAAAACTCACCTCCTGCACTCCACCTCCCACACTCTCCCCAAAAACCACCCCCCCACACACACACACAAAATAGGTGGCCACTTCAAATAAATGCATGAATACGTGAATGAATGCTTGCTTCCCTTCTAAAATATTAGGAAATCTAAAACACACTTACTTGGTTCATAGTAATCCACTATGGACACCAAAGCATCTTGTGCATTTGAAACTTTAAAGTTTCTCACAGCAGGAATATCAACACAAAACTGGGTTTCATTTACCTTGAAAATACAAAAGACTCTTAAGGGGGTGACAGACTATGTGTTCGTGACAAAGCAAGACACTTCTTTTTCTTATCTTAAGAAACAGAAACTAACATTTAGAGAGGATTTCTGGGTGCCAAGTACTATGGTAATAAGCACTTTACATAAATTACCTCATTTAACGCATGAAACAATTCTTACAAGATAGGTATTGTTCACATTTCCATTTCACCAAAAGGGATACTGAGAATCAGAGGGGTTAAGCAGTAAATCCAAGGATGTATGCTCCTGGGCCCTGGTGCCTCACCCAATCCCCGTCTAGGCAACACACCCCCTAGGTTACTGCTAATGGATCACAGCAGCCCCCTTCTCTGAAGAATTGCCCTCAGCTCAGGGGAGCAACCTCACCAGTAAGTGAGGTAACTGCAGGTGGGGGTTGTGCGCCCCACAACCAAAAACTGACATGTCGTACAAAAGGCCAACTCCTTGCCTTCTGGAGGGGCAGTTTATGCCAATTTGGCAACCAATATTATTAAAGGAGTCTGAAATTGATAAGTTCCTTCAAATATTCCATTACGTGCCAATAGAAAAGTCAATTAATCAGTCAGAACATACCGGACACTCAAATTAAGATAACCATTAAACAAGTACATCACAGATATGAGACAAACACCAAAATCAATTACATTATTAAATGAAAACTTTAAACTTATTTTTCACATCCCAAATCAAGCCATGCTTTTCAAACAGGATGTAAGATATGAAAATCCCTGAACAGAAAAAGAAGCTAGAGACTTTGGATGAGTTTTAACAGGGTTTTAACCAGAGTTGTTTATGAAGTTGTTTATGAACAAATGAGAACTGGCTTTTTTAATGTGTATATATATTACCAAAGCAATGTATTACTGATTCATACTTGGCAAAACTGGAAGAAGAGATGCAGGTAGGTGTTCCCTCCTCAAAACATGATATCGTAAGAATACTTAAACTCAATTGCGTTTCAACCTGAGTTTCATGTAGATGTTACAAGAAAAGAATAAATTACATGCCAGCAGTTTTGAATACAAATACGTTCTTGAATTCTTACATTTCTCTCACATATTTTATACACCTTATTCTTGGATCAGTAATTTTCATACAACAATGAGAAGAATATATGAAAATTATATAATAATTTGCGTTAAGATCAAACCTCTGAGAATATTCTTCTAGGATGTAAGCATGTATACATTCAATGCAGGAATGTTAATCCCTTTCAGATTTATTAAAAGCTTCATGAAAGCATTTTAAAACTCATAATTAAAGCTTTCATCATCAGCACTGAAACTGATAATTTTAGCAATTCCCTGAGGCAGAGGGGTTCTCAAATTGGGATCAGGACTGAATTTTTGAAATTACAATGTGACAATTTCTACAAAGTTTACATGTGGCATGAAATAATGATTTAGCTAGAAAGACTTTTCATCAGGCTTGTCAGTAACAGTATTCACTTTAAATCGATTTTATAGTGATGCCTGTTGAGTGGAGACAAATATGTGGTTGCCATGTCAGAGTCATTCGGGGACACAGAAAGCTCAAATAATGACAAACGAACCACGCACAGAGCAAGGCAGACTTTCAAACACAATACATGGCAGCCTTGTCACCTATACAAAACTTGCATTTTACTACTTACAGAATCTAAATATAGGTTGAGTTTTCCATGATCGTGTTCCACTTTCTTCACCGTCTCACTCAGAGGAATTGCATCTGAAGGCACGGTAAAACCACTGAGCAGGTTCACTTCCATAAGGGCCATGCCACTTCTAGCTGGGCCCAAAAACCTAAAACAAAGAGAAAGGATGGAAGGAAGAAAACCCTTTAGGAAAAACCTAAAGCCGTTGGCAAACTATCTTTAGATAAAAATTAAAACTGCCAAGCACTATTCCAAATATTTACTGTTTAGTTGAAGTAAAAATCACTAGAGAAAGTTGTAAAACCCGTAATCCTTTCCTTACAGGTATGAAATTCTGTAATTTTCAACGATATGAAGAATAATAATTTAAAAATGTGTTCATTTGTCATGAAATGCCTGCCATGTATCAGCCTTGTGCCTGTAGATCATAACAAGTTCAACCTGGATGCCCTTTCCGTGGGCAACTCTGTGTTCTAGGGGTGATTCCAAACTGAATTACATTTTTCATTTTCTCAGAATTTGACAGCACTACGCTTTCTAGCTGAAAGCCAGGAGCTGAAAAAGAAACTGAAAACTTGACCACTTAACAGTAGACCACCGCCAAGTCTTAAGCAATCTTCTCTTCATCTGGTTTTAGAAAAAGAAGACCAGTAGGGAGAGTCCTTCTCTTTGTTCTCCCACATACTTGGAGCACATTTTGTGTTTTCTTTGGCCACCTGGCGAGAATTACAAGCCTCGGAAAGTTTTGTTACACTACATTGTTCTCTCATCCTGTTGTACACAATGTGAGCATCAAAGGATCCGGGCACCAACAACGTTTTGTCTCCTTTAAAATAAATAGTTTTCTAAAATGAATAGGTGGCAAGAGCTCTTTTGTTTGGAGCAGAAAGAGCCCAATGTGGTTATGGAAAGGAGTTTGTCTCCAACATGAAAGGATCATTGTTAAGTGAGTTCCTGTTGTCCTTTCAGATGGCAAAAGCCAGAAGGGCTGGTAGAGAATCTTGCTTTTTAGAGCAGCAAACAGACGGCTGCCAAACATGACTGATGGAAAAGCCATACAGTTACAACTGCTGACGACAGCTGGCTCAGCGACCCCAAACAAGTGAAACCATCTGTGGGGTGATGCACGCAGCCAGAAGAGATGCTATTGAAAACCAATAAGTGCACTGCAGCTAGAGGTGTTTGTATTTGAGCAGACATTAAAGATGAGAAGAATGGCCAGTCTGCTTAAATACAATGACTTTCAGCACACCATCAAAAGTGCTTTGGTTGACCTGGTCTTTCTACTGGCCCAGGAAAGAACTTGTTAATTACCATGCCATACACAGAAAACTTTATCTGAGATGAAGTAAGGGCTTGGGCCCTACTGATGGGAATCAAGTGCCTGAAATACCAGTTTTTCTTTCCATTAAATGCCACTGAAAATTTTCATTGAAAATATTTGTATTTTGTATCATATTTTTCTCAGAAGACTAGTAGCAGCATCCAAATCCTTTTTATAAGACCAACCCCTACTTTCACATGAAAACAGTTCCCTTCTCCAGTTTCTCCCAAAAGGTCGGGCGGGGTGGGGAGGGAGGGATATCCTCTATCTATCAAGATCTATTGTCCCTCTGATTCCTGATGATAAGTTAAGATCTGGAATTCTGCATCCTTTCATGAGCTCTTAGAAGTAAAAAGGCCCCATCATGATCTGAATCTTAGTTTCACCTAATTTTCCTCATCTGTTTCTTCAATTGACCTCCCTAAAAGGTAAAATCACTCTCACAGCTCCAAAGACTATGCTGCTTTGCCCATTTCAAAACCAGAATTTTAAACTTACTTAGAAGAGTTATTTTTATTAATTTCTGTCTCCCCTCCAAACAGTAAATTCCATGAAGACAGGGCCTGTGTCTTTTTAAAATCACCATTATATTCCAACATCTGACACTGTGTTTGGCACATAATGGAGACTCAAATGATATTTACTGAATGAATGAATGAATGAATGAATGAAGAATGAATAAATGGTGAGTGAATGAATGAGAAAAGCAGGGTTAATAATACCACCTGCTTTATAGAGTTATTGTAAAGATTAAATGAGATGCATGTAAAAGTGCCTGGTATAATGCCTGGCATGTAAATTTGTGATAAGTGTAGGTTATTACTACTTACAATAATAATAATAACTTAATGCTGCTCTTCCGGGGAAGAACCCAATCACAAGCTTTGCAAGGAATAACTTTCTTCTTAGCTAAAAGGAAGTCACTGAAGAAATTCTGATATCCCCCTCCTGCTGGTCCAAAATGCCCAGTAAGGGAAGGAAAGGGGCAAACACATGTGACATTTATACCAAAATCATGAACATGAAGGCCCAAAGATAGTATATCTGTACTAATATGCCTGCAATGTATCAGCCTTGTGCCTGTAGATTATAACAGGTTCAATCTGGATGCCCCTTCCGTGGGCAACTCTGTGTTTTAGGGGTGATTCCAGATGAATTTCATTTTTCATTTTCTTCAGTTTCTAGTAGCAGTAACGAAGGAGACTGGATTCAACAAGAAATGGCTAAAAAGGTTGACCACCAGGGGAAATACTCAGAGATGACTCTGAAGAGCATCTGCCAGCTCAGTACCACATCAGTGACTTCCAGCCCAACAACAAGCTAAGCTCAACCAGATCACTATGGGGTATTTAAAAAGAGCAAACAGCAGCTCCTCAATGTCAATGCATCTTTACAGTAACTCCCCACATAACATCAAATCATGCAGAGGTAAGAGGACTGACAAGGAAGAAACTGTAAAGTCTCTTGATTCAAGAACCTTCTAAAGGATTTGCTCTCAAACTTGTGTGTGCATTAGAATGACCAAGAAAGCTGAAGAAGGCAGCTCACAGACTCTGAATCTGTGAAGTCTGTGAGTGGGAATCCCTCTTCCTTTTGACAAGATCTTCAGATGCTTTGGATACAGGACAAATTTAAGAATCGCCTTATTAAGTACTCTTAGAAGCTAAAAGTGCCTATTTATCCAAGGTGAGGACCTTCTAAACTGGATGATTTCCACTGTGTCTAAAAACCCCATTCTCTTCATTAAATTTGCATATTCTTATGAAGTCTTGGGATAAAAGCATAACACTAAAGGTTAAATATGAAACTGGAATAATTATTTGACAGAAAATTACTAACTGCCAAGAAATAAATGATATTAGAGTTTAAACATGATTGGTTCATTTAAAGTTTTCTTAAATTAGACCTACATTTTATTAACATTTTCTATTCAGATTTGTTATGAATACAAGGAAAACTTGTAAACAATTTTGGACACATTGAAAAATACTTAAATAGAATTAAACAGAATTTCTAATTTGTAATTGGAAGTGTAATCATAACTAAAATCTTTGTTAAATGTAACTCCTTATATTGGTATAGTTAGGTAACTACATATATATAATAAAACCTTCAAATCTATTTTTTTAAGAGAAAGGACTTAAACAGATACCAACCTTGTACACACATTCAAATTCAAGTGATTTATATCATCCTTATTGTCTTTGACAGCAACATCTAAATCAAAGGCTTCTTGGTCTTGAACAGATCTTCGTCTTCTGGAGGAACCCGAATCTTTCACATTATAAATAACATTAAGCTGCAATAAATAATAAATTAACATAAATACTAAACTAGTAATAAATCATTAGCAATATATTACCACCATTATGTATTATAAATATCAGGTAATGATTCTCTTTGGGATAAACCCAACTAGAACTATAATCTTCAATCAAGGAAAAAGCTAGTTTTACTAGCTAAAAAAGTACTATTATTAACAAGTGTTATAAAAGCTTATAAGCAATGATTTTTAAAATTGAGGGAATTGTTAGCTAATACTCCAAAACAAGTATAGACCTTCACAATATTATGGGTATGGCTTTTTTTCCTTCCAAAGAATGTAGAACATTCCCTTTAGGAAAAGAAGCAATACTACTGCCTATCTCCTCTTGAGAGCATCCGCTAACTCCTAAGTTCTGCTGCCCAACTGGTGTCATTTGCACAAACGGGAACCTTAGAAACTCTCAGTAAAATAAATCAAAAATAAAACATTCAAGAGCCCTGGTTGAACAGAAACCTGTTCAATTACTCAGCATTCTTTTTGACCATATAACATTTTTCAAAGATGATAAAATAAATGATGAATTTCAAGACAACTTGGTCTTTTTCAGCAAATACTCTGTGCCTACCACTAGTGTGAAAGGTACTGTGGGGACACTGGGCAAGTGTAAGGGCAAGTTTTGTTTTTTGTTGTTCTTTTTTTGTTTTTGTTGTTATTTTTTTCCCCAAAGAGTTCCTAAGATCAGAACCTCTGGAATACACTCAAAATTTCCTACACCTGCCTCATGCCAAGTTGAATTGGAACCTATTGCAATTTTGTACCTCTTCCATCTTTTTTGATACCACAATTCATAAGCCTTATTGTTGCTATGTAATGTTGTATTTTCTTATACTTAAATCACACACACACACACACACACACACACACACACACACACACACCCTCAGAACTAAACACCTAGTACCCACCGTAGATTTTCACACTTCAAATTTTTTTTAATTTTATTTCTTTACTTTTGGGGGGGTGGAGCATGAGCACGTGTGTGAGCAGGGGAAGAGCAGAGAGACAGGGAGAGATAGAGAATCTCAAGCAGGCTCTGCACTGTCAGCACTGGAGCCTGACACGGGTCTTGAACTCATGAATTGTGAGATCATGACCTGAGCCGAAACCAAGAGTCAGACACTTCACTGACTGACTGAGCCACCCAAGTGCCCCTGATTTTCACACTTTAAAAAATATTCTTTCTAAGCCTTCCTCTTTCAAACCTAAGAATTACAACTTTTTATTCTGCTACACCTAGCTCATATAATCCTTCATTCCCTTGATCATTCTGGTTATCTCACTCTGGATATTCTCTAACTCTTTCCGGAACCACAATTAAAGTTTTAGAATATTCTTAGAGGAGCCGAAGAATGGTTTCATAAAATTGGAGAGACGGTCTCTGTTATTTCCATCTTCCTTCGTTCCAGTGGCATGCAATTGTCGTTAGAGACCAACGTCATCAGGAAACAAACAAGAACTACAAAATGTATCCTCTGGATCATAATTCTCATCTATAATGTAGCATTAGGGTTAATGTTTGACCTACAAAAAGGTCAACTGCCCATTCAGAAAACTTTGAGATGTCTTGCAGTTTATTTCCAACAGTTTAGCATTTTAGTACTTCAAAGAGGTTAACACTTACTGCAAACCTGAGAAGTTTCTTTGCTTTTCTGTATCCAGAGTGCTTACAAAAATATCAACTAAAAGAAATCTCAGTAACTATTTCTGGGTGACCAACTTTTTTGCAATTTGTTTCTCCATCATGAGAAGTGCCTATATAAGATTTCTGCATGTTGATACAGATTTGGAATAGTGAGTGTTCTGACCAGCAGGTGCCATTTTTTTTTAACAATTTATTCATTTTTGAGAGACAGAGCATGAGCAAAGGAGGGGCAGAGAGAGAAGGAGACACAGAATCTGAATCAGGGTCCAGGCTCTGAACTGTCAGCACAGAACCTGATGTGGGGCTTGAACCCACAAACCGCGAGATCGTGACCTGGGCTGAAGTCAGATGCTTAACCGACTGAGCCACCCAGGCACTCCAGTAGGTACCACATTTACTGCTGTGTTCCTTCAAAACTCAAGTAAAACTCATTTGGCTTCAGTAATTCGTCTACATTTGGTTTATCAAGAATTAATTCCGACCAATTTGGTGATTTAAGTACATATAGTTTTTCAATTATACCTAAAATAGCCTTTGTATTTACTTTTAGATTTGCTATTTGCATTAAAAGACAGCTTGGGAATGAGAATTTTCACATGGCCTTTGTTAGTAAAGACAAATATAAATTATTCACCCTTTTCTTTTTCTATCCTTTTTGTTGGATACTATTCCTTTTAACTGTGATCATTTTTCCTTGATTTTTAAAAAACATTTACTACTATGTTTTGAATATCATACAAAATAATCTTAGAATCACTTAGAAATAATTCTATCTGCCCTCCTTAGCTAGTATATCTGTCCTTTCAACTAGAATACTTGTATGGTTTTTTGGAAAAGTAACTTTCCTCTATCATAGCCATTTTTTAACTTTCTCAGTAACTCTTTCAGGGTTTGTTTGGTTTGTATATTCTAACCAAACACATAACCATTTTTGGTCCCATCACATATTGTTTTTGGTTTCCAGTAAGATTATGTCAAGTCCCGGGGCATGTGGGTGGCTCAGTTGGTTAATGGCTCAGGTCATGATCTCATGGTTCATGAGTTCGAGCCCCACATCAGACTCTGTGCTGACAGCTCGGAGCCTGGAGCCTCCTTCAGATTCTGTGTCTCCCTTTTTCTCTGCTCCTCCTGCACTCATGCTCTGTCTCTCTCTCTCTCTCCCAAAAATAAATGAACATGAAAAAAGAATTTTTTTAAAGATTATGTCAAGTCCCTGTAATTTTCAATGTATTATGTACTATAATAACTATTCGATTCAGGATTTTACATACTATTTTGATTTTATTCTAGCCCTATTGCACCATTAAGGGTAAGTTTCGTTGGATTTTATTCTTATAACAAAGCACTAAATGTATCGTGCTCTAATTGTTTTATTTACTATTGTATAAGATTTTCCATTAAAAGGACACATTTCCTATCTTCAAGTCAATTCCTTATAATATCATGTTGACCTTTATGTTTTTAAATGGATATTAAAAAGTTATAGGTAAAATTTTAAATGTATTTATTTAACAAGTCATAGTAGAAACTCTCCCAGCATTAGAATTTCTGAGCTGTATTTTCACAAAAAAAGTGAAAGTTGGAAGTTCCCAACAAGTCACATGAATCACATTGGAAGAATTAATCCTAACTTCAAAAAGCATATGATACTCAAGAAATATTTTTCCAAGGTTATCAATCCATTTGGTTACTGTCAACTGACTACTAGTAACATCTCTAATACTTTTTATTAAAGAGAGTGATCTATCTTGCCTAAGTCCACAGAAATAAATCCTCAAGAATTTTATACATTAAGTTAAAGATTTAGCAGTACCCCCCAAAATTATTAAAACAAGCCATATTTAACTAAACAAAAATAAACATTGTTACATACCTGACAAATCGCAAATCCAAAACCACTTGCGGAAATATTAACTGCAGTTGGCTGTACCACTGAAAGCTGAATAAAGGTGGAAAAAAGGTGAGTAAGGTTAATATTCCATATCTAGGTCCTTCCAGGTAGCACAAGAGATCAGTGTTATCCCTCATTAGGAGTGTATGCCATCTGTGGAAAGCTCTAAGAATTTTGCACAGTCTCACATATCAAAAGCTATCGGCTCATCAGAGAAGAGAGGTGAAGACAGATGAAGGGACACTCTCCACACACCCTCACCTTTGCCCTTTGGGAGGGCACATCAGTGCCATAGTCAGGGCTGCCCTTCTGAAGCAGGAAAGACAAGAAACAAAGGTCATCTCCCTCCTCCAGTCTCCCTTAGTCAGCACCTAATCTGGCCTTCCCACGAACCCAGTGGCACATGATCATTGATTATGATTAACACTATTCCTTCTCTTCTATCACTATTCCTCTTCCTCATTTTTCAGCCTTGAAGTTAGCACTTTCATCCCTCACTCTCAACTTCCCACAAGGTTAACCACAGGAATAAAGTTAGGGTCTAGAATAGTCCTTTATTACGTTTCAAAGGAAGAATCCTACTACTGGCTCTATCAATTCTCCTAAGAGGTCGTGTGGTCTAGCTAAAAAAGAACATGGCCTGAAATCATGGGTTCAAACCCTAGCTCTACTATTACTAGCAACATAATCTTAAACAAGTTACTTAACCTCTGTCTCAGCTTCAGTTTTATCATGTGCATGGTGGGGATGAAAGTACTTACTTTCTTAGTGTCGGTTTGAGAAGTAAATGCAATAGCACATGTAAAGAAATCTGGCACAGTGCCTGCAAAGAATAGGAACTCAACAGGTGTGTTCATTCTTTTCCCAATATGATAGAGCCCATGGTTCCTCCTTTTCCAAATCTTTCCAAAGTTCCCATCCCCTCCTTTCTTCCCCAGCTCAGCAGTTCAACCAACGGAGGACACTCCTTCCCCCCAGTCCCTTTACAAGGCTCTAGAAACAAGTCTTTGTTGAAGTCGATAGAATGGAAATAAAATAGCATTCCAGCATAAGGAATCATCCACATGGAATTTTAAATAACCACCCCCTTGTCCATACCTCTGCCATCTGGAGAAGAAAGCGGTTCTGTCTGTCAATCTGAAACTTTATAGGACTTGGTGAACTGGGCCCCATCACAGTCACTTGGACGTTTGTACTTTCTGTGTTCATTAGAGCTGCAAATTCAGATAGGGCCTTCAAGGCCACAATGGTGTCCTGTTGAGGAAAGAACAACATGTGTGCATGTAAGTATATATCAAGGTCACCAAAGAGTAAATTTAGTAATGTTTAGGACACCCACTATGCATTCATCCACCTTCCTTGAGAGTGGAGCTCTCCTTTATTCATTTTTGAATGTCCTTGACCTACAGTACAGGAGAAGTGTGGAAAATATCCGCTGATTGAAGCTGAGTATCTACTGTATCAGTTACCATAGATGAAAGATGACCAACATAATGGGGAACTAATTTATTCCATATACATATCAGATACGTTGTTTATATCAGTGATGAGAAAAAATTAAAATGAGTAACTCAGACCTTTGACTTAAGGTACCAAATTTTTTAATTGCCAATTTTATGAAGTCATGAAAAAAGCAATCATATACTTCCTTTAAAACATTATGTATATATTTAAACTATTAATTAGTTTAAAAAATTAAAAACTATGGGGCGCCTGGGTGGTGCAGTCAGTTAAGCATCCGACTCTTGATCTCGGCTCAGGTCATGACTTCATGGTTCGTGAGTTCGAGCCCCACATCAGGCTCTGCACCAGAGTGCTTGGGATTGTGTCTCTCCTTCTCTCTGCCCCTCCCAGGCTTGTGTGTGTGCACTCTCTCTCAAAATAAATAAATAAACACTAAAAAAGTTAAAAACTATCATCACTCACCTGGGTAGATGCAAAACCTCCCAAGCTATTCCTTTGCCTGCTTAGCCACCTCATAATCGGGATTCCCTCAGAAACCTGATATTGCAGGAAGTGTGAAAGTAGTGCATAGGCTGCAATTTCAATATCCAGGGAGCGTGGCTGCCAGGATTCAGAAAGTTTAGACTCTGAAGACACCCAGAATTGCATGCCTTCTGCAAAAGACAAGTAATAATAGTCTGACCAACTGAACAAAAATTACATTTTATACCATTAAATATCCCTACACTGGTCCAAGTTCTACCTGACTATATATAAAAATATATACGTATATATTTATGCCATGCAAATACATGTGTATTCACAAACACGCACATATAAACATTCACTTATATGTCACTTTCTAAACTATCATAACTTTTAAATTTTCATCTTTTTCCTCTTGCTTACATTTTAGAATGTTTTGATGAAAATAATTTCCCAAGAGAAATCCCACATGTTTGGCTCGAGACTAAACAGCTATAAATAAGAAAAAACATATACTCTAGAAGATTTCTGACCAGGCCATCCCAAAAATATTTTAGGATACATTAGAAAGAACCCTGTTCTGGGAATCTGCCATTAACCAGCTCTAATGTTCTAGGAAACCTCGCCTTTTTTTTCATTATCTGAAACTTGGTGTTATAAGTTCAAAATCCAAGGCCCCAAGAAAAAATGAAGGACTCTGGCCAACTTGACAATCTTCCTAGAAATATCCCTGCTGCCCCCAGAGGAACATCTTACTTGGTGCTCCCTACCCCTTTCAAATATTACTCTTTAGATGATGATTACACTTAGGTGGAATGTGAAATAACTACCACTTGTACAAGCAGAGAAGGAATACCAAGGACTTCCATCTCTGTGTAATAATCTATCCCCAGCACTGCAACAGGCAAAAAAAAAAAAAAATAGTAAGAATTCATTTTAAGGTACCGCTAACAATAATGCACTATTTTTCACACTCTTAGAAATCACTTTCTGTAGTGTAGTGTGGAAAACACTTTCTACAATTATCCCTTCTTGAATTAACAGGGCTTTGAATCAGTAGACATTACCTAAAATTATTTCTGCCCACCCATCCCCATCTCTGTGTCTGTCTGTCTGTCTATCTACCTATCTCTCTCTCTGTCTCCCTCACACACCCACACCACTCCCTGGATCCCTGACCAAAGAGGCCATTTGGGACGTAGCAACACCTGTACTTTTTGTCCTGTTGTAGTTCATTAAAACAAAAAATCATCCAACTCACTAACAGCATTTTGTGGCATTCACATTCTATGAGTTAGCATATTCATTCAAATTTTGAACATTTGCTAGGAGTTATTCCCATTTTACATCTAGGGAAACTGAAGCTTATAAAAGCAAGTAGCAGAACCAGAATTCAAACCCAAGTCTCTCCACAACCCAACATCCTACGGATCATTGAAGGCCACCCAACCAGAAATGGTATCAGAGAACTCAAAGGTAACTGACATAGGGCAGAACATATCTAAAAGAAGGAAACAACCAAGCCCCGAATTCTCTAGAAAACTCAGGGAGAGCAGAAGCAGCCATGTCAGACCCATCTGATCTCATCTGCATTTCATTTTTCTTCCATTTCACAAATTTTTTTAACGTTTATTTATTTTTGAGAGACAGAGAGAGACAGAGCATGAGTAGGGGAGGGGCGGAGAGAGAGGGAGACACAGAATCCAAAGCAGGCTCCAGGCTCTGAGCTGTCAGCACAGGGCCTGATGCAGGGCTCAAACTCACGAACCATGAGATCATAGCCTGAGCCAAAGTTGGACACTTAATCCACTGAGCCACCCAGGCACCCCTCTTCACATTCTGAAGATATAAATGTTATCAACTTCATATCTGGCTTACAAAACCTTTTCACATAATTTATATATTTCATAATGCATAGCAGTCTAACAATCTCAAATGACCCCATGCATTACCTTCTTGTTCTGCTCTCCAAGTCAGCATATTCAAAGCTTCCTTGGCTTTAGGGCTCCCCACAGATGACAGTGCATAAGTTATAAGAGCTAAAGTATAATTGTCTGAAATTCCTCTATTAAATTCAGACTCCAAAAAGTTGATAGACTCTTGTACATCAATATTAGGCTAGAAAAAAAAAAACATATATTTTACTATTCAAAATAACCCATAACCACACATTTAAATGAAAAGTATTTTTAAACATTTATTCAAAAAATAATTTCAGTGTCTGTTAAGCCCCTAACTTTGTCCTAGGCAATAGGAATCAATGATGATCATTGACATTTAAATATTTGCTATTCATTTTGAAAATAACACTGCTTTTGAAAAAGAAATGCAGGAATCATACCCATTTATAATTGCAGAAAAAACAATAAGATATCTAAGAATAAACCTAACCAAAGAGGTGAAAGACCTGTACTCTGAAAACTATAAAACACTGATGAAAGAAATTGAAGGAGGCGGCAAGATGGCGGCTTAGGAGGACGCTGGGCTCACCGCACGTCCTGCTGATCACTTAGATTCCATCTACACCTGCCTAAATAACCCAGAAAACCGCCAGAGGATTAGCAGAACAGAGTCGCTGGAGCCAAACGCAGACGAGAGGCCCACGGAAGAGGGTAGGAAGGGCGGCGAGGCGGTGCGCGCTCCACGGACTGGCGGGAGGGAGCCGGGGCGGAGGGGCGGCTCGCCGGCCAAGCAGAGCCCCCGAGTCGGGCTTGCAAAAGCGGAGGGGCCGGGCGGACTGTGTTCCGACAGCAAGCGCGACTTAGCGTCTGGGAGGTCAGAAATTAACAGCTCTGCTCGGAAAGCGGGAAGGCTGGAGGACAAAGGGAGGGAGAGCTGCTGAGCCCCCTGACAACAGAGCTCAGTTTGGTGGGGAACAAAGGCGCTCGCCAGCGCCATTTCCCCCGCCCATCCCCCAGCCGAAATCCCAAAGGGAACCGGTTCCTGCCAGGGAACTTGCTCGCTCCGCGCAAACACCCAACTCTGCGCTTCTGCGGAGCCAAACCTCCGGCAGCGGATCTGACTCCCTCCCGCTGCCACAGGGCCCCTCCTGAAGTGGATCACCTAAGGAGAAGCGATCTAAGCCTGCCCCTCCTGCCCCCGAGCACCTTGCCTACCCACCCCAGCTAATACGGCAGATCCCAGCATCACAAGCCTGGCAGGGTGCAAGTAGCCCAGACGAGCCACACCACCCCACAGTGAATCCCGCCCCTAGGAGAGGGGAAGAGAAGGCACACACCAGTCTGACTGTGGCCCCAGCGGTGGGCTGGGGGCAGACATCAGGTCTGACTGCGGCCCCGCCCACCAACTCCAGGTATACACCACAGCACAGGGGAAGTGCCCTGCAGGTCCTCACCACGCCAGGGACTATCCAAAATGACCAAACGGAAGAACTCCCCTCAGAAGAATCTCCAGGAAATAACAACAGCTAATGAGCTGATCAAAAAGGATTTAAATAATATAACAGAAAGTGAATTTAGAATAATAGTCATAAAATTAATCGCTGGGCTTGAAAACAGTATACAGGACAGCAGAGAATCTCTTGCTACAGAGATCAAGGGACTAAGGAACAGTCACGAGGAGCTGAAAAACGCTTTAAACGAAATGCATAACAAAATGGAAACCACCACAGCTCGGCTTGAAGAGGCAGAGGAGAGAATAGGTGAACTAGAAGATAAAGTTATGGAAAAAGAGGAAGCTGAGAAAAAGAGAGATAAAAAAATCCAGGAGTATGAGGGGAAAATTAGAGAATTAAGTGATACACTAAAAAGAAATAATATACGCATAATTGGTATCCCAGAGGAGGAAGAGAGAGGGAAAGGTGCTGAAGGGGTACTTGAAGAAATAATAGCTGAGAACTTCCCTGAACTGGGGAAGGAAAAAGGCATTGAAATCCAAGAGGCACAGAGAACTCCCTTCAGACGTAACTTGAATCGATCTTCTGCACGACATATCATAGTGAAACTGGCAAAATACAAGGATAAAGAGAAAATTCTGAAAGCAGCAAGGGGTAAACGTGCCCTCACATATAAAGGGAGACCTATAAGACTCGTGACTGATCTCTCTTTTGAAACTTGGCAGGCCAGAAAGAATTGGCAAGAGATTTTCAGGGTGCTAGACAGAAAAAATATGCAGCCAAGAATCCTTTATCCAGCAAGTCTGTCATTTAGAATAGAAGGAGAGATAAAGGTCTTCCCAAACAAACAAAAACTGAAGGAATTTGTCACCACTAAACCAGCCCTACAAGAGATCCTAAGGGGGACCCTGTGAGACAAAGTCCCAGAGACATCACTATAAGCATAAAACATACAGACATCACAATGACTCTAAACCCGTATCTTTCTATAATAACACTGAATGTAAATGGATTAAATGCGCCAACCAAAAGACATAGGGTATCAGAATGGATAAAAAAACAAGACCCATCTATTTGCTGTCTACAAGAGACTCATTTTAGACTTGAGGACACCTTTAGATTGAGAGTGAGGGGATGGAGAACTATTTATCATGCGACTGGAAGCCAAAAGAAAGCTGGAGTAGCCATACTTATATCAGACAAACTAGACTTTAAATTAAAGGCTGTAACAAGAGATGAAGAAGGACATTATATAATAGTTACAGGGTCTATCCATCAGGAAGAGCTAACAATTATCAATGTCTATGCACCGAATACCGGAGCCCCCAAATATATAAAACAATTACTCATAAACATAAGCAACCTTATTGATAAGAATGTGGTAATTGCAGGGGACTTTAATACACCACTTACAGAAATGGATAGATCAACTAGACACACGGTCAATAAAGAAACAAGGGCCCTGAATGAGACATTGGATGAGATGGACTTGACAGATATATTTAGAACTCTGCATCCCAAAGCAACAGAATATACTTTCTTCTCGAGTGCACATGGAACATTCTCCAAGATAGATCATATACTGGGTCACAAAACAGCCCTTCATAAGTTTACAAGAATTGAAATTATACCATGCTTACTTTCAGACCACAATGCCATGAAGCTTGAAATCAACCACAGGAAAAAGTCTGGAAAACCTCCAAAAGCATGGAGGTTAAAGAACACCCTACTAACGAATGAGTGGGTCAACCAGGCAATTAGAGAAGAAATTAAAAAATATATGGAAACAAACGAAAATGAAAATACAACAATCCAAACGCTTTGGGACGCAGCAAAGGCAGTCCTGAGAGGAAAATACATTGCAATCCAGGCCTATCTCAAGAAACAAGAAAAATCCCAAATACAAAATCTAACAGCACACCTAAAGGAACTAGAAGCAGAACAGCAAAGGCAGCCTAAGCCCAGCAGAAGAAGAGAAATAATAAAGATCAGAGCAGAAATAAACAATATAGAAACTAAAAAAACTGTAGAGCAGATCAACGAAACCAAGAGTTGGTTTTTTGAAAAAATAAACAAAATTGACAAACCTCTAGCCAGGCTTCTCAAAAAGAAAAGGGAGATGACCCAAATAGATAAAATCATGAATGAAAATGGAACTATTACAACCAATCCCTCAGAGATACAAACAATTATCAGGGAATACTATGAAAACTTATATGCCAACAAATTGGACAACCTGGAAGAAATGGACGAATTCCTGAACACCCACACGCTTCCAAAACTCAATCAGGAGGAAATAGAAAGCTTGAACAGACCCATAACCAGCGAAGAAATTGAATCGGTTATCAAAAATCTCCCAACAAATAAGAGTCCAGGACCAGATGGCTTCCCAGGGGAGTTCTACCAGACGTTTAAAGCAGAGATAATACCTATCCTTCTCAAGCTATTCCAAGAAATAGAAAGGGAAGGAAAACTTCCAGACTCATTCTATGAAGCCAGTATTACTTTGATTCCTAAACCAGACAGAGACCCAGTAAAAAAAGAGAACTACAGGCCAATATCCCTGATGAATATGGATGCAAAAATTCTCAACAAGATACTAGCAAATCGAATTCAACGGCATATAAAAAGAATTATTCACCATGATCAAGTGGGATTCATTCCTGGGATGCAGGGCTGGTTCAACATTCGCAAATCAATCAACGTGATACATCACATTAACAAAAAAAGAGAGAAGAACCATATGATCCTGTCAATCGATGCAGAAAAGGCCTTCGACAAAATCCAGCACCCTTTCTTAATAAAAACCCTTGAGAAAGTCGGGATAGAAGGAACATACTTAAAGATCATAAAAGCCATTTATGAAAAGCCCACAGCTAACATCATCCTCAACGGGGAAAAACTGAAAGCTTTTTCCCTGAGATCAGGAACACGACAAGGATGCCCACTCTCACCGCTGCTGTTTAACATAGTGCTGGAAGTTCTAGCATCAGCAATCAGACAACAAAAGGAAATCAAAGGCATCAAAATTGGCAAAGATGAAGTCAAGCTTTCGCTTTTTGCAGATGACATGATATTATACATGGAAAATCCGATAGACTCCACCAAAAGTCTGCTAGAACTGATACAGGAATTCAGCAAAGTTGCAGGATACAAAATCAATGTACAGAAATCAGTTGCATTCTTATACACTAACAATGAAGCAACAGAAAGACAAATAAAGAAACTGATCCCATTCACAATTGCACCAAGAAGCATAAAATACCTAGGAATAAATCTAACCAAAGATGTAAAGGATCTGTATGCTGAAAACTATAGAAAGCTTCTGAAGGAAATTGAAGAAGATTTAAAGAAATGGAAAGACATTCCCTGCTCATGGATTGGAAAAATAAATATTGTCAAAATGTCAATACTACCCAAAGCTATCTACACATTCAATGCAATCCCAATCAAAATTGCACCAGCATTCTTCTCGAAACTAGAACAAGCAATCCTAAAATTCATATGGAACCACAAAAGGCCCCGAATAGCCAAAGGAATTTTGAAGAAGAAGACCAAAGCAGGAGGCATCACAATCCCAGACTTTAGCCTCTACTACAAAGCTGTCATCATCAAGACAGCATGGTATTGGCACCAAAACAGACACATAGACCAATGGAATAGAATAGAAACCCCAGAACTAGACCCACAAACGTATGGCCAACTCATCTTTGACAAAGCAGGAAAGAACATCCAATGGAAAAAAGACAGCCTCTTTAACAAATGGTGCTGGGAGAACTGGACAGCAACATGCAGAAGGTTGAAACTAGACCACTTTCTCACACCATTCACAAAAATAAACTCAAAATGGATAAAGGACCTAAATGTGAGACAGGAAACCATCAAAACCTTAGAGGAGAAAGCAGGAAAAGACCTCTCTGACCTCAGCCGTAGCAATCTCTTACTCGACACATCCCCAAAGGCAAGGGAATTAAAAGCAAAAGTGAATTACTGGGACCTTATGAAGATAAAAAGCTTCTGCACAGCAAAGGAAACAACCAACAAAACTAAAAGGCAACCAACGGAATGGGAAAAGATATTTGCAAATGACATATCGGACAAAGGGCTAGTATCCAAAATCTATAAAGAGCTCACCAAACTCCACACCCGAAAAACAAATAACCCAGTGAAGAAATGGGCAGAAAACATGAATAGACACTTCTCTAAAGAAGACATCCGGATGGCCAACAGACACATGAAAAGATGTTCAGCGTCGCTCCTTATCAGGGAAATACAAATCAAAACCACACTCAGGTATCACCTCACGCCAGTCAGAGTGGCCAAAATGAACAAATCAGGAGACTATAGATGCTGGAGAGGATGTGGAGAAACGGGAACCCTCTTGCACTGTTGGTGGGAATGCAAATTGGTGCAGCCGCTCTGGAAAGCAGTGTGGAGGTTCCTCAGAAAATTAAAAATAGACCTACCCTATGACCCAGCAATAGCACTGCTAGGAATTTATCCAAGGGATACAGGAGCACTGATGCATAGGGCCACTTGTACCCCAATGTTCATAGCAGCACTCTCAACAATAGCCAAATTATGGAAAGAGCCTAAATGTCCATCAACTGATGAATGGATAAAGAAATTGTGGTTTATATACACAATGGAATATTACATGGCAATGAGAAAAAATGAAATATGGCCTTTTGTAGCAACGTGGATGGAACTGGAGAGTGTGATGCTAAGTGAAATAAGCCATACAGAGAAAGACAGATACCATATGGTCTCACTCTTATGTGGATCCTGAGAAACTTAACAGGAACCCATGGGGGAGGGGAAGGAAAAAAAAAAAAAGAGGTTAGAAAGGGAGAGAGCCAAAGCATAAGAGACTGTTAAAAACTGAGAACAAACTGAGGGTTGATGGGGGGTGGGAGGGAGGAGAGGGTGGATGATGGGTATTGAGGAGGGCACCTTTTGGGATGAGCACTGGGTGTTGTATGGAAACCAATTTGTCAATAAATTTCAGAAAAAAAAAAAAAAAAAAAAAAAGAAATTGAAGATGACACAAACAAATGGAAAGACATTTCATGCTAAGGGACAGGAAGAACACATTTGTTAAAATGTCTATACTACCCAAAGAAATCTACACATTTAATACAATCCCTCTCAAAATACCACCAGCATTTTTCACAGAGCTAGAACAAACACTCCTAAAATTTGTATGGAACCACAAAAGACCCTGAATAGCCAAAGCAATCTTGAAAAACAAAAGCAAAGCTTGAAGGCATCACAATTCCAGAATTCAAGTTATATTATGAAACTGTAGTAATCAAAACAGTATGGTAATGGCACAAAAACAGACACACATATCAACAGAATAGAAAATCCAGAAATGAACTCACAACTACATGGTCAATTAATCTTTGATAAAGTAGGAAAGAATATCCCATAGGAAAAAGTCTCTTCAACAAATGGTGTTGGGAAAACTGGACAGCAACATGCAAAAGAATGAAACTGGACCACTTTCTTACGCCATTCACAAAAATAAATTCATAATTGATTAAAGACCTAAATATAAGACCTGAAACCACAAAACCCTAGAAGAGAACACAGGCCTCTTTGACACTGGCCATAGTAACTTCTTTCTAGGTATGTCTCCTGAAGGCAAGGGAAACAAAAGCAAAAATAAACTATTGGGAATACATCAAAATAAAGCTTCTGCACAGCAAAGAAAACAATCAACAAAACTAAAAGGCAAACCTATGGAATGAGAAAAGATATTTGCAGATTACATACCTGATAAAGGGCTAGTATCCAAAATATATAAAGAAATGATACAACTCAATACCCAAAAAGCAAATAATCCTATTAAAAATGGACAGAAGAGGGGCACCTGGTTGGCTTGGTCAGTGGATCATATGCCTCTTGATCTTAGGGCTATGAGTTTGAGCCCCATGTTGGGTGTAGCGATTACTTAAAAATAAAAAAAATAAATCTTTCTAAAAATGGGCAGAAGATATGAATAGACAGTTTTCTAAAGAAGACATACAGATGGCAATGGGTAAATCAAAAGATGCTCAACATCACTCATCATCAGGAAAATGTAAATCAGAACTACAATGAGATATCACCTCACACCTGTCAGAATGACTAAAATCAACAACACAAGAAACAGCAGGTGTTGGCGAGGATATGGAGAAACGGGAACCCTCTTGCACTGTTGGTGGGAATACAAACTGGTACAGTCACTCTGGAGTTTCCTCAGAACATTAAAAATAGAACTACCCTACCATCCAGCAATTTCACTACTAGGCACTAAAGAATACAAAAATACTGATTCGAAGGGATACATGCACCCCAATGTTTATAGCAGCATTGTCTACAATAGTTAAATTATGAAAACAGCCCCAGTGTCCACCAACTGATGAATGGATAAAGAAGATGTAGTACACATACAAACACACACACACACACACACACACACACACACACAAACACACACTGCAATAGTACTCAGCCATAAAAAAGAATTAAATCTTGCCATTTGCAATGACATGGATGGAGCTAGAAAGTATTATGCTAAGCAAAATAAGTCAGAGAAAGACAAATACCATAGGATTGCACTCAGATGCGGAATTTAAAAAACAAAACAAATAAAAAAAAAACAAATGAACAAAGGAGGTAAAAATGAGGGAGAGGCAAATGGACTCTTAATTATAGAGAACAAACTGATGGTTATCAGAGGGGAGGAGAATGGGGAGATGGGTGAAATAGGTGATGGGGACTAAAGCAGTACACTTGTGATGAGCACCAGGTGATGTATGGAAGTGTTGAATCACTAAATTCTACACCTGAAAGTAATATTACACTGTATGTTAAGTAACTGGAATTTCAATAAAAACAGAAAGAAAGGAAGGAAAGAAAAGAAAAAAAAATTTTTTAAAAAGAACACTGCTTTCCAGTTTTTATGAGTAAATAGGCACCATTCCCTAGAAGGAATAAGAAATAAAAAATAGAATTTTTTCTACCATTTAATATCATGAACTCAGATGACAGCACAAAATACAGCTTGAGAAAAATGTTACTCATATCTGATCTCAGGTGTTAAGGCTCTAAATTTAGGGGAAAGTTTATCTTCCATGTGCCTAGTACTGGACTAGGGAAATGGCAGGAGCTTACAACAGAGAATGGCTGTTTTCAATCATGTGAAATGCAGCTGGCATTAAGGCAATAAAGGCATCAATCACTGAGACAGCTCTGGAGCATAATTAAGCTCATTAACATAACTTTCCATGTATACACATTCTCATCCAGACATCCATGCCTATTTAACATGCTTTTTAGAGTGTCGGTGTACTATGTACTAAATTAGCAGACATGGTCGTTGCTCCATATTATTTTAGAAATTTAAAAAAATCCTTTGCAATCTAAATGTGCTAGAATACATTCCCAAATTCTGAAGAATTTTCTTTCCCCTAAGAAATTAACCTTTCCAATGATAAAATATGTATTGATTTACCTTACCAATAGCAAGTACAAAAACAGTTATATTAAAAAAAATTTTTAGAATTCTCTTTGTTATTCTGAAAGAGTGGGTTAATATTTTCATTTTCAGATTCTAAAATAAAGCCAGAAATGCAAAGCCAAAGGTGTCCAAATTCAGACCTCAAAAGTGATATACAATTGCAAAAGTCTTTAAGTTTCCAGACATACATTTGATCCATCAAGACCTACCTTTCTTGCGATTTTCCACCCATCATTTATTAAATTAAAGATTAAATACCTGATATTTTTTATAGCCCAGGAGAGAAGTCACAATATAAGCTGTAAGTGTCACTGGACTTTTATTGCCACCTTGAAGCTCACTATGGATCACTCTTCCTGGCTCCCAAAATTCACCATTGGATTTCTGACGTCCTTTGAGCCAAGTATATGTTCTGTGTAACACATTCTCATCAATATCTATGTAAGGATCAGCTTCAAGGAAACATCTTAAAACAAAAGCTGACAACCTAGGTGAGAAAGGAGAAAAAACATATAAAATACACTCTATGAAGTCCTCTAACAGTGAACGAGAAAATATCAACAATAACAACATATTTTCTACCAGAAGATTCACCAAAGGATGATCACTAAAGAAAGAACAAAGGTAAGAAAGACAACCAAGAAACAACATAAACATCTCAGCCCAGCTAGTGGATACATTTTCCACTTGAGTGTGGTCAAGAAATTCCAGGTCAACTCACAAAATACCAGATTTGGAAAAGAATTTAGAAATCATCTAATCCTGCCTTATTATTTTATAGATTGGGAATTCAACACTCCAGGAGAGTTGAAGAAATTGTCCAAGGTTATCATCTTTGGACTTTTCTAGGTATTTACCAAAGAAGATCCCACCACACACTTCAGTCAGCCCTAAAGCCATGGATTAACTATATATAATTCACAGTCAAACCAGAGTACGTTAAACTAGCAAAAATGGATAGTTTCTCTCCTATGAGACAGGAGTCAGAACATTACAGCCTACGAACCAAATCTGTCTGGGCCAAATCTGGTCCTTGTGCCAAATCCAGCCCAGGGTCTATTTACGTGTGCCTCTCTTCCACCACCCTCCACCTGAGCATGGTTTTTAAAGGGAAGGAAGGAAGGAAGGAAGGAAGGAAGGAAGGAAGGAAGGAAGAAAACACCAGAGACTTTATGTGGCCTGCAATGCCTAACATATTTACTATCTGAGCCTTTATAGCAAAAGTTTGCCAATGCTTGCTACAGAACAATATTTCACCTAAATATTTAGATGAAAAGATCATCAAGCAATAAAACACTGAAACCTTTCTGTTTATGGATCTATATCCTGATGCATGCCAAAAGAATATCTGAAGCAGATATGGTTCATCCTATGAAATGTTTAGTGTGATAAATATCACCAATATTCAGTAATATCTGGTCCTCTATTTTACTTTGAGTATGCAGAGAAATTCACTTCTTTGCCCTTTTGAAGTTAAGCATGGCCATGTGACCAGCTCTGATAATGATAAACTGAGAACAAATGTTGCACCCAGGTTGAAGCCAGTGGTGGATACTCCAGCCTTCTCTTTCCAGGCTGCTGCAAGCCTGGAGCCTCCTGGTGAGATGGTGGCTGTTGAGTAGATTACAGAGCCCCCTGCCGACCCAAAGAAGAAATGCAGCCTGAGCAAGAAAAACCCGTGTTAAGGGATTTTAGGGGTGGTTGTTACCACAGTGTGCCTGGTCTAACCTGACGGCTACAGTTAGTCAATCTTCTTCTGAGTGAAATGTAGAATTAACAATAGTTCAAGGAGAGAAAGTAATCATCCAAAATCAGCCACACATAGATTCCATTCTGGAGGAAATGTGGATGTTTATTACTTAATTCTATCACTGTTTTCTGCAAAAAATAATAATAATAATAATAATAATAATAATAACCTTAAAGAAACAACGTTGACTGTGTTAACACAAAATTTATATTGATCATGTCTGATTAAGAAAAGAACTATGTTGGGGCACCTGGGTAGCTCAGTCAGCTGAGCATCCAACTCTTGATCATGGTTCAGGTCATGATCACAGGATGGTGGGATCAAGCCCTGTGTCAGGCTCCACACTGAGTGAGGGAGTATAGGAGCCTCTCTCCTCCCTCTGCCCTCCCTCTGCTTGAATGCTCTCTCTCTAATAAAAAACTTTCAAAAAATAAAGAAAAGAACTATGTCACAATCACTCAGTATTTCTAACCCGTTTTTCTTGTCAATGACACGATCATTGTAAGTATTTTTATTGTTTTTCTCACCACAAAAAAAGGATGTATGACTTATCTTTTCTAAATAAAAACACTTTACTTATTATTGCTTTAAAACCATATTTTAAAAGGAAAATCTACTTTAAAGCCAGGCAATAGGAAAAGAAACCTACAAGCCTATATACACAGGGACACATCTGTCAATTTCATGGCCATTTTGAGAGCCCATTGGCTATTAACTGGCAATTAATTGGCTAATGAGAGCCCATTCATGGCAGATTTGTTCTGTTAGTAAAACACTTACCAAGTACTACCAGAAGGGTCATCATTCCCAAAAGCACTGAAAGAGCCATCTTCCCTCTGATAGAGAAGTTCTCTCTGATAACCTGAAGACACAAAAATAGATAATCAATGTATCACAACTTGAAATGAATGAGTTTCTAATCATGCCTCTATACTGAGGAAACATGAACAGAGAATGGGAAAGAAGATATCAAATTAAGAACTAATATTGAATACTTTCTACATTAAGTGCTGTGAGAGATTTAAAATATCAACACTTTTTAAGTAGAATGTGTAAAATAAGAACTGTGATAACCCCAAATTAAATTCAGAAGAATACTATAACAGAGACAACAATTCTAGCCATTTTAAAGCAAGCAAAATTAAAGGCCAAGTTTTATTTAACTCTGTAGTGTTGACTACAATAGTTTCCATGCTTAATCATATAAAACTGTTTGTACCTAAAGTATCATAATTAAAGTTTAAGGCTAAAATGAAAGGTAAAAATACTTTCAATTTTTAGGCCAACAATAGCAGGGGAAAATTGCTAAATAATCTAAGAGAATTGCTTTAAAATTTTTTGGCTATGGCCAACTGAGGTAAACCAAAGGACCAACTGGTGTACCAACCACCTCAATCCAAATTCTCATTATAAAAAAAAAAAAAAGAAAGAAAAAAACATGGGGTGCCTGGGTTGTTCAGCCGGTTAAGTGTCTTTCACCTCAGGTCAGGATCTCATGGTTCATGAGTTTGAGCCCCACATAGGGCTTTGTGCAGACAACTCAGAGCTTTGGTTTCTCTCTCTCTCTCTCTCTCTCTCTCTCTCTCTCTCTCTCTCTCAAAAATAAATAAACGTTTTAAAAAATTAAAAAAACAAAAAACAAAAAAGAACCCAGCAGTGGTAATGAAGTCTCACTATACAAGTAAATCGAGGAGGGGGTTAAGGCTCATGCAGCTGCTTTAATAAAAGCAGATGATTCATATTCGCAAACAAATAGTGCAAATAAGGCAGATGTTTCATATTTGCAAAGCAATGCATGCAGGTCTCAAAGACCAGTGACTGAGAAATCATAGGCCAAACACTAAAAGATTCACCAAACAACCCACAACAAAGTAAGTTGCTAAAAATGAAATTAAAATAGCAGTAATTTATCCAAGATTCCACTACAGGCAGGTGATGTCACACAGGATGAACTTTGCAGCATGGTCACATAGAGCCTGGCAACCAGAAACATTTATAAAATGTTGAATTCAATCCCTCGTAAACTCCAGTAACAAAAAAAGTTTACTTTATGAATAACACATTTTAGAAGAATCAAAAACTAGAATTATTCATATTTAACTAACAAAACATGAGCATTAATGGTTTAAAATTATAATCTGCTCTTGCCATGTCCCAAACTGCCCTCCCTTCTTGCCTTTCCCAAGACACCCAGATCTGAGTATCTGACTTAAGCTACAATAAGATAAAGAGTGTAAAAAACAAGACACTGTTTCATGGTGATATTTAGCACCTCTAGTAAAAGAAATATAAACAACATTTAGGTGATGTCAGAATTTGGCTTAATTTAAACAATGGGGTTATAATCTTGATATTTAAAACTGAAATACTACAGTACGATAATTAAATATCCAACCTTTATCCAACATTATGTGTCAGAAACTGTTCAAAGCCCTTTCAGATATTAACTTAGGTTAATTCTCACAACAACCGTATGATGGAGATGCTATCTAGAGGTAGCATCTTGAGGGATAATGACACTGGAACTCAGAACACGCCAAGTGCAAGGTCATACAGCTGGGAGGTATTGAAGCCAGAAATGAGCCAACTTCTATGACCGGACATAGCCAAGGTTTATGTGTCCAAAGCTGCTGTTTCCTGCTAGCTCACAGAACTCTTTCAGTGATTAATGTATGAAAAGTCCTCAGAACAGTACATTTTACGTGGCAAGCCCTCAATGAACAATAGGTATCACTCCATACTATGAGCATAGGATAAGGCTTTCTAACCATCCAATTTTTAAGAAAATATTTAACAAATTTAACCACAAAATTGTTCTAAACTTTTCCATGGCAAAACACACCATTAGCAAAGTTAAAAGATGATGAATTAGAAGAAAATATTTGCAACATGTAACACAGATAAATGGCTAATGTCCCTAATATTAACATATATTTTATATATATCTTTATATATGATTACTACATATCTACACATACATTTACATAAAGTATATTTTAAGTTTAGAGAAAAAAAGTAAAAATCCTACAGAAAAAAATGGGACAAAAGAAAAAAACAATTTCACACACACACAAAAAAGAGAGAGATGGACCTCAATATATGAGAAAATGTTCAACTTCGTAAGTGAAATGCAAATTAAAACTACATTGAGATACCATTTTTCACCCATCCTATTAGCAAAGATTCAAAAGTTTGACCACTCATTCCCTTGGGGAAGGCTGTAAGGAGACCAGTACCTCTTTCATTGCTAGAGGGAACTCAGAATGCACAACTGCTGTGTAAGGGCGTATCTATACCTTTTGACCCAATAATGCCACTTCTAAGATTCTACCCTGAAGATACACCTCCAACAATGCAAAAATATGTGCAGAAAATTATTCATTGCAGCATTATTTGTAATTGCAAAAATACTGGAAGTAGGTGCACCTGGGTGGCTCAGTTGGTTAGGCATCTTACTCTTGATTTCAGCTCAGGTCATGATCTCACAGTTCGTGAATTTGAGCACCCCATTGGGCTCTGTGCCAGAAGCCTGAAGCCTATTTGGGATTCTTTCTCTCTCTCCTCTCTCTCTCTGCCCCCCCCCTACATTCTATCCACCCACTTCCCACTCTCTCTCTTTCTCTCTCTCCTTCCCTCCCTCCTTCCCTCCCTCCATCAAAATAAATAAATAAACTTAAAAAAAAAAAAAAAAAAACACTGGAACTACCTACATGCCCCTGAGTTGGAGACTGATTGAATAAACTGTAGAACATATTCAGTGGAGTCTATGCAATTGTGAAAAAAAGATGAGGAGTAGGTCTCCGAACTTATAAGAGTGATTTCCTGGATGCACTATTAAGTGAAAAAGACAAAGTCTAAAATAGCATGTATCATATACTACCTTTTGTGTAAGAAAAAGAGGAAATAAGAAAAAATATGTATGTGTTCATTTCTGCAGAGAAAAAGAAACTAGAAATGAAGTTACCCACAAGGAGTTGGGAGAAGGGATACAAGAGGGAGAGATACCCCTTCACATATACCTTTTAGAATAAGTTTGACTTTTAGAAACATATTAATGTTCTACATATTCAAAAAATAAAACAAGTAAGAATAGAAAAAAAATGATAGGCATTATTAACACTACTTTAGCTCACTTCAACATGTTTTAGTCTTCATAAACGTTGAAAATAACATATCATATAATCTCTTTCTTTTTCAGAGGCAGAGTTCACAGAGAAGCAGAATAACTTTCTAGTGTTTACAAAGGAAATTAGCAAAAGAGTCCAAGACATTCTCCCTCAATTTCCAATTCAAGACTAAATCCACCAGATAGCAGAGTTTCACTGTGAACTCGATGTGACAGAGGAGGGGAGGAAAGGAGAAGGCAGGAGATGAGAGGAGGGAGGGATGGAAAGGAGAGGAGAAAGAAGAAAAGAAAATGTTCAGGACCCATCATCACTAAAGGAGGTGCCTCTGTGGGGAGAAGGACCAATTTCTAAAAACAGGACCATGTGCCTCCAAGCCCCCAAATCACATCAACAACTGCAGTTCCAAGTATGAGTTATTGTAAAACCAGTCAGAGAGATGAGATCATGCAGATGAGATCAGTGCTTATGGAAATTACCCCTCAGGTGGCTGACCTCCAACAGTCCCCATTAATATCAACAACTAACACCATTCCTCTCCTAGGGGCAGCCAGCGCAGAGGAGGGGGAGGACTCACAGACAATCTCTAGCTGTGGAGTATATTTCTTGAGCTGGCTTAGATGACCCTAGATTCCAAACCTCCAGCTCTGCTCCTATGGCAGAACAAAGAAGAGAATCAGAACCTAGAGAGAGGAACTTCTATGACTCTCCTCATAGGAATATCCTTTGAGGTTTCCTTCCTCACCTTAAACCAGCCATGCATCATCAGAGAACCCTCAGCTGCTTATCCTGAAGGACCCTGTTGACTTGGCTAGAATATTTACCATAAACACAACGATTCAACATTCAAGGGCAGTCAACTCAGAGACTTTTCATGATAGGTAAAAAAGGCAAAACTATGGTCTTCTCTAAAATTTTATGAGGAAATAGAAGTATTGCCCTAAGTTCCTAGTTTCATGAATAGCTCTTGAGTTAGAAAGCAATAGTTCAGTAGGAATTAGGAGATACTTCTCAAAACTAAAATACAGAAGAAGTCAAGAGTTGATAGGATAATGACCCAGGAACTATTATTTATAAAGGGCCAGACAAGATACATACTTACTGGGTCATGAATTTTCTTTGGAATGGCCATGAATGTAAAATATTTTTAATTTATCATAAGAAAGATGAAAACACTGTTCATAGAAACAAATAGAAAAAGACTCTAAACATAATGTGACTTGGTTTACCTCAAGTGTCAAAATTACATTTAAACAAAAGAAGTAAAATCAGCTCCTTGTAACTCTATCACTCACCTCCTCTGGTAAAAAGCTGATAAAAAACATTTTCTGTACTAAAAGAAAAGTAATCATCCTCAACACCCTTACTCTGTATGATACCGCACATGGAAAGTGCGAACTTACTTCCTGGATTGTTAGTTTTTCAGTGTCTTCACTATTGCCTCTAGCCGCTCTTGTGACGACCAGAAGCAGCATCAGAATTCTCAAACCTATTTTTCCCGTTTTTATGTCAATGGAAAAAATACGATGTGTTTTCAACTAGGCTTGGTCTGAGTCTACACTTGAAAAATAGAGCCACAGGCACTATGATTTAAATATCTGAGGAAAACAAGTGGTTTAAATCTCTAATTCACAGGATCTCTAATCCTTATCAAAAACAGTTTTTGTTTTATGGTTCTATTTTTTCTTTCTGACAGCAAAAGAGACTTCATTCAATGATGTAGCTGTTGTTTTGAACAAAAAAACAATGGGTTAGGTTACAAGGCTCCTGGGCCAAGCATGATTTAAGTAAAACAATGCTCTGTTCATAAATGACATTTAAATAATATAATCATAACTCATGCCAAAGCCACTTTAATTTCTTGAAAAATAAAAACAACTACGGTATATTTAAAGGACTTTGGCAAATGTGATGGCAAAAGAAAAAACAGTCTCTGAAATGAGACACTGATTTCATAATGAAAATCATTATACCAAGAAGCTTTTGTCCACTACTTTGAAATACAATTCAGTTCAGCATGTGAAATAATGTGTTTGGGGGAACTCCACTGTGTTGACTTCCATCAGCCACTTCGCCAGCTCAAAAGGTGAGCTGAAGCCATGGGTCCCATTTCCTAGCTAAGAAGAACCTGCCAAGGCCAGGTAGAACCTTTAGTGTTTATAAACAATCACTGAATTATGGAAGTACTTGAGAGATGTTCTGGGCCCAATCTCCACTTTAGGATGATGAACATAAAGCTCAAAGAAATTAATATTGACAGTAATTCATTCATCCAGTCTGTATTTATGGAGTTGCCTATATAGTGACACAATGGTGAGAAGATTAAACACGGTGCCCACTGTCAGGGAGCTTACCTTCTAGCGAAGGAGACACACAGATAACAGGCAAACAAGATAATTTTAAATAATGTTAAATGTGGTGAAGAAGGGGCACCTGGGCAGCTCAGTTGGTGAAGCGTCCAACTTCAGCTCAGGTCGTGATCTCACAATCTGTGGGTTCAAGCCCCGCATCAGGCTGACTGCTCAGAGCCTGGAGTCTGCTTCGGATTCTGTGTCTCCCTCTCTCTCTGACCCTGCCCTGCTCGTGCTCTGTCTCTCTCTCGCTCTCTCAAAAATAAATAAACATTAAAAAAAATTTTTTTTTGAAGTGTGATGAAGAAAATGAAATGGAGTCATATAAATGAGAGTTTCTTTTTTTATATATAATTAAGCTGAAAGCATTTTAATAAGCTGTATTTTGTATATTTATTCTGATATCTACAAATGTCCAAATACTTAAATGTATTTTCCAGTTAAATTACAAATGATACAAAAGGGGGTATTGAGTAAGAGTACCTTGAAATTTGTTGCTTTATTTTTTTAAGGTCTATTTATTTATTTTGAAAGGAGGAGGGGCAGACAGAGAGGGAGAGAGAGAATCCCAACACAGGGTTTGAACCCATGAACTGGGAAATCATGACCTGAGCCGAAATCAAGAGTTGATGCTCAACCAACTGAGCCATCCAAGCACCCCAAAATCTGTTGCTTTAAACATAAAATATACAATGCCTAAATGAGAGTTTCTAAATGGAAAGGAAAGGCCATTCTGAGGGAAATGCCACCTAAATGATGAGAAGGAGCCAAGCCATGGAAAGACCAGGGAAGAGGATCCCAGGAGAAGAAAGAGCAAGGTGAGAGACTCTGAAGCACCACGGGGCTGCGAGTGAGTGTTCCAAATGTAGCCAAGAGTGAGCCAAGGGAGGGCAGCCTCAGGCAAGGTAAGAGAGGGAGGCAAGGCCAGTTCACCCACTGGAGAACCCATTAAAGAATTTTAAGCAAGGAAGTGACATGATTTTAACATTTTCAAAACATCCCTTTTATTATATGGGGAGCCTGTATTGAAGGGGAGTGGGCATAGCAGAGAGGCTTTCCAAAGGGAAGCCACTGGAGTTGTCCAGGTGAGCAGTGACAGTATTTGAATGGAAGGAGACAGTGGAAGAATTTCACATTTGCTTTTGAGGCAGATGGACAAGACTTACTTGCTGACTGTGGAACCTAACTCCCTGGTGAGATGCAACTAACTATACTATGCCTAAGAGTTATTGGGTGTTTACTGTGTTAAAGTATGAAAATGTTTTATTTAACCTTCAAAACAGCCCCATGAAGTGGGTATTTTATTAGCCCTGTCTTATGGGTGGGAAAACGAGGCTGGGGGAAACCAGCCTAACATTACAATCCATAAAGCATATAAAATATGGAATTATGTGGCATTTTCTAAAATATTTTGCTTTATTTCATTAAATTATCCCAAAGAATATGTACCAAATTATAAAGCAACAGTCTAGTTCCTATGTACTTTCTGCTTGAAGTCAGTCACACCAAATTTTGAATACGTCAGAATCTTGTTTTCAAACAGTACAGAGTTAAATTATGATAATCCCAAATATTCTTCATCTCCTTTAATATAACCATTATGGCAATGTGTAAAATCTCATTTGTTTTTAGCATGGCACTGACTACCACAGGGAGCACTTGGTGCCACTTCCTAACCCTAATTATGATAGGACTTGAAAATATAAGCTCTTGTGTTTAAATACGAACGATCTACAAATACATGTATGAAGGAGGATAATTTAAAGTTTATTTATTTTTGAGAGAGCATGAGAGAGAACAAGTAGGGCAGGGGCAGAGGGAGAAGGAGACAGAGAACCCCAAGCAGGCTCTGCACTGCCAGCACAAAGCCTGACACGGAGCTCGAACTCATGAACCATGAGATCATGACCTGAGCTGAAATCAGGAGTCAGACGCTAAACCAATTGAGCCACCAAGGTGCCCCTGAAGGAGGATAATTTTAAATGGACAGCTCTGTCTGGAAAGAACCAATTGCTAGATCTTTGAGGACTTCCTGGAACACCTAACCACATTTGAGGCCTGCAGGGCCTGTCTCTAATCTGAGGGAAAATATACCACTATCTCTTTCCCCCACAGCAGCACCCACGTCACACCCCGCTCTGATTCCAGTCCCTGGCCCTCCTCAGTTTATCCTCTCATGCAGCCTATGGCTCCTGACTCACAACCCCCTTCCTCTCTCTTAGCCCTTGTCTGTGCCAGCCTACCCCAGGGAGAGCTTTGGACACTGGCCAGCTTTTCCTCTTCGCTCCCACATCTTAGAGCTCACTCTGGTCTAACCTGACACTTCAGATTCTAACCTTTGCTGTCTCCTTCCCTATAGGAGCCCACATTCCTCTCTTACTATTTTATCAGAAGCCCCATTGAGACCTCTTGCACATTGGCCATAGTCAAGCATCTTGGCCAATTTCTGGACCTTTTCCATCCTAAGCTTACTGCTTTTAACAACCTAAGAACATTGCAAAGTAAAGTTATCCCCTATAGGTCTGAGGAAGAGCATGAATTCCAGAACAAGATCACCTGGGAGTAAACAGGGGTAAGTTATGTAACCATCCTGTGCCTCAGTTTCCTCATCTGTAAAATGGTAGAAGTGGCAGTACACCCACCTCCTAGTGTTTTGGGAAGAAGTAAACGAAAACACTTGTAAAACATTTAAACAGGGTTAGTTATTACCATTATTACATAAAATTTTGTTCAGGATAAACACGTCCCTACATAATGAGGGAACCTGGAAGAAAAGCTCACATCAAAATAGTGTCTTTAAGCTTTCTAATTCTTAACTGTGGAGAAGTTAACAAAACCTAACAGCTGGCCTCTATTTGCATTTAACCCATTCATTCTAAAAAACAACAACAACAACAAAACACTTGGGAGTTTAAAAGGGTGGACTCGATTTTTTGATTATACTGAACAAGGATTTTTTTAGCATTTTGCATAAACCACTCTAATCCTCACGAGTTTGATGGCAGCAGGTATCCCAAATTGTAACGAGAGATAAACTCAGCCACACAGAGATTTGGCTAGAAGTTCCCTAACATGGAAAAGCAAAAGCGAGACTGAAACTTTGGGTGGTTGGCTTCTGGAGTATTTGAGGAAATAAAATTTACATTATTCTTGTTAAAAATGTTTTTGTTGTTCTCTAAGTATGGACTGTAAGAGCATGGACTCTCAGGCCAGGCAAGGAGTTCAAATCCCATCTCCGCCACTCACTTGCTACGTGACCCTGGGAAAGTTACCTTTCCTGTGTCTCAGTTTCCTCATCTGTAAAAATAGGGGGACAATACTAACACTGTGAGCATTAAATGAGGTATTAGGTGCAAAGGGCTTAGAACACTGCCTGGCACATATAAGCACTCAGCTAATGATAACTGTTGTTATTTGCAAGTTGCAGGCACAAAGCATCTGGTGTCTGGGAACAGACACCTCTCAAGGAGTCAGGGGAGAGTAATCCCCAGTGTGGCATTTTCTGAGGGGCCAGCAGGGCCTCCCCATGCAAACTGTTCCCTCCTAACTCCCACCTACTTGACACTTTAAATGCACTGAGAAGGTGCCCGCCCCATGACACCACATGTGTTTATGTACAGACTGTCTTCACTGAACAGAGAATTTCTTGAGAAGAAAGGCCCTGACCTCCTCTGTTTCCTTAGCAGTGGAACTGACACTGGCACTAACAGATGCTCCATAAATGTGGGATGAATAAATGAACAATCAGTCCTCTAGATGTTTAGTAGCTTTAAATCTTAGGCCCCTTATTAAAATACAAGCCCCTCTAGGGGGCGCCTGAGTGGCTCAGGTGGTTAAGTGCCATTACTTCAGCTCAGGTCACGATCTCACAGCTCATGAGTTCGAGCCTTGCATCTGGCTCCGTGCTGACAGCTCAGAGCCTGGAGCCTGCTTCAGGTTCTGTGTCTCCTTTTCACTGCCCCTCCCCCACTCACACTGTGTGTGTGTGTGTGTGTGTGTGTGTGTGTGTGTGTGTGTCTCAAAAATAAACATTAAAAAAAAAAAATACAAACCCCCCTAGACACTAACTCCTTAAACATGTTAGCAGCAATTTGTGACAATTACATCTTCCCATTGCTCATTCTTTTAGCACATTTCAGCACCATCTAGTCCTACAACCACAGAGCAAGGACAAATCACTTTATTCTGAAATATGGCATAGGGTGAACTCTGCCTAAAAAAAAAAAAAAAAAAGGTTTTACTAATAAAAGCATATTTCTAAAATGCTTACCTTGCCTCATAAATGAAAGGGCTTTTTCTTTTAAGTTTTCTGTCAGTTGTTTCTTTTTAGTTAGGTAATCCAAAACATAAATATTTGGAGCAAAATTTATCATATTCTGTTCACCACAGCCATAAGGCATCCGAATCAATGAGGCCAAGCCATTGATGGAAGAACCGAGGATATCCCCTGAAAGCACAAGATATTCAATACATTCAGCAAATACTCAATAACTGTACCTCCTGGTGGCAATGAGACTCCCATTAAGTACAGAAGGCATCGGACACTGAAGCAAGTTATTCCACTGCTTGGAACAGAGTACAAACATTACATCAAACTTTTAGGAAGACTGGCCAAATAACTGATAACACAGTGGCAATGAACTTGTAAATTATGTGACACATTAGACTCTTAGCTCAGTTAAAGATGTGGCATACACTAGGCAAAAAATAAGTTTAAAAAATAATTCTTGGACAAAAATATGTCAGGGATTGATCATCAGGAAACCATCATTTTTATATAGGAAAGGAATGTTTTATTAGTAGTATTCTTCACATAGCTAGAACCTCATTCTGATTTCTTACTAAGACACTATAAGATTTTTTTAAGGGCAAGGCTTAGAGTAGTTTTCACTGTGTTCTATTTAGCAACAACAAAGTAGAATTAACAAGTCAAAGTCTTTCAATGAATATCACAGTCAAAAAGGATTAGGAATATTCTTCAAAGTTAGTAATCTAAAATTAAACAAAATGCATGTTTAAGAGACACCTCTATCCAAATTCTAATACCATGACTAGGGAAACAAGTAAAAATTCAGAAATACAGAGGCTGAGTTCTAATTCTGACCCCACTGTGGTTGAGCTGTATAGAGAAGAACATTCTTCTGTCTATTATTATATTTTAGAAATTTACACCATTCCAAGTCCAAATACTTAGTGAGCATCTAATCCTAAAATAAAATTTTAAAAAATGAATCTAAAAAATAAAGCCCTCTTTTAAATGAATAAGCTGCAGCCATGCTAGCATATGATGTCTTAAAGTTGAGATGTTAACACCCGTTAACACGTTAACAGATGTTAACAGAAAAATAGAGGTTATATTATTACCACTTATGCTTTTATGGTTTCTAATATTTAAAATGAACATAAACTTAGATTCTCCATATTCAAAGAAGCAAACTAATATTCACACTAATATTCTGGGCTACTAAATAGATTTTTTTTAATAAATATCATATAGGACCACCTGGGTGGCTCAGTTGATTAACTTCAGCTCAGGTCAGGATCTCACAGTTTGTGAGTTTGAGCCCCATGTCAGGTTCTGTGCTGAAAGCTCAGAGCCTGGAGCCTGCTTCAGATTCTGTGTCTCCCTCTCTCTCTCTCTGTCCCTCCCCTGATCACGCTCTGCCTCTCTGTCTCTCTCAAAAATGAATAAACATTAAAAAGAAATTTTAAAAAATGTATCATATAAAAATACAACTTGAAAAGCCATTCTTTGCGCCACGGTTAAAAATCAAACCTCAACAGTATTTCAGTAACCAAAGATAGATTCATTCAATGTAAGAAGTGGTGGTATACATTTGAAATTCAAGTCTTCTTCCCTTTGTGTGTATGTGTGTGCATGCGTATTGCATCCCCTGTGTGCGTGCTGCACCTCCCAGCATCACAACACTGTGGGAGAATTTATTCCTCTAAGTAGAGAGCTTATTTAATTCTTCTTAAGAATTATACCCAAGGTGAACGAGCCCCATTTGGGGCTCCATGCTGTCAGCACAGACAGAGCCTGCTTCAGATTCTCTCTCTCTCTCTGCCCCTTCCCCGTTCTCTCTCTCTCTCTCTCTCTCTCTCTCGCTCTCTCAAAATAAATAAATAAATACTAATTTTTAAAAAAGAATTAGGGGAGCCTGGGTGGCTCAGTTGGTTGAGCGTCTGACTTCGGCTCATGTCATGATCTCACAGTTCATGAGTTCGGGCCCCACATCAGGCTCTGTGCTGACAGATCAGAGCCTGGAGCCTGCTTCGGATTCTCTGTCTCCCTCTCTCTCTGCCCCTCCTTTGCTTGCACTCGGTCTCTCTCTATCTCTCTCAAAAATAAATAAACATTAAAAAAAATTTTTTTTAAGAATTACATTCAAGGCTCCCAAAAAGTCCTCTATGGAGGGCTTGGTTGTTGGAGTTATAATGGAAAACACTACACCTACAGATGAGACTTAAAATAACTTCTGAAAAAGTGCCTTAGGTCCTGACATCTTGAAGACCTAACAAACTATTTACATTCGTTAATCTTCATTAATCTAAACATTTCCTTCGGTTATTTGTAAAGCACAACTATATAAACAAATCGTTTGTGTGGAAGCTCTGTTTAACAGTTGATGCAAAAACACACTTAGGTTGCCAGAAGGTGACTAGGACAGGGTGAAGTCAGTGGCTTGCTTCCTGTTATAAAGGTTATCTGTGTCCTGCACAGAGAACTGCTCTAGGCAAGAGAGCTCAGCGTTTGGTCATCAGAAGCACTTGCGGAGCCTTTTCAAAATATACACACCCTAACCATAGCTCAAGAAAGGCTGATTGCGTAGGTCAGAAGTGCAGCTCTTACAAAGCTCCACACAAGATTCTGATATTATCAGTGGTTGAAAGCCACAGAAGCCAGAAGCTCTGCCCTTAGAAATACTCCCTCCCCTGGGACCCCTGGGTGGCTCAGTAGGTTGAACGTCTGACTTCGGCTCAGGTCATGATCTCATGGTTTGTGGATTCGAGCCCCGAGTCGGGCTCTGTGCTGACAGCTCAGAGCCTGGAGCCTGCTTCAGATCCTGTGTCTGCCTCTCCCTCTGCCCCATGCCCACTCATGCTCTGTCTCTCAAAAATAAACATTGGAAAAAAAAATTTTTTTTAATTAAAAAAAAAAAAAGAATCCCTCCCTCAAGCCACATTATAAATGAGCGCTGCTAGTCAAAGAGTGATCTTCACACACATCAGAAGCATCAACATCAACTGGGAGCTTGCTAGAAATGCATAATCCAAGGCTCCACCCCAGGCCTACTAAACCAACATCTTCCTTTAAACAAGATCCCCACGTGGGGCACCTGGGTGGCTCAGCTGGTTGAGGGTCCAACTTTGGCTCAGGTCATGATCTCACAGCTTGTGAGTTCAAGCCCTGCATCAGGCTCTGTGCTGACAGCTCAGAGCCTGGAGCCTGCTTCAGATTCTGTGTCTCCCTCTCTTTCTGCCCTTCCCACACTCACGCTCTGTCTCTCTCTGTCTCAAAAATAAAGAAACATTAAAAAAAATTTTAAACAAGATCCCCACGTGATTCAGATGCACACTGAGATTGAGAACTGGTCTAGGTAGAACACATATCTGCTAGTCTTTCTACTGTAATCAGTAGTTGGTACCAACTAAAAACTTTAGCAACCTCTTCTCATTAGGACTAAATTAGAAAATACATCTATAATAGATAACAAATGTGTTATACACACACACACACACACACACACACACACACACACACACATATACACATAAACCTGGAGTCATGGCAATATATTGTATTCTTACCAATTGCAGTGATCTGAACTCTTTCACTACCACTCACTGTGTTGGGAGGAAATGAGAAACTCAAAGTTTTCAGGGGAGTTTGTAATTTGTGGACATCCAAGTCTAACAAGATGGATTGTGAATACAATTTTTCTATTCCTTCAGCCTGTTGGAAAAAAGGAACACGATTAACATGGTCTCCACTCATCCGTCTACAGAGAGGTTTATGCAAATAAGATGAACATCTTGCCTGCAGTGTCTGCACTATGCGTACATTAGGTAAATACCTACCGTTTTTGATTCCTGCTTCAAATCTGTTAATAAATGCTTACTTTCTAATTAAAGTAGATAAAACATTTCATGAAATAGCAATTGAGAGGTGCCTGGATGGCTCAGTCGGTTAAGCATCCAACTTCAGCTCAGGTTATGATCTCACAGTTCGTGAGTTCAAGCCCCATGTGGGGCTCTGTACTGACAACTCAGAGGCTGGAACCTGCTTCAGATTCTGTGTCTCCCTCTCTCTCTGCCCCTCCCCCTCTTGCATTGTCTTTCTTCCTCTCTCTTAAAAATAAACATTTAATAAAGTTAAAAAAAAAAAGAAATAGCAATTGAAATGATAAAGGAGAAGATGAAAAGGTAATGATAAAAACTCTCTGAGGTAAATCCTATTATTATCCAAAGAGAGATTTAAAAAGAGAGAGAGAGATCAAACTCCTTGCCCAAAGTCACACTTGACAGAGCTGGCATTTGAACCTAGGGCTGTCTCACCCCAGGACACAAGTGCTTACCCACCAGGCTGAGTTTTTCTGCATAATGCCTTCTCTAAAGAAAAATCTACAAAATTGCTTCTAACTATATATTCAAAATACATACAACTGTAGATTCAAAATCTACATATCAACTTGGCATGATTTTTTTTTATTTTTTTAATGTTTATTTAATTTTAAGAGAGAGAGAGAGACAGAGTATAAGCAGGGGAGGGGCAGAGACAGAGAGGGAGACACAGAATCTGAAGCAGACTCCAGGTTCCCAGCTGTCAGAACAGAGCCTGACACAGGGCTCGAACCCACGAATCATGAGATCATGACCTGAGCCGAAGTCAGACGCTTAACTTACTGAGCCACCCAGATGCCCCTCAACTTGGCGTGATTTGATAGGACCCTAATGTAAAACAGTTTGTAAATGTAATTAATTGACTGCAAAAGAGATTTGCTATATAGACATATCTTAAATTTGAAGAGGAAATGGGTGATTACTTCCAAAACATATTATGTATCTTTACACACAGATGAGATAACAATTAGACAATACCAGGGTGGAGGAGATGACCTACTAGATCTTGCCAACAAATTTAACCAAGAGAAAAACCATCTTCTGTTTCCTTTTTAATTATATATTTCCGTTTCAATTATTCAAGACTTCAAACATTTACCTTTACTAAAATCCTCTGGGTGACAGCATCAGAAGCAGCAGGTGAAATGGCCGTGACTGTGATTGGAATTTCCCCCAGGTGTGTTGGCTTGACTGGGAAAACAACAGTTGCCCCATCCTCACTGGGAACCAGAATGGTCTGCTGGTGTCCGGTCGCATTTATTTCATTTAGAGCCATTAGAATATCAAATTTGTCACTTTTCTCAATGATTACTTGAACCTGGAAGGAAAATTATCAAAAGTTTTGTATAATAAACGCTCACAAGTAAAGTGTTGCTTTAACCACATCAAGTGCTATTAAATCCATGAGGCTCAAGACTGGAGAAATAGGAGACAGAGATTCAGCCAAGAAGAGGATGAGAAGGTTATCAGGGAAAACTTCATTTTCCTATGTTCTCCTCATCCACTTCAAGACTTGTGGGAAAAGGGCACTCTTCGGTTCCATTTCTAACATTAAACTCCCACTAACATTAAATTCTGTCATCATCCGAAGGCTTTGAGTGGGAAGGATGTGCCCAGAAAGGTTATTTCATGTCACAGTATTGCCACAAGCCTGATTTAACTGCATCATCCTAGGACACTGGTCCCATTAGAAAAACCTAAGACAAACAGGATGCAGGGTTATTACATCTATTGAGAGTCTTGGCTAAAATTATCCCAAGGAAAGAATGATGCAGACATCAGTCCTAAAGCATATGTTGGTTGTAAACTTGTGTAAAGTCTGTCAAAGTTGCCAGTCTTGCCAAGGATGGCATTTATCTAGGCCTTACACTTCATGAATTGTTTTCCATTTATTTTCTCATCTTTTTCTCAAAATACTTTCTGTAGCAACAAGAATTATCATTCCCATTTTACATTAAGTTATTTGCTGGTAAGGGGTAGAGTGGGACATCGAATCCAGGCCTTCTGATTCCAGATCTTCTGCTCATTTCAAAGTACCATTGTTGACTACGTTAAAAAGTACAATTTAAAAATAATTTACAAACATAGTGCTTAATGAGATTGTGGCATTTTCACTTAACGAAGTTAATAACATAGTCCTACTTACTCTGGGGGGAAAGAATTAATCACTTGGTTAGCACTACAATGGGCACAACACAAACGGTGGCCTAAGCCTGCCTTCCAGGGAACTGACTAGCTAAGGAAACATTAGGCACATGACTCAAAACACAAAGCCTTGTTTTGAATATGTTGTATTCAAAACAAAATACATTATAAAAACATGGAAACAACCCAGAACAGAATGGGTGAGGAAAGATATCCTAGTTTTATGCCAGGTCTTGAGAGGAATAAGTCAAGGAGCACAGAATGGCAGTGCAAAGGGGCAATGCCTCTAGATGTGGGGAAGGCTGGGAAACAGCACAGGGAGTCAGGAAAGACACAGACCTGCCTCACATACATTAAGGAAGTCACGTGGCTCAAGTAGAAAACATGTGCAAGAAATTAAGAAAGAAAGGACAGACACACTAATACAATCCTTAGACATTAATAAGTAGAAGAAATTACTGACAAAGTGTGTTTATTTTCAATCTCTCAGAAATGTATAAAATGCTTACATGCCCAGATGCCCAAACATTAATAACCCTGTGTGTTTTCTCCATTTTTTTCCTGAAGTGTGAATGATTAAAAAACTTTTAATACATTACCTCAGTGGCATCTTTCAAATAATTGAATATGGTTACTTCCAAAGCAAATTCTTCACCTCTGATAACAGAGTAGGGAAGATTCAAAAAAATGAAAAATGGCTGGAAGGCTTGTAGCTGGAAAAAACACAATGAATACATATTTTATTGAAGTCAAAATGCTTCATATTACATGCAATTAAAAGTAAATCTCACAAAACCTATGAAGCCTATAATTTCACATAGAAATGGCCACTTGCCTATCAACAGAAAACAAACAGCAACTTACCCCAAATGAATGATGATAAACTGATGTGGCTTATGGTATTTAACATATTAATCACTACATTTTACTAAATGCCTACCAGGATCCAGGAACTTTTTTTTTTTATCATTTTATTTTATTTTATTTTCATCATGATAATCGGTGTACTGTCTAATCCTCACCCCCTACTACCCCATCCTCCCACCCATCACCCCTCTGGTAACCATCTGTGCTATAGCTAAGAGTCTGTTTCTTGGTTGTCTATCTGGTTTTTTTTTTTCCTTCACTCATTTGTTTTGTTTCTTACATTGTACATATGAGTGAGATGATATGGTATTTGTCTTTCTCTGACTCATTTGACTTATCATTATACTCTCTAGCTCTATTCATGTTGTTGCAAATGCCAAGATTTCATTCTTCTTTCTGGCTGAATAATATTTATATATATACACACATATGTACACATATACCACATCTCCTTTATCCATTCATCTATCAGTGGACACTTGGGTTGCTCCCATAGTTTGGCTATTGCAAATAATGCTGCAATAAACATGGGAGTGCATATGTCCCTTTGCTTTAGCATTTTTGTATTGGGGGGGGGGGTAAATATCCAGTAGTGTGATTCTTGGATCATAACGTTCTATTTTTAGTTTTTTGAGGAACCTCCATATTGTTTTGCACAGCCAAATTGGCTGCACCAATTTGCATTCCCACCAACAGTGCAAGAGTGTTCCGTTTTCTCCACATCCTTGCCAACACTTGTTGCTTTCTTGTATTGTTGAATTTAGCCATTCTGACAGGTGTGAGGTGATAGTTCATTGTAGTTTTGATTTGCATTTCCCTGATGATAAGTGATGTTGAGTATCTTTTCATGTGTCTCCTGGCCATCTGTAACATCTTCTTGGGAGAAACAGCTGTTTATGTCTTCTGCCCATTTTTAATTGGATAATTTGGTTTTGGGGTACTGAGTTTATCAGTTCTTTATATATTTTGTATTTTAACCCCTTATAGGATATGTCATTTGTAAATATCTTCTCCCGTTCAGTAGGTTGCCTTTTAGTTTTATTGATTGCTTCCTGCACTGTGCAGAAACTTTTTACTTTAATGTGGTCCCAACAGTATATAGGTACCTTAACGCACATATTTTACAGAAAAGAAATCTGAAATTCAGATATATCTGAAACGAGTACAAGATCACATTGCTAGTAAATGAAGGAACCAGAAATGGATCCCAGAATGTCTGATGCCAAAGTCAAGCTCCTGACCTACTGTGCTATAATGACTCCACCAAGTGGCCAAATCAAACAACCCCTGTTTTAGACTCGTGGAAAGTCTAGACGATGTTCTGCTTACTACGTTCTAACATATACATGCACATGTACTTCCTCATTGGTGACCCAATTCTGATACTGTTGGCCAAATCCTTCATGGGAAGCTGAACCCCTCCCTTGCCTCTGAAAGCAGCCATTGATTAATTTAGGCCGATGGTTGTCACTGGCAGCAGTAATTTCCTCTAGAGGTTTACTTAGACATTTGTGAAAGTGTCTTAGATTGCCACAATGATTGAGGGGCACCATTGACACATAGTGGGTGAAAGTCTGTAACGCTCAGGACAGAAGAACTGTCCCCTGTCCCCCATGATTCTTGAATATCTCTTCAGACATTCATGTAAAGTACCTTCTTGTAATGACCTGAACTTCAAACCTAATTCCAACTTATATATGAACCCAAATATTGGAAATATATTGCATTTCTCAATACACACTGAATTTTTCATAAATACAGCTATTTTATAAATCAACAGAAGACTGCCCTTTGTTTTGTTTGTAACTTTAACAAAAGTCGTTCAGTTTCAGAAACCGACATCACCACAGGCAGTACTACTCAAGGTGTTTGAGCGGCTGAAACAATACCTGTACATCAAACTTGATTTGCAGCTATTACACACAGGGTGATTCCATGCCTGGAGTAAACAGTTAAATATGTATGACTCTTAGTGCAGCTATGACTGACAACTTATATACTGTAATATGTATTACTTTATTACAGATTACTTTCCTTTTATTTCTCAATATTTCACTTAAGGCATCATATGGATTTTTTTAATTGAGTATGTAAGTATACTACATTTTCTATGACTTGCATTGTAGATGGTAAAGGGGAAAACAAAATATCTGTTATAAAAAGGGGGCTTCAGGTATGACAGAGGTGAGAACTACTGGTCTAAGACCAAACATGTATATTCCTCTCGCCAGCGACTGGGTTAGGAAGTCACATATGCTGCAATCTGACCAGAAATGTGAAGGCATGTCTTCTAGGGGACATCTTGAGAAGTTCTGCTCATCCTTATCAGAGGGACACACAGAAACCCTCTGTCTTCTGGCCTTTGGAAATGGTTGGATTCAGTCAATAATAAACTTTTTATCCAAATCTTAACATGGATGGAACACATTTAGGAGTTCAATACAGCTCACATTCTAAAGTAAACAACTAATAACAAACAAAAAGGAAAAGCCAAGGCACCTCTAAACACTGAGCAACATCATAAGCAATTGTTTTTTGAAAATCCATTGAAGAGTGGACACTATTTTTGCTTTGGGTACTTTAACATTTATAAGCAGCTCTTTCATATACTACCTCCACTGGAGTCCTGGTTAGTCCAAGACCTAAGTCCTCAGAGATCACAAATGCGGTAGCCACCCAAGAAGTGATAGAATCAGGCACGGTAACTTCAAAGTCTTGGTAAATCTTGGAACTAAAGTCAAGATAAAAATAAAAATCACAACCCCGAGAACTGACACATTTCCAAAAAAGTCAACATAACCTAAACCATTTTTGGAAGAGTTTTAGTTTTCCAAATTGTTTGCCTATCTAAATTTTTTTGAGTGAGCATGAAACAGCAGATCCCAAATTCTCAAGGACCAGGTCATTTAACAAGGCCATAACACTGCATCCTGACTCGTATTCCATTAAAAGCTTTCAACAATGTTTACACTTTCAGAATGACCATGATTTTCATAAATGTACAGATAATAAATACATATTTTCAAATTTAACTTGATTTATTTCTGTCAATTTACATGAAAGTTTCCCTCTGTATCCTGGTCATGTATTTGTGTGTGTGTGTTTTGAGCTTTGACTTGTGTCTTATTTCAAGTTTCCATACATGGCTGACTATAAAATATATGCATATTTCATGATTCATCTGCTCAGTCATCAGACCAGATAGCACAGGGTTTGTCAACTAAGCTGAGTCCCTCCACCACCTGTGCTGCTTCTCCCTGTGGCTCACGGGGATGTTTTACAAGGAGCTACAAAGCAGAGAGAGTAATCGTCAGTACTTTCACCCCAAGGCAACGTGTACTCTCAGCAATTTTCTCAAACAAGAACCATGAGACTCCAAGGAAGTTCAAAACACCCTTCGTTAGAAGAAGGTCTATCTTCTCCTTAATGATACTCTCACTGCCCAATTTGCATGTGGCTTTATTATATACTACATTTAAATACACTAAATATCATTCTAAGATAAAAAAAAAACCTCTTGGTCTATTTAGCTTTAACCACAATATGTTTGCACTTAAACATTAGAAAGAACACAAAACTTGTTTAAAAATAACACTAAACAAAATATATATAAGCAAAGAACATGATAAATCTTTACCCCATGTTGGTGTCTAGCCAAATCCAAGTCTCTGGAAAATGCTTTCTGACACGTGGATCGCTAACCGAAGAGAAGTCATGGAAATCTACCAAGTATCCTTCATTTTCCTCCACAAACCTCTCGGCAAGTTCTGCGCTGTCATCTAAAAATCAACATCGGCAACTGTTAGGAAAAAAGTCCCTGTAGAGAATGATTATAAACTCAGTCCATGGAATTGCAGCACCTCTCAGCTGAATGGGACTTTAGAGCTCATCTTATCCAACCTTCTCGTTTTACAGATGAGACACCTGAGACCCACAGAAGTCAAGTGACTTACCCAAGGCCCTGTGGCCAGTTACGGCAGCGCCAAAACTTAAAAAAAAACAAAAAAAAAGTTTCCTGCCCATATGGCCAACACCTAAAAAACTACTTACAGTGCAGTTGCTAAAAAATAAGTTAAATCACATTTTTAAAGTTACCTTCAATTTCTCTATTCTTTTTAGCTCCCTAGTGCCAGTTGCCAATGGCTATCCCAGCCATAAGATGCCACAATCATCCTGTTTACTAACTTAAAAACAGCCATGTTGCCATACAAACTCTGGGTTACCTACTTCTATTTTTTCAACTTTTCTATAAGTCTATAATTATTTCAAAATAAAATGTAAAAAAAAAAATAGACTACAGTCATTACCAGGGATACAAAGATGAATGCAGGGAGCTTCTTCACTCACAGTCTATTGGAGGAGACAAATAGAAAACTGTAGTAAACATGTTAAGAGTGACACAGACATATAAAAAATGCCTATTGTGCACAATAATGGCTGATTTTATCCAAAATATGAATGATGAAAATAGTGTGGCTAGGGGAAAAAAATTCATTTTGCAGGGGTTTTGGAGTTTTTTTATTCTGTTTTCTTTAAGTCTCCAGTTAAAGAGTACCCCACATGGGAAAGGGACACAGGGCAGGTAAGCTAAGCACAAAAGCATGTCCCGAATATGACAGTGAGTATTAGGTAAGAGGGGCGTAAAATGAGAAGAGAAAGAATGGCTAAATCCAGATATTAAATATCCAATCTCCCATGCTGAAACTTAGATTGATCCTTTAAGCAATCTTGACCTATTGAAGGTTTTAGAATAAATTAGAAACATGATCCAGCCCACAGCTCACGTTTTATAATGATAACTCTGGCATCAGTGTGAACAATGGTTTAGAGCTGGAGGAAATAAAAGGTGGGCAAAGCAGGTAAGTTAGGAAGTTATTACAATAGTCAACGAGACACTGACAAGGGCCTGAAGCAAGGAGAGGAGAGGAAGAATAGTCTCAAGAGATGATTCCGCCCTGCCTCTTGGGTGGATGACTTCTGTGTATGCCCATGGCATGCTGACTCCCCCCACCCCAGTCCTCAGCACACTCTTCTATATATTGTTTCGCCCCACTAGACCAAGTTGAAATCTCATTGCCTCGTACATACTAGGCATGCAATTAATATCATCACTATCCATTAAATAATGAACGAACGAACTGGATCTGAGGAATAAAATAGTAGGTAATTGCAGACTTATAAGTGCTAAACATGTGTCATACAATTTAAATGTTTTTGAATTTAACATCATAATACCCCTGTAATACCAATAATATTATTAGCACTATATTTCAATTGGAGAGTTGAGGTTTAGAAAGGTTAATTGACTTTCTCAGTGTCAAAACACCAGAACTTAAAGGCAGAAGTATTTGATGGCAATCCTTTTCTTAACTACCATGTTATTCCACATCTGACAGAGAGGAAGGAACTAAGGATGTGTTGTGGGTTTCTGATTTAGGCATCTAGGTAAATGATGATTTCATTAACATAGGTCTGAAATTATATCAATTCAAGGAATCACATATCAATAAAATTATATTAAGGAAAAGCAAGGCTGTAAAGGAAGAGAAGATCATAAACTTGGCTTGTGACATACTGAATTTAAGGTATTTGTGGGATGCAGAAACAGAGCGGTAAGATAAACAGTCAAGATGTTCCAGAGTTTGGGTTAATGAAGAAGATGTCAGGGAAGGACAAGGAAGTAGGGAAGAATGCTACCAAACTGAATAATCATGGTGGTCCAGGCCAAGTACTGGAGGAAAGTGAAAGCAGAAGGAGCCAATAACCCAGAATAACCAGAAGTCAAGACCAAGGAAGATATTTGGTCTCTAGTAAGGACAAAGAAGGCATTCAATAGATTTAAGGGAGTGAGTGAATAGGGTAGAAGGATAGGCATTTGAAATGTTAAAAGTAAAGCAGTGTTCCAGTGATAACGTGACCTTGAGTAACTACTGATGCCATAGTGCTGACTGCAAGATACATTATGTACTTAGGAACCCTGATCCAGAAGAGAAGCAGAAAAATGAATGCCAGTCACTTAAGAAGGTTTCTAGGGACACAGTATGCTAGTAGGAGGATCAAATTTCTTCTGTTAAACAGTGGGGAAAAAAAGGTAGAAGAAAGTTCTTAGGAAATGTAAAGGATACAATAAGTATTACTAACAACAGAATGAGTATTACAGTGGAAATCAGGATTTGATAAGTTAAGGATGAAAAAAGATGGGTAAAAGCAGATACCAACAAAGAGAGAATGGAAAAAGATTGCTTAGAAGGTGTCTAGGATGGATTGTTACATGAAGAAAGCTAACCATACCATATTATCTTTAATACATAGAAATCATAATGACTTCATAAAATTTTTAATACTATAAAATGATCTTTTTGCTTCAGGACAGAGGCTCGGGTATCCTGTAGTGTCAAAAATCAGCCCAAAGCTGGAGAGCCTGGGGCTTAGTGTGGAGTAACTGAGAAGACCTGACAGGAATAGGGAATCCGGGGATACAAGTTGTGACGGCCTTACAAGATGATATTAGCATAATGTTACCTAAAGGAAAAGAGAACAACTCCTGGAGTTAACCATTCTCATTTCCACACTTCCTTCAGTCAAAACATTTCACTTTCCTAAGCACTCTTATTATTAGTTGGGTAGCAACTCTATTTAGCAACACAGGGAACTAGGATGTATAGATGTGACCCTGCTCAGGAAGAACTCAGACTGATGAGACATGCACGTGTGCAGGTGCATGCACTCACGCATGCTCACTGCATGTACCAGCATACTTATGGCATCTGGGTTATATTCTAGGTGAACATGCGTGTGTGTGTGTGTGCGCACTGCATATACCAGCATACTTATGGCATCTGGGCTATATGCTAGGTGAACATCAAAATGCCAGAGAACAAAAATGTTTCAAAACTATGTTGTTCCTTTTATCTAATTCCAAAATAACAGCACAGTTTGCAATACAAATTGGAAGCATAGGCTCTTCCAATATGCCCCAAAAAATAACCATTTCAAACAACTACAAGGGAGCAAATGGAAATCTAGACAGAAGCCCAGACAAATATTCCATGTCATGGCTCAAATGTACATTAAACTCCAAAGACTTTAGGAAAAGAGAACAGAAAATGAAATCACAATATCCATATCCATTAAACCAGAAAGCATCCATACTTATAAGTAATTTTAAATACCTGAGATGAAAGACTTAAATACTTTGAAAGCACATTGCTAGGTTCTACTTACAAACACCATCAATGTAATCCTTCATAAGGTTTGCATCTGTCAATACCCAGAGGCCACATTCCTAAAAAGAATAATTTAAAAAATTTTTTAAATAAAAGTTTAAATGCTTTGTAAAATGTCACAGCAGTCTTCTATACTCTTAATTCACTCTTGTTCATTTGTTTTTATGCAGACATGAAAGTTTTGTGTTTTTTTGACTCTATCTCATTTTTGAGAATTTAGATACATACATGAGCATTCTCTCTCTCCCTCTCATACACAGATACAGATACACACACACACACACACATACACACACACACATTTTCCATTTGCTTTTAAAATTGGAAGGATGATTATCTTTCCATTTCAAATTATATTTATATAACACTATACTTCAACAACACATTTAATAAAAGGTTAATCAGATAATTAATTCTGAAGGTGTTTGCAATAGTAAAAGATATTAATATCTTTCCAAATTATATAATAAGCTAAACATACCTGAAAAACTGCAAAAGAATTCATGAACATGCCTAAATAATACCCTGTGTTATAGAGCTCCAACTCATGGACCACCTAAGGAGAAGATAAAATATGTGGAATGAATTGATTTGTATCATACTGTTCTGCCCTCTGTAATATTTCTTGTATGTTACTTAGATAACACACAGCCCACATGCTTATCTAATTTGAAAGTGACACAAATGGAACAATAACAAATATTTGAGTGCCTTATTCATGATTCAATCAGCTAAAACTACATTGATTCTTTTAACTTATTTTCACTCTGTTCACTAATCCAGAGTTCCTAAGAAATGTGGGCTTGAGGTTTGCTCAGAAGGAATTTAAATGTCAATTCCTAAACCAACACACAGGGGTCAGCATTGAAAACAACCCATACTTCTGGCAGAAATAAATGGGTTAAATTTGATGGTTAATATAAGTTCTGCAAATGTCACTTAACTACATTTTCTTAAATAACAAAAAGAGATAGTTTACAAAAAAGAAATGTAAATTATTAACAAACAGAAAAAATATTCAACCTCATTGATAAAGCACTGCAAATTATAACATCAATGAGATAGTTTTTTCAATATTGAGATATTTACATAATCACATTAGCAATGTTATTTTTTTAAGAGCAGCACTCATTACTAGCAAGAGAGAGTAAAATAGGCTAAAAGACTGAGTAAAGTTGGCAGCTCCCAAGAGATAAACACAGATTAGAATATGACCTAGCAATTCTATCCCAATGTATATGCTGAAAAGAATAGGCACTCAGATATACATGTATGGCCAATGTTCATTGTGGCATCAGTCACAATAACCAAAAGATAGAAACAACTTAAACGTCCATCAACAGAAGAATGGATAAGCAAAATGTGGTATATACATCAAATAGAATATTATTTAGCCATAAGAAGAAATGAAGTTCAGATACATGCTACAACATGGATGAACCTTGAAAACATTAAGCTAAGTGAAGTAAGGCAGACACAGAAGAAAAAATTTTATATGATTCCTCTTATATGAAATGTCTAGACTAGGCAAGTTCATAAAGACAAGTAGATTAGAGGTGGCTGCGGCTGGGAATAGGGGGAAATGGGAGAATTATCACTTAATGGCTACAGAGTCTGTCTGGGGTAACAAAAAAGTTTTAGAAACAGATAGTGATGATCGTTGTACAAGATGAAAGTAATTAATGCCACTGAACTGTCTTTCAAAAATGGTTAAAATGGCAAATTTTATGTTACATACATTTCACCACAATAAAAAAAGTTAAGATATTATACAGTTTGGTAACTATTTCAACCTATCTCTCTTATTTACATTAGCATTAACTAGACAAATTAAGACAAAGGCAGGAATACAAATCATGAAAGAGTCTAAGTGCAAGTTTAAAAAACAACCACGTTTGGAGCCCCTCAGTGGCTCAGTTGACTGTCTGAATCTTGATTTCGTCTCAGGTCATGATCTCGTGGTTTCGTGATTTCGAGCCCCGCATCAGGCTCTGCACAGGCCGTACAGAGCCTGCTTGGGATTTTCTCTCCCCCTCTTTCTCTGTCCCTTCCCCACTCACGCTGTCTCTGTCTCTCTTAAAATAAATAAATAAAACTTTTTTAAAAAAATTTAAAAAAAACCCACACATTTAAAATCAAACACCTGGAGCACCTGGGTGGCTCAGTCAGCTCAGGTCATGATCTCGCGGTTCGTGGGTTCAAGCCCTGCATCAGGCTCTGTACTGACAGCTCAGAGCCTGGAGCCTGCTTCGGATTCTGTATATCCCTCTCTGTCTGTCCCTTCCCTACTCACACTCTGCCTCTTTCTGTCTCTCAAAAATGAATAAACGTTAAAAAAAATTAAAATCAAACACCTGCATCCACTTTTTTTGCCACACTAACAACAACCGCAACTACATCCATGGTAAGCAAACACGGTGCTAGAACAGGCACCGAGAAGAAAACAACAGAAGGAGAAAACAGAAAATTTCATAATATCTCAACAAGCTGGCAAATACAACCAGTATATAGTCCAACTATAGACAATGGAGCCAGAGCCAGACATAATGGAGAGAAAAGATTTTAGTCCCAAGACTCAAACTCTGCTATAGGACACAAATGCATGCAAGATCACCTTCCCCTGACACTCAGGCATGAATCAATGGAATTATCAAGAAGAAACATCTATCTCAAAAAGAAATCCTCGTTTTCTCACTGGCTCAACAAAAAGGCATTGCCAACGCTGGAGCAAAGGCTGATGTCTGAAAATCATTTCTGGAATATCTAGCACACTTAAATTTTCCCAAAGTGTTCAAGAGTCTCTCAGCACCATGTATAAATTTAACAAGAACGAAAGAAACCAAAATGGTCTATTACCACAGGCTCCTGATGCTCTTCTCCAGAGCCAACTCTGAAGAAACAAGAAAAGCAAGTAGGAAACTTGGATGAGTGGTATGAGAAAAGCCTGAGAAGAGTAAAAGATAACTTTAACTGGTGTGTTGGGAGGAAGTGGGTGGCAGAAAGCTGCTAGCGGCTGTCTGGAGAAAAGATTTTTTAATTCTGCTCTTGCTTCTTTCCAGGAAGCAGCCTTGGGACAATCATTCCTTGCATTTTCACTGCCAAAATCAGCAGCTGCACCAGCAGCCTACACTGCCTGTGTAAGGGTCAGGAAGATAATACCAGGTCAACACCTCTGCTTTTCTGGTGGAGAAACTGAGGAAAACACGTGGACAGACCCATGGCCACAAGCACTCACTCTTCCTCTGCACTCCAAACCCTAAAAGCTGGTGGATCATGACCCCAAAAAACTGCCTTTTCTTGGTGATGCTTTTCCCTAAGAGCTTAAAAGTGAAACATTGAATAAAAGCCAGCAGCACACAAGGAAGATCAAGAGTAGTTCTCTAGTCTCTGAAGCTTGACCCCTCCCCCTCTTTAAACTCACAAGACTTACACAGATTGGAATGGGGTGTTCATCCTTCCCCAATGGACAATATCAGAACAGCTGCCAAATCAACTACATCCAAAGAGTATGACTTCCATAAAAAACATCCAAATGGACAACACGTAACATATGATGTGAAATATTGAAAAGGCCAGCTCAAGATTTTAAAATAAACATGGCAGATAGACATAAGGAGATAAAGGAAAATATTAGCAATATAAAACAAGAACGAAAGATAAGAACCCAATGAAAATAATATACATTAAAAATATAATAGCTGACATAAATAACCCAATATAAGAAATCAAAGGAGGATAGATACAACTGATAGATGATCAGGGAGCAGAGTCAACTGTGGAGCTCTCTCAAAGGAAAAAAGGAAAGTCAAAAAGATAGTGAACATAAAACAAAAAGCTAAGAGATATGGAGAATGGAAGTAGACGTGCCAATCACTGAATAACAAGAGTCTCAGAAGAAGAGAAATGGAGAATGAAGAAATAAATGAAGAAATAACAGATGTAAATTTCCAGAATTAAAAAATGAAGGAAGAGCATAGACTGCAAGGGCAATCAATAATGACACTGAATTACAATCCTGTACAATCACAACATGGTCTGGGCAGGGTTGGAGAAGAAGGTGGTAACAAGTGAAAGACAAAAGGGATGTGCAAGAAAATGAGAGCATACTGGGGCACCTGGGTGGCTCAGTTGGTTAGGCATCCGACTTCAGCTCAGGTCATGATCTCACCATTCCCAATTCGAGCCCCACATCAGGCTCTGTGCTGACACCTCAGAGCCTGGAGCCTGCTTCGGATTCAGTGTCTCCCTCCCCCACTCACACCTCTGTCTGTCTGTCTGTCTCTCTCTCTTTCTCTCTCAAAAATAAATAAACATTTAAAAAAATAAAATAAAATGAGAGCATGTGAAAAAATGCTCGTCTTGTCTGGTGAAGATAGAATTTTGATAGTCTTAAGAAATCAGCAAGAATAAATAGTAGTATGGTTCATGAGTTAAGGGCATCTGTCATAGGAACAAAAACAGAATGTATAACTTACAAACCAGAAGAATAAAATTTGATCTAACCCCTGGAAAAAATAAAAATAAAAAGAGGGAAGAAAAGTAATTGCATTTAAAAATATGAAATAAAGTAGAAATAATTCCTAATTAAGACAAGAATTACCATACTTGTAAATGTGTTAAATAAGCTTATTAAAAGATATGGACTACCAGACATTAAAAACAAAAACAAAATATAATATAATAACATGCTACCTACAAGATAAACTTTAAGGAAAACTTATAAAAGCTTGAAAATAAAAAGGTAGAAAAATATGCCAGCAAGGTTGAACCAAAAGAAAGCTGGGATAACAATCTTTTGTTTTTTTAATGTTTATTTTTTTAGAGAGAGGGAGAGAGAGAGACAGAGTGCAAGCAGAGAGAGAAGGAGACACAGAATCCAAAGCAGGCTCCAGGCTCCAAGCTGTCAGCACGGAGCCTGATGTGGGTCTCAAACTCTTGAACTGTGAGATTATGACCTGAGCCGAAGTTGGATGCTTAAATGACTGAGTCACCAAGGCGCCCCATGGGATAGCAATCTTATATATGACAAAATTTTATGTAAATATATTAAAAGATAGACAAAGAAACAAAGACAGAAACAGAGCACGAGCACTAGATAGGTGTGTGTGTGTGTGTGTGTGTGTGTGTGTGTGTGTGTACATACACAGGGAAACAAAAATGAAAGAATATACTTAAGATATTTAGAAAGCTATAAAATGAGAGATATTACTAAATTCAGTTAAATCAAATCCAAAATGCTATAGACTTTTTAGAATAACATGAGTTTTTTAATATCAAGAGAAAAAAATGACCAATTTGTTTTAAATGAATCTTTTTTAAAAGGGATTGATGGGAATGCAAGCTGGTGCAGCCACTCTGGAAAACAATATGGAGGTTCCTCAAAAAACTAAAAATAGAAGTACCCTATGGCCCAGCAATTACACTACTAGGCATTTATCCAAGGGATACAGGTGTGCTGTTTCGAAGGGACACATGCACCCCCCATGTTTATAGCAGCACTATCAACAACAGCCAAAGTATGGAAAGAGCCCAAATGTCCATTGATGGATGAATGGATAAAGAAGATGTGCTATATATATATATATATATATATATATATATATATATATATTCAATGGAGTATTACTTGGCAATCAAAAAGAATGAAATCTTGCCATTTGCAACTACATGGATGGAACTGGAGGGTATTATGCTAAGTGAAATTAGTCAGTCAGAGAAAGACAAAAATCATATGACTTCACTCATATGAGGACTTTAAGAGACAAAACGGATGAACATAAGGGAAGGGAAACAAAAATAATATAAAAACAGGGAGGGGACAAAACAGAAGAGACTCATAAATATGGAGAACAAACTGAGGGTTACTGGAGGGAGGAGGGATGGGCTAAATGGGTAAGGGGCACTAAGGAATCTACTCCTGAAATCGTTGTTGCATTATATGTTAACTAATTTGGATGTAAATTTAAAAAGATAAAAAATAAAACAAGTCAAAATAAATAAATACATAAATAATTTAAAAAATAAAGGGATTGAGAAAAATTACCTTTATAGGCTGAAAAAATATATAATTTTTCTCAAGATGACCAAATTAGCCTAAACATTTATATCTTTTTTTCCCATGTGTTGTTAATTACTATACTTAATCAATTAATTGACATAGGTTATACAATCTAGATCTCAACTAGCAATGGCTAGGGTATATCAAGGATATATACAAGAATACATCAAGAACTTACATATAAAAATGAACAACAATGAACTTACAAAGCAAAATTGATTAATGAATTGAGGATTAGTTTATGTAACTAATGTAACTAGAGATTTATATATTTCTTGGTTTATAAGTGTTCTGCAAATTAACAGGATTTCACTCCTTCAATATACCACAAATAGTAAATTCAATAAGGCTGTAATTATATATAACCATTATGTATAACCAAAATAGAAAGTACTTCAAAATTATCGAAAGCTCTCTTCTCCAGGGTCATCCAGAATTGTACAAGTCAATTTCCTAGTACTTTCTTGAGAGTCTTAAATTCAAATACAGTATGAAAATGAGGGAAAACTCTAGATGGCATCTCTCATGTAAGACAGCAAAGACACTTCACCACATAAGCCTCTTCCCAACACAACAACCAGAATGCAAATCCTTTTTATTTGGAAGCTTTACTCATTACTGACTTACACTTGAAGAGGAACCAATAAAATTTCCCTTAGATATTTGAAGTAATGCAATAAAGTTTCTTTTTTGCTCTTTTAGCATGTATTTTTATAATGAAAAAATAGCTATACTCACATTTTCCATTGTAATATCATTAGAGGCATTCATCAGATTCACGCTTTTGTCAACAGCCACAACCCCAACTATCGAGTCTGGCTGTGTCACAGAGATCCTAAGAGAGACTTTCTCAGATGGTGCAGCATGAGTTTTACTCCAAAACAGCTTTATCTAAGAAAGGGAGAAAACAGGATTGATTTATGTGACTTTTTTAAAGCATTACTTACATGTCTCACCAACAGCAGTTCAAAGGACTCAAAATCTAGCAGAGATTCTCCATTTGCCTTGACTCAGGGATCATTCTAAAACCATACATAAGCCTTCTCTGGAGGAAGGAATTTAAAAACAAAAAAAAAAAAAAAAAACTTTACTCACAGTATTTGCAAGTAATAGAACTTCCCACAGTGGCATAAATCTGAATTTTCCTTCACTTCTCTACCTTTCCTCTTCCCTTTCTCCCACACCCCTCATCCCCCAGCCAATGCTAAAAAGAAGACAGCAGTGCCTGGCACACCTGGGGAGGGTCAGTATCCTGGAGGAGGAACAAGAAAGAGCAAAGAAACTGGAGATGCCCACGTGCTGGTAACCTGAACTTAGAAGTGAGTCCAGGGAGAGGCCCCTTGGGGACTCAGAGAACTACTTGGATTGGGGACAAGGAGATGTCTTTCCAACCTCTTCAAGGTGATCAGACCAAACACTAGTTAGGCCCAATGCTCTGTGTCCCCATGGCTGCCTGAACTTCCTCTGTTCATTACATTCATCAAAGATGGCCCTAACTCATACTTCTTAATGAGCCTCAATCATCTCATCACAGCAAAACTGAATGGCTTTGTCATGAGGCCCCTTCATACTAAGAAGGCTCATCTTGTCTAGCTCTGTTTCAACATTCTACTGCTGCAGTGACTGTACTACCTGACCAAAACTGCCTTACTGTTCCCCTCGACTTGACTGAACAGGCTTCTTCCTGACCATAAGCCCCTGATTCTCCCTTTACTTACAGCATTTACTTTAGAAAACTTGGAATTGTAAATTCTTTCTCTGTCCCTTTGAAATGTAAGGCTTCTCCCAGCCTCTTGCCACTTTTACAACCCAGGAATGTCTTTCCCAAGGACCTGGGAGCCAATCCTTTGAAATGTAATCACCAAAAAAGAATCACTGATTGATCTCCCAAGGCTCTGTGGGAGGATAGGACCCTAACTTATACATTGACAGTTAGCAAACACAGATGGCCTAATCACATTACCAATCTCTTCTCAGTGTCCTCCAGTACTTTTCCACAAGCTCATTCACTGCTTAAAACTCTCCTGCCTTTGAAGCAACTGGGTGGCTCAGTCATTTAAGTGTATGACTTCAGGTCATGATCTCACAATTCGTGGGTTTGAGCTCTGCATTGGGCTCCACGCTGACAGTGTGGAACCTGCTTGGGATTCTCTCTCTCTCTCTGTCCCTCCCCCACTTATGCTTTCAATCAGTCAATCAATCAATCAATCAATAACCTCTCCTGCCTTTTGTTTTAATGAAGTTGAATTCAATCTCTCTCCCCTATTGCAACAGTCTTGAATAAAGACTTGCCTGTTTAACTTGTCCAGTGAAATTTTTTATACATATACCCTTTATACCACTGTATCTAGTTTACTTTTAGTTTAAGTTTCCCCACGTGTACCCAAAATGAAGGGGAGCAACATGTTCCAGCCTTGTACTTCTCACTCTTGACTCTGCGCCTCAGAGACCCTATGGCTTCCATAGGGAAACTTACGAGTGGATGATTTCTAACCCTCCATCTCTTGTGCTTTCCACATCCCATCCAGTTCAGTCATTACCAAACATCCAAAAGACTCGTTAATTTTCCCTTGCTTAAATATATTCTATTTTCAAATTTGCAGTTTCTTTGTGAGTAATGGAATAAACATATAAAAAGTAGAGAAAGAGGGGCGTCTGGCTGGCTCAGTCAGTAGAACATGTGACTTTTGATCTCAGGGTTATATGTTTGAGCCCCACATTGGGTGTAGAGATTACCTAAAAATATAAGTAGAGGGGCGCCTGGGTGGCTCAGTCGGTTAAGCGTCCGACTTCGGCTCAGGTCATCTCACGGTCCATGAGTTCGAGCCCCGCATCGGGCTCTGTGCTGACAGCTCAGAGCCTGGAGCCTGCTTCAGATTCTGTGTCTCCCTCTCTCTCTGACCCTCCCCCATTCATGCTCTGTCTCTCCCTGCCTCAAAAATAAATAAAACGTTAAAAATAAAAGTAGAGAAAGATATATCTTTGCAAATATAGCTGAAATTATATTTCTTATCTTTCATATCTAAGAAATTTCTTGGAATTATGCTATTTATATACTCTGCTTCCTCAAAGCCAACAACCTCTTACACTAAACTTTTTTAAAACTTGGTATCACTTTCAAAGATATATGCCTTAAGTCCAACTCCTATTTTAGAATTCATCTTTGTTACAGGATTAATGGAATCACTACAAGTCAAAATTTGCTCTCTAAAAATAACAGAGCATACCATTATCTTTGAAAAAACTTTCCATAAAGTGAAAAATAGAAGTCTGTATTCTATTTTGACAAAATTAATTAACAACTGTCAACAAAAGACATGTATGACTACTACAACCTCTCAGAAGTTTAACAAACTAAGCAAACAGAAATGCTATCAAAGAGGGGCGCCTGGGTGGCGCAGTTGGTTAAGCCTCCGACTTCAGCCAGGTCACGATCTCGCGGTCCGTGAGTTCGAGCCCTGCGTCGGGCTCTGGGCTGATGGCTCAGAGCCTGGAGCCTGTTTCCGATTCTGTGTCTCCCTCTCTCTCTGCCCCTCCCCCGTTCATGCTCTGTCTCTCTCTGTCCCAAAAATAAATAAACGTTGAAAAAAAAAAAAAATTTAAAAAAAAAAAAAAAAAAAAAAAAAAAAGAAATGCTATCAAAGAATTGTACTTGGCAAATCAATACTTTTAAACAATGATTATTTTGCCTAAAAAAACCTGAGAAGCCAGCAGCTCTCAGAACAATGGCTCATTTTATTATGCACTAGATGATTCAATTCCATCACGCACTCTTTCAGCCAGGTTACTTTTCAAAGTTGGGGTTCAAGGGGGCATCCCACACAAGCCATACACCTTAAGCTACAAAAATCCCTGGTGCTTTTGGGGATCAAACTCCACACAGATCTCCACATGCAAGGTAGCCAAGCGTCCTGTAAATCTGTCCCGGGTTAGATTCCAGGCCCATGAAACGGATAAACCAAATCTGGGCTCTGCTTCCACATATCACTGCTGACGGCCTCGTTCCCTACACGCGCTTCATTTCACTCTCATGCCAGTATCAGCACCACACAAATTCTGTACTGTTGCTGGAACTGCATGCCAGAACAATATCGACCCCGCCATTTGAGAAATCCTGAAATAACTTCAAGAAATTGAGTTCAAGTCTTAAAGCCAAGAATCATAACTTACAAATAAGACCCACACTGCCCAGTAACTACACATGTAAAAATCCATATGTGGTAATAATACTGAAGGGATTTAACCACAGTTCTAGAAGTAAGTATAAATTTCTAACCAATGTTATTTAATGATACTTTTCTAAAGAAATATTGCATTTCTCAGACTTCACCAGTATGAAGTTTTCTTATCACATCATTACCTTAAATCTTACCTTATTTTTAAAAACAAGCTGAACAGGAATTTTTAGAACATCATTTATAATTTCTCCATCATCTTCAATATAATACACAATAATACAGGCTTTTGGAGCCCAAGAATTTTCTGGTGTTAAAGAGAAGGCTGTTGAATTTTGCTTGCCTACAGCCACCAACTGTCCCCTGGATATTACCTGAAAAGAGTAGCAGAAGAGTTTCATTTTATGCCAAAGCTAATGAGACTCTCAACTGCAGCTATATTTAACACGATTTTAACCATACACACAAACTGTTGACTTAAACCAACTTCAAAGCATTTTTCAGTGCAAGGAAACCTCCCTGACCAACAGAGAGAATATAAGCCAGGAAACAGAAAAGGATAAGATAAAGAAATAACTGACTGAGACATCAGTAGCTTCACAGTTAATTTATTTTTGAGTAGAGAATATAGAGCACCACTGGGGAGAGCTGAATTAGAAAGATTCAAAGCTATGGGTAGCAATTTATATTTTTTTGTTTTTCTCATACTTTATAATTTTCTACGATGAACTTATGTGGATTATCTCATAGAAACTTAAATTTTAAACACAATGCAAGATTTAATCACCCATCTTAAATTGGAAATGCAAATATAGGTGAAAAGAGAAAAAAGGAATTTGATTGCAATATAAAAAGGGCAGGCTAAAGGGCATGAGACTGAATTTTAAAAATTAGTGAGTTTAGTCTAGGGGCGTCAGGGTGGCTCAGTCAGTTAAGTGTCTGATTCTTGGTTTCAGCTCTGGTCATGACCTCGTGATCTTTGAGTTCGAGCCCCCTGTTGGGCTCCACGCTGATGGCGCAGAGCCTGCTTGGGATTCTCTGTCTCTCCCTCTCTCTCTGCCTCTCCCCTGCTCACACACACTCTCTCTCTCTTTCTCTTTCTCTCTCTCTCAAAATAAAGAAATAAACTTTAAAAAAAAACATAAAAATTAGTGAGTTTCATATACACATAAGGGAGACATAAGGTAGCTCATTTGAGATGATCCTATAAGAAATAATAAATTTAGATTCTCTATTGATTACCATATAGCTTAACTCCTTCCTTAGTGGCTTGTTGCCACTAACCACCAACTCAAAAGGTGATCCCACCTAGAAAAAAAAAAATCTTAATTAATGAATACACATTAATGACAAAAGAGTACAATTATATTGTAATTAAAAGTGACTGCACCCATTACCTTTATATTTTCATCTCTCATTTTTAGCTGGATGTATGCTTTACTGGGAGACTTAAACATACCATGAACTGCCATGCTACTCACACTGTTAAGAAAAGAGGCCTATAACAAAAGAAAAGGGAGCTATAAATTTTCATCCTTAGTAACACCCTGAGAAAAAATACTATCTGTTTTACAATTCCTGAAAGGCAAATGCACTTTTCCTTTTTTCTCTCGTAGGAAAAATCTGTTCCCCAGCCATTGGCTCTTCATAATTTTATAGCTTATACTGTAAAGAAAGTGACAGCTTTAAAACACAGAAGAGGGTCTTCATCACCATGATCTAAGAGGAAAAAGCATAGTCCTAATTTATTTCAGAAACAAAAGCATATTATCAGGAAACTCTGTGAGAAGAGAGAACAAAATGAGAAAGGACTCCTTTCCTTCTCTCCACAACACACAGTCCATTTACAAGCAAGAAATCATACCAGCCCATGTGATCTACCAATAGTGTGAAACTCAAAGGGCCAAACGTGTGGCAGAACCAAGTAACGAAAAGAAAGATATCAAGAATGGTTGGGGGTGGGGGGATCTCAGATGAGCCACTCTGAGAAGGAACTCAGCAAAAGAGTGTAGGTTTAAAAAAAACATTTTCCTTTTTCATTTCAGCTTCTGCCAAAATACACTTCCAAATGATTGAAAACCAATCTAGGCTGGAATTTGGGGAGCTTCTTCATCATACCTTCAGATTGCTATATTTTACTGTGCTCTTCAGAATGAATTTATAAGGAAGCATTTCATCTACCCCTCACCCACTGTTATTAAATTACTTTTAACACTCCCCCATTTTTTAAAATAGAAACATGTGTCTACTTCCTACTTCCTGTGCACTTTGACCTCTAATAGGTTGAGTGCCTACCACGAGATTACAATTTTAATGATGTTGTTGCAGTAACATAATGATGAGAAACAGATGGCACCTCCAACTGTAGCTCATTGGAATCATCCAGGATTGGGAATTCAATTTTAAAGATTCCATTTTGAGGGACAGTATAATTTATGATCTGGACAGCTTCTAGTTCCTGGTTCCTGCTGCCCCATCTGCTCCAGTACTCGGAAGAGTTTTTCTGTGTTACTGTTATAACTACATTATTTCTTCTTTCTTCAAAAGTCAGTCGATTGCCATCAGCACGGGTTACCTTCACCTAATTGTCAAAACACAACAGTTTAAAAACGGGTAACAAGAAAAACAAAGAATTGAAGTTCAGTTGAATCTAGTTCCCATCTGTGCTACTGCCATGAAACTGAACTCTCAAAAACTGTTGGCAGTACCCTAACCTCCAGATGAAGCACTCTCTCTAGATAGCATCCAACACTACTGACCATTCCCTTCTTGATATTATTGCTTCTCTTGCCTTCCATGGCTCCACAACTGCCTTCTTTGTTCCAAAGCCCTCTTTCTGCATCCTCACAGTGTCCTTTTGGGTTCCTCCCTCCTTTCCCTAAATTGGGGAATTTGTCAAGGTCAAATTACCAGTTATCTGTGCTTCTCTTTTTCTCAAAGACCTCATCACTCTTACTGCTTTCCTCACCTTGCTCTGGAGCTCATACTCAAAACCTCCAAGTTCTACTTGCAGGAAATTTCTACTTGTATATCCCTGTCACCCCAAATTCAGCACATCTATAACTGAGCAACCATCTTGCCTCTTCTATTTTTGCTAACACCACAATTCTGCCGACTTAACATCTCTGGATTTCCCCCTCCCTCTTCCCACCTCCCAAATCCAATAAACACCGAGTCTTATACTTCTCTCTTGCATCCTCTCCACTTGCACATCCATCCCCTTGAGGCTACTCGCCACCTCACTCCTGGGCTACAGCCATCCTCCTGCACATAGCCTGATCGGTCTCCCTGGAATACTGCTCTCACCATGCCCCTCCAACATTCATAAGGCACCTAGGCTCTTCACTGACTAAAGCATAAAGTTCAAAAACATGCATGTGCCATTTAGGATCCTCTACAACTCCCCCCACTTCACCCCCTGTTTTCACTCTCACCACTCCAGGACACAAACTCCCTGCTACAATTGAACTGATCTGGGGGAAGGCACCTGAACTTGAGAAGCAAGGCTCTCACCTGTGTCTCAGCTCATCTCGCTCTCCATCTCCCACCCCTACACCAAACATTTAAAATCCTACTGATCTTTTGGGGTGCCTGGGGAGCTCAGTCAGTTAAGCATCTGACTTCAGCTCAGGTCATGATCTCACAGTTTGTGAGTTTGAGCCCTGCATCGGGCTCTGTGCTGACAGCTCAGAGCCGGGAGCCTGCTTCAGATTCCCTCTCTCTCTGTCCTTCCCCTGCTCACAATCTGTCTCTCTCTCTCTCTCAAAAACAAAATAAATACTTTAAAAATATTTTAAAAATAAAATGAAATCCTACCGATCTTTTAACAAATAGCTTACATCTTCCCCTTCCATAAAGCATCCTTTAATGACCCTCATCCCTATCCCAAGGACAACTCTTCCTCCCCAAACTCTCAATGTTTCACTCTATTCATTTGGAAGTTGCCATTTGCAGCCTCAAGGGGTTTTTCTTACCTTTTCAAACTAAATTATATGATCATTGAAATCAGGAATTATCTAAAACTTCTCTTGATCCATTCAACAAGAAGAGACAGCTTCTTTCTTTAAACCAGAGATCAGCAAACTATGGCGGGCAGGGAGGCCAAATCCAGTCTTTTTGTAAATAAAGTTTTATTAGACACAGCCACCCTCATTTGGTTACAAAGTAGTTACGGCTGCTTTCATGCTACAATGGCAGGGTTAGGTATCTGTCACAGAGATAATATGTCCCACAAAGCTAAAAAATATTTACTATCTAGTCCTTTGCAGAAGAAGTTTGCCAGCCCCTGCTTTAACTCACTACAGAAATGGGGACACCTGAGTGGCTCAGTTGGTTAAACATCTGACTTTGGCCAGGTCATGATCTTATGGTTCATGAGTTCAAGCCCCGCATCAGGCTCTGTGCTGACAGCTCAGAGCCTGGAGCCTACTTCGGATTCTGTGTCTCCCTCTCTCTCTGCCCCTCCCCCACTTGTGCTCTGTCTCTCTGTCTGTCTGTCTCTCTCTCTCTCTCAAAAAATAAACATTAAAAAAATTGTTTAAATCACTACAGAAATGTATTCATGACATTGACATTATCCTGCCTTAAATATTTGTCACCATCACAAAAACTGTGAATCCAGGGTAGGGACTGGGTTCTTCTTAATTCTGTTAAGCCCCACCCAGCAACCTGCCTTGCACATTGCCAAAATTCACCTAATAAGTGTTAAATAATAATAATAATAATAATAATAAGTAGATTTGTTAATAATTTTTAATGCAACATCTTTGCTAGAACTAAAATTAGTCATTATGAAAATCAAACTGAAATTGAAATATTTTTACTAACATCTAATTCTTTCTAGTAATTTATAAAAGCTTTGATGTAGCAATCCAAATCTAACTTAAATTGCTTATTAAAATTTTTTTGAGGAAAATACTTCTTTTGGAAACTACTTTTTTAGAAAACTTAGACAAAGTTCATTTGGGAGCAATTCTATATATTTCACATATCTAAAGGGGAAAAGTAATCTACCTACTTTGGGCTTAATTTTTTTGAAAAGCACTGAAAATATTATCTGCCATTCTATTTCATTAAACTGAACTTACTGCTTTAGGTCATTAATAAACATGCCAACTTACAGTGGCTGTAAAGTTCAGAGATGGCTTCAAGACAGTAGCATAATCAAAAAACTCAATGATGTAATCATGTTGCTTGAAAAATACATTAGAGCTTGCATTTCTTGAGATACCTGTTTTGGAAATTGCACCATTTAGAAAGTAAATGTTACACTTCACGAACAGCTTCTATGCATCAAATTTCTCTATCTAAGCTACTTCCCCAAGAAGCTAAGGTATCAGGGCACAGAAGCCTCATTCCCATACTGGCTTGGCCATGAAGAGAACTATACAGTTCTATTACATCCTCCATGGACCCCTCCTGAGCGCCATTACTGCTATGTCCACCCACAACATGTACACTAAAAATGAAGGCCTTGACTGAGTCATCTTTTGCTCTTTCGGAGTTTGGTGAAAGCTGTTGATAGCAACAGAAAGATCCAAGTAATTAACTCTTATTTTATTACTGAGAGAGAAAATTGCTCATGAGCAGACAAGAGCTCAGAAGATGTCAAATGATTAAGAAAAAATAAAACAAAACAGAAGATGGTTAGTCAGCTGAATAGTTTATGTAGTTTTCAGGTTGAAAAGAAAGAGCAGAAATGGAGAAAATTACAAATACCTATTACATGTGGTTGAAAGATAGACTGTCATAGAAAATAAGTTCCCCTTCCTTATGAAAACATTCTGCAAGAGACATTAATTAATAGTCATGACACATTCAGCATTAAGTAGCATCTTTACAAAGGACCCCAAATGAATGTGCTAGTTATAATAAGAAGAGAGAAGAGCACCTTGTAAATAACTTTACCTTCGCTTCAAAGTCTACAAACCTGTAAGTGATTCTGTCACTGTGGCTAAAATTTCCACCGGCCCAGGGGAAGACAGATACATGTATTCAGAAAACCCTTCTGAAAAATCCATTACTTTCTTCATTTCTTCATCATTAAAAGAGAAGTTTGCAGATCCATTTATCTGTTTTGTTTAAAATAATTCAATTTTACTCTTCACTTTAGCAATTCAAATTTTAGAAATAAAACTCAAACTAAGTCACAAAAACTTGATAGTTCTGGTTCCATTTTAATCACTATAAAAGGGTAAATTCTCATTTGTCCAATGCTAGAAAACTCTTGATTTTATTACATTCAATTTTTTCTTAATTCAGTATGAAATCTTATTTCTATAAAAATTATCACTTATTGTGTTTCCCCATTTGAAGTTATAAGATCTCTGCAGAAGTTACCTTAAAATTTTTCGTAATATTTTTCTTCCTGCCCCAAAAGGATAAAGGTAAAAATGTAAGTGTTACATCTCCTTTCACTGGCTTCCCGTATGTATACCTGAAAAAAAATAAATGGTTTTTTTCTATATTTTCAACTTGATATTCTCAAAATATCACATGAAAATATTACTTTCAACAGCATACACTGGCAATCCAACTTAAAAGAATTATATTTTTAAAGATACTCTCACTGCAAATTTTTAAAAGTAAACATAGCTTGGAATATCCTTAATAAATGGTGAACCTTGAAACTAAGTCTCCAAAATGAGAAGACTTTTAACTACAATACTTCAAAACCGTTCATAATACATACTTTACCTCTAACCATTTTAGAGACTCCAGAAAATCTAATCATAACTGCAAGTGACAGTTTCCTGTCCAAAGATCTTTTTTGAATCACGAAAATGTTTTATTCCTAGAAGTCTGAACTGGCCCATTAACTGTGTGCCCAGGACACATCACAGCTTTTGAACATTTTTAAATGTTAGTTGAAATTTCAATCGCCCAAGGCCCATTGTTGCACGTTCCGGTATTAACCAGGAGGGTTTACTAGACCAAACATACTGGAGCACCAAAATGTGCTCATGGCTATCAAAACTTGGATTTTTGTAGAAAAATGTAAAAGAAGAGTCATTTTCTTTACCCATAGTACCAAAATTACCTTTTTGAATCAAATCGCATCTCTGCTGCTTTACATTCCATGTATTAATTTTATTCCTCTCATGATGGGAAATCTCTTCATGTGAAACAGAGAGGCAGTCTTTGGTAAACCATTTTACTGCCAGAAAACCTTTTTTAAAATGTGTTTCCTGGGTTCCTTCCATCTCTATTGTGTAATAAATGCTCGGCCAAACACGGAAGTCAATTTTGCTTTGCACTCTATAAATCTAACAGTAAACTCCTGTTTCCTGAATCCATTAGTTGAACGTGGAAACAGCCCCTCATCTGGATCAACTCAACTCAAAAGCCAATGGTAAAATATAGCACATTCCAAATTAAGGAGAATAAAACAAATCCATTTTCAAATGTATCACCCAAATGAAGACAGTAAAGTTAGTGATAATCCTGCTCAGCAACTTCAGCACCAATTCATTCATTCAAAAGAGAGTCCTCAAACTTAGTATTGCTTTGTGCCTTGTTAAAGACTAAATAAATGAATAACTAGGATACCAGGACATAATACTGTAAAAGAGTTATATCACATGATCGTACAGGGGGCTTGAAAATCCAGACATAATTTAAGGTATTCTCAGACACAAATATTTTTGTTGTTGTTGTCTAAATGTCAAGCAGATTTAGCTTTCTACACCCTAAGTTAATCATAATAATTGGGAAACAAGGATACTGACAGTTATTGTCCTAAATAAATCTGGAAGCATTTGGAATAAACTAATGATTCAGAAAATAATAGTTTGGCAACATTTAAAAAAGCAAATCACACATATACTAGGACCGTATCATTAACAAAACAAGAATTTTTTTTAAACAGCCATAGGACAAAAGATTTACAGAATGATACATAAAAAACTGAACCTATCAATTTTTCTCCCACTTTTTTTTCCATGTCATTTCCAGGATACAAATGTCTCAATTCATCAAATAATAAATACATTTAAATAAACTTTAGATTAAAGAATATTTTTTTAATTTTACTGTCTGCAGAATATACAGAAATAACTAGATGTGTGCTATGTTATTTTCTTTACAGTCCTCTAGAACTTTCTGTGGTTAGCAGAAAAGAGTCCATTATTTATTTTAATGAGATGGGAATAGTGAGCAGATGTTCACATCAAAGCTAATAAAAAAATGCAGATTTTTATTCATATCAATTAAAGATTTCAAAAGGAAAAAAAAAAAAAGACTGTTAACCTTCTCTGGGAAATTTCCAGCAATGCTCTTCACATTAACTATGCCTCGATGGGACAGATGGCTACTAGCAAAAGAAAAGCTCAAACTGTTTAGCATCTGCTCATAGGATCATCATCCCCATCATCATTTCCATCTTTTCTGGGACACAGTATTTATAGAATAGGCCTATGCCAATTTTTATAGACTGATAAAAGACTCAGCTGGTCAAAAGATTTCCTTAATCTGTTGCAAAGATATACAGTATATCCTCAATGTGAATGTAAGCCAGCCTCCTACAATTATGTAAGCCAATTCCTTGCAACAATCTCTTAATATATATCTTCTACTGGCTCTACTTTTCCGGTGGAACCTTGGCTGATACACATACTAACGAAAATGATGTGAGTACAATGTGGTGAATGCTAAAGAAATACTAGGGGCCATCACTATGGTCATGTTGTTCTCAGGCATCAGTATTTCAAAGAGGCTTAACAAACAAGAATCAGGATAAAACTACAAGGGTTCTTTTTTTTTTTTTTTAATCTAATTGATTTTATTACGCGATTCATGAAACAGCGGCATCCCCTCTAGCAAGTAAAGAGATGCTCCTGTAAGGGTTCTTACTACACTAGCGGGGAGGAGGGTGTCAAGAGACCCACACTCCCTAAAATTATATATAAAACTTTCTGAAGAGTTAGCAGAATTTAAGAATCACTGTTTTAACTGATTGTAGTGAATCCCTGGCACAGCCCTTGGAAAACCAGAAACAGAAGCAAAGAAGGCATCCATACTCAACCTAATCCGCAAGGACCCTGAGGGTCTGTGTAGATTTGTACTCACTGTTTTATAAACACTAGTCAAGAAACTCAAAATAAAACCCAGACAGAATCCTTAGCCTTTAGCTAAGATCAAGGGCAGGATAATAATTATGTAAAATGCAGGCATTTATGTGTTTTCTAAACCATAAGTCAATCCATGGTACCCAAATTCATATTGCAAGCCACCTCTTAGTTGAACACAGGCAGAAAACTAAGTTGTATATAAATTGTAGACACATTTTTGCCTTTGTGTGTTGCATGGTTTTCACATGGTTTTTTTTGACAAATAAAATCTGAAGCAGAGGTCCTCAGAACGTTTTGTCTGTGGGCTGCTTCCACAGGAGACTCACACCCATCACTGCCACTGTCACAAATCCTCATCAAGAGAGGAATATGGTGATGAGCAAGCAGTAGAGGGAGTCTAGTGTCTATGAGATATTACAAATAAAGTCTGAAACTAAATACATTTCAGAAACCAAAGCACAGCTACTGACCCATCAAAAGTGAGAGCTACAGAAGGTCAGTCCTGGAATAAGCCCAGCCCACACTTTTTGAGAACCACTAGTCTGGGACTCTGAGGATGCTTTTTGCCTTAGTAAAACGAAATGCGATCTGTCCGAGCCACCGGATCAAAATCATGAGCGCCATGATACATCTGTCATATGGGGGGGGGGGGGGGGGGGTTGGAATCTCTCTGTGTACATCTGCTGAAATGATGAGGAGTGTGAACTATTTACTCATTTGCTAACTGCAATAAGACAACCAAATCCCTCCCCCATGATTCAACCTCCATTGTTGATAGAAAAAAAAAAAATTAGGATTTAGGAAGAGGTAGGGAGCCTAGATGGCTCAGTTGTTATGCATGTGACTTGGGCTCAGGTCATGCATGATCTCACTGTTCATGAGTTTGAGTCCACATCAGGTGAGCTCGAGCCCCACTTTGGGTGATTCCCACTTCTCTCTTTCTCGCTCCCTGTCTCCCTCTCTCTCTCTGCCCCTGGCTCACTTGCACCCTCTCTCTCTCTCAAAAAAAAAAAAAAAAAAAAAAAGAAGTAGGAGGGCCTGGGTGGCTCAGTCAGTTGAGCATCTGACTTTGGCTCAGGTCATAATCTCAGTCTCACAGGGTTTGAGCCCTGCAACAGGCTCTGTGCTGACAGCTCAGAGCTTGGAGCCTGTTTCATGTTCTGTGTCTCCATCTCTCTCTCTGCTCCTTCCCTGCTTGTGCTGTCTCTGTCCTTCAAAAATAAATAAACATTAAAAAAAAATTTTTTTTTTAAAGAAGAGGTAAGTAGCCTCTATCCTCTATGTCACCTGAATTAAGAATGAAGATACAACTTTCTTTTTTAATCTGGAACAATCTATAATATAGATTCCCTGACTCATCTGAGAAAGACAGTTGTTCATGGGAAGTATTTTAGGACTGGATCAGCTTGGAAGCAGACAGATGGGTGCGAAGAACTGTGCAGACATGTTCCATGCTTAATTATTTAATACAGATATTTGTTTCCTGCCCATTGAGGTATTTTAATAAGCAGAACATTGTGCTAACACTCTGGAGTATATAATGAGCTCTCTGTCAGACAGTTTTATAACAGCATTATCCATAAAAAAAAATGATACTTACTTTGCTGTGACAGTACCATTTAAGCTCTTAGAATTCAAAGAACAGTATAATGGTGTCTGCAAAGTAACTTCAAATTTTGGCAATACTGGAAAAGAGAAGCAAGGATAAATATCTTAATCTATTTTACTATCATTTTTAGCTTAACAAAATAAAGACTAAATAGTTCTAAAGGAGTCAACAATCCGTACTCTTTGAACCTAGATTCCTTAGAATCCAAACACACATTAACACAGATGAAAAGCACTGCAGTTCACCCTTCCAAGGCTGGTGATGTACAGTGGGGCCAGTTGGTGTGGACGCTTGTGTCAGTGGAAGCTTCTCATCAATAGAATCTAAATTGTATCCAGAACCCTAGATGCTAAGGCATCTGAATGCTGGGGGACCAGGCATTCATTCAACCATCACCCATCAGTGCTGCCTTACGGTGTATTAAAATACTTGCACATCACATGTGCTTCTACCGCAGCCCCTTCCCTAGGACCATTCTCCAACTTGGTTACTAAAACCAAGTCTTGGGGCCCCAAGACTCTCCCTCTACGTGTGCTACATATGCAGCCATGCAGAATCTTTATTTTTTGAGGCAATCAAAGGCAAATCTTGTGACAGTCTAATGTAATGAATTGCTATGAAGAGAAAGTTATGTAGTAGAATTTCTAAGTTAATCACTAAGATATAGCTACAAAGTAATGATGCTTCTTGTGTGACAGTGATTCCTTTTGGCAATCCCAAAGCTAAAAACCTCCACTTTGGTCAGCTTTATATAATCAAGATATGAGATATTTTACAAATATGAACACTATTTGATATAAAGCATACCATCAGAGTAAAAAAATTTTGTATCCTTCCAGTCTAATAGAAATGTTTTTCTCTAACTTCACTAGCTATGAAGAAGAAATAGATCAGTCTCATTACAAAGCATCCCACCATTCAATTAATATAAGAAAAGTATCAAGGAGACCAATGCATCAACAATATAGATCAGACCTCCAGCTCCAAACCAGGCCAAAGGCCCTTAGTCTGTCAAGAAAGCCAAAAAAGGCCAGGAAAGCCAAAAGAGCCACACGATCCTCTCAGAAGTGGAATTTCCTTAGAATAAAGAATTCTGATGTCCCCTCCTCAAACATCATAGGTTGGCAATCAATTCCCCACCTCTATCATATCCAATTCAACAACATATAACCACCCAGAACCACCTCTATGTGAAATGAAAATAGCCTAGGGGCACCTGGGTAGCTCAGTTACTTACGCCTCAGACTTTTGATACAGGCTTAGGTCATGATCTCACAGCTCTTGGGATTGAGCCCCACGTTGGGCCCTGTGCTGACAGTGCAGAGCCTGCTTGGGATTCTCTCTTTCCCACTTTCTCTGCCCTTCCCCTGCTTCCTCTCTCTCTCTCTCTCTCTCAAAATAAATAAACATTTTTTAAAAATAAAAAATAGGGGCGCCTGGGTGGCGCAGTCGGTTAAGCGTCCGACTTCAGCCAGGTCACGATCTCGCGGTCCGTGAGTTCGAGCCCCGCATCAGGCTCTGGGCTGACGGCCCAGAGCCTGGAGCCTGCTTCCGATTCTGTGTCTCCCTCTCTCTCTGCCCCTCCCCCGTTCATGCTCTGTCTCTCTCTGTCCCAAAAATAAATAAACGTTGAAAAAAAAAATTTTTTTTTAAATAATAAAAAAAATAATAAAAAATAAAGTTAAAAAATAGCCTATAAAAACCTTGGCCACCTCTGATTTATTCTTTTAGGTCAGGGCTCTTCAAAAGAAATAAAATGTGAGCCACGTATAATTTTAAATTTCTAATAGCCACATTTAAGAAGTAAAAAGAAGCAGGTGAAGTTAATTTTTGTAACATTTTATTTAATGCCACATGCCTAAAATATTATCATTTCAACATGTACTCGATATAAAAAGTTATTATTAATGAGCTCTTTTCCTTTCTTCTTTTTGTACTAAGTCTTCAAAATTTGGTCTTTTACCCACTTAGAGCACATCTCCACTTGGACTAGCCACACTTCAAGCACTTAATAGCTACATGTGGTAAGTGACCCCCAAAGTGAAAGATTAGGGGGTAGTAAATGGTAACCAGCATGAGCTAAGAATAGTTTTTACATTTTTAATTTGTTGGAAAAAATCAAAAGACAAATATTTTATGACGTGAAAATTATAGGAAACTTTAATTTCTGTGTCTATAAATAAAATTTCTCTAGGGGCGCCTGGGTGGCGCAGTCGGTTAAGCGTCCGACTTCAGCCAGGTCACGATCTCGCGGTCCGTGAGTTCGAGCCCCGCATCAGGCTCTGGGCTGACGGCCCAGAGCCTGGAGCCTGCTTCCGATTCTGTGTCTCCCTCTCTCTCTGCCCCTCCCCCGTTCATGCTCTGTCTCTCTCTGTCCCAAAAATAAATAAACGTTGAAAAAAAAAAAATTTAAAAAAAAAAAAATTTCTCTAGATCACAGCCACATTCACTCACATATTGTTATGATTGCTTCCTGCTACAATAGCAAAGTTGAATAGTTATGACAGAGACCTATGGCCCACAAAACCTATTACTATTTGGCCCTTCTTTTTTTTTTTAAGTTTTATTTATTTTTGAGAGAGAAAGCATTAGCAGGGGAGGGGCAGAGAGAGAGGGAGACAGAGAATCCGAAGTAGGCTGTGCGCTGACAGCAGAGAGCCCAATGCAGGGCTTGAACTCACGTACCGTGAGGCTCCGACCTGAGTTGAAGTCGGACACTTGTCCAACTGAGCCATTCAGGTGCCCCAATATCTGGCCCTTTCTAGAAAAAAAAATTTGCTGACCCCTGTTCTAGGGGATCATGAGACTTAGGAAGTGACAGTGCTATATAAGATATGTGGAGCCTGAGCCACAAAAGTGTAAACAAACTACTTTCCAGAATTTCTATTCCCTGAATGAGACACAATGTCAAAAAGTGACACAAATCAAATGAAAAAGCTCATGTGTAACCTCAAAATAGCCATTCAAGTTATAACTAATAGTGAGATCCTATACTTTCATGCTCATCTTTCCTTCCCCTCCAACCACCAACAAAATAGTTGGGCCACACTGTTTTTATCTGTGCATGACTGTGATATAAACATGACAGCTGCAAGAGTATTTACTCAAATTAAACAGTCTTACCAATTGGCAAAACAGATTTACCAATTAAACAGATTGTCTTTACCAAAGCTGACCAAATGAAAAATATGGGAAATAACTAATGTTATGTTTTTAAAAATTACAAATCTTTAAATATGTTAAGATCACAACCAAGTACAAAAAAGAAAAATTATGCATAAGAGAGACCATATAATGAGACTATAGGTGATCTGTTTCCTACATTTTTTTCTTTACAACGACCTTTTATATCTTTTAAAAAAGAAAAAAAATACATTAGGTCTGTAAGAAACTCCAAGATTTTACTTTCACTAGGATTTTTACTTTAAATAACGTATCTCTTAGAAATTTCTCTTATCTCTGTGAAAAGTAACAAGTATTTTTTTCCTTCAAAATAAACTGAAGAACTCTTACCATATTCTGAAACCTGAAATGATTGATAATATGTCTGGTCCTATTGGGAGGAAGAAAAAAAAAGACAAGAAAACATGTGAGTTCTTATTTACTTATTTTGCTTGCTTACTTACCTGTATTAAAAAGATTCAGAAAATTATTTTTAACTGTATTTATAATGATTTAATGAGCAAAACAGTTTATTTTAATTTCTGGAAGTTTATTTTTAGTCATCCACAACATGAAGCCTATGAGATTTCTTGGTTTTTTCTTGTCAATGTACTATCATAAAAAGATGGCCTGTTTCGGGGCACCTGGGTGGCTCAGTCGGCTAAGCATCTAAACTCAGCTCAGGTCATGATCTCATGGTCTGTGGGTTTGAGTCGCAAGTCAGGCTCTGTGCTGAAAGCTCAGAGCCTGGAGCCTGCTTTGGATTTTGTGTCTCCCTCTCTCTCTGCTACTCCCCTCAAAAAATAAATAAATAAACATTACAAAAAAATATTTTTAAAAAAATGACCTATCTATATTTCACTGCATTTGAACAAATTGCTTAATTTGACTTCCATCATTTGTAAAATGAACACTAAATTAGATAGTTTAGGAATTTATGAAGCAAGAATAACACATGTCAAACTATGACTTCAGATTTGTTCTGAATATAACTCTCAAAAAAAAATCAATGTATAAAGTTACACATAATTCAAGTATTTACACATAATCAAAAATACAAAATCATCATGGGCCAACATCTTCTACCTTTCAAATTCCTTGAATTATTTTCTAATCCAACTCCTAAAACACTGCATTCTACCGTATTTTAACAAATATTGTTAATTATTTCCTTTTCCAAGATCAACAAGAAAACTTGTGGCCTATTATTATATCATTTTTTCTAATTCCCCATATTTCTGTACACTCTAAATCTATGAGTAACACATTAAATAGAACCTCTTTAAAATAGCTAAGGAGTTCCAAAAATAAAATTTGTATTCTAGGGTTGCCTGAGTAGCTCAGTCAGTTAAGCATACAACTGTTGATTTCGGTTCAGGTCATGATCTCACAGTTATGAGATCAAGCCCTACATAGGGCTCCATGCTGAACGTGGGGCCTGCTTGAGATTCTCTCTCTCTGCCCCTTCCCCACTCATATACAAGGGCCCGCACACTATCTCTCTCAAAATAAATAAATAAATAAATTGTATTCTAAATCTGATTCCCTATGTTTATCAAAGCAAATACACAGATGCAGCTACAAAATACTAGTTTTTTAAAAATCATCCTTGGTTAATCAAGCAACCGTACACCAAGTTATTTCTTAATCCTAAAATATGGATAGAGTTCATTCCAAAGTATAAAACAAATGTAACTACTTATATGCTAACAAAATAACTGTCTGAAACTTGGTTTTTATGATATCACTTAAAGTAGATCCCTAATCTTTGACAAAGCAGGAAATGACACCCAACGGAAAAAAGACAGTCTCCAACAAATGGTGCTGGGAAAACGGGATGGCGACATGCAGAAGAATGAAACTGGACCACTTTCTTACATCATACACAAAAATAAATTCAAAATGGATGAAAGATCTACATGTGACACAGGAAACCATCAAAATCCTAGATGAGGACAGGCAGCCAACTTCGCCAGAGGCAAGAGAACAAAAGCAAACATGAATTATTGGGACCTCATCCAGATAAAAAGCTTCTGCACAGTGAAGGAAACAATCAACAAAACTAAAAGGCAACCAACAGAATGGGAGAAGATATTTGCAAATGACATATCAGATAAAGGGTTAGTATCCAAAATCTATAAAGAACTCATCAAACTCAGCACCCAAAAAACAAATAATCCAGTGAAGAAATGGGCAGAAGACATGAATAAACACTTTTCCAAAAAAGACATCCAGATGGCCAACAGACACATGAAAAGATGCTCAACATCACTCATCGTAGGAAATACAAATCAAAAGCACAATGAGATACCACCTCACACCTCTCAGAATGGCTAAAATTAATAACTCAGGAAACAACAGATGCTGGCAAAAATGCAGAGAAAGGGGAACACTCTTGCACTGTTGATGGGAATGCAAACTGGTGCAGCCATTCTGGAAAACAGAATAGAGGTTTCTCAAAAAATTAAAAATAGAACTACCCTATGATCTAGCAATTGCAGTACTAGGTATTTACCCAAAGAATTAAAAAAATACAGATTCAAAGGGGTACATGCACCCTGATGTTTACTGCAGCATTATCAACAACAGCCAAACTACCAAAAGAGCCCAAGTATCCACCAACTAAAGAATGGATAAAGAAGATCTGGTATAGGGGCGCCTGGGTGGCTCAGTCGGTTACACGGCCGACTTCGGCTCAGGTCACGATCTCACGGTCCGTGAGTTCGAGCCCTGCGTCGGGCTCTGGGCTGATGGCTCTGGGCTGATGGCTCGGAGCCTGGAGCCTGCTTCCGATTCTGTGTCTCCCTCTCTCTCTGCCCCTCCCCCCGTTCATGCTCTGTCTCTCTCTGTCTCAAAAATAAATAAACGTTAAAAAAAAATTTTTTTTAAAAAAGAAGATCGGATATATATATATATGTGTGTATGTATGTATGCACGCACAATGGACTATTACTTAGCCATCAAAAACAATGAAATCTTGCCATTTGCAACAATGTAAATCGAGTTAGAGTGTATTATGCTAAGGAAAATAAGTCAGTCAGAGAAAAATACCATATGATTTCACTCATATGTGGAATTTAAGAAACAAAACAGATGAACATATGGGAAAGTGGGAAAGAGAAGAAAGGGAAACAAACCATAAGAGACTCTTAATGATAGAGAACAAGCTGAGGGTTGACAGAGGGAGGGAGGTAGGAGATAGGGTAGATGGGTGATGGGTGCTAAGAAGGGCACTTACTATGATAAGCATTTGGTGTTATAAGTAAGTGATGAATCACTGAATTCTGCTACTAAAACCAGTATTGTCCTGTATGTTAACTAACTAGAATTTAAATTTAAAAAATAATAATAAATAAAAATAAAAGGAAAAAATAAATTTTAATTTACTAAAAAAAAATAATAAAGTAGATCGCAAAGAAATTGTGTTGATCAAAGTCTTAAAAATCTACAGATTTGTGGTTTGTATCTTAAACTGCTTTCATGCCCTACATAGGAATGTTATAAAATATATGTATTTAGTTCAGTTATAAATTCTAATTTCTCATCCTCAAAAATCAAATCAAGAAGGTGATCTACCTGTATTGCCTATTTTACTTATAAACATAAGAAATCTAGTCCTTAGGGGTGCCTGCATGGCTCAGTTGGTTGAGCATCTGACTCCTCATTTGGGCCAAGGTCACGATCCCAGTGTCATGGGATCAAGCCCCTCATCCGGCTCTGTGCTGAGCATGGAGCCTGCTTAAGATGCTCTCTCTCTCTCCCTCTGCCCCTCTCCCCGACCCGTGTTCTCTCTCTCTATGTCTCTCTCTCTCTCTAAAATTAAAAAAAAAAATTTTTAAGAATTCTAGTCTTTAATTTTTGCTTTATTACTAAGGTCAGCAGGTGACTCTACAGAATAAGTAATTTTATAACAATGATGATGCCTCTGTCAAGTTAAATATATCACAAACACTAAGTGAGTACTACATGAAAAATACTACATGAGGCTATGTAAAGACAAACTACAGTCCTCAGCATAGGAGTGTCAATCGAGAGATGGAGATACACATAGTAAAGAGCAATAATGCAAGACTGATAGTGTCCTGCAGTTTGATGCATTGTGCTTTGTCTCTTAGTCTCTCCTATGCTAGACCCACACATACTTCCATCTCTACTCATTTTCTAAGACATAGTTCAAATATTACTGCTTCCCTGAATCCCCAATCCAAAAGGAATCTCAGCACTCTAAGCCTCAATGTTCTTTAGTCCTTCCTTCTGTCCCTTTTTACCCTGTAAAAAGTGTATCATAAATAGGTATGTAGTTTATCTTCCTGCAAGTTCTTTGATGGCCAGCTCCATGCTGGATTAATTTTTTATCCTTTATAGTTTACCCCATGAAGTGCCAACCCAACACAAGAGTTCTCTTGATACTCTTAAGGATCTTTCTGACTCCTTCCTTCCTTCCTTAGTGGTCCCTCTTTCTGCTCCCGAAATGTTGGCCCTACCCACCCTGAGCCCAATACTGTTCTAATTCTCCAGACCCTTAAGTGAGCTCATCAACTCTCATGGTTTTAACTGCCATCTCTATACTAAAGAAACCTAAATCTTCATCTCTAGCCTATACCTCAGCCCAGAGATTCAGACCCACTTTCTGGACATTTCTATCCAAATGTCCTACAAAATGTCCTGGACTTCTTTAACTGCATTTAGCCTCCTCCAGGGACCTTTTCACCTTTCCCCATATTAGGTTAGATATGGTTCCTTCCCATAATAACTTGTATGTAACTCCATTATTTTACTTACCACAATACAATTATCTGCTTCATATCCATCTCCTATAACAGACTATGAAATTTTTGGGAACACAGCACCTATTCAGCATGCCTTCAAGGTTTGTTGAATGAATGTATGTATAAAATAAACAAATTGATTTTGTCCCCAGGCTGGTTCTTATGGGGCTCTTTAGATTGGCCTCAATTATCACACAGTATCTCCTGCCAGAAATTGAAATAACCTTCTCATATGAAGAATCAGACAACACTGACAAGGCTCAGCCATTTGTGAAATGGCCCATAGAGTAACCTTAACTCTCCGCCTTGTGTCTGAAAGGAATATAAATGCCAAGAAGTGGAAGAAGCCAACATCATGGAAACCTGGGGGGAAAAGGCAGCAAAAAAAAAAAGTGCTTCTTTTCACTATCATTTTAAATTGTTCCAATAAATCACAAAATCATTTTGTAACTAAGTGCTGACAGGGTGCTTTGTAGCAGATGAGGTTTTCCCAGGGTGTTTATAAGTGGTGAAATGCAAATCAAGAAATAAATTACTTTACTGTCCAAAGGGTTTGAAAAGCAGAAAAATGGATTTTGTAATTTTCAACATATTGTCCATTAGGCAATCAGGTCATACCAATTTCCACAATGAGTTGTTATTTTTATTAAATATTTTGATAAAACATATAATCAGGAATGGTAGAAGATACTGAAACACTTAAAACTAATAGAAATTTATGTCATAAATAACCATAAAAACACTGATGCTGAGTACTTTCATAAGGATAAAAGAGGTATGTGCAAACTTTTTCTATAAAGGGCCAGATAGGAAGCATTTTAGGCTTTACAAGCCCATATGGTCCCTGTTGCAACTATTCAACTGTGCACTGAGGTAGCAGGTAAACAATGAGACTGTGTTCCAATAAAACTTTATTTACAAAAACAGACATTGGGCTGGATTTGGCCTGTAGGCCAAGGTTTGCTGAATGTTAGTCTAAAAAGTAAAATTGTTCTATGCTAATTCTAGCTGAACTAAATTGACTAACCTTAACTGAAAACATGGAGAAGAAAGAAAAGAAAAAAAAAAAAAAAACAGAGCTTGTGTATGAAGCACAATTTCATTTACTAAATAATTTTCCTTCAGCTCCACAGAAACAATCTGGTTCAAAATGAGTTTTCATGTTTATTCTAGCTCATCAAATATAGTTCGTGCTCATTTACTCTGCCAGCAACTAAAGAAGGCTGACCTGAAAGAGTAAACATTTGAGCAGCATGTCTTCTAAGCAAACACCTTTCCAGGTGCAAGAATACATGACTCATCCACATCTTCTCAGTTCCACTTGCCCCAGATGGTCACTGTTCCCTGGAGAAAGCACTCCCTTACAAAGCCCACTCTTAAGCACTTACATCCTCTCTCGTAAGCCTGTCTCCATTAGACTTTCTAACCAAATTCTAAAGGAGAAATGGAAAAGAAGAAACAGGAGGTATTCTCAGTAATCTCTGTAATTTCTTTGTTCCCCTTATCCCTAAATCAATAATTTGTTGTGATGGTATATGTTATGAATATCAATCAAATGAAAGGGAAAAGAGAAAAAATACACTATTTTAACTAGTTCCTTTAAAATATGTTATGACTGTATGCAAATTAAAGATATGTGAATTGCTAAAAACATCTATTCTAGTTACAGAATTTCCCTTGTCTAACCACGAAGCCATCCAACTCTTTTTTTTTTTTTTAATTTTTTTTTCTTTTCAACGTTTCTTTATTTTTGGGACAGAGAGAGACAGAGAATGAACGGGGGAGGGGCAGAGAGAGAGGGAGACACAGAATGGGAAACAGGCTCCAGGCTCCGAGCCATCAACCCAGAGCCTGACGCGGGACTCAAACTCACGGGCCGCGAGATCGTGACCTGGCTGAAGACGGACGCTTAACCGACTGCGCCACCCAGGCGCCCCATTTTTTTTTTAATTTTTTTTTTAATGTTTATTTATTTTTGAGACAGAGAGAGACAGAGCATGAACAGGGGAGGGGTAGAGAGAGAGAGGGAGACACAGAATCCGAAACAGGCTCCAGGCTCTGAGCTGTCAGCACAGAGCCCGACGCGGGGTTCGAACTCACGGACCGTGAGATCATGACCTGAGCCAAAGTCGGACGCTTAACCGACCAAGCCACCTAGGCGCCCCAGCCATCCAACTCTTGAGAGAGTTTCTATTTTTAATAAACTTGAAGGAATATGGCACACTATATGACCATTTAAAAAATATATATATTAACATGCAGGCAAGCTTCTAGCAACTCTTGCTTCTGGAGTAAAAAGAAATGCCAGAAACAGAAGTAAGGATTTTTGTTTGCACACTTATGTTCATACATGATTGTTTAAGTTTCCCAAAAGTCTGCTTCAGCACTGATCTCCAGTGTCTGGATTTAATTTGTATTTAAAGGTTAAGAAAGGCACTGAACTTTCTAAATCCACACATAACAAATATAGAACTATTTCAGACTCAGTTTTGGTTTTGTCCCCCAAGACAACAGATGCCAACTATATCCACAGTCCCAAACAGGTGCAAGTCTAGCACATAGGACTTGCAAAGGAGGTTTCCAAAAAACTAGTTTTGCAACACTTAACCAAAAGGGTCAAGATGGAAATTAACTAGAAAGGAATTTTAGGAGAAAGTTTTTGATGTGCTTTCACACATCAGTGGTAGTAGGCAGGTACCTGACATGCCTGAACAACCTTAGAGCAAATACTGGTATTGGCCAGCCATGCGGACAGCTAAGCTAAGAGAGAGTGTTGCATTGGGAGTTGCAAGAAGTGTTGCCTACTTAGTTGCAAGAACCAAAGAAAGTGTGACCATTTTCCCTCAACTAGATATGCAAAAAAGAGAGAGCCACCATGGGGCTGTCTTCAGTCCTGATCAAAAATAGCCTCCAGGGGCACCTGGGTGGCTCAGTTGGTTGACCTCTGACTCTTGATTTCAGTTCAGGTCATGATCCCATGGTTGTGGGATCAAGCCCCACGTCAGGCTCCGTACTGAGCATAGAGCCTGTTTAAGATTCTCTCTCTCTCTCTCTCTCTTTCCCTCTCTGCTCCACTCCCCAGCGTGTTCTCTCTCTCTCTCTCTCTCTCTCTCTCTCTCTCTCTCTCTCTCTCTCAAATGAAAAAAAAAAAAAAATAGCCCCCACAGGGGGAGCACCTCTGGAAGGTATACTACATACTGTAGATGCCTAGGAGCTGAAGACAAAGTGAAGAGCAGCCAGAGGAGGAGACAAATTTAAAAGCATCAAAGACACTGAATGGAAAGCCTCCCAGCAATGGTAGGGGTGCTCCAAAAAACCCACAAAAGACTTTTATGAAGGGAAGTTGTTTATTTTAAATACCTGACAAGCCCAGAGAGTTCTGATGCCAGATGACAATGGTATCATGTCGAGCCATGTTAAATTGCCATTTTTGTAGGACAAATATTGGCAAATTCATATAACTCATCTTTACATATCAAGTAAGAATTTTTTACCCATTGTCTCTCTTCTCTCCACCTCTTTCAATCATGGAGGAGTTGAATGCAGCTTAGTGACTCGGGGAGAAGCAGCCAGACCAGAGAAGACCCAAGCTGGGACAAGATAGCACTTGATTTTATTGGACCAGACATATTAGTTATTGGACATAGCCTCATTTTTGTGTATAAATATAACCAAAAATGACAAAACCTTTTATTACCAAAAAATAACTCAAAAAATGGTGGGATTTTCCCTTTATTTCAACCAACTAATAGGATAGAATGTGTCCCAAAGAGCAGGACTAAATGGCAAAAAATAATGCTGTGGTTTTTGTATTGCACCTTTCACGTTATACATGTTCAACCTCACAGTCACACACAAATAACTGGGCACACCAAACAGGCCAACTGATCATGTTAAGAAAGGCTGGGGATGCAGAGGGTATCGACAATTCTGACTCATAAGATTTCCCACTGAAACAGTTATGGTTAGAGTTCTTGACAGATCTACAAATGTCTCCTTAATCCATAATAGGAATGAAATTATATGGTGTTTTTGCTGCTGTACCCACAACATACTATATTAATGTTCTCCTTCTCAGAAACAAAAGATTTAAATGAGCTGTCTATACTCTTTATTGACCCTATCACCCAGATTCCACCACTACCATGTCACTGGCATGGAAGGGCACTCAGTAAGCGGTGGCTCCTTGTCTCTGCTAATTGCCTATGGAGTCTCTCTCAGGCCTGGTTCTCCTGGAGACTTCTGCAGCACCTAATGCTGTAGCCACCCTCTCTGAATCCCTTCTGCTCTGCTCTGTGCCTGTACTTTCTTGGTTCTCTCATTCCAAACCTGGCTGTTCATTCTCTGTTCCTTTGGGCAGCTCCGCTGCTTGGCTGCTGAATGTAGTGATTTTCCTCTGATCAGCCTGCCCATCTCTCTTCCCTAAACCAAGTTTCCAGCCCCAAATTCCCCTGTAATGGGTGAATTTCTCCCAGAGCCCACACTTAAAATCCCAGGGTCACCTCTGTTAAAAGGTAAACTGAAGCACATTAAAAATTTTAAGAGTTTGGGGTACCTTGGTGGTTGAGTCAGTTGAGTGTCTGACTCTTGGTTTCAGCTCAGGTCATGATCCCAGGGTCACGGGATGAGACTCAAATTTGGCTCCTCACTGAGCCCGGAGCCTGCTTGAGATTTTCTCTCTCTCTCTCTCTCTCTCTCTCTCTCTCTTTTGCTCTCTCTCTCTCTCTCTCTCTCTCTCTCTTTCTGCCCTTCCCTTGCTCAAGCTCACACCCCACTCCCTCTCCCTCTCTCTCTAAAATAAAATAAAGTAAAATAAAATAAAATACAATACAATACAATAAAGTAAAATAAAATAAAATAAAATTATCTTAAGAGTTTATGTGAACAGAATTCGATTGGAATTGGGCAGTGCTGACCAGCAATTGGTTAGGCATGCTCCACCAACAGGAGCTCAGGGAGAAACTTTTAGAGAGAAAAGGCAGAAGCAAAGTAAGGAAATTATTGATTGGCTATAACTTAAAGCCTTAGTTGGCTGTTTGTGACTGGTTACGCTTAGCATTTTGATTTTGTAACCTTGAGGCATTCACAGACTTAGATTTTGGTTTGCATAAGTAATCAGCCATGGTAATACAGCCACATCAGTCTAATGACCTCCTTCTTTAGTTAATTTAACACCCTTTGGGGCACTTGGGCAGCTCAGTAGGTTGAGTGTCCGACTCTTGATTTCGGCTCAGGTCATGATCCCAGGGTTGCGGGATCCATGCTCCACACAGAGCCTGCTTGAGATTCTCTCTCTCCCCCCTCTCTGCCCCATCCCCCACTCGCACTATCTTGCTCTCTCTCTCATTTTAAATAGATAGATAGAGAGATAGAGAGATAGAGAGATAGAGAGATAGATAGATAGATAGATAACATCTAAAATTTCTCTTTCTCCTTTTCACAATCACGATCTAATCAGTCCCTAAACCTGATGAATCTTCCTTTAAAGTGTCTCTTGAATTCACCGATTCCTCTTTAGTTTGTGCTGCTCCGCTAAAGCAATCTCCTATTACCTTCAGACTAGACTGTTATAACCTAACACAAAAGGTAGGCTGTACTTGCTAAGCAATGATACTAACCCTCTGGCATCTCCCTGACTTCAGTTCCTCTCCTTTCAATCACCTCATATGCTATGATCTTCCTAAAATACTACTGTAATCATGTCACACTACAAAAATCAACAAGACAACAAATATCAACGACATTTTTTGTTGTTGTTTTTCAGAGGTTTATCGTGACAACATGTCATTCTTTCTACTGAATAACATTTTGGTGTTTTTACATTGGGCATGCATTACTTTTATAATCAGAGAAAAATAACAAAAGTGTAATTTTTATATCTTTTATAATAAGAAACTCATTCACATAAGATTTTTGCTTTCTTTGTCCTCCGAAGTCTTATATGAAATTTATAACATTAACATTCAAAGTAAAATAAAAGTTTTTAGAGGCCCCCACTGTCTACAAAATAAAATCTAAAACATTAGCCTAATATCCAATATGTTCCATAGCTTGACCCACAAACTCTTCCAACATTCTCTTTAACTATTACTCTCTGCAGGGCCTCCACTCCAGGCAAGTGCTTGCTCCCAACCCTACTGCTGTCACCTAGCTCCACACCTCGTTCCACCTCTCCCCCACGGTCCCCATCTGAGTCCTACAGTGCCCTCCACCTCCATCTAGTTGAAGCATGGAATTTTTAAAGATGTGAAGAGGCTTACAAGTCCTCTGACCCAAGCTTCTGATTTTAGAGCTGAGGAAAACAGATCCAGAGCTGAAAGAACTTGTTCACAGTCCCCTGACCACAGCATGAGGCCCCACATCATGTAACTCCCAACCTAGTGCTCTTTCCAATTATTACATGAAGTCTTCCCTGACTGCAAGCTCCTTGAAAGTAGGTTTTGTGTCTTATCATCTTTGGATGTTTACGGACTGGTATTTCTTCCCATCTAATGTACATTAAGAAAATTCTATATTTTTAGTTTCATTCAGATTCCTACTAATTCTCCTATGCTTAAGCCTAATACCTACAGAACAATAATTGTGTAACATCTATCTTTTTCCCACAGAAAAATAATTATTTAACATCCTATCTTTTTCCCTCTTTCATTTTTACCATAAAATTAGCAAATAACTTAAAAGTTAACAAGAAATCACAATGAAAGTATCATCCATAAAAGTCTCAGTAGATGTATATTGACCTACTTGGAGAAATGATAGATGTGCAAAAGAACGGAAATGTTTGTTAACATTCACATTGTCCTTTCCTTTCCTGTTTAGAGTCTAAACATCTGTGGCCTAAAGTGTAGTTGCAACATATTTCTCTCAGAGTTTTCAAGCCAGGCATCGGGATCAACTGTGGTAGATTCAATAAACAGAGATGCCCAGTTCCCACCCCCAGTTACTGAATCAGAACTAACAGAACTGCAGCCCAAACAAAACAAATGCTTTCATTCATCCATCCTTCAACAGAGAATTATTGCACCTAAGTGCCAGCATTGTGCTAAGTGATGGACAGACATCTTCCCAGGATGGGGTTTTTAATTTGATGAAAAGAAATATATTTATCAAATAATAATACACATAAATATATAATTATAGATGATAAAAGTTGTGAATTAAATTCATAGGGAATTATGAAACTTGAAGATGAGGCTGGAAAAGTAGTCAGATCAGGCAAGGCCTTGTGTAGGCCATGGTAAAACACATGAATTTTATTCTGAGGGCAATGGAAAGCCTTTGGAGAGTTTTAAGCTGAGAAATAACATGATCCAATTTAATGTTTAGATTACTTTCACTGCTATGTAAGGAACTGATTACAAGAGGAAAAAAGTAAATGTAGGGAGTTGCATTAAGAGAAACTGTAAATATCTAGGGAAAATATGATGGTGGCTTGGACAAAAAAGGCAGAGGTGAAAATAAAGAGAAGTAAAAGTAGATGGATTTGAAATATATTTAAGGGTACAATCTGTGGGAACTGAGATAAGGATGGTAGGAGAGATGAAATGTCAAGGAAACTCCAAGGGTACCAGCTTGAATAACTGGATGGAAATGGAGTAATTCAGTAAGATAAAGAATGCTGGAAAAGAGCCAGGTGTGGTGAGCGATGATTATAAGAATGATACTGGATACGAGGACTTCAGGATGCCTTTAAAACATCCAAGCAGAGATGTTAAGTAGGCAGATGGTTATAAAGGTCTGCAACACAGAGCTCTGGGTTCTCTCAGACAAATTTGAAAGTCATTAGTGTATAGATGGAAAATGCAATCATATCTATTAATTAACTTGTCTAGAGTGAGAAACGAAAGAAATTTAAAGCCAAACTCTACAATATCCCCATATGTATGAAAGAATACATGACAAAAGAAGACAAGGAGAAGAACCCAGGCTAGCAAACTAGTAGAAAGAAACTTAAGTACCAAATTGGAGTGAGGGGAGAAAGTGGGAGGTACAGAGATGAGACAACTTAAAAAAAAAATTGGCTAGAATGGGAAAGAAAAAAAGTAGTTACCGGCAAGGAAACTAGGGTCAGAGTTCAGTGTCTGCCTGTCTCTCTGTCTGTGTCTTTCTCTTTCTCCCCCTTACCCCCCCTCCCTTTCACTCCTCCTCCCCCTCTCCCTCTCTCCTTAATCCTGTGAGAGACTTGAACATACTAGATTTTGTGGAAAGATCCAGGAGAGAGAGATCCAGGTTGAAGATTCAGGAGAAAGAAGAGATAACTAACATTGTAAGGTTTCTGAGAAAGTAGAAGGGAGAAACCAGGGAAGAGGTTGAGGTTTTGGTCTTAGATATGAAGAATTACATCTTTCTGTAAAAGAAGAGGACGACCATGAGATGGGTACACACACAGGTAAACATGTAAATCTGGCAGAGCAGTTTAAAGAAATTCCTATCTGATAACTTCGGTTTTTTATGAAGTAGAAAGAAAGATTATCTACTGAGAGTGAGAAGGGAGAGACCAGAATCTCCCCCATCAGACAGCATTTTCCTCAATCCATTCTGTCATTTTAGAAAGAATTACAAATATTCTGGTACTCATCAAGACTATTAACTAGGGTGGCTCAGAATCTGACTTCAGCTCAGGTCATGACCTCACAGTTTATGTGTTCGAGCCCCAGGGCAGACTCTGTGCTGACAGCTCAGACAGAGCCTGCTTTGGATACTGTCTCTTTCTCTCTCTGCCCCTCCCCCCACTCACGCACTCTCTCTTTCTGGCTCTCTCTCTCAAAATTAAACATTTTTTTAAGTTTTTTAAAAGACTGTAACTAAACTGAAGATGAACATAATTTGTTCTATACCTGAAAGTTACTCATAGTACTAGGACTTGGGGAAAATGGATCTAATGAATAACCAAGACATAGACCATATAAGACTCAGTTAGAAGGATGGTGGACCAGACAGCCAATGCCACAGGCACATGCATGCTCCTAAAAAGTTTCTCCATTTGCAGTACAAATATATTATGCTGTACAAGAGACAAGCTGGTTTCCTTACCAGAAAAGTGCTAACTAGAAGCATACTCTCTTTAAAACACACACACACACACACGTGCACGCACGCATGCACATTCATTTAACCCTCTCTGTTCCTACTGAAAGTAAAAAGAATAAAAGTTTTTAAAGATATGCCACATGGCCACCTTTCTTGGGCACCTATCTCAAGCAAGAGGAAAAAGGAGAAGCATAGCTACAACTCTGTATTGAATGGGAAAGTTACCCTTGAAGCAAAATAATTCCATTTCTTGCTCATTTCTTCTTTTCTCACTCTACGCATGGACACAGTACTCATTTTAGTGTCCCACCTGGGACTCAGGGCTGTCACCAGCAGAGTCCAAAGAGCTGTAACCTTCCAAAACTCCCTCTATGCCATTGAAAACTGAGCATCTTATAGAACTATATACACACATCATACCAATGTTAAGTTCCTGTTTTTGAGGTTGTACTAGAATAATGCAAGATAAAACCATTCAGTACACTGTGTAAAGGGCACACAGGACCTCTCCATACTATCTTCACAACTTTCTCTGAATCTACTTCAAAATAAAAAGTTCTTCAAAAATTAACCCTCTATGTCTTATATCACCAAGATTATATAGTCTGCTAGGGTTACAGCAAAGTAATCCTTACTAATATATTAATGGATGTTAGCCTATTTCCCCTACCAGATAGCCTGTATGCTATAACATGAGTCTCCAGCACTCAAAATCTTCAGTCTAAAGCCATGGCTGTTGTGGTCAGAATGTGATACACGTTGAAAACAACCCAATGTGAAACTCAAATAAATAAATTTACAGATGAGAGAGGAGAAGTAACAATCAACACCACAGAAATACAAATAATTATAAGGGGTATTATGAAAAACTAAATGCCAACAAATTAGACAACCTAGAAGAAATAGATAAATTCCTAGGAACCTATAACCTACCAAAACTGAGACAGGAAGAAATATAAAATTTGAACAGACCAATAACCAGCAAAGAAATTGAATCAGTAATCAAAAAACTCCAAAAAAAAAAAAAAACAACCCTCCCAAAAAACAAAAGTCAAAAGGCTTTACAGGCAAATTCTACCAAATATTTAAATAAGAGTTAATACCTATTCTTCCCAAACCATTCCAAAAAACAGAAAAGGAAGGAAAACCCAAATTCATTCTATGAGGCCAGCATTAGCCTGATACCAAAACCAGATAAAGGCACCAATAAAAAAGAGAATTACAGGCCAATATCTCTGATGAACATAGACGCAAAAATCCTCAACAAAATACTAGCAAACTAAATTCAATAATACATTAAAAAAAATCCTGCCCCACGATCAAGTGGGATTTATTCCTGAGTTGCAAGAGTGGTTCAATATTTGCAAAACAATTAACATGATATAGCACATCAATAAGAGAAAGGATAAGAACTATAAGATCATTTCAATACATGCATAAAAAGCATTTGACAAAGTACAACATACATTCGTAATAAAAGCAGACTTAGAGGGAGCATATCTCAACATAATAAAGGCCATATATATGAAAAATATAACATCATCCTTAATGGGAAAATACTGGAGCTTTTCCCCAAGGTCAGGAACAAGCCAAGGATGTCCACTCTCACCACTTTTGTTCAACATAGTCCTGGAAGTCCTAACCATATCAATCAGACAACAAAAAGAAATAGAAAGCACCCAAATTGGCAAGGAAGAAGTACAACTTTCACTATTTGCAGATAACATAATACTATATATAGAAAACCTGAAAGACTCCACAAAAAAACTGCTAGAACTAATAAATTCAGTAAAACCACAGGATACAAAATCAATGTACAGAATCTGTTGCATTTCTATACACCAATAATGAAGCAGTAGAAAAAGAAACTAATCCCATTTACAACTGCCCCAAAAGCAATAAGATACCTAGTAATAAACCTAACCAAAGAGGTGAAAGACCTGTATTCTGAAAACCATAAAACACTGAAGAACTTATCAGACAAAGAAATGGAAACACATCCCAACCTCATGGACTGGAAGAACAAATATTGTTAAAACGTCTATACTACCCAAAGGAATCTACACATTTAATGCAATTACTATCAAAGTAGCAACAGGATTTTTCACCAAGCTAGAAAAACAATCCTAAAGTTTGCATGAAACCACAAAAGACCCCAAATAGCCAAAGCAAAGCAAAGTTGGAGGCATCACAATTCCAGACTTCAAATTATATTGCAAAGCTGTAGTAATCAAACCAATATGGTACTAACATAGAAACAGACACAGATCCACAGAAAGAATAGAAAACCCAGAAATAAACCCACAACTACATGGTCAATTAATCTTCAACAAAGCAAGAAAGAATATCCAATGGAAAAAGATAATCTTTTCGACAAATGGTGCTGGGAAACCTGGACGGCAACATGCAAAAAATGAAACTAGACCACTTTCTTACATCATATACAAAAATAAATTCAAAGTTGATTAAAGACCTCAATGTGAGACCTGAAACCAAAAAAATCCTAGAAGAGAACATCTTTGTTCTCAACCTAACCTCTTTGACATCGACCATGGCAACTTCTTTCTAGATATATCTCCTGAGGCAAGGGATACAAAAACAAAAATAAACTATTGGGACTACATCAAAATAAAAAGCTTCTGCAAAGCAGAGGAAACAATCAACAAAACTGAAAGGCAGCCTACAGGATGGGAGAAGATATTTGCAAATGACATATCTGATAAAGGGTTAGTGTCTAAAATCTATAAAGAACTTATCAGACTCAACACCCAAAAAACAAATAATTTTAAAAAATTATTTTAAAAAATAGGCAGAAGAACAGGTGAACAGATGAAGAGATGAAACAGATGAACAGAAGAACAGATGAAAAGATGTTCATCACTTACCATCAGGGAAATGCAAATCAAAGTTATAATGAGATATCACCTCACACTTGTCAAAATGGCTAAATTCAACAACACAAGAAACAACAGGTGTTGGCAAGGATGTGGAGAAAAAGGAAAACTCATGTACTGTTGATGGAACGCAAACTGATGCAGCCACTGTGCAAAACAATATGGAGGTTCCTCAAAAAGTTTAAAACAGAACGACCCTATGATCCAGCAATTGCACTACTAGGTATTTACCCAAAGAATACTTTGGTATTCAAGGGGTCACATGCACCCTGATATTTATAGTAGCATTATTTACAAGAGCCAAACTATGGAAGCAGCCTAAGTGTTCATCACTTGATAAATGGATAAAGAAGATGTGGTATATAAATATATTGTAATGTCACTCAGCCATTAAAAAAAGAATGAAATCTTGCCATTTGCAACAACATGGATGGAGTTAGGGAGTATAATGCTAAGCAAAGTAAGTCAGTCAGAGAAAGACAAATACCATATGTGGAATTTAAGAAACAAAACAAATGAGCGGAAAGAAAAAAAAAGAGAAAGAGACAAACCAAGAAACAGACTCTTACCAGAGGGGAAGTGGGTGGGGGGATGGGTGAAATAGGTGAGAGGGATTAAGGAGTGTACTTGCTGCGATGAGCACCAGGCAATGTATAGAACTGTTGAATCACTATATTATACACCTGAACCTAATATAACACTGTATGTTAACTAACTGGAATTAAAACAAAAACTTTAAAAACCAAATATAAAAAAAGGAAACAATCTAATGTATGAAGGAGTGATTGTCTGGCACCCTCAAATCATGTCATAGATGTGGGCATCTTCTCCACCAGTGTATACAGCAAGATCTGTTGACGTCTAAACTCAACCAAAAACATGACTATCTTTAAAAAGCAATTACAGTACATATTAAATAATTTAATGTTATTCAGTTGAAAGTGTCAGGAAATCTAGCTTCTTTCTAGCTCTGACCCTACCATAACACTGTGTGAGCCTAACCAGGTCACATTACTTCTCTCCAACTCTTCTTCCATAAAATGAGGAGGTGGAACGGGGTAACCTTGCTATGTGCTGATGGCTTCCTAGCACCCTCCGTTTCACTGATACGCTAATACCTGACCCAGAGTTTCCGCCTGATGCCATTAAGCTGTACCTGAAGAGGACAGCAGGTAAAACACCCTTGAAAAGAAGGGCACTCCTGGGGTGGCTTTTGGAGGGAAAGAACAAGACAAGGAACTCCTCAAAAAAATTAGGTTGGGGTCCAGAAATCAAAATGCATACCACCAAAGGACTGACAATAGCAGATCAAACAGCTCACTACAGAAGTTTATAAGAGGCTAGGATATTCAGTTCTTGACTGAAACCTTTTTTAATTTTCAGAATCAGAAAGTCCAGAACATTAATCCAAAAGGCCTGTTTTCCACTGGCTCACAGGTGCCTCAAATACAGCAACTAAACATATTCTCAAAATGCAAATACATGAACATATTTCTTCTAAGTTTGGTAGTGTATGGAAGACTAGAACTCGAAGTCAAAGAATACCACAGAGGATAATAATTAATAGCAATAGTCTAGAAGAAATTGTTCATTCACTTATTCTTTCATCCCACATGCATGAATGAGTTCCTAAAACAGATCAAATACTTTATTAGCCAGAATAAATATGAACATTAATGAAAATAGAATTCCTGTCTTTAAGCAACTCACAGTCTACTAAATAAGGCAGTCATATTTTTTAAAACTAGAATGGTGGCTCAGTCGGTTGAGTATCCAACTTGGCTCAGGTCATCAAGTCACGGTTCTTGAGTTCAAGTCTCACATAAGGCTCGTTGCTGTCAGCACAGAGCCCACTTCTGATCCTTTGTCCCCCTCTCTCTCTGCCCCTTCTCTGCTCATTCTCTCTCTCTCTCAAAAAAATAGACATTTAAAAAAAAAACTACCCTGGGGCGCCCTGGATGGCTCAGTCTATTGAGCGTCCGACTTCAACTCAGGTCATGCTCTCACGGTTTGTGGGTTCAAGCCCCACGTCGGGCTCTGTGCTGACAGCTCAGACCCTGGAGCCTGCATCGGATCTGTGTCTCCCTCTTGCTCTGCCTCTTCCCCGCTCACACTCTGTCTCTGTCTCTCAAAAATAAATACACATTGAGGGGCACCTGGGTGGCTCAGTCGGTTAAGCGTCCGACTTCGGCTCAGGTCACGATCTCGCGGTATGTGAGTTCGAGCCCCGCGTCGGGCTCTGTGCTGACTGCTCAGAGCCTGGAGATTGTTTCAGATTCTGTGTCTCCCTCTCTTTCTGACCCTCCCCCGTTCATGCTCTGTCTCTCTCTGTCGCAAAAATAAATAAACGTTAAAAAAAAAAAAAATACACATTGAAAAAAAACTTTTTTTAACCACACTGACCACAGTTTGGAAAGATGAAACAAATTCTGGAAATTGATGGTGGTGATGGATGTAAATGTACTTGATGCCACTGAACTATATACTTAAAAATGGCTACAATTGTAAATTTTATGTTATTTATATCTTACCGCAATAAAAAAAAAAAAAAAAAAGGAAACAACTGCTCTGATCAGTAAGTGCTGTAGTAAAGGTGTGTATAAGGACCCGTGAAAGAACGGAGAATGAAGTGTTGACCTGCCAGTTGCCGCTGTAAGAAATCAGAATTTTAAAACCAACTCCCCTCCCCTCTCTCTCAGCACATGGAAGTAAGAACTTGAAGTCTTTCCCAAAAAAAGCAGGCTTCCTTTAAGCAGAGGCTAGCAAAAGTATTTTGGAAGCTACATCTACATTCCAGAGAGGATGCCACTGTTTTCTGACCTGTCACAGTTTGCTCCATGCTTTCTGTTAAGCTGTCATCACAAGCCAGGGGAAGGGTTACCAGATGCTACTTGCAGAGAGCTTCAAGGACAGGAACTGTCCAAACAAAGATGTGCTCCTTTGCAAAGGACAAATAGCTCCAGCAGAAGGAAACTGACCCAGGCCATAGCTAGGCAGCAAGGCCAGAAAGATAAGGAGCAGTCTAAAAGGCTATAAAAAGCCATGAGATGCTAGCAATCCTTACTAACCTTTCCACAATAATTAACTTGAAAGTAAATACATGAAACTGCTATAAACAAAGGAACAATTTGTTACAGACTGCTTCTGATTTGCATAATAACTTGACACCCACATGTATCAGACAGGGTTCCAAAGGACTGATTTCAAGTCTTGGGACTACTGAGTTGAGTTCCCTACCTTCAATTACTTGTCCCCACCCTAACACTGCTTCAGAGTGAGACAAGGGCTGAGAACCACAGTCGCTTACAACTAGAAGAAACCACATGATTACCTAGTTCAGTGGTTCCCACGCTGGCTGTGCATCTAAATCACCAGAGAAGCTGTTGTAAAAATACAGATTTTCCCCAAAAATTTGCTGTAGTAAGCTAGGGTACCAGAGAGCTCCATAGAGCTACTTACCTAGAGAGTCAAAGTAAACAGCCCAGAATCTCACCACTAGAGAATTAAAGAATGAATTGGGGGTCCATCTCCTGTTCTACATCTTTTATACTACCCAACACTGTCTCTCAGCAGAATAGATAGAAAGTAAAGACTCCTGACTGTGGACATCAAGCAGAATTTCTCAAGATGTGGTCCAGAAAAAAAACGGAATTTCCCAGAGTGTTCATTTAAAATGCAAATTCTTAGGTCCTGTGCCAGCAATACTGACTTGGGATCTGGGGGTAGGGCCTGAACCCTGCATCTTAAACAAGCTCCCCAGTCAGTTGACTCTTAGGCACACTGCTGTTTGAGAACACTGTTAAGTTCTGGCAAGTGGAACTTCACACGCTCAACTTAGCTGCATGAGCTCCTCTAGAAGGGAACACAGGCTTCCATCTGTCGCTGCAGAAAAAGGGTAACAGCTACAATTATCAACTGAGCAGGATTTCTCTGTGACTCAGGCTCTCCCTTCAGGTTCTCAGAGAAAAAGGAGTGCCAATTCTTGGGTCACCCAGAGTCCTGCAACTGAGGACTGTGGGCTACCCCCAGGGAAAGGGCTGGTATGGCCAGGTCCCTCCTGGCTCCAGGAGCCTGGTGTCAGACACGAACACAAGCCATTCTTTTCAACAACTTTTAGGGACTCCTGGGTGGCTCAGCTGGTTGAGCGTCCAACTCTTAATTTCGGCTCAGGTCATGATCCCTGAGTTGTGGAATCAAGCCCTGTGTCGGGCTCCACACTGAGCATGGATCCTGCTTGAGTCTCTCTCTCTCTCTCTCTCTCTCTCTCTCTCTCTCTCTCTCCTGCTGCCCCTCCCCTTGCTGTCTCTCTCTCCCTCATTCTCTCTCTCTTTATCTCTATCTCAAATTAAAAAAAAAAAGGTTTTAAAGAACCTCTAAACCTGGAATATAATTTTTAAATCATAGATGAAAGATCATTTGTAATGAAACCTGGTTATACATGCAATGGAATATTTTTCAGCCTTAAAAAGGAATGAAATTCAGACACATGCTGCCATATGGATAAACCTTGAGGATATTATGCTAGGTGAAATAAGCCAGTCACAAAAAACAAAAACAAACAAACAAACAAACAAAAAACCAAATACTATATGGCCCCACCTATATGAAGTACTTAGAGTAGTCAAGTTCATAGGGACAGAAAGTAGAATGGTGGTTGCCCCTGGCTGGAAAAGAGGAGGAATGGGAAGTTAGTGTTTAGTGGGTCAACAGTTTCAGTTCTGCAAGATGTAAAGAGTTCAGGAGATGGATGGCAGTGATGGCTGGACAACAATGTGAGTATACTTAATACCACTAAACCATACACTCAAAAGTTAAGATAGTAAATTTCATGTATATTTTACCACAATTAAAAAAAAAGGAAAGGCTCAGTCAATAGAGCATGAGACTCTTGATCTCACAATCATAAGTCTGAGCCCCACGTTCGGTGTTGAGTCTACTTTAAAAATAATGAAAAACAAAATTGCAACTATTTGGGAGAGCCAAGGATACCAGTCAAGAGGTAGATACCTAGAAAGATAAGGCACCTAGAGAAGTACTGCAAAACAATGAAAATATAAGCAGTGTTTAACATTCACAAGTTATCTGCCCAAGGTGTATTTTTAAGATGATCATTAAACTGGAGCACATCTCCCCAGTTGTCCTTTAATGTACTTGAAACATAGCAACTCTGTAAAACACACTTCTATGAAGAGGCATTACAGCTAAAATAAACCTCTACCCTCTAAGAGGAGGATGCGGTGCTCCTGGAAGTCAAGACAGAAATGTTGGGGTAGGGGAGGTGCTACTAAAGGAAAAAGGGATAGTGATTCTTCTCAAGAGAAGAAGCACAGTCCCCAGCACAGCAAAGAACCATTCACATTCCAGGCAGGTACACAAATTAAGTACATGCATAAGTAGCACACATAAAAAAAAAAAAAAAAAATCAGTGCTCTTACTAAATTTCCTAAGTTTAAAAGAGCTTAGGGGCACCTGGGTGGCTCATTCTGTTAAGCGTCCGACTTCAGCTCAGGTCATGATCTCACAGTCCATGAGTTCAAGCTCCATGTCGGGCTCTGCGCTGACAGCTCAGAGCCTGGAGCCTGCTTCGGATTCTGTGTCTCTGCCCCTCCCCAGCTTGCACTCTGTCTCTCTCAAAAATAAATAAACATTACAAAAATTTTTTTTAAAGAGCTTAAAAGTTATTATCAAGAGTTGCTTTGCAATGTAATTAAACTAGCATAATAGGGGCACCTGGGTGGCTCAGTCAGTTAAGCATCCAACTCTGGATTTTGGTACAGGTCATGATCTTAAGGTTTGTGATCGAGCCCCACATCTGGCTCTGTGCTGACAGTGCAGAGCCTACTTGGGATTCTCTCCTCTCCCTCTCTCTCTGCCCCTCCCCTGCTCATGCTCACTCTCTCTCTCTTTCTCAAAATAAATAAATACTATAAATAAATAAATAAATAAACTATCATTATAAAAAGTGCATGTTTGTGAATATACAGAGAACTTACTGCGTGTGCTCTACCATTATATACTGCACAATAAAGAGATAAAAAATAAGAATAAAAACCTAGAAATTTTATGAAATCAAAATAATTAGTCATCATTAAAAATCCTGAAAGTGAAAAGCAATACCGGAAGGTCAAAAGAAATGTAGTAACCTAGAAAGGTTAGTATATAATAAATGACTTGTTCACACTTATTCTATAAAGGTACATGTTACGGTTGTAGAAATGCCAAGGAGCCCACCAAGTGTGCTTTACCTAAAGGATTCTTTTTCTGACTTAGCATAAAGGGTGATTTAAGAATGCCTTGCTAATTGGGACACCTGGGTAGCTCAGTCAGCTAAGCATCCAACTCGATATTGGCTCAAGTCATTATCTCATGGTCATGATCTCAAGTCAAGGTCCTGATCTCATGGTTGTGAGATCAAGCCCTGAGTAGGGCTCTATCTTGAGTGTGGACACTGCTTGTGATTCTCTCTCTTCCTCTCTCTCTGCCTCTCCCTCACTCCCTCTCTCTCTCTCTCTCTCAAAATAAATAAACACTTAAAAAAAAAAAAAAAAGAATGCCACACTGATTACAGTCACTACAAATCAAAGCTCCAATAAGTCTAATACTAAGATCACTCCATATTTTTGCTAGAGACAAATGGAATTTCAAAACATTCTTCTGAAATGTTTTCTCTTCCCTGAGATCTAATCCTGAGAATGGTCACTGCCTTAGAAAAACAAAAATATAGTGTACAGTGGTGGACTATTTAAATAACAAATATATTTCTACCACAGTCATTATTCACTGCTGAAAGAAAAAGGAGTTCAATAATAAGCAATAAACAATCTTTGAATGTTGTGCAGGAGTCCAGGAAAGATAAAAACCAGAGACCAATACAGGGTCTCGGGTTGCTTCCCATAACATTTCTTTGATTACACTGACCCCTGGTGGCCCTTAAACAACTCTCTTTCTTTTCTTTTCTTTTCTTTTCTTTTCTTTTCTTTTCTTTTCAATAAAAGTGCTTAGATTTCCTTAGTGTGTGCCTTAACATTATATAACCTGGAAGGAATCCTTTCACAACGTGTATGTATATCAAATAATCATACTGTAAACTTAAGTAACCTATCCTTTTGTCAATTGTACCTCAATAAAATTTGGGGAAAAAACACTGTATCACCAAGTACCTGATCAATATGCTGGTCTTTTCTAAAAGATAAAGATGCCTTACAGAATGTGGAAAAGGAGACATTATATGTATTTCAATACTAATGATTATTAAATACCTTTAATACACTCATCTAATAAATACTGACTGATATCCATGTGTGAAACACGTGCTAAGTCACAGAGATACAGATGTGAACAAGCCCCAAAAGACTACAGTCTCTTAGATGCCACCAGTTAAAAGTGACATGAATGAACCAAGAGAAGCACAGAGTGTATGGAGGTGTCTACAGGGATTAGACCATTCAAGGCTGTTCGAGGACAAGGGTGGCACTTAACAAAGCTGAAAAGGTGGGCAAAGGCCAAATCTTGTAAATGATTTGAATTTTTTAAGCACCTACCTTTCCTTGTCTTTCTTTTCCTAATCAATATGACCAAATCAATATGACAGATCCGGTCCACAAACCACTGCATGAGAAATCCTGTTAATTTTCAACTCATGATCTCACATCTTCCAAAAGTCTTTCTCCACTATTCTATCACCCTCTGTCTTCTAGTACATATCCTGTTCACCACTCACTGAACAAATTAACCTCTTGGAGGCTGCCACCCAGCTGAGATTGTCCCTGGCCACCTTGCAGAAGTGCTTCTGAATGGACCAACAGTGGACACTGACCCAAGGGAAGTCCATCCACAGCCACCAACAAAGAGGGTTGCTTGAAGGACTCTGAGATGACGGTTATTCAGATGAGCCAATGCGACCAGTCCAGATTTGGACTAGAAACACCATAGAGGTTGACAGAAGAGTGAGGGGAGAATGACGCAGCCAGAGAGACAGAATGAGATGCGATCCCAAAAGCATCAGCACTCATCCTTACAATACACCTTCTTTATCCCATGCTAGTCCAAGTCACCCTGCACCCTTAGAAGCACCTGATGAGGGAAATACAAATCAAACCACAAATGAGATACCACCTCACACTTGTCAGAACAGCTAAAATTAACAACTCAGGAAACGACAGATATTGGCAAGGGTGCAGAGAGAGAGGAACCCTTTTGTGCTGGTGGTGGGAATGCAAACTGGTGCGGCCACTCTGGAAAACAGATGGAAGTTCCTCAAAAAATTACTGATAGAACTACCCTACAACCCAGCAATTACACTACTAGGTATTTATCTAAAGGATACAGGAGTGCTGATTCGAAGGGGCACATGCACCCCAATGTTTATAGCAGCACTATCAACAATAGCCAAAGTATGGAAAGAGCCCAAATGTCACAGACTGATGAAGAAGATAAAGAAGATGTGGTACATAGATACAATGGAAGATTACTTGGCGATGAAAAAGAATGAAATCTTGCCATTTGCAACAATGTGGATGGAACTAGAGTATATTATACTAAGTAAAATAAGTCAGTCAGAGAAAGGCAAATATCATATGATTTCACTCCTATGTGGAATTTAAGAAAGAAAACAGATGAACATAGGGGAAGGGAAGCAAAAATAAGATAAAAAAAAAAAGAAAGAAAGAAAGGAAGACAAACCATAAGAGACTCTTAAATACAGAGAATAAACTGAGGGTTCCTGGTGTGGTGTTGGGTGGGGGGATGGGCTAAATGGGCGATGGGCATTAAGCAGGGCACTTGTTGGGATGAGCCCAGGGTGTTATGTATAAGTGATGAATCACTAATTTCTATTCCTAAAAGCATTACTACACTATGTATGTTAACTAACTTGAATTTAAATTAAAAAAATAAAATTTTTTAGAACTTAAAAAAATAAAATAAATTTTAAAATTTAAAAAAAAAAAAAAACACCTGATGGACCTCACTGACTCAGCACCTCACGATTCCTCCGCTGTCACACTGCCTTGTTTTCCTATCACGCTTACGTTATTCAATTTTTATTATATTATCCATGTCAGCACAACAATGATATTGAGGACAGAGATTTTGCATGTTTACCTCCTTATTTCCACAACTGCCCTATACGCCCTCACATATTTGATACAGGGACAGATAGATGGAAAGACAGACAGATGAATAAACAACTGATCCTGGAGAACTCTATAGTGAAATCAAAGGTGGGAACTAAGAAAACCCTAATTCCTTCACACTCACAGTATATGTCCTAATCATCAACTCCCATCATTCCCCACATGTGCCAGTAACACCAAACTTCTCCCAAACCCCAGACCCGTGAGGCTCTCTTCCATCTTCCCAACGTCTACACATAGCCTTCTCTCTGTGAAGTCTCACAAACAGTGACTCTCCTCTTCCTCCATAAGCACAAATGTCTGGCTCCCCTAGAGCTCAACACCCCCTCCTCCAGGCTTCCCTGAGCCCTATACACACCTCTACACTTTCTCACTGCCCACCTGTCTCACCCCTGCAGCACACCCTCTCCGCAGGCACTCTTCATGGATGCTCAAAAACCATGTGCTGGCTAAGAGAGACTAGATCTGCTTTTAGGATGTGACCCCTTCCTAAAAGCAGAAAGGAGAAAATTTTTTTTAATTTTTTTGGTACACTTATCCCACTTAAGGTCTTATGTTAATGAATGATTATTCCTTCTAATAAAGTGGTTCTCAGTGGGGAAGGGAGAGGGTATTTTTTCCCCATGGAGAGTGACAATGCCTGTAGACAATTCTGTTTGGCACACTTGGGCTGCTACTGGCATCTGAGGGGCTGAGGCTAAAGATCCTGCTAAACATCCTACAGTGTACCCAACCATGCCCACAGCAAAAAATTTTTGTCCAAAATGTCAACAGCTCTTTTAATAGAACTATTTTTAAAAGCTCTTATTCGGGGCGCCTGGGTGGCTTGGTCGGTTAAGTGTCTGACTTCGGCTCAGGTCATGATCTCATGGTCCGTGAGTTCGAGCCCTGCGTCGGGCTCTGTGCTGACAGCTCAGAGCCTGGAGCCTGTTTCAGATTCTGTGTCTCCCTCTCTCTCTGCCCCTCCCCTGTTCATGCTCTGTCTCTCTCTGTCTCAAAAATAATCGTTAAAAAAAATTAAAAAAAAAAAAAGCTCTTATTCACAAATTTATATATTTTTTAATAAACTCCAGAGAAAAATGGGACAATATTCAATGAATCTTCAAACATCACACAGGGATGCACAGGAAAAAACCTAAGGCAGAGAGATGGGTCTGCCCTGTGAGATCTCAGAGCTTCAAAGGTTGGCAACAAACAAAGGAAGTAGGTAGAGGAGTTGGGGAGAAAGAGGACTTGGGGAACAGAAAATTGGTGTGGTCGTTTAAAATCACTGTTTCTTTTTTTTTTTTTTTGTATGTTTTAATGTTTTGTTTTGTTTTGTTTTGTTTTTTGAGAGAGAGACAGAGAAAGCACAAGTGGGGGAGGGGCAGAGAGAGAGGGAGACACAGAACCTGAAGCAGGCTCCAGGCTCTGAGCTGTCAGCACAGAGACCTATGCGGAGCTCGAAAGCATGAAACGTGAGATCATGATATGAGCCAAAGTCAGACACTTGACCGCATAGCCACCCAGGCACCCCAATCACTGTGTGTTTGAAAACAATGATAAAGTAGGTTAGTCCAATCTCATCAGGAGTCATTCAGAGACATAAAATTTGCTAAATTATAACTATGTATCTATAGCTTAGTTTTAAAATACTCAATGTATGCACTGAATAAGTAAAATAAACATTAATCAGTTTTACATTAAACACAAAACGTTTTGTGGCGCCTGGGTGGCTCAGTCGGTTGAGCATCCGACTTCAGCTCAGGTCATGATCTCGCACTCTGTGAGTTCGAGCCCCACGTCTGGCTCTGTGTTAACAGCTCAGAGCCTGGAGTCTGCTTCAGATTCTGTGTCTCCCTCTCTCTCTGACCCTCCCCTGCTCATGCTCTGTCTCTCTCTGTCTCTCAAAAATAAATAAACATTTAAAAAAATGCAAAGTGTTTTAACCTTCAAACATTGTATTACAGAAAAAGGCAACAATGGCTAAAACTCTAACATATTACAATGAAAGCTAACCCATTGATAAACACAGTAAATACAAAATACACCCCTTAAATTATCTAGATGTTCAGATTAACAATTTTCTGTTCATTGAATAAATGACATTGGAGATATTTCCCCACCCGACCTAATTAAATCACTTTAGCATTCCCCCTGAAAATATATTTATACTCACATTCACTTGAACTTGAATGGACCAGTCACCAAGTATTGGATGGGAAGATAATTGAAAAGTTTTGGAAACGATGCCAAGATCACTTTGTTCTGACAACCACTGTTGGATCAAATTGGACTTGGGGTCCTACAACAAAAACCGTACATGTTAACTATATAAATACTGCCGCATACATGTGTTATGAATGATGCCCTCCATGCAGCACTCCCAGGAACATCCTAAATATGGCACAGAGATACGTTTTGTAAAATGTTGGCCATATGTTACTAAACAGAAGACAAATCAGAATTTATTCCTTTCTCATACCCTCCTGATAACATCTTTATTCTGCTCCACCTTCCAATTCTTGGCACCATATTTCCCTCTACATGGAACACACACGACATGTGTAGCACCAAACCTGTGCTGTCATTGTTAACCTAGAGATAACAGACCTTGTGTATGTATTCAGGGCCCACTGCGTGTCAGGCACTCTGTCGTATCATTACCACTCATACATCACTCAATCATCACAACTCTCCCTCAGGATAGGACTGTCCTCACATTATAGCAGAAAACAGATTCCCAGAGAGGTTAGGTAAACACTCAACTGTAAGTAATCCATGAATTCAGGATTCGAACCCACACACCGTTTAATCCAACAAAATGTATCATAGCCATGTTTAGCCAAGGTTGTGCAGGAAAAATACTTCAGTTTTCCTAGACTTCCCCAATGATCCCGTCATGCACATTCAGCCAAGCCAATCCAGCAGTCATCCCGGACTTCCCTTCACATTCCCAGCCCTGTCAACTCCACCTCTTTAATCTCTCTCTAATCCTCACATCCAGCTGCCATGTCCTGTTTTCTGACTATTACGACTAATCTCCCTCCTCCACTCTTGCCCTCCAATAAATACATCTTCCCCTCTGCCAACAGTGTTGTCCATCTGAAACACAAATCTGAGACTGAGGCAAAGTGGTGGAAATGCTTGGTACAGTTCCTGACATATGACAAGCAGTGGACCACGAGGTGGTGATAGCTTTTGTTTGCCTACAGAATGAGATCTACACTCCTTGACATAGTTTACATAACTTAGCAGTCTGATTCCATCTATATTTCTATGCTCATCTTCCTCTAAACATACAGATTTCTTTGCAATTCACTCCCAAAAGCCCATGCTTCTCAGCCTCTACAATTGCTTCACAGAATGCCCTCCCTTCCTGTCCAATAGGTGAAATAAGCTCCAGTGTCCTGCCTCCTATAAATGCTTCCAACAGACAAAATGGCCACTTCCTGGAGAGTCCCTAGTACATCTGGAGTTTACCCCTTTTGAAGACTACCCCTTTTGAGTTTACTGAACTCATGGGTTATATGGGGTTTTTTGTTCCCAGCTAGACTGTGAACTAATGAGAGCAGGGATAAAATATTTTCCCTGATTGTTATTCTCTATCCTTTGACTAGACGTAGTGGGTCAGCCCAGTTAACGGAAGCCAGAAGAAACCTCTCTCCCCAAGTGGGGGAGGATGTGAAAGTCAGAGGTAAGGACAATGCTGAGAATTGAGTTAGGAGTAGTCTAGTAAGCCAGAAACTAATTGTTGAAACCAAAGACCAAAGCAAGTCAAGACTAAGTAGGTCACCCTCCTTGGCAAACTCCTAGGACGGGCATTGTAATCAGCTGTTGGCTCTCCTGCACCTGCCACAGCATGACGCATGGGTGAAAACAAAAAATACCTTTTTTCTTATGTCAGCCTGACAAAAATAAAAAATAATAATAATAATTCCCAGTGTTATTTAAACTGAGTGGAAAGGAATGTTCATACTCTGCTGATGCATTATTTGGTGAGGGTATACGCTTCTCCCAGGTGGTACCATGGCCCTACAAAAAAAGGAAGTTCTAAATGAAGTCTTTGACGACTTTGAACCTGGAGGATCTGGACAGTTGGGAGTGAATGAGATAATCCCTCTGGTTTGTCAAGCCTGCCTCAGACCTAGGCCTAACTGTCACCAACAGGAAAACACAGAGAATGTAGAAACACCAGAAGTTTTTACACATCAGGATTCGAACAGACCATGCATGGTGGCACCACAGCAGAACCCACCATTTGTATGTCACCATCTCCTGCTAGGATGCACACAGGACAGCCATATACAACACGAACAGTGGCCCTGACACAGCCAGAACAGCCACATGCTGGAGATGCTGCAATAGTGGCCCCTTGTGCTCTCTGAGTCACCTTTAGATGGTTCTGGTGCCTCAGCACAGCACAGTACCTGCTGCCTGTGCCAGACTGTCTCAAGCAATAAATCCCCAGCTGGAGAATATGTCCAGTAGGAGTATTTCTGCCACTCCTCAGAGTCCTGGATTATGCACTCAGCGTCTGTCTAGCATGTAGAACTGGAGAAGTCAAATCACTTAAACGAGGTGGTCCCCTCACCTCACCAGGAATGAGGTCCTGGTTTTGTCATGGCTGCCCCACGCCAGAGTGTCAGGGCACAATCACAAGATACACCCTTAAGGCAACAACAGCTATTCCCATACGAGGTCATTCATCTGTACAAGAAGCAACACTTTCTTCAGGAAGGAAGTCACGGTAGAAGTCTGCTGTGCCAGCTACCATGGAGGTGTTGAAGGCACTGATTTCCATAGTGTCAAGCCAGAGTAGCCAGAGGTAGCGAGAATTAGAGCAGAGGTAGGACACGTTTTTACCACTGTCAAAGGGGCCCTGAAGGCCTTTTCAACCTGAGAAGGTCAGTTATCAAGGCAGACAAAATTAATAATACCAAATGACAAAAAAAAAAAACCACAAAACACTGAGCACCCCCTGAACATGCTGTGACTTGACAGTCAATATTTTAGCTACATCCTACAGCTACAGCAATTCTTTTTCTTTTTTTTACAGCTTACTGATTTGACAAGTTTATACACTCTGCTATGCTCACCACAAGTGTAGCTACTAGCTGTCCTGTTAGGTCACTTACTATTACAGTATCACTGACTGTCTTCTTGACTGGCAGGATGGATTCCGAGAAGTTAGCCTCCCAGCCATCAGTGCACTTCTCCACGTTAGCCTGAAGGTGGTGCTGTACTCCCTAGTACAGCTTTGTTCAATTCAGGGGTTCTTGTTACACTAGGTTCCACTTTTTTCTAAGAGGTTTTGCCAAGAAACCAACTATTCTACACTGAAAGATGTAGAAAACACCACATTCTGGCCCAAATGACTGTTTTTCAGATGGAGGAAGACAGCAGTGTGGGCATCAGTGCTCCCATGTGGCTTCTGCAAGTGGCAAGGCTGGACCTGAGTTCATATCCCAGCCTCACTGCCCAGGTGCAGACAGCAGAGTATAGCAACCCCCTGGGCACTTTTCCCAAACACTCTGGGTTCCAGGTGGAATTTCAGTCTAAACGCCCCTTCCCGAGCCAAGAGGGCCACATGCTGGCAAAGCCAGTAGGATTTCTCAGGACCACAGGTCTCTCTGAGAAAGCCAAATGTGGCAAGCAAAGTCCAGAGTTGTAGAGAATAGCCCAAGAGTACAAATCAAAGGTTTCAAAGGCAGAACCTAAAGCACCATAGTGAGGCAAAATAATAAAAATGCACAGACCAGCACAGTTCTAAATGCTTTACTTAAATTACTCACTTTAATCCTCACAAAAACCTCTGTGAGGTATTTGTCCCGCATCAGCAGGGTTAGTTCTGGGTTGATGCCTAGAACGGGCAATTTATCAAGTGCTGACTTTCATTACCACAGGTAGAACGAGGCAGATTGGATATAAACCGCCAGAGACAGGCAGGTGACCTCTAAATCCTCCACCTTACACTTAATTTCTGGCACGTACTAAGTTCTCAGTATATGTGGATAAATGGTGAAAGATGATATGACTGCGGTCCATAAAGCCCTGCTTAGAGAGCTACTTGAATTTAGACATGCTATTCACTATGCCAACCTCCTTTTTAGACATTCCATTATACAGTGAAGGCAGAGATTCACAGGACTGCAATTCTTGGAAATTCAAGAAATACACACTGAGCAGCATGCCAGCCGATGTGTTTGCTACAAACACAATCTGGCTTGAAGTTACACGTATACATGTTTGTTTGCTTGATTTTTGTTTGGATTTTAGTTTAATTTATAACAACAAAGAAGTTAAGAAGAATAGGAAGATGCTGAACTAAAAAACCTAAATTTGCCTTCCATTCTATGTCATTTATCAGAACATTGAAGGAAACCAAGAGGGTTCCCAGGACCAGGGACTTTCAGTTATAAAATCAAGAGAGTCCCAGGCAAACTGGGGTGAGCTGATCACCTTATTTCCATGTAATGATCAAATGTCTAGTATTCTCCTCAGCATAAGTATAGAAAAGCAGGTCCAGCAGGATCTCAATGGTCCTCAACTTAGTTCCCACAGGAAAACACTCAGTCTAACTATCTGCCTCCAGACTATCAGAGTGTGCAAGCAGCAGAGGACAAATGACTCCCTGCCAAAAGGGTTCCCATAATAACAAGAGCTAATGTTCAGTGAGCATGTACTATGTGGCAGGCATAGTTCTAAATGCTGTGCTTGGATTATCTCACAAAACCTTTGTGAGGTATTATTATTATTACACATTCTACAAATAAAGAAACTGGGGCTCTGAGAGATTAATTTTCTCACACAAGCATCTATTCTTCTTAGAGCAGACAGTGATCCTTTTATAAGTCAAATCACATCACGCCTGTCCTCAGAATTCTCCAGTGAATTCTTGCTTCACTCAGAGTAAAATCCAAAGTCCGTATCATGCCTAAGAATACCCTGTATGGCCCATCTCTCCTCCAACCAACATACCTATATCTTACCTCATCTCCTAATATTTGTCCCCTCACACCCTGGTACACTTTCAGCCTATTTTTCCTCCAATGCACCCAACAAGTTCCCACCAGGGCCTTTACACAAGCTGTTCCCTCTGTATGTATGGGCTCATTCTTTTATTTCCTTTAGGTCTCTGCTCAAATAGGACTCCCCTAACAATCTAGAGAAAAGAGCAAACATAAACACTCTCTCTCTCTCTCTCTCTCTCTCTCACACACACACACACACACACACACACCAATCCCTTTATATACATACTTATGTGTTTATTTAGTGCCTGTCTCCACACTATTCACTGAAATATAAGCTTGATGTGAGCAGGGGACTTAATCTGTTCTGCTCAGTGCCCCACTCCAGAGCCCTGACCACAGAAGTTCAAAAAATGTTTAACAAATGAATTCATCAGTGAAGAAGCAAGGACTGGAGCCCAAGCTAGCCAACTTTGGAGCCTGAGCTCTGACCCCACTGCTCTACCATTTCCCTTCCGAGAGAGAGTATTCTCATGTTGGGAGGGAAGCTTACCCAAGGCTAATTCTAAGATAACCTGACCAGAACTTCGCACAGAGCTTTAGTAAGATGCTTTATTTCTTACTGGCACAGAGTGCCAGTAAGTGCACAGAGCTTTATTTCTATCTGGCACTTACCTTAATTAGAATGTTTAAAGAAGTTTTATAAGGTTTAAAATCTGAGAAGAGTGTAACAACACGAAACTTCACTTCCTGCTTCGGCTTGTACAGGGACTTGTCTGTTTGAATGAAGACAGTCATTCTCTTGGTCTCAAATGATAAGCGCGTACTATTAGAGAATAAGATCTCATCCTGGGCACGTCCAGTTACACGTAGTTCATAAATCCCATCTGCACTGTTCAGAGGTAGCTGGAGAAAATGAAGAGATCAGTCTCATTATTTTTCCTCAAAAATGTTTTTAATTATGTTAGAATAGAAAAATTTCTATTTTTTAGGTTTACTTATTTTATTGAGGGGGGGGTGGGGGGAAGGGGCAGAGAAAGGAGAGAGAGAGAATCCCAAGCAGGCTCTGCACTGTCAGCACAGAGCCTGCCATCAGGATCAAACCCATGAGATCATGACTTGTCCAAGAATTGGACACTCAACTGACTGAGCCACCCAGGCACCCCAAGAATAGAAAATTTAAGTCTATAGTATTATTAAAAGTAATTGCCATGTTGAAAAACTTGCCCCTCCTAGGCACCAACATTAAACAATTTGTTTTCCCTCTTAACATCCTGTAGTTTTCTCTCCCGTTAAATTGCAGGGTTCTCGGAATGGAGGTCTCAACACCAGTCACCTTGTCATTTCCTAGCCCAAGTGCACATTCTTCCCAACAGTCACTGTGGGTCAGAATATTTAAGGTCTTTCAACACTTTTCCATGCCTCCCTCTTTGAGGCAGTCAACTGGTGAAAAGCACAATTTGCACAAGACTTGTTTCTTGCCGTATCTCTCTTGAACTCTTTTCTACAGTGTGCTCTCTTCCTGCATCCTGCACATCACAGGTCATCATCCTGGAAAGGATGGGGGTGCTGCTGCTTTCCTACTACTATTACCAACAGAATTCTTACCTTCCAGCATTAACAGACTTGAAGCCATACAGCAGTTTACATGACCTGTCATTTTACAACAATCCTTCAGGTGGCGCTCTCACTAACACCATTTTATGCAGGGGCTTAGAGGAATTTGGGAAGCTGTTCCAGGTTACTAGCTGAGATTCAAACCTGAAATGAGCTATACTACTCTAATAAAGGCCTCCATATGGTGTCTTTAAATCATGTCTGACAATTCTCTGACTCTCTGCCCTCCAAAAAGTAGAGCCTCATTCCCCAGACTTAGGGACTTGCTTCTCAAGAAAATAATGAAGCTGTGTTAGAGAAAGGATGGCTTCTGCCTGGTTCTCTTTCTCTCTGGGATTCTTCGCTCTGGGGGAATCCAGCTGCCATGTGAGGAGGACACTCAAGAAGCCTGTAGAGAGGCCCACATAGGGAGAAATGAGGCCCCCACCAACACCCACCACCAGCTCGACAGCCATATGAATGAACTACCTTACAGAAGATCCCTGACCTACTGAAGCCTTCAGGTGACTGCAGGTCTAACTGACATCCTGACTGCAGCCTTGTAATAGCCCAAAGCTTTGGGATAATCGGTTACACAATAGATGGCTAGTATACCTGACTTTTAGTTCGTTTTCATGATAATAAACCTGAGGTTCTGAAACTAAATTCTGGCTCGTGTTGGCAAGTAAGTTTTGTCCACAGAAAGCTCAGAGATCCTGCAGTAACTGCAGCTACCTTGAAGCTCACAATATGGATGAGAATATGAAGGAAATGTAACAAGCCACCATAAAATGGTCAGCAAAAAAATATTTAGGGAGAAAAGTACTGATGCCCACAATTTACTTGGAGACACATTTAAAAAAAAAATTTTTTTTTTTTTAACATTTATTTATTTTTGAGACAGAGAGAGACAGAGCATGAACGGGGGAGGGTCAGAGAGAGGGAGACACAGAATCTGAAACAGGCTCCAGGCTCTGAGCTGTCAGCACAGAGCCCGACGCGGGGCTCAAACTCACGGACCGCGAGATCGTGACCTGAGCCGAAGTCGGCCGCTTAACCGACTGAGCCACCCAGGCGCCCCTGGAGACACATTTTAAAAATAAGATGAATTAGGGGTGCATGGGTGGCTCAAACAGTTAAGCATCTGACTCTTGGTTTCAGTTCAGCTCATGATCTCACAGTTCATGAGTTCAAGCCCTGCATTGGTCTCTGCACTGAGCATGGAGCCTGCTTGGGACTCAATCTCTCCCTCCCTCTCTGCTCCTCCCTGGCTTGCTTTCTCCCTCTTTCTCAAAAAATAAGTAAATAAACATAAATTTTTTTTTAAATAAGATCAATTAATGGATGGAGAGACAGATGGATGGATAGATATGAAATAGAGCAAGTATAGTAAAGCATTAATGGTAGATTCTGAGTGGTGGATACAGAAGTACTCACTACAAAATTCTTTCAAGTTTTTTTTATATTGGAAAAATTCTTAATAAAATGTTAGAAGAACAATCAGTAGCATCACATTTACATGACTTCTAGTGCCAATTTTTGCTTTTCTTCAATAAATATTTATTGAGCACCTCCTAGCTCCAAATTGTTCTAAGTCCTTGGAATACAACATAAGCCAAAGATGTGTGCCCTAGTAAGGCTAAGAGTCTAGCTTGGAACTTGCATTCTTATATTCTATTTTCCCAAATGATACTTCAGTTCTCAGATTCTTTTAAATAGATATTTTAATACTACAAGCAGAAAATTAAATATGCCAGCATATCATATATATGGCAAAGGTTCATAAATACTTTATATTTAAATAATGAGATTTGATGGGATTGCTTTTTATGATTTGGATATAGTTTGATCATTTTTAGTGGCACAGAGCCTCCAGAACTGATAGTAGATTGAAGACTTACGTCAAATTAATAATTCAGAGGCACAAAACTAAAGAGCCCTATTTAACCATGAGAATGCCAAATAAAGAAGCAGAAGTAACACAGACGTGTTCAAAAACACAATCTCTGTGCCCTACTCCATCCTCCATCAGGGAGCTGGCATTGCCTCAGGAGAAGACAGTACTATCTTCATGCTCCTTTCAGCTACCGCAAGTAATTTGCTTTTTTAGCTGCCCCATTAGAAACCCTGCCCACCCTCCATATGTAAGATTTAGGTGATTCAGGATCCTCAAAGCCTCAGTGTTATTCCCAGGGCTGGAAAGTCAGAGATTACAAAAGAACTTGGTGTATCAGTAGACCAGAGGTGACTCTATAAACCATGAGGCATCACCATACGCCTTGTGGTGTCACTGCCGACTCTGCATGGCACTAAGGATGCTGAGCTGTGGTAGAGAGCTTGACCCTCCACTGTTAACAGTAGAGGGACATAATGTGAAAGAGAATGAAGAAACTAATGTGGATTTTCAGCAATCTTTACGAAGGTTTTTCTCTGTATCGGACCTAGAATGGGTTGTAACCTGCTCCCCACAGTGGAGAGGCCACCAGAAGGTATTAAAAGCGCTTGTATCTCTACTGATCCTTCTGCCTTCTTGGGGTCCCAGTTACTGAAAGAGTTCCAGGGATTGGTAATAAAGAGGTTCCCTCATCAGAGACTTCCCATGCCCTTCTCTTATGCAAGAACCAGTTATCTACCCACGGGGATTCTGCAGTTTCACATGTTGAGCTGAGCGCCGAGGGCTGGAAAAAGATACAGTTCCCACAGACGGACACTGCCTGGCAGCAGTACATCAAGGAGCTTTGATCAGCCAAGTACCAATTGGCACCTGAGTGGCGCGTGCTCATTATGCTAAGCCTATTCTGTGTATACGTAAATGCAAATTTCCTGAGTAAATGATTGCTCTTTGCCCAGGGTATTTAAGGCAAGTGTGCTCAAAAAGGTCCTTGGGGAGGGACTCCTGGCTGGCTCAGACAGTGGAACTAATGACTTTTGGTTGGGGTTGTGAGTTCAAGTGCCATGTTGGGTGTAGAGTTTACTTAAAAATAAAATAGAAATAAATAAAAATTGGGGCGCCTGGGTGGTTCAGTCGGCTAGGCATCTGACTTCAGCTCAGGCCATTGTCTTATCAGTCATGAGTTCCAGCTCTCATGGGGCTCTCTGCTGTCAGTGTGGAGCCGGCTTCAGTTCCTGTCTCCCTCTCCTTTTCCCCGCCCCAGCTCCTGCCTTCTCTCTGTCTCAAAGGTAAATAAAAACATTGAAAAAAAATTTTTTTAATAAAAATAAATAAAAATTTACAAAAGATCCTTGGTGGGCAAAGAACTAATCTGGGATGACTAAAACCATTTAACCTCTGAAAGATGAATTATCAAGGAAACGGAAACAACAAAATAGGATTTATCCTACTCTACTTCATTAATTACTTATAATTACTAAAATAAGGAGAGATTTCAAATAACTTTCAAAATAAAATTGAGGAATTTAAGATGACAGTTTCTACTTAAAATATATTTTTAAAATGTTAATTATACATAAAATAAACTTCAAAACATTCCTAACTTTAAAAACCCTTCCCTCATGTTAAGTTGGATTTACTTACAGAGAATAAAAGAAATTTGCCTAAAACATTTTCTGCAAAAAAATAACCTTTATACTAAGCATCAATCATTTTTATTTACTTCTTATTAAAAGTTGATTTTAGTGTATCAAAAATAGAAACAATGAGCTAATCAGATATTAAAAACCATTTGTGTTTTTTTTTTAATTTTTTTTTTCAACGTTTATTTATTTTTGGGACAGAGAGAGACAGAGCATGAATGGGGGAGGGGCAGAGAGAGAGGGAGACACAGAATCGGAAACAGGCTCCAGGCTCTGAGCCATCAGCCCAGAGCCCGATGCGGGGCTCGAACTCACGGACCGTGAGATCGTGACCTGGCTGAAGTCGGACGCTTAACCGACTGCGCCACCCAGGCGCCCCAAAAACCATTTGTTTTAATGAAGCCAAAATATTTACATTTTACAGCAAAAATTCATGAGAACCTCAAAAAACAATCTGAAATATTACAAACATCAGAATGCAAGTGCACACTCTGAAAGCTGAGCCTATTTTAACTGACAACTCATAACAACGCAGAACTTTCTATTTTTGCCAAGCATTATCAAATTTTCCCAGACACACTTTACGACTAAGTCTTTAAATTTTTGTTTTACTAGAAAAGGGATATAATGTCTAAGAAAGCCTTCAATAGGTAATTGCTATATCTATCTACAATAGAAATGGCATTACTGGGAAAGACAAATACAGGATTTGGAGTTAGCATTTCCCATAGGTAAGGATTAAAAGAATAATAGCAGCCAAAGCCCAGTTAATGATAGTTTGGACAAGTGCAATTTATAATAAACTGACATTACTGGAACAATCCCAAGCCTGATGCCTTCTCTTTCCAGCCTTTCTACACTTCCAGCCTGTGTAACTATAGGCTTCTCTGATGAAACCAGACAGTTGTACTTTAAGCTGTGGTTTCTGAACTTAAATCCCACCCCCTTCTGCTACAGGACAATTCTATTACACAGGATTTATTTTAAGCTTCTCATTGGAATACTCTTTCAACACCATCATGGCCAGCATCTATTATTTTAGGGTACATAAACGCAATGTAATGTTTTATTACCACTGAGATTGGGCTCTCCCCCCATTTCCACCTGCTTTGCCTCTCTTTCCCTAGTTCCTATTCAACAATAGAAAAGCAGTTATATTTCTTAAGAGGGAAAGCACAAACATAATAGGTAAGAAATAACAGCTATGGTACATAAGTAATTTTTATAAAGTACTGTTTGGTAGCACTACATTTTCTAGGAATACCATCCCCTACCACCACCCCTGCAAAAACTAATGTGCTTTCTGAATGTGCTTGATAAGTAACCTTCAAGAAGTAATGGGGGAACCTGGCTCATCAGTTAGTGCTAATCCTACATTAAGTATGTAAAGTATCAGGGCCCAAGTTGTTAAAAAGAAACCACAGGCCCAAGGTGGAGTCATTTGATCCCAGAACAGTAAATCAGGACTTAACTGCAGTTTCAACCTCTCCAGGAGTGGAATTTTAAGCCAATCAATCTGGAACTTTCTGACAAGCACCAATGAGGTAATCTGTCACATGGGCCCTCTCCCCCACCCCCACCCCACCCAAAGGAAGATGAGGTAATCTGCAGGATAAGACCCCATGCCCTTCCCTTGCCTGGAACAATCCTTTCTTTTCTTTTGCTAATAACTTCCTTGCCCCACCTTCCTTCCTACAAAAACCTTCCGTGTTGTACAACTCTTTGGAGCTCCCCTCTGCTTGCTAGGTGGGATCCTGCCCAATTCATGAATCTCTTAATAAAGCCAATTAGATCTTCAAATTTACCGGGTGAAATTTTGTTTTTTAACAAAGTCACTAGTCAACTGTTCTCAGAAAAGTATACCAAATTGCATCTCTTGTTGGATGCTGTGGTCTACTTTCTCTACGGTACATTCAAAGTGTGAAGCTCCAAAATAAAACATGGTAATAAAAGTACAAACTTCCAAATCAAAGCTATGAGAAGCAGGATCAGTTCACAAACAGCATTTAATCACCAGGTTTTACGACTTTCTCAACAAAATAATAACCCCTTTTCACTTCCATAGCAAATTTTACAGCACTTTCACATCTCATTTCACCTCCAGGGTAAAGTACCCCCTATGAAGGAAGCAGTTTCTTTATCCCCTTTTCCAGAGCTAGGACAAGGGTGGGGTGAGTGAGACCCTTGCCTCTGGTGCAAAACTTAAGGAGGAGCCAAAAAAATCAGTAATCAAGATAAGTAAATTTTTAATATTTTAAAATAGAAAAGGTAGTGCAAAAAATTAAATTATGAACACAAAATTTTTTAACAAAGACAGGATCAATATCACCAATGTCTCAGGCTTCAATATGGCTCAGCGTGACCCTCCACTTTCTAGGACAGGGAAACCGAGGGACAGAGTGTTAATTTCACACTCAAAACTTTGAGGTTCAGTAAGGCAGAAACGGCACCAAACCAGCCCAGGTTTCTTGGCAACACTCCAGGAAGGTTTCCCCAGTGAAGTTCCCTGTTTCACAAGCAAAAAATCTTTGCTATGAGTTTGAAGAGGCTAATAACCGATCTCCCTGAAGTAACATTCTTTAAAAAATTTTTTTAATGTTTATTCATTTTTGAGAGAGAGGGAGAGAGAGAGAGAGAGAGAGAGAGAGAGAGAATGAGAGGGGGAGGGACCAAGAGAGAGAGGGGGACAGAGGATCCAAAGTGGGGCTCGAAGCTGACAGCAGAGAGCCAATGCAGGGCTTGAACTCACAAACTGTGAGATCGTGACCTGAGCTGAAGCCGGGCAGTCAACCGATGAGCCACCAAGTGCCCCTAAAGTAACATTATTCTATTTTTTTTAATAATTTTTTTTTAGTGTTTATTTATTGACAGAGAGAGACAGAGCATGAGTGGAGGAGGGTCAGAAAGAGGGAGACACAGAATCTGAAACTGGCTCCAGGCTCTGAGCTGTCAGCACAGAGCCCGACATGGGGCTCAAACTCACAGACAGCGAGATCATGACCCGAGCCGAAGTCGGATGCTCAACTGACTGAGCCACCCAGGCACCCCAAAGTAACATTATTCTTAATTTAAAGGTGAAACTGAACTCAAGACAAACTCACAAGAAACGTAAATTGATATAAAAGTCAACAAAATATTAATTTATTTGTCTCATCAATGCAATGTATATTTCTGAAACCAAATTTTTTAAATGGATACTTACTGATGGAAGAGTAAGTGTCTTGAAAGAGCCTAAAAGCAAAACAGGGAAGAAAATAGTCATAATTGGAATATGATGATATAATACAAAACTCCCAAGAATCTCCTAAATACTCTTTCAGATGTGGAAAGAATCATAAGCTTACAGAATCACAAACTTATTTGGCCCAAACAAAACAATTTTATTAAATCCCAGAACACCTGAGAGATTATTACATATCCTTGTGCCGAAGAATTAAGGAAAGTGGAGCCAGACTTAAAAGGCTATCAGTGGGTAAACCCCCGCCCAAAAATTAGTTTAAGTTCTGCTTCTCTTTTCCATTATCATTTTTGTTGTCATTGTTGCTGCTACTCTTGTTGCTGCTTTCAGGTTATACACATTTGAGGGACGCTTCAATCGGTGTTGAGGAAGAACCTAAGGTTTATTTCTTACGTTCTCAGAACCTCATGATAAAAGAAGAAAAGGAAGGCATTAGTCATGTCAGGGGTGAGCTGGGACTCATAACTGACTCATTGGTATTAGAGTGAGGCAGACTTTTTTTTTCATGTAAAGTTTCTAAACATAGGACTTCTAATTTAACTCATGCCAATTTCTCATCAGATCTAATTATTTCAAGGGAAAAAAAATGTTTCAAGTTAAAAACAAAAGAATACTTATCCAAAGTTCCCATTTAAGTGACATGAGTTCAGAGGTGGTGACAGGTCCTCACAGTTCCTTCATTTAAGAAATATTTGTGAATATTTAAGAATTTTTACCACAATGACAAGACAGACGTGGCCCCCATCCTCCTGGAAGCTACATGTGTCTATCCTGTAGGAACGGACAGATGCCAGAGCACAGCACAGTACAGAGCAGGGGTTCAACAAGTGGCCTCTGGAATTAGACTACATCAGTTCTAAAATGAATCAACCATGTGCTCACCCCATCCTTGAAAAAGTTACCTGATTATCCAGGCTCCATTTTTTCATCCATAACATGAGCATGCTAATTAATAATAGTACCAATCTCACAAGGTGGTTGTGAAGAATAAGTACGTTGATATCTGTAAAGTGGATAGAACAATGTCTGCCACACAGGAAACACTTCATAACTGTAAGTCATTATAGTGCCAGAAAACCCGAAGAGCTATCCACTGGGGATGTCAGCATGCCTCTACAGCAAGGTCTTCAAATTGTTATAATGGAGCACTGAGTCAATTAGGACATATTACCAATGTCAAGTTAGAGGATCAAGTTACATATATGTACTTTCTCAACCAAAATATTAAATATTAGAAAACCTTAATTCCTTAGTTTTGCTCAATGAAATAGAAGAAATAAAGCTAATACATGTCCTGCCTACATACATCCTTATAAATGATCTTGCACAACCCCCGATGTGCATACACCCACTTTGAAGACCACTACCCCAATGGGCCTCCATGAAATACAAATATGTTTTCAGCAGCAGATAAGCAATTCATCAAAATCATTTATCCCCTAGCAAAGATCAGTTTATCCAATAATTGTCGCCATAGAAAGCAAAGAGCAAGACTCTTAAATAATAGGACAAAGGACAAAAAGTGTCTTGAAAAGGAGAAGGAGAAACAACTGAACAGATATAACTCGACATGGAAGCGCTGCAATAAAGATAGGGCAGAGACCACCTCAGAGGGATCAGGGGAAGGCACCTAGAGAAAATGATGCCAGAGTCTAGGGTTGTAGGATAAAGGAAAATTAGCCAGATGTGAAAGAAAGGGAAGAGTTTCCAAGCAGAGCAGCAGCAAGTGCAAAAGAGTGGAGGTCAGCATGAGTCTACAGAAGCAAAGAGCTGGCAAAGAGAGGATTATAGAGATGAGGCTGGACCAAATCATGAAAGGCCTTTTACACAGCCTGAGTCCTTGCCAGGATCATTCCAGGTTCTGCTGCTCTCCCAGCATCCTGAGTTAGCATTTGTCCTGAATCTTTTCGGAGCAGCAAAATATCAATATGAGATGGGTTTAATGTGCACAAGATTTAACTCTGAAATACTATAGTCATGCTTTGGGAATATCTCAACTTGTGGGAAGAAACATCTCATCAAGTTCTTATTTTTAATGAGATGGGCATATTCTATACTGAACTGAAGAGAAACTGAGAAGCCCTATGATATTGCAGCAATTAAGTTTGGTGAGACATTCAAAAGCACCATAAATACAGACAATTTACTGGACAAGTTTTGTGTTGTAAAAATATTTGCTGAAGGGAGTCATGGTACTCTCCAGGCAAAAAGACAAACCCTATAACATATCTGAACTGAAACATTTAAATAGTTCAATATGGGGGTAACGATGGAATTGAGAATATCCTCCACACAGCAGAATTTACTCTGATCTTAACACATACCTCAGCATATGTGAAGAGAGTGTGTTCTCAATTAAAAATGTACCAACAATGAACAAGTGGAATTGGAAATTAAAAATAACACCATTTACATTAGCATACCAAACAAAGAAATACTTAGGTTTAAACCTAACAAAATGGTTACAATACCTATATGAGGAAAGTACTCTGGTAAATGAAATCAAGGAAGGATTAAATAATTGAAGAGATATTCAATGTTCACGGACAGAAAGACTCAATACCGTCAAGACGTCAGTTCTTCGAAATTGAGCCATAGATGCAACGCAATCCTAATCAAAATCCCATAAAGTTATTTTATGGAAATCAACAAACTGATTCTAAAGTTTATGTGGAGACGCAAAGGACCCAGGATAGCCATTACAATATTGAAGGAGAACAAAGTTGGAGGATTGATGCTACCAAGTCTAAAACTTACCGTAAAGCTATAGTAACCAAGGCAGCGTGGTACTGGCAAAAGACAGGCAAACTGATTAATGGAACAGAAGATAGAGCCCATAAATAGACCCCTACTAATATGGTTGAGTGATCTCTCACAAATGAGCAAAAGCAATCCAATGGAGCAAAGCTGTCTCTTCAAAAAGTAATGCTGCAACAATGGACATCTACATACAAAAAAGTGAATCTAGACAGACCTTACCCCCTTCACAAATATTAACTCAAAACGGATCATAGACTTAAATATAAAATGCAAAACTATAAAATTCCTAGAATATAGCATAGGAGAAAACCTAGATGACCTTGGTCTTTTTCTGTATAACACCAAAGATACAATCCATTAAAGAAATAATTCATGGGGCGCCTGGGTGGCACAGTCGGTTAAGCGTCCGACTTCAGCCAGGTCACGATCTCTCGGTCCGTGAGTTCGAGCCCCGCTGGGCTCTGGGCTGATGGCTCGGAGCCTGGAGCCTGTTTCCGATTCTGTGTCTCCCTCTCTCTCTGCCCCTCCCCCGTTCATGCTCTGTCTCTCTCTGTCCCAAAAAATAAATAAACGTTGAAAAAAAAAAAAAAAGAAAGAATTCATAAGCTGGACTTCATCAAAATCAAAAACTTCTGCTATGCAAATGACAACATCAACACAATGAGAAGATAAGCTACAGATTGGAAGAAATATTTGCAAAAGACACACCTGATAAAGGACTGTATTCCAAAGTATGCAAAGAACTTTAAAAACTCAACAATAAGGGGCACCTGGGTGGCTCAGTCAGTTAAGCATCTGACTTCAGCTCAGGTCATTATCCCACAGTTTGTGAGTTTTAGCCCCGAATCGGTCTCTGTGCTGACAGGTCAGAGCCTGGAGCCTGCTTCGGATTTTGTGTGTCTCTTTCTCTCTGCCCCTCCCCCGCGCGTACAGGCGCGCTCGCTCTCTCTCTCTCTCTCTCTCTCTCTCTCTCAAAAATAAACATTAAGAAAATGTTTTTAATAAATAAATAAACATTTTTAAAAAATAAAACTCAACAATAAGAAAACAAATAACTCGACTAGAAAATGGGCCAAAATATTAATAGACAACTCAGCAAAGAAGATACACAGATGGCAAGTAAGCATAAGAGAAGATGCTCCACATCATAAAGAAATGCAACTGAAGCAATAAGATACCAGTAGGCTGGTATCAGTCATTGACAACATCAAATGCTGGCCAGGATGTGGAGCAACAGGAGCTCTCACTCACTGCTGGTTTGCAATGCAAAATGATACAGCCACTTAGGAAGACAGTTTGGCAATTTCTTACAAAACTGAACATATGATCCAGCAATCACATTCCTTGGCATTTACTCAAGAGTTGAAAACTTATGACCACACAAAAATCTGCACACAGATATTTACGGCAGCTTTATTAATAATTGCCAAAGCTTAGAAGCAACCAAGTTTCCTTTAGTCCGTGAGTGGATAAATAAACTGTGATACATCCAGACAATGTAATATTATTCAGCTCTAAAAGTAAATGAGCTAACAGACCATAAAAAGACATGGAGGAACCTTAAGTGCATATTACTAAGCCAAAGAAGCAATCTGAAAAGGCTACATACTATACAATTCCAACTAAATGACAGCTGGAAAAAGCAAAACCATGGATACAATAAAAAGATCAGGTTGCTGCAAGGTGACATAGAAAGATGAATAGGCAGAACACAGAGGGTTTTCAGGGCAGTGAAAATACTCTGTATGATATTATAATGATGGACATATGCCATTATACATTTGCCAAAACCCACAGAATATACAATGCCAAGAATGAACCCTAAGGTAAACGATGGACTTTGGTTGTTTATGATGTGTCAGTGTAAGTTCATCCTTGCTAAAAAAAAATATGTACCATTCTGGTTAGTGATGTTGATAATAGGGGAGGCTAGGCATATATAGGTACAGGGATAATAAGAGAACTCTGCCAAAAAAAGAGTCTTTATTTGAATGTTCAAATTGTCTGATCATTCCATTATATATATTTGTATAAATTATATAAATATAAATATATATAAATAAAATATTATACAAATAATAATATAGTAAAACCTTGGTTTGCGAACATAATTCATTCCGGAAACATGCTTGTAATCCAAAGGACTTGTATATCAAAGCGAATTTCAAGAACCATTGGCTCGGTTGTGATCATGTGACATTCGGGATCACGTACTACTCCTATTGTAAAACATCGCTCATTTATCAAGTCAAAATTTTTTAGAAAAGTTTGCTCATCTTGCAGAACACTCAGAAAGAGTTACATGCAATCCAATGCTTTAATGTATATATAACGGAATGGTGAAAATACCTGAATGTTCAAATAAGTTATGGATTATAACCTAATGAATAAAGAGTCAATGTGCTCATGCTGCCCTATAAGTAAATAGATGAGTGAAAGAAGAAGAAAAGGTTCTTCTTTACCATAAAATTCCAACTAATAAACACAGAAGGAATCATGGAATTAGAAAATTTCACAACTATCATGGTAATAATTGATTCAGCGATAATCATCAATCTTGTGCGTGCAAGCTGGATGAGACTCGTGAGAAATAATGAGCTATTTTTGTCCTAAAATACTAAGTTTTGGGGTGGTTCAATCACAGAAATGGATGACTGGAATACTCTTGACATAAAAAGAGTAACTAGCAAACCTCTAAAGGTATAGAGTCAAACACAATAGCCTGTAGCCATAGTGGCTATTGAAATGAGCAATTGAAATGTGCTACAAATACAAAATGCACCCATATTTGTAAGACTTAAAAAAGTAAAAGTATATAAACTATCTCAGTAATAATTTTATAATTACTACATGTTGATAATATTTTGTGAATTACTGGGTTAAACAAAAAATATTAAAATTAATTTTTTTATTAATTTTTTTAAGTTGGACTCCACCCAGCATGGAGTCCAACACATGGCTCAAACTCACGACCATGAGATCAAGACCCAAGCTGAAATTAAGAGTCAGACACTTAACTGACTGAGCCACCCAGGCGCCCCTAAAATTAATTTCACCTCAATTTTTTTACCTTTTTTTTAAAGATCTTATTTTTAAGTAATCCCCACAGCCAACATGGGGCTCAAACTCACAACCTCAAGATCAATAGTTGCATGATCCACTGACTGAGCCAGTCAGGCGCCCCCGCCCCCCCACTTTTTTTAACCTTTCTAATATGGTTACTAGAAAATGCTATTACATGAGTGGTAGCACCATACTTGTATTGGACAACGTTGGTGTAGAGGATGGAAGACTCACATTTTTGCTTAGAAGCAATAAAACAACGAACGGGTCTGACTGCATACAACTTTTAAGTTTGGTGAATAAAATAATAACATACTATTTATAGTGTTATAAAAGCATTACATATTTTAGCAGATCTAATTGGCATCATAATCTTATTAAGTATTATTATCCTTCTTTTACAAATGAGAACCCTGAGTCACAGAGGCATTAAGTGACTTGCCCAAGGTCATACAGAAAACAAGTAACAGAGCCAATTCTAACACAGGCAGGCTGCCTCTTGGATCTGAACTGTAAATCACCACTCTCGGGGCATTTGGGTGGCTCAGTCAGTTAAGTGTCCGACTTCGGCTCAGGTCATGATCTCGCAGTCCCTGAGTTCGAGCCCTGCGTCAGGCTCTCTGCTATCAGCTCAGAATCCGCTTCAGATCTTCTGTCTCCGTCTCTCTCTACCTCTCCCCCACTGGTGCTTTTTCTCTGTCTCAAAAATAAATAAACATTTTTTTTTTTTTAAATCACCACTCTCAGGACAAGAACAGCAGCTGTACCTCTGTTCTTTTACCCTGAGTACCTTTGATTATTGTAAAGGTTCCCCAGCCTAGAGAGCCTCTTTGTGCACGTTATCACCACTCAAAATCTCCATTACCTGGGGCTCCTCTCCTCAACTCTATGCTAGTCATCAGAGAACCTGGGGATTCTCTTCCATCCATGTTTCTCCCAACCCTTAGAGTCACGCTATAAGCACTGAAGTAGCAGAGCTAATTTTAAAATAATTCATGTTATACAAGAACTTCTGAAAAGGAAATAAAAACTTGAAAATTTCCCGACTCTCATAACACTTTCTCACACTAGTTTTGATACATTTGAGGTTAATTTCAATATCTGAAAAATCCCTCTTCAAAGGAAAGTTAAATAATCACATCTGTCTATGGTTGGGATCCCAGGGAAGCCAATGCTGAGATGGTGATTAAAGAGCAAGGGGTTTGGAGAGCTCCGGGGTGGTTCCGTCGGTTAAGCACCCACTCTCGATTTCTGCTCAGGTGGTGATCTCACGGTTGTAAGATCGAGCCCTGCTTTGGACTCTGTGCTGGGGGTGGAGCCTGCTTAGGATTCTCTGTCTCCCTCTCTCTCTGCACCCACTCTCTCTCACAATAAACTTTTTTTTTTAAGTGCAAGTGGTTTTGTAGGGAGTGCTCTTGGGATCAGCACCTGGAGAAGGGAAGGGAAAGGAAGGAGAGGGGACAGGGGAGAGAGGGAGTCAGAGCTACAACGCAGGCTCCAGAGGTGTCACAAGAGGCGCTCAGGAGCAGCCATGATCCTTGAGAACTGTCCTGAGTCAGGGGGAGGGGACTGGACACTCACCCAAGGAGGGGTGCCCCTGGGGCAAGGTGATTCCCTTTACCACAGCCAATTCCCAAAGGGGGCTGGCTGTGAAGGCAGTCTGTGGCAATACTGCCAGTAGCTAGAGGGAATGAGTCCTTCTTCCCTGAAAGGCTCCATTAGGGAGCATGCACAGCATAGCATCCACCACAATATCCCACATTGGAACAAAATCAAAAAAATTACACTGCAGAAACCAGGGCCCCAGCAAATCAGTACCCTCGATTATTGAGAGGTATTTATTTTTCATTACTTTAGAATAAATCATCAGGGTTGACTATTTTGTCAGCCAGTGACTTGGAGGAAACAATGTGCTTCCTTTCCATCATGGACTAACATACAGTCTACCTCCATCACCACCAGATTTACAAAGACTGTGTGTGTGTGTGTGTGTGTGTGTGTGTGTGTGTGTGTGCGTGTGTGTGTATGTGTGTGTGTGTGTGTGTGTGTGTGCGCGCATTAGGGCAAGGGGCGGGGGATTTATTTTTATCTAAGTGTGATACCAAATAAGGAGAAAGTAAAAAACAGCTGTGAATCTACAATCCAAATAAATCCAGTAAGTTGATTAATTGGAGGGCAAGCATTTCAGCAATTCAAGACGAGCTACCAACCCCCTTTTTTTTTTAATGTAGCTCTTTTGGTCAAACTTTTGAGGGGTTTTCTCATTAGAGAAAAATTGGAAAAGGATGTTGACTGCATGCCTGGGTCCCACTACTCTGACACATGAGAGTGTCTGTGTACAGACCCAGGAAAGACAGAGCCAGAAACAGAAACTGCCCCCAAAAGCTGGAGTGTAGGGGCAGAGCCGTCCCACCCACCCCTGATTCTGACTGGATTCAGGGAGTGGCTCAAAGCATGTGTAGAGAGATCCAATTTAAAGCCCACTCACTGCTCTTGTGTGTCCTTATTAAAAGGTCGACTTCAAGTACTTGACATTTTTTTCAACATGTTGTGTTCCTTCTAAATTTACAAATGCAGCTTGGAATTTCCTAGGCACTTACTAAGCCTTATGTGAAAGTCCTACATTCTAGAAATAATTTACACAGTCAAAACATAAAATTGGGAGCAGAGTGGTGGGAGTGCAGATGAGGAATAGTAATCTCTTTCTGTACTGTTGCTAGCTTGAAGATTAAATAGAATTTGCAAATTGTTGTGACCACTTCTGCTCCCTTTTAGCAAGTTTCCATTCAGACACGGGAAACAGTCCCCACCTCTTGAAACACTGCATGGCACTCTTTTAAATCAAAGACTAATGATCCGCTCTGTTATGTGAAGTCCTTCTCAACATTATTGTAGATAAGTCTGTAAAACTCCGGTCATTTTTGTGTATAACCAGAGTCAATCTTTGAACCCTTTCAGATGCTTTCTCCTTCCCATCGCTGCCGAAGCCACTCAAAAGAAACCTTGTTTTAAGGCTTCACAATTGGCACAAGCCTGAGAGCTGGCCATTTGATTTACAAATAGAGTCCAGCTATTTTTAAGTTGTGTAATAAGCATACACAAAAACTAACCTTCCCTTAACTTTTTAAACACACTCTATAATACCATATGCTGCCTCTTCTGACATCTGTGCTCACCAAATAGCTCTGCAGAGAACTGCTGAAGGGAATGGGTAGTGTGTAACTGGAAATCCAATTGGTCCAGAAATATTCTGTATGGGAAAAAAAAAAGAAATAGCTTTTCCACTATATACGTGTGTGTGTGTGTGTGTGTGTGTGTGTGTGTGTGTGTACTTTTTTTCAACTTGTTCCCATTAAATTTACAAATGCAGCTCAGAATTTCCTAGGCAAATATATGCCTGGCTTAGTATTTACAGCTTAATTATTTTTGGCAACTCTCTGCTATTGAGGAATATATAGTAATAAACTTAAGTATATCACTTTTTTAGCTGAAAACTTTGATCTCTTTACCAAGTTATTACATATTCTCAGTATTCAGCATTTTCTTTGTTCACAGACTGTGAGAATGGGGTTTTCAACTCCAAATCTGTGGAAGACAAAATCTTAAAATATGCTTCTGCTTCACAGTTTAATGTCACTTTAAGGTTAAGTAACTCTTCAGTGAATTCAATCTATACAGAAAAGACAAGCATTTCTAGTAAAACAAAACAAAGCAAATCTCTTTTGGTCCCATATACACCCTTTTAATTTTTTTTTTCTCTCTTGCCTCTCCTTACTTACAAACATCTCAATAAACATGAGTTTCATAAATGATGTTTTGTTCCATTTAGACCACTGAGTATAAACAGGTCGAACAAAACCCACTAAAAGTAAAATAAATAAAATGGTACAGTATAAACTAAATGTTAGGTGCGATACATATGAAAAACCAAGAGTCACACAAGACTCTGGGCTACTAAATGTACAGGGCACTTTTGATGTCAGGGTTAGCAAACTACGGTCCACGGGCCAAATGTTGCCCACACCCACTTTCATACAGTTTGTGAACCAAAAATGGTTTTGCATTTGTAAATAGCCGGAAAAAGAAACAGAGTAATATTTCATGACACATGAAAATTATATGAATTCCAAATTCAGTGGCCATAAAGTTCCATGAGGACACTCATTTATTATGTAGTCTATAGCTACTTTGCCTCTACAAAGACAAACAACAAAAACCATAAGGCAGCAGAGCCTATAATGTTTACCATCTGGCCTTTTATAGAAAAAGTTTACTGAACCCCTATGGTATAATGCTCCTTTTAGGGAGATTTCCTCCTTTCTCAAGGGATAAGAAATAAGGCTCACTCAAAGTCAGAATCGAAGTGCCTCGGTGGCTCAGTCGGTTAAGTCCAGCTCTTCATTTCAACTCGGGCCGTGATCTCACGGTTCATGAGTCCGAGCCCCAGCCAGCTCTGCACTGGCAAGCAGAGCTTGCTTGAGATTCTCTCTCTCCCTCTCTCTGCCCCTCCCCCACCAAAATGAATAAGTAAACTTAAAAAAAATTCAAAGTGCCTTCAACAAAGACCTGGCCTGATGCCACAGCGTGTGCTCAGAAGGGTGGCATTGGTACTAACATCTGATACTAGGAAATGCTGGGTACGACACAGCTAACATTCTCCAGTGTTTAGCATGTTTAGCCAGCTAACATTCTCCAGTGTTTAGCCAGACACTATGATAAATGTTCTAAAGAAGTGCACTAAAAAAAGAAAAAAATAAATGGGTAAAATTAATTTTAATAACATTTTATTTAACCCAATATACCCAAATATTATCACTGAACATGTAATCAATATTAAAAATTTATCAGTTTAAAAAAATTATCAGTTTTGTTGCACTTTTTGGTATGAAGTATTCAAAATCCAGTATTTATTTCATACTTGCAGGCCATCTCACACAACCCACATTTTAAGCACTCAAAACCCACGTGTGGCTCGTGGCTACCACATTGCACAATGCGGCTCTGAAGCACTGTTTCATGTAATACTCACACCAATGCCCTAAGGTAGGTATTGTTATTATTGCCATCATTCAAATAAAGAAACCGAGATTAGATGAAATGAAGTGACTTGCCCAAAGCCACTTAGGTAGTAAAAGACAGTGCACAGGGTTCAATTCCAGTGTGGTTCCAGAGCCCCCACTCTGACCCACTGTGTCTCCCAAACTATACAGAACAGACCTGGTTATCACTTCCAAAATATTAGTCCAAACGAAATCTCATGTTTCGTCCCTGCCCCTCCTCTGTAGCTTAGTACACTCTTGTGTTAGTATTTGAACACACCCACTCTCACCTTTCGGCTCTTATCTGCATTGTCATTACCTCAAGCCCCTATGTAGCCCTGCAGAAGACCATCCCTCTTCAACCCAACATTCATTTGCAACATTCATACCATACTCCCCCTTCTCATGCCCAGGGCAAACACAGCTAATCCATCCACTCTATTCCAGTGAACCCAGACTTGACCTTGAAACCATCAATACGACACTCCAAGCAGCCTCTACCATCAACTCAAGATGGCACATGAAACAAAACCTATTTTGCTTCCCCTTGAGGAGACAAATATTTACCCTACCCAATACTGTGCCATGTACAATTTGATGCCTAATAAATATTTGGAATTCTCAAAATAGTAATGCCCTGTCTTAACCATATTCCTGAGATTTAACAAGAATTTCAGCGAAACTTAAATTTATCATATTAAATCATTTCTGCCAGCTACATTTTCATAAATATAAACTCCCAATATTGCCCTGCTACCAACAGCTATCAAGTACTCTTAAAAAACATAACTCCTTATTTGTGTCCAAACTCTTTACCACTCTGGTTTTTAGATTAATTCATGAGCCATTTTCTTCAGAACTAAAGACCCAAGGACCTGCCCACTACCTCCCTACCCAACTCCCCCCATCAAATTTTCTTTGGCCAATTTCACCCTCATCCTTTCAAAGGAAGAAAGTCAAGTCATGGAATTTTCCTAAGAGAAATGAAGAATGCAAGACATACGGCAAGACCAGACCCACTATAATTTCCTTCTGATTGTCAAGTTTTGACATTGCACCTTTGGTATGATGATCATCTTAGCCCAGACCAAGAGATGATATATTACAATTCCACTTCTTACTCACACTGACAACCTCATGGCAATAATAAAATAACTACCCCATCCCTTCGAGCTTCAAGTAAAGCATACTACCACCATAAATACCCCTTTCTCTTCATTCTCCTGTGCTCCCTCCCCCAATAGCAATACAAGTATCAGCCCTTGCATTCCAACATCCCACAATCCAGCAGGGGCCCATTTGGACACCACCAGCAAATATCTCCAATTCTGCACTTCTTTCTCCAATACTTATAATGTATATCCCCACTTCCTATGAAGAGATGACCAGATGTGTACAATTTAGAGGCAGGTTTTCCTAAAACTGTATTTCAATTTTATTCCTCATCTCAAGTTCATCCCTCAAAATATTTCTTTCCTTATCTCTTCCTTGCATCAAAACAAAAAGTACAAGTCTTTTTTTTTTAATGATTAATCCACTTACCTGTGCTCCTGATCCTGATCCCACCATTTCTTATCCATGAATTATCCACCCGTCCCCTTTTGCAGCCACCACTTTTACCTCTCTACTGTACATTTTAAAAGACCATCTACCTCTCTCCTTTAAACCATCAAACTTTGGTAAGAGTAGCCTACCATCATATTCTCTCACCACCCTTTTGTTACTTAAAACTAGGCTTTTGATTCAACTTAAAACCATTCACTTGAAGATCACCAATGTTCTTTTTTCTGTCTTTGTCTTTTCTTCTCTGGCCTTCTGGGACAGTTGGGACTATTAAAACTTTCCCTTTCTGTAACTTTCTTCCCTTGGCTTCTGAAACATCTTACCATCTTCAATCTATCCCAGTCTCTGGCTGCTCACTGTTTGTCCATTTCATTGATTTATTTTCCTTCTTCCAAGCTTCTATCATCAGTCTTGTTCCATAGGGTTTGTCTCTCTTGTGCATCTTACATGTTCCCACCAAGACTTCGAATATTGTCTGCCTCTGTGAAAACAATGCCTTAAACTCTCTCCCTAGCTGCAATTTCAAAACTATCTGCTGTACATCTCCCCCTGGATGTCTCCCTAAACTTTAAAGCAGAATGTAGCATCTTTTCAGAAAACAGACACACAAACCTCTATCTCCCCATGACTACCACTCCCAGCCATCAGCTCTTTCCTCCAGCACACCCTTCCCTCCCCTAGTATGTGAAATGACTGTTCCCACTAAATGCCAAATATATCAGCAGAAGTAGAACATTTATGAATGGGCATTTGTATAGCTCTGGATGTAAAAGGTAATGGTACAGGACACAGGGTCACACACAAGAAGCACTATTTACAAACCACATTGAATTTTTTATACAAAAAAGAAATAAAAATTCTCCAGCCTTCTGCATTTTAAATATTATATGTTATGTTATCCTTCTGGAGTCTCTGAACCTCCTCTAATCCTTCCTTCCTCTTATTCCCCAATCGCCCCCATTCATTCACGCTCAGATAGAGCAAATAACCGATAAATAATAAATTAATGGGGGGGAAATGTCATCAGGCAAACAACTGATTTCAGCATTGTAAAGCCCTCTTTACAACATAAAGGATCAAACGGTAACCCAGCCCAAATTCTTACAGGATCTGATTTCTATTTCCACCACAACCCCTCCGTGAGTCACTGGAGGAGTGACTCATTTCATGTTAGAAGAGGAGCAGCACATGTTTAACTTGGAGTTTGAAGAATCAGTATGTTCACTTTCAGCTTCACTCAGTAACTGATTCATAATCAAACCCCAAAATATGCTTCTCTACCGCATAAAATGAACCCCAATGCTTAGGGATGGGGGTTGCTTGAAAGCAAATACGGAAGTCTAGGAGGAGACTTCTCTCAGCCAGCCATGAATCATCCTAGACTTGCAAGGGCATGTCTCTCACCCTCAGGCTTTCCAGCACTTACTTGGTCAGAAGCAATTTGTGAGATGCTGAAGACGAGTCATTCTCATTTTAATTCTCATTTTAATCAGTTGTGATGACTGCTTAACATAAAGTTTAGATTCTTGGACCTTACCAATGTCTTGAAGGAGTGGACATGAGTCTACTTTTTTTTTTTTCAAGACTTTATTTTCAGGTAATCTCTATACCCAACACGGGGCTCAAACCCATAACCCCGACATCAAGAGTCACATGCTCCACCAGCTGAACCAGCCAGGCACCCTGAGTCTGCATTTCTAATAAATACAACTCACACTTGGAGAAAGCCACAGGATTTAGTGTTAGAAAGATCTATGAGGCTCCTAGCCCCACCCCCACCCCATGTAGAACCATTAGTCCATAAAGAGCAACTCCACCTTGAGCTGAAATAAGAAACTTGCACAAATATGCAGGTAAGCATTTTAAAACTCCTTAGCTAGCCTTATTTTCTTCCATATCAGGAAAATCAACATTTGCAAATACACCCTAGGTCTTACACACAGTTCTCCATATGTTAGGCCTTCCGCAGAGCTCTCCATGTGTTAGGAAAATTTCCTAGAGTATAATGGAAATAGCACTGGACTGAAAATCTGGGGTCCTGTGATGTTTTCAACTCTTGGTCAAGTCACCAAACACCATGCCTTAGTCTCCTCAGCCACAAATTGCTGACTGAATAATTTATGAATTGGCTTATCTCAGAGGTCCCATCCAGATCCAAAATTCTGTGAAGCTCCAAGTAAATTAGGTGGAGAGCTAGCATTTCATTGTGATTCTTCAGATCCAGATTAGATTTCATTAGATCCAGGACTAAATCACCACACACAAACACGACAATAATTTTACAGCAAGGTGACTGATACAACATTGCACCAATACCCCAAAGTAAGGCAAACAAAAAATATGCCATGTTTTTTCAGGCCGTATAAACCTGCAAATTCAGAACCAACAGAACCAACTTCAAAGTCAAGCTTTACTATTTACCCTGTTAACTCCAGAAAGTTATTTCTCCTCTCTTAGCCTCAGTTTCTTCATCTCTAAAATGAAAACAATAGTGACTTTGTCACAAGGTTACTGAAGTATTGTGCATTAAGTCCCTGGCACTGTAAGGAAACTCAGTATTTAATATGTTAAATCTCTTCCCAGTTCCTCCTAGTGATGTGCCTTTTATAGAGTTCCCAGTTCAAGATCATCCCAACTGATGATTAATAATTGCCTGTCATGATTGTTGCTATTCACTTTTAATAACAATAGCTACCATTTTCTTGAATAATTCCTATGTGTTAAGTGCTATAAACATGTTATCTCACTTAATCCATACAATAACCATGTAATTGCATAAGGCAGGAACCACTATTCTTCAGATAATAAAACTGAAGCCTGGTGAGATCATGACTGACCACATACAATCACTAATGGAAGGTTATTCAGGTAGCCTGGCTTCAGAGTCTAACCACATCGTGATTACACTATGGTCCTTTATCCTCTGGCACCACGTACATACTCACACACGTATATATATTTGTGTATATATATATATATACGTATAAATACATATCACACAATAGTAAAGACATGTGAATGAAGAGTCCACACCCTTTAAAAATAATTCTCACAAAACTACAAGTTCAGACTGAGTTCTACTGGCAAAGCTTCCTGTGAAAACCTGCCCTGGGAGACCTGCCCACACACTAATTAATCTACTCTCATAAAAACCGTGGGACTGATTTTGATCTACAAGCCATGAAACGTACGCTCAGGAGCTTTGTATCCACCAGAAAGCCCATCCAAACTGAATTGGATGATTTTTTTTTTAATTTTTTCAGCTAATATCTCAAATTTGAGAAATATTGATTTCCCACCCTTACCTGGATCAAGATAGAAAATAAAACACCCTATCATCAATGTGAGAAAGACAATAAAGGACAAAGAAGAATTTTTAACTTTTTTTTTTTCTAATGTTTATTTATTTTTGAAGGAGAGAGAGAGAGACAGAGCATGAGCAGGGGAGGGGCAGAAAGAGAGGGAGACACAGAATCCAAAGCAGGCTCCAGGCTCTGAGCTGTCAACACAGAGCCCTACGCAGGGCTTGAACTCACAAACTGCGAGATCATGACCTGAGCTGAAGTCGGATGCCCAACTGACTTGAGCCACCCAGGAACCCCAAGAATTTTTAACTTTTAAAAAATAGGAATTAAACACCCCATTAACTCTCCAAGATTTTAAAGCAAAAAGAAAAAGCAATAATAAATAATATGGTTACACTCATAGAGTAAGTCTCATGCCAATGCCTCAATGGGAAGACGGAAGTAGGCTTGGCACCATAAATAAATAAACAATGAATTCCCACTGTAGCACAAGATGCCCTACAGAACAGCCAAGGTTTCCACTGACATTTTCTGTTTAGGTTTTTTCTTAAGTCAGGTTTATCTAAAACCATCAACAGGGAATTCATTAATAAGGGGAAAGGGTGTATTGGTTATTATTTGAGGCAAACCTCACTCAAGAGAAACACTGAAAGTTTACAAATGACCATCTGAAACTGTGGAAAGAGAAGGGGAATAAAGCAGAAAGAATGATTTCTAGGACATTAAAAAATAATTCAATCATTCCATATGCCTTCACAGGTGAGAGGACAGTTCTCATATCTGACCCATGAGTTCAAGTGTTCTTAAACTTTTTTTTCTTGATTTGGCATGGAACTCCAGGGTAACATCACACCAAAGGAAAAGATAAAAACCAAGAAGGGAAGAAATAAATTGACAGACTCACTCTCCACCCAACGTAGAGTCTGATTTGATTTCAAATACCAAAAGCTACTCCATCTTCTCTCCTCTGGTAATTACGACCTGCTGAATTTTTACCATGTTTTGTCAATTATGTCCACTTAACTATTTTATGCAATGGAAGACTATGAACTTAGCTCTTTTCACTATAAAGAGGATGATGATGACGGTGGCCATGAGGGCGGCGGTGGTGGTGGTGGTGGTGATGGTAGGATACGGTAGGGTAGTGGCAGGGATAATGACCAGCACACTTCAATGTCTGAATCTCACCACTGAAGAGGCATTAATACACCTGTACAGAATGCCACAAAGCTTAGTAGAAACATTTATGCTAAAGGGCCATTGTTCACCCAAAAAACCTCATAATTGATCCCAATAAATGTAGAATTAATATATTTAAAAACGAATAAGCTAACTCTAATGTAATCAATGCTGCTGGCCTCAAGGATGGAAATGTAAATAAAATTTTCCCTGTATCTGTCAAACAAATACATGAACTCTTCCTTGAGGACAAGCCATACTTTCCTGACTATTTTAAAATTTATTTCTATCTTTTCCATTTTTAAAATTTTAATTCCAGTGTAGCTAACAGACAGTGTTATATTCATTTCAGGTGTACAGTGTAGTGATTCAACAGTTCCATATATTACTCAGTGCTCATCAAGATTAAGTGTATTCTTAATCCCCTTCACCTGTTTCATCCATCCCTTTTTTAAGGCATATTCTGCAATGTGAATCCTTTAGCTATTATCCTTTCTGACACGAATTAGGTTACAAATGCATTCTGGTTATGCTGGAACACTGCTCTGCCCCAGGAATTTCTAAAAACACCAGGACTGTTAGAAACAGCCACCCAGAAATAGCACCCCCCCCCTTACCCAGTTCTGCTGGAAGATGAATCTTTATTAGAACCAACCTTTTCCTGGAGGCCCTCATAAGAAAGTGATGAAATAATCAGACCTAAGGTGTATTTATGTGTTTGTGTTTATGTGGCAAGGGAGAAAACACTGAATCCTAGGAGGATCTCTGGATGTCGAAGATGCACTGATTTAAAATGCTCATTTGTCTATGTACTGCTCCAACTGGAGAAGTAAAAAAAAAAAAAAAGTCATGGTCCTTAAGTCCTAACATTACAGGAAGCATCTGCTTTGAGAACAATGACTCATAGCCTCTGATAACAGAGTAACATTCTCCTTTGAAAGAGAGAGAGTACTCCCAGAAATGGTATTTTCAATGAAACTGTATGTCAACAGAGTCAAAAAACACCCATTGAAAGAGGTACATTTTCTCTCTCTCTTTTTCAAAGATCCATTCTGCTCTCAGGACAGTGTTGTCTGATGCAGTCTTGAGCACATTAGCCTTCCCAGAAGCATATGACCAACTCTCTTCCCAAAAGAAAAATCTAAGAATAAAGTTTAAAAACGAGCCACAATATCCCCTTCCCCCCACCACGGTGTTGGTACTATTTGCAGAAAAAAGAAAAGAGCCTGATGAAGGAGATTGCAGAAAAGATAATGCAGTAGAAATTCTAAAATAAGAGCATGCAAACATCTCAGCAAAGCCCAAACATTTATTAAAATCATCCATGTTATTCTGGACCTCTGCATTGCAATAAAACTGCCACACTAGTAGAGCCAAGATGATAAATTTTAGTTAGTAAATAATGAATGTGGAACTACATGAAATATTATCCGCCCTGACTTAGTATTTCAATATTTTCTTTAGCCATTATCATAAGACCAGGATTCATTCATTTTCAGAAATACTAATTCAATAACAAAAACAGAGGTCTCCTCCCGTATAAAAAGGAAATAACGCTTCCTGCATCTTCTTCAGTATTACTACCTATAATATTAACTGCTGTTTATGAATTCCCAATAGATGCTAGACACTGACTTTCACTTTACACCTGCCCTGGGAAGTAAGTCATCATCCCCATTTTATAAATGAGGAAACTGAGGCTCGGAACAGTTAGGTTACTGCAGGAGATCGTGCAACTGGTGCTAAGACAATCTCAGATCTTTAGCCCTAATCTACATTTCCTCTCCAGGGAAACAAGGCCTCCCACCTTCCTTTCCTTACATTTCTCCTATGAAAGACAAAGTGGCTTGGCCCCTGTACACACCACTTCTTGCTGACTTCTATCCCAAACTTACCCACCTAGTCAGTCAACTTCTGGTGGAGATATAGATAAACTTTGATTTTATCTCCTTTCACGATAGTGTTAACTTCTCTATGCTGGTAGAGGATAAACATTAATATAATGAACTATTGTGAAATCCCTTCCACTCTTAATTATGTGCCCTTAAATTAATTTTTTAAGATAACTCTTAACATTATAGGCATTGATGCCTCAATTTCTGCCCTCTGACTAAACATCTAAACATGCTTCCAGTTAATTGTGCTTATAGTTAGGTGGTTAGGATTATGGGTGATCTTTGCTTATTTCCTTTACTTCCAGGATGGTTTATCAGGTTGTAAGCACTGAGCATATATTTCTCTTTCAATTAGAAAAAAAAATACTATAAAGGTTCATTTTAATGGAAAAAAAGCTAAGGTATTTACCCCCAAAATTATTTTTCCCTTAGAATCGAAAAAGAAGACATTCACTGAGCCAATTTAACCCTAAACCAGATTCGAATCCAAACTTAAGGGAAGTGGGTTCTTTCACAAATGGCTCCCACATATATATCATTTTCCCCTGTACTTTAAAAATTAAGAAATATTCCATAAAACTGGACTTTAACATTGTGTAGTTCTTTTCCTTTCCACAAGCCTACTTATTAACATCCTTAGCACTCAGTAAATATAAAGAAACACAGTTGCATATGGTTTATGTAAGCTATATAAATAAGGTTTTGTGTCAGACTATTAAGTTTGCCCATTTCCTCTTCTGGGCAGTCACCGGCCTACATTTCCTAGCCTCGTTTGCAGCTCCACGTGGCCATCACAAGAGGAACAGAATTGATAATAAGCCACTTCTAGGCCTATCCCATAAAAACCTCCCACATGAGAAACTCAGTGCTCTTTCCCTGAAGTCTCAGAAGCCACATGTTGATGAGGGAGCCACAAAGTGGAAGGAACCTGGGTCTCTTGGAAGAGCATACAAGAACACCATTTTAGACTTCACAGGAGCAAAAATTAAATGTGTACTACATAAAACACTGCAACTCTGGGGTTTCTCTGTTACCCACCCTAGCACATGGCTTTATTAACATACTCCAATTATTACTACAGAAGGGTAAGACTCTGTGCTGTTTATCTTACCTTTTTCAAAGACTCCCTCTGCTTCCAGGACAGAGACCGTGAGGTTGGCTGCCATCTTGATGACCTCAGCCTTCACAGTGACCTGGGAGGGGCTGTGTTCCAGAAGCTCTACCCCAACAGTCACATTTCCTCCAGGCCTAATGACCCCTGGGGCTGTCACCAGAAACCTAGGCCTAAAGAGTTCCCAACAAGAGAAAAATACAATTTCTTATCTTTACATCTGCATTCTTTTCCAATCCTCAAATTTCACAGACAGTGAGATAGACCCTCCATACTGTGTCAGTTCCAATTGTTGCAATTATCCCTGTATTGCTCCCACTGCTCCATTTAGCAACTGCACTGAAATGCTATGGAAACAAGAAATCCCATAAATCAATTTTAATGCAGTAATTCCTGTACACTAGAGGAGGGCATGTGTTATTTCCATTTTATAAGCCACAAACAGCACAGGATGGCATACACTGTGGCATGCAGAAGTTAGTGGCAAAGTTATAAGCCTCTAAGCTTCTCCTTTACAGACAACCTCATCCCAGTGTGATTTTTTTTTCTTGGCTTAAACAGCCGCGCGCGCGCGCACACACACTTTGCGGGTTTTATTCAAACTTTCATCCTTGGGCATCTGCCCCAGAAAACATCATCTAACAAATACCACTGATTGAAAGACACCATCTGAAATTAAACTGCCAGTGGTAAAATGCCCAGGTGTAGCAGGGCATAAAAGTCAGCAAAAACAGCACTTTCTCTGCCCAAGCCAGGGGTTAAGGCTCAACTGCAAAACCCTTTAGGAGTGGGGCACTTTCCATTATGCGGCTTGTCTCATTAGTTATCTTCCTGCAGTGTCTGCACCTGAACCACTTCAGTCGCCGCAGCCCCACCTTGCCAATGCCGAAGTTGGGACAGTTAGGAAAAAATAGATCATGTGCCTTCGGGAGAAGAAGGCACGCTGTGTGGGAGAAGAAAAAAAAAAATTGCTTTGAGGAAAAGGCAGAGGCGACACGGACTAAAACTAAAAGGACTCTCTAGAAAGTAATTTCGGCCAGAGAGACGCTTCAACAACTTCACGGGTGGAAAAAGTAACTGTTCCGTGGAGAAGCACGCTGAGGCGACAGGCGGTCAAAGCCTCCAGGCCGGTGCCTGGCTAGGGAGTGCCGCGGCGCGGCGGGTTCCCACCCGCGGCCGCACGGCCGCCGCCCCCTCCCGCCCGTCCGCCCGCCCCCCGCGCGCGCCCCGCGCCCGCGCTCCTACCCGGGGGCCGCGGCCAGTACCACGGTCCACACGCACACGAGGTGGGCGGCGGTCAGGAGCCCCGGGCCCCGCATCTCGGCCGCGTCTGCCTGAGCCACCGTCGGCTCCTGGGGAAATTCGCGGGCGCCGCGGGGTGTGGCTTTCCACCTCCTCCCCGCTTTTTTTTTTTTTCCCCTGACTCTGGAGTTTAGCAATCTGAAATGGGCGCGCCTAGAAGCGGAGTGAGAAGTCTAAATTGAGACGGGACTTGGTGGCTCCACCCCTCCCACCGGCATCACAATGGCGCTTCTGGCTGCTCCGGCAGGCATCGCAAACCCAGGGGGGGTCCGAAAGCGGTCTCTAAATGCGGTCAGCCCCACCTGGCCCCCAGCATCCCTGCTCCCCGCGGAGAACACAGGGCGCCCGCTTCCCCAGCCCACCGGGTTCCTCGGGCTGTTTACACTAGCGCTCTACCAACGATGCCCAGAGTGAATAAACAGGCCCATCCTTGTGAAGAGAAATTCAGAGCAGCAATGTGAACTGGAAAAAAATCAATCATTGTCCCCCAGACTATGAGTCATAATTTTAGAGAAATGGCACACACACACGCATATACACACACACACGAGGCCAAACCAAGGTACTTTCTGGATAGTTTAATGTATGTGAATGAAACAGGAAGGAAACGATTCTTACTTAAAACACAAATTAAGGTATTTTGTTTGCCTGTCCAGGAAAATGTTGTGATTTCTCAGTTTAAAAAAAAAAAAAAAAAAGGAAGAAAGAGAGTAAAGGAAAGAAAGGAATTCTGGCACATGCAAAAGCTAGGTGTTGCTACTCAGAACTGTGAGAAACAATTTTCCGGGGAGATGCTTTATATTTTGGGCCGTGTCTAAACACTCTTGCTACAGAAAGTATTCATTAAAACTGTAAAGTTTGGGGCGATTTGTATAAACACATTTAGGATTGGGGCAGCTCTCCTGTCCCAATAGGACAGTGGCCCTGGGTGCCCAGCAGTTACTTGAGCCCAGCTCCTTGCCATCCTGGCTTGTCAACAAGCTCCTTCCCCAGTTCTTTGGCACTGGCACCATCTTCAGATGACTCAGGTTTCACCATGACTACACCATAAAAGCAGAGAACTGCCAGAAACTGTTGGAAACAGGGCACATTCAGTCCCTGACAACTTAAAGTTTCTAACCCATGGAGAAAAGTTTTAGATGGTGACTTTTGAATGCGGGGTAAAATGCAAAAGGAAAAGAGGTCAGCAAAGGGATGTCATATGACAAAGTTATGTGCTAAATAAGGGAGAAAGTAGCACCTAGACAAACTGTGGTTTTTGGAATCCAGGAACTTGCCTTCCTCCTTTTCCTGTTCCACCCTTTTTCACCCTGCTGCACAGCTAGCAGAGGTCCCTTATGTCCCTATGTCTCCCACAGGCAGTCTATCTTTAGTGGCCAGCTTCCTGTGCAGGCAGGGCTTGAGGATAGTGAAAAGTGTCTGAGTGGATCCTTGGGTAGAGATCCTGTCCCTAACATAACTATTACCGCTGTTCTAGTCTCCTTACCTCTGTTGTTCAGCGAGGAGGACCGGGGTCAAGTGTGAGCCAAGCCTGGAGCTCTAAATCCGTGCTTCTCAAACTCTAACACGTATGAGAACCACATGAAAATGCAAGCGCTATTTCTGGGATGGGGACTGAGATTCTGCTTTTCTCCAGTATACTGTGGGTCACAGAAGGTCTACAAGGAGAGGCAATTTGGAGGCACTTTGACTTAAAAAGGGATTTGGGAACATGGAGAGAATTCTTTTCAAGCTTCACTTCACGGGGATGGATCAACAAGTTCAGCTTTGTTCTAGAGGCAAGAAGATGTAAGAGGGACTCCAAATGTTGCATTCCAAGAAGACCTATAGAAAAGTTTAGAATGACCTAGTTATTTATTTGTTTAAGTTTATTTATTTAGAGAGAGAGCACAGGCAGGAGAGGGGCAGAGAGAGAGGAAGAAAGAGAGCATCCCAAGCAGGCTTTGTGGGGCTCAAACCCATGAACTGTGAGATCATGACCTAGTGGAGATAAAGAGTGAGACATTTAACTGACTGAGCCATCCAGGCACCCCTGACCTAGTTATTTTATAAAATTAAATCTGTGCCAATCTTAAAATGTACCTCTCTATTTATGCCTTCCTTCTTTCAATACACACTTGTTGAAAAGCTTAATCACACAGAAATTTAGCGATGTAGATTTGCATAGAGATGAAGCTACTACAGGCGTGGTACAGAGCACTCAGTAAAAATGTTTTCAAAGGATTATCTCTGTTCATCTCAGAGGTTTTTTAATCAATGAAGAAAAATTGAAAATAATCTGAAGCTAAAAATAAGGGATTGGCTTAAATAAATTATGGTATATCCATGCAACAGAACACTGCAAAGTAATTAAAAATTAAGTTCATGAATTGGAGACTAATTATCTAGAGATAAACATTCATGATATGCTGATGTGTGGATAGAGAACCTGTTTTATAAAACAGAACCTAAATATGATTCCATTTTCATAAAAATAAAGTGTGTTTATGTATACATATATATTATAGATATATGCACTAAAGACAGAGTTGAAGGATATTCACCAAAATGTTATCTGTATCCTGGTAATTACCTGTATCTACCAACTGTTCCATAATAAATATAATTGTCATTTTCATTTTGGAAGAAAACAATAAAATGCTATTGTGTTACTAAGTAGCGAGTAAGGGAACATCTTAGAAACTCTTCTGAATAAAATTCATGAATTTTAATACTAAAAAAAATATGTGTGTTCCTCCCATGAAAACTGAATGGCCTTTGGCATAAGAATTCCCCACTGCTCCTGTGTCCCTCCTGACCTATCTTTAGGGTGTGGTTCAACGAGAAAGCAGAACCAGTATGAGACTGATCCTATGCAATCATGGCAGCTGGTGGAGCAGCCATTGCTTCTGTGTCTAGTATTGAACCTAAAGTTGCTCTAAGTCAGCCGGGGGGGGGGGGGGGGGGGCGAGGGGAGAGCTAAACGTGGACAAAAACAAGGAAACATGAGGGAGAACTGGAACCCAGGTCTCTCTTAGCACCTCCAACTGTGCTGTCATGGGTAATCTGCAAGAGAAGCTGGCATCTTTCACCAAGAGCTGCATATGCACTTAGCCCAGAAGTCAGAAAAGTTCAAGGAGGAGATCTAACAACTGAAGAAACATAGGCCCCATTGCCACCCCATACCCACAAAGTGATTTAGCAGATCAGTAACAATGAGAGCAAGTGGCTCACCTGCCTAACACCTTGCACTGACCTTCAGAGAGTAAGCAATATGGTTTCTGCTTCACTACTGGCTTCCAAGTTCACACAGAACATCTCTTGCAACCAACTCCAACTCAGAACCATACAGGGAGGGGAATTCTGAGAAATTTAGCTCCATCTTAGATAAGTTGCCACAGTACAAAGCTACCAAAGTCTGTGCCTCATCAACTTGACATCTGTGTCTTATCCCTTTTAACGCTATTAACTTCAAAAAAAAAAAAAAAAAAAGACAATAGAAAAGTCATACTTTCACTTAGCATGAGACAACTATCCCTCATACAACCAAACACAACCTACACCTCTCTCCAAAAGGGGATACAAAGTTCCTTTAATCATCTTTGGACTTTGTTCATGCCTCATCTAGCTGAATCACATTCTCACTTTGAGATCCTATATAGTACCAAGGTATAAGTTAATAGCTACTATTAACACATATGATAAAAGAATGACAGGGAGAAAAAAATATTTGGTTAATATGTACACAAATGTATTTATAGCAAAACAAGAGGGAAGTGCAAATACACTTTGAGAAATGAGGGTACAGTCCTCAGTTTTGCTACTGGTCACATGGAAGTAGATGGTATTTATAAACTACCTTCTTCCACTACATATTTCTCTGCTCTCAATAAGCACCTAACTTCTTTGCATGGTTCTTTCTGTGGTGAGGTGACCCAAATCTTCATTCCTGAAGGATCTGGGCCATGAGCAGTTCTTCCTATATCGTATTGTTGTTTTCTATTGATCTTAATCATGGGACCTGGGAAAACTAAGAGATGCCCCAGTATATCTTCTGCATTCTAGAAATACTCCAAACTTTCAGTGTGTGGTGGCAACTCCTTGACAAGCAGGATCATTCACTCACTCCTGCCAATAGATAGAGTAACCTCTTCTTTGGCTATTGATCCACTGACATGAGGAGCCCCAAGTGACCGGATAGCAATCTCAACCACCAGTTTAGCTGAAACATTGCAGTCCACTACTAGAAGAAGTGCTCTCTTGGAAACCGAGACCTCTACACCAGCAGAGCCCAATGTTACTCTGGAATTGGAAGCAAAAATTTCAGTAGTGGATCACTAGAGGTAATAGAGGAACCACTCTTATTTCCACCCCTTTATTCTCAGACCAGTGAAACTGGCTTTAGGAGAAACATTAGTTGCTGATTTAGAGCACACACCACATCCTAGAGTTTATTGTTCAATTCTTACACACTCAAATTTGTAACATTTCAGAAATATTATATATGAAATTAATGTCAATTTATATACATCATCTATTTGAGACCTATATCGATAGAATGCTGCACAGAACACCAAAATATTCCCTGAGAATTTTTTTACCCAAGAACAGAAAGAAAAAAAAAATCCCTGGCCACTGGAAAACAAGGAATGATATTGAAATTAACTAGGGATAATAATAATGAGACATATCTTTAATTTCTATATGACAGTACAGAGTTTAAAATTAGAATTATATGTCCAACCAAAATATCAAACAAGAGTGAAGATATAATAAAAATATTTCCAGAAATGGAATGGCTCTGAAACTTGGCGTTCCACAAACTCTTTTTAGGAAGTTACTTTAGGAAGACATATTTAGCAAACCAATTTTAAAAAGCCAAGACAAAGGAAGTTGTAAGACTCAGGAAAAAGTATATATAACCCCAAACAGCAATGAAGAAAAAAGTTTCAACAGGAAGAATTCTAAGAATAAGATCTCAAGGGGGGAGAGGGGGAAGGGAGATCTTAATAGAATAGATTAACACGATGGAAAATTGGGGGAGAAAATTGAAACAACAATATTGTAAGATAATGCAATAAAAGGTAAAGTAAATTAGATGCTCAAGGAAAAAGAAAACTGAATAAAAAGGGAAGTATAACTGTAATTCATTAGTTGGGTCTGCAGTAAACAATAATTACATAATTATGTTGATACAAGCATGGTATATTGATCTATAACTTACAGAATCGACCTCACTAAAGGGAAGGAATTAAGCTTTATTCCACTTTTCCTATACAAACTGTATCACTGGGTAACTAGTAGATATGGGGACATTTCTCCTTATACAAGTTTTTGAGCTGATAAATGTAAAATGAATATGAGAATTAGAGCAGCACCGAAACACACCCTTAATGAATTAATAGATCTAGACCAGTGCTGCCCAGGAGAACTTTCTGTAATGATAGAAATGCTTTGCATCTGCCCTAACACAGTAGCCACGAGCAACATGAGGTTATGAGCGTTTGACATGTGGCTAGTAAAACTGAAAAACTGAATTTTAATGTTATTTAATTTGAACTAATTTAAATGTAAAAAGCAACATGTGACTAATAGCAACCACTATAGATCATGCAGACCTAAACAATGATCATAAATGTCCACTAAGTATCACAAAAGGAGACATCCAGGTAGTATGTCTCCCAGTAGAAGAACCCATACCACCTAAGTGGGCTTGCCAAAAAATTGAATGCGAATCAGATCAAGCCTCTAGATTCGACTACCAATTTGCAAGGAAATATAGGGGATCATATTAAATACTACATGGATGTATTAACAAAATTCAGACCACAGGAAAATTTATAAAACAATCTAATTTCTTCAACAAATAAATTGCAAGGAAAAATAAAAGAATGGAAACTATGGATTTAAAGGGACTTAAAAGACAACTAATAGCAATATATTATGAAAAATTTGGTTCCATTACAAACCAAAAACCTAAAAAAGAAGTTATTACGTTTCTGAATGGTTGAAATTGTGAATACTGACAAGATAATGGATGATATTTTAAAAATTTTATTAATTATTTACATTGGGGTTCTATTTTCTTTTTTTGAGTTCTATTTTCTAAAAGGGTGTTTATCTTTTGGAAATACATACTGAATATTTGTGGGTGAAATATTACATCTGGGATTTGCTTCATAAATAACACAGGAATCAATTCAGACCTATAAGATGGCTATTATAAAAACAAAAACATGGGGCATCTGGATGGCTCAGTCAGTTAAGTGTCTGACTTCAGCTCAGGTCATGATCTCTTGGTTCATGAGTTTGAGCCCTGCATTGGGCTCTGAGCTGTCAGCACAACTTCAGATTCTGTGTCTCCCCCTCTCTCTCTGTCCCTCCCCAGCTCGTACTCTGTCCCTCTCTCTCTCAAAAATAAATCAACATTTTAAAAAATTATAAAAACAAAAACAAACAAAACAGAAAGTAACAAGTATTACAAAGGGGTGTAGAAACCTTTGTTGAAAGGTGCATTGTGCATTGTTGGTAAGAGTGTAAATGGTGCAGCCACTGTGAAACATGGTATGGCAGCTCCTAAAAAAAAATAAACATAGAATTACCATAAGATCCAATAATCCATTTCCAAGCATATGCCTAAAAGAGTTGAAGGTAGGGACTCAAACAGATATTTGTACACCCTTGTTCATAGAAGAATTCTTCACAATAGCCAAAAGGTGAAAGCAACCCAAGTGTCCTTGATGAATGGATGAATAATAAAATGTGATGTATCCTTACGATGGGATATTATTCAGTCTTAAAAAGGAAGGAAATTCATGCTCAGGTTGGGACCTTGAAAATATGCTAACTAAGGGAAATAAGCAAGTTATGAAAGGACAAATGTTGTACGAGTTCATTTATATGAGGTACCTAGAGTAGTCAAGCTTATGGGGATAGAGAGTACCTTCCACTGGTGGTTGCCAAGGGCAGAGGAGAGGGAGGAATGGAGAGTTATTGTTTAACGAGTAGGGAGATTCAGTGTGGGAAGATGAAAAAGTTCTGGAGATGGATGGTAGTGGTGGTTACACAACAATGCTAATGTACTTAATGACAAAGAACATTATGCTTAAAAATGGTTAAAATGGTAAATTTTATGTTATGTATATTTTACTACAAAAAGTAACAATACAGGAAGGGATAAGCAGGTGGGGCAAAGATGGAATTATATGGCTGTGAGTTGATGACTGTTGAAGCTGAATGATGAGTATATGGGGATTCATTTTACTCTTCTCTCTACTTCTGTATATGTTCAAAATTTTCCATAATGAAAATATTTTTGTACCAAAACAAGATTTATACGAAGAAACAAAAAAAATCAGTTTAAAAGAAAAAACTAAGGGGCACCTAGGTGGTTCAGTCAGTTAAACATCTCACTCTTGATCTTGGTTCAGGTCATGATCTCACGGTTTGTGGGTTCAAGCCCCACATGAGGCTCTGCACTGACAGCACGGAGCCTGCTTGGGATTCTCTCTCTCTGCCCCTCCCCCGCTCATGTGCGCACACTCTCTCTCCCTCTCTTTCTCTCAAAATAAATAGACTTTTAAAAAAAAGGAAAAAACTTAAACAGAAAAATAGCTAATAAAACTCACCAGAAAAATATCATCACAGAGAAAATGAAAATTATGACCAAAAATTGTGTCCTAAATTACCACAGCCTAAGGAAGATACTTAGGCAAGGCTTCAATGAAGAGATGGAGAGCCAGTGGAAAGATGAAACCGGAACTAGAAATGCAAGGAAAGAAAATTCTCAGTTCAAAATGACTTCCTCTAGAAAGAGACAATTGTAGGTAATGGGGATTGCTGGGTTTTCTTTTGTTTTTCTACTAAGTCTTGTAGAATTATCTGAATCTTTAAACTATGTGCATATGTAATTGTTTTCACACTATGTGTCAAGATTTTTAAACCTCACCAGTAGTATATACACACCAAAGGTTAATTGTTACATTGACCTAATACTTTGTTTTGTTCTGTTACCAACATTTTAACTTCTTGGCTTCTCCTTGCTTTTCATATTCATTGTTCACTTTTGGCACCTGTGTAACCTTAGAAATGAACACTGTATATTGACTACCAGAAAGTGATCCAGTGACTCCCTCTGCCATATATTCCTTTTTCAGAGCTGGAAAGGTAAAATACACCTTTCTAGTTTCAATCCAGCTAGACGTGGCCATGTGACATAATTCTGCATGACGATACATCCAAAAAAAGACTGCAGAGAATGCATTCTCTCCCTGAATAAAAAAGCAACACCCCAAGAGAGCAGGCCCTTGGCTTGTCTGCTTCCAACCTGCCCAGGACACAGGCATCAGACCTTGCAACACAGAGGATGAAAGCCACCTGAGGAGAACAGAAGGAAAGATAGGTACAAGGTACCTGGATCTGGAGCGCACTAGTAAGCAGCTGTAGCAGCCCTGGACTGCTCCAAATGCCTCCTTCCCCATCAGTTCATCTCCTTGTGGGAGGGAATTCCTGAGTCAGCGCCAGCCTGTCAAGCCTTTCCCCATGGGATTCTCCCCTTGGGCGAGGTTGGCAAGCTGTATGGTGAGCCTACTGTTGCCTCAAAGCTCTCCACTGCCACTTCTCTCTCATGCCTGTCCAGAACATGAAAGCTGATCTTTCACATCCTGTCTTGCCCCCACAAAACCAGCACACCCTTGAGGTCAATGAGAAAGCAAGTTCTCCACCCATTCTTCAATATTTTTTCTTTTGATTACGGCATACATTTCCACTGTCGTATTTTTTTAATATTTCTTTCTTTTTTTTTTTCTTCCTTCCTTCCTTCCTCCTTTCTTTCTTTCTTTCTTTCTTTCTTTCTTTCTCTTTCTTTCTTTCTTTTTCTTTCTTTCTTTCTCTTTCTTTCTTTCAAGAGACAGAGAGTGTGTGCCCATGTGCGAATGTGTGTGAGCCAGGGAGGGACAGAGAGAGAGGGAAAGAGAATCCCAAGCAGGCTCCAGGCTGTCAGCACACAGCCCATACCAGGGGCTCAATCTCACAAACAAAGCATGAGATCATGACCTAAGCCAAAATTAAGACTTGGATGCTCAACTGACTGAGCCACCCAGGGCCCTGCCCCCCTCTGTCATAGTTTAATCATAAGTTTCATCCAATCAAGCTTCAAGGGATGTTATAAGGATATATTTACTCCCATGTGCTAAAATGTGTTTGCTTATTGAACTTTTATCAAATCACAGATTTTTGGAAAAAGGAATTGTATAACAGAAAAGAATAAAACCTATGTGAATAGCATTATATAAATCTGATTCTAATATATTTAGAATATAAACCAAGTATTCAATGTACAAAAATAAAAATGATTTGAAATGGAAACAAAACAGAAATGAGTCATGAAGCCAACCATATCCTTGGGTTTGTAGTGCCTAGTTTCACTGTCTTTGCTGACCTGCCTCCAGATCTTAGACTCAGTTCATCCATAATGGCTAAACTTGCCTTTGCCATGCAGTTCCCACCTCAGGACTCAGCCTGAGCCTGTGTGCATTCATCCATATTTAGCTCATTTTGGCTCTGCTTCCCTCCCAGGGTCAGCTGGCCCAAGAGCCACACAGCTGCTGTTCTCAATTCCTTGCTTTCACTGGCACCAAATATATACTTTGACTCCTATAGGGCCTGGTATTCTACCACCATTGAACTAGTCTCTTACAGAAAGATGACATTTTCATTTTCAATACGTTAAAAAATCATATATTAATGAGGACTTCATTCAGATGCCTCTTTCAGTTACTGAAATAATTTATTATTGCATAGTGCCTTTTTTCTTTTAATTTTTACTTCTTCCATTTATTTTTTTTTATTTATTTATAGAGAGAGCAGATGTAAGTGGGGGAGAGGGGCAGAGGGAGGGAGAGACAATTTTAAGCAGGCTCCATACTCACCGCGGGGCCTATCACAAGGCTCGACGCAAGGCTCGATCCCAGGACTCTGGGATCATAACCTGAACCGAAATCTAGAGTCAGACGCTCAACTGACTGAGCCACACAGGTGACCCTCCTTTTCTTTTTAAATTAGCTAGGCACAACCCATGGATCAGGACCACTGGATACTTCATCAAGAATTCTTGGGCTTTAGCTGGGAGGATGGCCTGCCAAGAGAGAGAAAACAAATTGACTCAGGTATCCTGTATGTCCCCAGGAGTCAGTGTAGCAGAAGTTTATTGAAGACAAGGAACACGGCATGCTCTCCTTTTGCATGAGCAAAGAAAAGAAATGAGCAGGGTTCTTCTTCAAAAGTCAAGATAAGATGCCTGCATTTCCCTTCATAGAGATATAGCATCAAAGAGAATTGGAGCTACAGGATTTCTACACAAATGGATAAATACACAGTGTGTCTCGTCCAAGAGTGGGCAAAGTTGAGAAAAACCCAACTGAGAGGGTTTTGTGGTTTGGCTTTGTTCCTTTCTTTTTTTAACTTAAAAAATTATGTGACAACTCCTGACAAGTTCAACACCTACCTCTTTGTTCTCTCCTCCATTCTCTTCCTCTCCCTCACTAGATATTTGACATTGTCCAGAAGCAACCATCATCGTCATTTAGAATACACCCTTCCACTCAGTACTCATACTAGTAAGGTTGAGTACATCTTCACATATTAATTTTCATCTTCTATAAATGGCCTCATGAGATCTTTTCTCCCGTTTGTATTAGGTTGTCTTTTTCTCACAGATTTGTAGGAACTTTATGTGTGCTGGACTGAAATGTTATCCTAATGTATAAGTTACAAATATTTCCCTCAGTCTCTCTAGTTTTTGTTTATTCTCTCCTCTGTGGTACAGAAATTTGTATTTATGGTATGGGCAAATTTGTCACACTTTTACTTCATGGGCTGTGCCTTCTGTTAAAAAATAATCTCTTCCGGGGCGCCTGGGTGGCGCAGTCGGTTGGGCGTCCGACTTCAGCCAGGTCACGATCTCGCGGTCCGTGAGTTCGAGCCCCGCGTCGGGCTCTGGGCTGATGGCTCGGAGCCTGGAGCCTGTTTCCGATTCTGTGTCTCCCTCTCTGCTCCTCCCCCGTTCATGCTCTGTCTCTCTCTGTCCCAAAAATAAATAAACGTTGAAAAAAAAAAATTTTTTAAAAATAAAAAAAAAAAAATAATCTCTTCCTACTGCAAAGTCAAAAAGATATTCTCCCATAATTTCTTCAAGTAGTCTTAAAGTTTTTTCACGTCTAGATTTTTAATCCATAAAAATTTTTTCTTTACATACAGTGTGAGGAAGGTATCTGATTTTACTTTTCCATAGGAATCCACTGTCCCAATAAATGGGTTAAATAATGATTCTTTCTTTAATTTATTTGTATTGCCACGTGAACAGACTTTTAGTTCTTCAGTATTTTGTCTGCATTTCTTTCTATAGTAACAAAAATTTTAACTGGAAACCTGGGCATTCAGACTTAAGTACATTTCCCAGCCTTACTTACAGCAGAATGTGCCCATGTTCTGGCCAACAAGTTGTTAGAGGAAGTAGTGTATGCAAACTTCAGGAAATGTCCCCAAAGGGAGGAGACATACCTTCTTCCTTCCTAAACCTCTTTTCTTCTGGTGGAATACAGACATGTTGGCTAGAGCTGGAGGAAACCATCCTGAGCCATTAGTTGAGTTTAGGAAATTTGGCCATGCACAGTGGTATAAAAAGTTATAAGAAGTGGTATAAAAAGTTGCTCCCTCACTTCCTCTGCATTAATAGGTGAGAAAGAAATACACATCTATCCTGTTTAAGCCATTGCCATTTTGAGAATTCTGTCTCTCACAGAAAGAAATTCTAACTAATATATTTATATCAATCTGCCACAAATACTTCAGTCTATTTCTAAGCTCTCATTTCTCTTCTACTGACCTATTTATCTATCATTGGACCAGACACCATATGCTTTAATTAATACAGTTTTATATTAAGTTTTAATGTCTAATATGTAAATCACCTCCCCTAGTTCCTTTTCAGAATTGCTTTTGGCAGTTCTTTGACTATTACTCCTCCATATTGACTTTAGAGTCTGTCTAGTTCCATGGCAGAAAGTGTTGTGGCATTTTTACTTGAATTTCATTTAACCTATAGATAACTTAAGGAGCATCAACACCATTATGAAATTGAATGTTCCCATCCATGGGCATGGTATAGCTTTAGATTTATGTTTTTATGTTTTACAATAACATTTTTTGCTTTTTCTCCATAAGGGTCTGCATATCCTTTGTCAGATTTATAGTCCCTGGGGCGCCTGGGTGGCTCAGTTGGTTAAGTGTCTAACTCTTGGTTTCAGCTCAGGTCATGATCTCATGGTTTGTGATGTGACTTCGAGCCCCGTATCTGGCTCTGTGCTGACAGCTTAGAGCCTGGAGCCTGCTTCAGATTCTGTGTCTCCCTCTCTCTCTACCCCTCTCCCACTCATGCTCTGTCTCTCTGTCTCTCTCTGTCTCTGTCTCTGTCTCTCTCTCTCTCTCTCTCTGAAAAATAAATAAACATTGGGAAAAAAAAGATTCAGGGGCACCTGGGTGGCTCAGTCAGTTAAGTGTCCGACTTCAGCTCAGGTCATGATCTCACCGTCCGTGAGTTCAAGCCCCACGTTGGGCTCTGTGCTGTCAGCTCAAAACCTGGAGCCTGCTTCAGATTCTGTGTCTCCCTCTCTCTCTCTCTCTGCCCCTCCCTCACTCATATTCTGTCTCTGTCTCTCAAAAATGAATAAATGTTAAAAAAAAATTTTAAAGATTCATAGTCCTTGATGTTATTGTAAGCGGTATTTTTTATTGCAATGTTTAATGGGTTACTGATGGTATAAAAAATACCATTAGGGGGCGCATGGGTGGCTCAGTCGGTTAAGCGTCCGACTTTGGCTCAGGTCATGATCTCACAGTTTGTGAGTTCGAGCCCCGCATCGGGCTCTGTGCTGACAGCTCAGAGCCTGGAGCCTGCTTCACATTCTGTGTCTCCCTCTCTCTCTGCCCCTTCCCTGCTCATGCTGTGTCTCTCTCTGTCTCAAAAGTAAATAAACATTTAAAAAATTTTTTTAAAAACACCATTAATTTTTGTGTATTAATCTTATATTCAGCAACCCTGCTGAACTCTTATTTGTTCTAAGAGTTTGTCTGCAGAGTCTCTTGCATTTCCTATTAATTACTTTCCATCAAGTAACCATAGGGATGTGGAAAAAGTAGAGTTGAAATGACTCAATGGTGACAGCATCAAGAGTCTTGAAATAGAAGAGTAGTATAGGCAAGAAGTTTGGATGCTAGCAGTAGAGACAAGCCAGTAACATGGTGACAGGATGAACAAGACAGAGTTGGAATTCTGAGCAAGAATACAAGCTACCACTCTTGAGGGGTATATGTTAGCACTGGAGCCAGAGATAGGGCCATGAAACACAGGAGTTGAGGGAAAGGAGAGTAGAGTCTAAGAAGATTCAAGAATCACAGGCAGTAACTGAACCAGACAACATCACTCCCATAGAGATCATTTAAGGCAGATCAGTTTAGGCCAAAAATAGACTTTGTCCAATCTGAAGAAACATGGGGACAAAAGTTGCTCTGTCTTAGTTGAGACACTGAATGCCACTATGGGAGTCAATACCATTGCTAAGCAGGAAGGTGTATGGCAGAAAAGAGAAGAACTGGATCCCAGCCAAGGATGGATGACTGGAAGCCACTTTAGACTGAAACATTTTGACATCTCATAAACACTGAAAAGAAAGGTAATTTTGTCAGGGCTGCAGTGTCTCTCCAGAGCTTGTAGTTAATAAGCCCTTCTTTACAATTCTCGTCACCACTTCTGAATTCTGTAGTGTTTTACATTTTCATTACAGGGTTATGTGAATTTTAATAAAAGGCTCAGAATATTACAGCAATGCCTCTGAGTTCTAGATGTCTATGTAAGGGGCCCTGAAATCACATTAGGATAGTTAGGAAACAGCTCTACTATCTGGAATAGGATTCTTACTCTTTTCAACCTAAAGGTCTAAAAGCAGAGGGGTGCCTGGATGGTACATCAGTTGGTTAAGCATCCAAATCTTGATTTCGGCTGAGGTCATGATCTCATGGTTCATGGGTTGAGGCCTCACATTGGGCTTTGCACTGACAGCGCGGAGCCTGCTTGGGATTCTCTCTCTCTCTCTCTCTCTGCCCCTTCTCGGTGGGCACATCCTCTCTGTCTCTCTCTCCCTCCCCCCACCTCTCTCAAAAATAAATAAATAAATAAACATGAAAAAAAATTTTAAGGTCTAACAGTAAAAATCAGGAGGGATGGTAATTGGGACTAGAGGTCCATAAAGTGATAGATGCCAGAACTCATTTGACTTTCATTCTGAATCTAGGAAAAGCCTGCTGCAAATGGTTACCACCATGCCAGTGGCCAGAGAAGTAGCCAGACTTTTAACAACCTCCAGAGACCCAGGGTGCTGCCATTCTGCATCAGCCTGCCACCTAGTGGTCATAGCAGTTTATGCAACATGTTACTAGAGTCACCACATGATCTACCTCATCCTTTTCTGTGCCTCAGAGTTCACGCTTACTGGGTCAAAATAAGGAAAAAAAGGGAAGTAGACATTCCTGTTACAATGTGACATGGCGATAAAGTTATTGATAAAATTATTATGGCAAGATGTTTCCAATAATAAAGAAATATAACTCTTATACTTGTTATATAATTAGGAGTTTCCTTAAAACAACTGTTTCAGGGTGCATGGGTGAGTCAGTCAGTTAGGAATCTGACTTCAGCTCGGGTCATGATCTCATGGTTTGTGAGTTCAAGCCCTGTGTCGGGCTCTGTGCTGACAGCTCAGAGCCTGGAGCCTGCTTAGGATTCTGTGTCTCCCTCTCTCTCTGACCCTCCCTTGGTGTTCTCTCTCTCTCTCTCTCTCTCTCTCTCTCTCTCTCTCTCTCTCAAAAATCAACATTAAAAAATAAAAATAAATAAAAATAAAACATTTGTTTCAATGTTACTTGCTTAAACATCAGTGAAATGGACTATCAGTATCCTCAGCTTATGCCACAGTTAGATGATTGGCTCAGCCTTGTAGAATGCTATGAAGAACACAAAAAATGAGACCACAGAGATTTTAGGATTACCATACTGATCTTGAGTAGTCTTATATTCATCACTGTAGACATCAGGGTGGACAAAAGAATTTTAATTTCCTTCAATAAAAATTGAAGATAACCTCAAATAATGCCAAGCTCAACCTTAGAACAAAAGCCATCCTAAAAATACCTTTCACTCATACTTCTTAGAGACTGTAAGTAAGACTAGGTTACTTCTTAAAAAACCTGTAAGTAAGATTAGGTTATTTATTCCAAAATATTTTCCATTGTATTTAGACCTGTGGTATGAAAAGAGGTTACTCTGAACCAACCCAGGGACTCTCAGGATAAACTTGAATGATCTCCCAACTTCAGGTCTCTCCAGAAATAGCAGCTGTAGGGAACAGCAAGCCACCAGGCAGACTCTGGAGTAGTGCTGAATAGGAATTTCAGGCCCAGGCCTAAATCTGGAGCCCTATTCATACAAAGTCATCTGGGATAGGAACCATTCATGGCCCTTTCATAGCTTTACCTCTAGATTATATGCACTCAAAAAGCATCATCAACCTTGGGAATGCAAGCTGGTGCAGTCACCCTGGAAAACAGTATGGAGGTTCCTCAAAAAACTAAAAATAGAACTACCCTATGACCCAGCAATTGCACTACTAGGCATTTATCCAAGGAATACAGGTGTGCTGTTTCGAAAGGACACATGCACCCCCATGTTTATAGCAGCACTATCAACAATAGCCTAAGTATGGAAAGAGCCCAAATGTCCATTGATGGATGAATGGATAAAGAAGATGTGGTATATATATACAATTGAGTATTACTCGGCAATCAAAAAGAATGAAATCTTGCCATTTGCAACTATGTGAATGGAACTGGAGGGTATTATGCTAAGTGAAATTAGTCAGTCAGAGAAAGACAAAAATCATATGACTTCACTCATATGAGGACTTTAAGAGACAAAACAGATGAAAATAAGGGAAGGGAAACAAAAATAATATAAAAACAGGGAGAGGGACAAAACAGAAGAGACTCATAAATATGGAGAACAAACTGAGGGTTATGGGAGGGGTTGTGGGAGGGGGGATGGGCTAAATGGGTAAGGGGCAGTAAGGAATCTATGCCTGAAATCATTGTTGCACTATATGCTAACTAATTTGGATGTAAATTTTAAAAAAATAAAAAATAAAAAAAAAGACACCTTTGAGATAGTTGGAAAAAGTGAATTTGGACTGGACACTAGAAGATATTATGAAATTATTGATAACATTTTCAGATGTGATAATGGTATTGAGGTTGTGTTAGAGAATGTCCTTATTGTTAGGAGAAGCATAATAAAATATTTAGGAAAAAAAAAAGTATCATCAACCCAAAACTCCATGATGATGATAGTCTCTAATTTGGAATTAATCAGTGCTACCCTCTCATATATTGGAGTTTTGTTTGTTTTTACTTTTTGTTTTAGTTTTATGCCATAAAAGTTTTTCTCTACTTGCTGACTGTAAATCACTTATTAAAATGAGCCCAGTTTAAGATAATGCTTAGTAAAAAACTGATCTCACATGTTTAAGTGCAAAAAAGGGAGGAAAGGAAAATACACATGAAAGGGCATCTCTTTTTCTCACGATTTAGGAGGATAGGAATCAGCATTCATGGAACACTACCCTGCTCTGGATATTTTGCCATCTTGTATATTACTTAAACCTTCAGATAAACTTATGAATTTGAGAAGGTAGTACCTAGGTTCAGATCCTTCCTCAACACTTACCATCTGTGTCCATGAGCAAACTGCTTACCATCTCCAAGCCTCAAGGTCCTTGTCTGTCAAATAGAGATAATACCTGGGAAGAGCCATAAAGATAAAGAACCTGGCACAGGAAACCACCCAATAAACTGTAGTAGACATTAAACTGAAGCCAGGTATTAATTCCATTTTATGGATGATAAACATGTCAGTTCTAAATTGTTTTAAAACCATTGCAACTTAAAAAAAAAAAAGAGGAATAGCAAAAATCTACAATTAGAGCCATATCTAGAAACCACAACAGCTATTGTTCCATTGATTACTACAGAAAAGAGAAAGAAATGCACTAGCATTTTTTTTAACTTTTTTTTAAAGTTTATTTATTTTTGAGACAGAACGAGCAAGGGGGTAGTGAGAGAACAAGTCGAGGGGCGGGGGGATGGTGTGCAGAGAGAGGGAGACAGAGGATCCAAAGCGGGCTGACAGCATACAGCCCCATGAGGGCCTCGAATCCACAAACCATGAGATCATGGCCTGAGATGAAGTCGGATGCTTAACCAACTTGAGCCACCCAGGCACCCCTTTCTCTTTTTTTTGTAGATTTCTTTGAAGTAGTCTCTACACCCAACGTGGGGCTCACACTCACAACCCCAAGATCAAGAGTCATGTGCTTTCCCAACTGACACAGCTCTTCTAAATTCTACTTTCAGGATACCCAGGTTTGTTTGTTTGTTTTACACATACTGGGTTTATAATGAACTATCAGAAAAGAAAAGATTTATTTTTCCCTACTTTTCTCCAGCTCCTGTCAGAAAAGTTTTCAAGTTTCCTAAGATTTGAGCAAATAATTGCTAGTGCAATTTTGTTTCCTCAAGATAGCTGAAACTATCTCCAGCAATTCCATTCATTCTCAAGGATCCAATTACAAGAATGCAGGGTTTCCTTAGGCAACACTGAAGTTCCATGTATATTTCTGTGTGATGCTTTGGTATTGTTTTTGTATTCCTTTTGAACTTACACAAAATCCAAATTATTACACTGTTAATAAGTTAATTAAAATACATCAACCCTGGTCAGGAGACAGCAGAAGGAACTATTCCTATCATTTGCAATGTGATAAAGAACTTAAAAGATCCCTTATGTGTAGGAATTGATCTGAGCAGCACCAGCAAGTTTACCTAGACTGAGGGACAGTTTCCATAGAAATACTAGGCATCTTGATAACAATTTATCAATCCCAAAAAATATATATGACACGAGAAGTTTAGCGATAAAATATGCATTAGATTTTATGGTTTTCACTACATGAAATATTTTTTAATTTTTTTAAATGTTTATTTATTTTTGAGAGAAAGAGAAACAGAGCACAAGTGGGTGAGGGGCAGAAAGAGAGAGGGAGACAGAATCCCAAGCAGGCTCCATGCTGCCAGCACAGAGCCTGACACGGGGCTTGAACACACAAACTGTGAGATCATGACCTGAGCCAAAATCAAGAGTTGGACTCTTAACCAACTGAGCCACCCAGGTTCCCCTAAAAATATTAAATTTCAGTGTTAATATGTAAAATATAGTAATCTTAAAGCCTTTCCATCCAATACAATCTTTTGTATGTGTTCTCTTCAAACATGAAGATGATGATACAAAATCTCTATCAAAAAGCCATGACTTGACAAGAGAAGACAGGTATAGAACTGTTACAGAGGGGGAAAAAAGAGAGACTTAGAATGTTCAACATTATATGTCAATAGGGAATTGCAAATCTAAAAAACAATGAGATACCTCTACAGACCTATTAGAATGGCTGAACTCCAAAACAATGACAATACCAATTGCTGGTGAGGATGTGGAGCAACAGGTACTCCCATTCATTGCTGGTGGGAGTGCAAAATGGTAGTCACTTTAGAAGACAACTCAATGGTTTCCTACAAAATTAAACATACTATTACCATATGATCCAACAACCGTGCTCCCAGGTATTTACCCAAATGAGCTGAAAACTGAAGTCCACAGAAAAACCTGCTGAAGTGGGGTTGGGAACAAATGGTCAAGAAAGAATTCTTGAGACATATTATAGTGCAACTTAGTAAGTTTATTTGGGTAGCATGGAGACAGGACCTGTGGGCAGAAAGGGCTGTCCTTTTGCTGTGTGAACCTGGTAGTTATATGCTTAGTGCTCAGGGGGAGGGGATGTGCAGGGAGTATTAGATGATAAATGTCTTCTTCGAATTTCTATTTATAAAACTACTTTTGCAACATTTCTCTGGCGCTTATAATTCAGCTTGATATTAACTATCAGTGAAATGTACAGGAAGTCATGAGACCCTTTAAGAATATAGCAGCCAGTACCTATTTGATCCTTAATGAAACTGCAGGGTCAGCCTTCTGGGCTGAAGGTGAACCTTTTTCTGCTTCTATGCCTCATTACTGCAATACATATTTATAGTAGCTTTATTCATAATTGCCAAAGCTTGGAAGCAACCAAGATGTCCTCCAATAGGTGAATAAATGAATTATGACACATCCAATACAATGGATTAGTATTCAACCATAAAAAGAAGTGAGTTATCAAGCCAAGAAAAGATGTAAAGGAATCTTAAATGCTTAAGGAAGTTTGCCTGTAAAGACCTCATATTATATGACTCCAACTATATGTCACTCAGGAAAATGCAATATTATAGAGACAGTAAAAAGATCACTGGTTAAAAAACTAAAAAAAAAAAAAAAGGTAAAATAAAATAAAATACCATTGGCTGCCAGGGGTTGGGAAAGAGGGGTCGGGGAATAGATAGGTGGAGCATGGGGACTTTTTTGGGGAATGAAACTATTCTGTATGATACTGTAATGGTGGATACATGACATTATGCATGTGTCAAAATCCACAGAACTGTACAACACAAAAAGTGAACCCCAATGTAAACTATGGACTTCAGTTGATAGTAATACATTGGTTCATCGATTGTAACAAATGCACCAGTGCAAGATGTTAATAATAGGGGAAACTGGATGGGGTGAGCAAGATTGAGGAGTGGGGCTAATATGGAAACTGTCTATACTTTTGTTCAATTTTTCTGCAAACTTAAAACTGCTCTAACAAATAAAATCTATGGGCACCTGGGTGGTTCAGTCAATTAAGCATCCGACTTTGGCTCAGGTCATGATCTCATGGTTTGTAAGTTCGAGCCCCACATCAGGCTTTGCTCATAGCTCAGAGCCTGGAGCCTGCTTTGGATTCTGTGTCTCCCTCTCTCTCTGCTCCCCCTCTCAAAAGTAAATAAACATTAAAAAATAAAATAAATAAAATCTATTAATTTTCTAAATAAGAGAGACATATACACATATCGATGAATTTCAGTTAAAATTATTTTAATGATTTTGATTCTAACTAAATGTGCTATAAAAAGATATCTTTGAGACAACTGAGGAAATTTAAATATGGATGAATGATAGATGATATTAAAGAATTACTGCACGATTTGTTTTGTGTGATCATGGCATCATTATTTTTTAAGCCCTTACCTGAAATGTATGAAATTATATCTGGAATTTGCTTAAAAACACTCCAGTGGTGGGGCACCTGGGTGGCTCAGTCAGTCGAGTGTCTGACTTCAGCTCAGGTCATGATCTCATGGTTCATGGGTTTGAGCCCCACATCCAGCCCTGTGCTGACAGCTCAGAGCCTGGAGCCTGATTCAGATTCTGTGTCTCCCTTTCTCTCTACCCCTTCCCCACTCACACTCTATCTCTTTCTCAAAATCAAATAAACATTAAAAAAAAATTTTTAATAAATAAATACATACATACATACATACATACATACATAATAAAATAGTCCCACAATGGGGTGCTTGGGTGTCTCAACAGTTAAGCATCTGACTCTTAATTTCAGTTTAGGTCATAATCTCACAGTTTGTGAGATTGAGTTCCATGTCAGGCTGTGCACTGACAGTGTAGAGCCTACTTGGGATTCTCTCTCCTCTCTCCCTCTCTCTCTCTCTCTCTCTCTCTCTCTCTCTCTCCCCCCCCCCCTCCCCAAGATAAATAAATAAATAAACATTATAAAATAGTCCAATGATGGTTTGGGGGGAAAGGAGGACCAGGGGACACAAGTTGGTAGAATGGGAGATAGATGAAACAAATTTGGCAAAATATTGGTAATCATCAGAGTTACATAAATAGTCAATTGAGGTTTATTATTCTATTCTGTCTACTTTTGTGCATGTTTGAAGTTTTTCATAATGAAAAGAATTTTTGGCATGTACTTTAAAATGTTTTTAAGGATTGTGCTGATCTGTTTCCCTCATAACTAAAGGGCATAGGAGACTGGATTAGAACATAGTCTAGGTTTTCAAATAGGACCACCTGCTACACAGTGATGAACACGGACAGGGTGGGAATGATTGGGTGGTAACTGGTATTCTTTTTCAAATGTTGTACTTGCAAACTAATCCAAACATAGGTGACTTTCCTTAAACCTGCATCGCAGCATTCAATTTATATGTTCCCTTGCCTAAGTAATCAGAAAAAAGCCAACAACAAAAAACCTGAGACACAGCTGAAGCTATCACTGAAAGTTTCTTCCAAGCTTTACAAAGGTATAAAAGCGTTAACTTCCTTAAACCTGCATCATAGCATTCAATTTGTTCATTTCTGTTCCTTAACTTATCAGAAAATGTCCACAATAAAAACAATGACTCTGAGATACAATTAAAGCTATCAGAAGTAATGAGGTCAGCGGATAGGCACCTACTCCAGTCCAAACCTGCTCCACTTTTTTACAGCTCTCTAAGTGTATACTAAAACTGAGCTTTGTTTTCAAAAATATCCTTTACAGGCCACTTGGTACTTTCTAGGACAAAGTGTCTTTAAAAGTTCTTTTACCTTTGTTTGTTTGTTTTCATATTCATGTCTATCAGCCTTCTAATCCTCTGGGGTTCCCTTTTCCAATCCTTGGACTTGATAGAATCTAGCCTCCTTAGTTCTAACACTACACCCTCTAGCATAACAATTAACCCCATCCTCAGACCCTTTCCATTGATGATGGGTTCAGATGATGGGCCAAAAAACTGACTAACACCTAAGCCAAGCAAATTTTAGCACCCTAAGAATGAGAAGTTACATAGATGATCCACTGGAAGACGGCATGGGGTCTGGAAAAATACAAACACACATTCTAATCCTTGTGCTTAAGTAAATTCCTCTCTCTGAGCTCAGGTTTCCTTAGCTATAAAATGAGAATATTGTTACCAAAACCTACGAAAGCTTTGAAAATTAAATAATATATGTGTTACCATGGTGTCTGACATTAGTTTCTTCTATTATTAGTTTCTTCTATTTTCGAATACATTGGACCAAAGTGGTGGTAGGTGTGTTTTTACCACAGGTTCTAACTTGTAAGCACTGTTGGCACAGGGTTGTTTTAAGAAATTAGCAACCCTGGGGCACCTGGCTGGCTCAGTCAGTAGAGCATGTGACTCTTGATCTTAGGGTCATGAGTTCAAGCTCCACATTGGACATAGAGCTTACAATACAATACAATACAATACAATACAATACAATAAAAAAGTAATATAAAATGAAATGAGGGGCGCCTGGGTGGCGCAGTCGGTTAAGCGTCCGACTTCAGCCAGGTCACGATCTCGCGGTCCGTGAGTTCAAGCCCCGTGTCAGGCTCTGGGCTGATGGCTCAGAGACTGGAGCCTGTTTCCCATTCTGTGTCTCCCTCTCTCTCTGCCCCTCCCCCGTTCATGCTCTCTCTCTGTCCCAAAAATTAAAAAATAAACGTTGAGAAAAAAAAAATTTTTTTAAATAAAAATAAAAAATAAAATGAAATGAAATTTAAAAAGAAATTAACAACCTTAGTTTCTGCCCTTACTCTGATCATCTTTTCTCCTTCAGGCAAAAGTCCTTCCCATGGCTCCACCTTCTACTCCCTGTATCCTTGTATCTTTTTTCCTTATCAATTCACTGATGCCCTCCTCCAGGAAGTGTTGTATGGGGTCTGCCTCTGCTGACATTACAGTAGCTAAGCCAACAGTTTGGTTACATGACAGGCAATAATGTAACAATAAATCAAGAGGCTACTGGGATTTTTATTCCAAATAAAGACACATTAATGTAAAAGGAAAGGTAAATTTTAACAGATTTAAAAGCTTTTCTCCAGTTTTCCTATCCCTCAAAATACTTTGGAAACTTTCCCCTAAAACCGTCTTAAGAACCTATTCTTAAATTTCTCTCTTATAAAATCTCATTATTTTATAGTCACCTCTTGTAAGTTAAAACTGAGACCTGGTTTAAGTGATTTCTTTTATATGTAAGGATGGCACTACATAGCTCATTAATTATGTGTCTTACTGTTGGCTTTTATTTGGGGCTGGGGATTGAATCAATCACATTCTGCAGATTGAGTTTTCTTTTTGTTGTTGTTATTAGATTTCTATTCTTTGCTATTTTTTTGTATGTTTGTTTGTTTCCACAACATTAAAAGGGGTCTATTGATAGAACTGGAATCATCTCACCAACTGATTTGCAGATTGCAATTTTTACTCCTAAGGAACTTATTTAGAAAGATAATCTAAACATAACTGCTTTTCCCCACTTAAATTACTGGAAGAGAAAAACCAGTAAGTGTTCCCTATTAATAGAATACATAAAAAATGAAAATTCAGCTATCCCTCGACTAAAGGATTAATCATAGTCTCTCTAAAAATAGCAAACTTGCATGTGTCATCTTAAATATGATTGGCTTTGTATAAAACTTTAGAAATACATCCTTTGGAAAAATAAGGTATTGCTGTACTAATAGCAGGTTATCATGATGCCCTCACACTTATTAATATCAATATTCCATTGATCACAGATTTTGTTTTCTGTTATAAAATAACAAGTTATTTTCTAAGCCAGTATATCTTTCCTTACTCAGAATGAATGTATGTGTGGACAGAATTCTGACCAAAAGGGTTACCAGGAAGGGCTGACTCAACAGAGCTGTGGCTTCACATATTAGTTAGAAGAACAGATTTGAACCTTAATCTTCTAATCTGCCTGAGTCATTCAATTTCAAGTTGCTTTGCATGCACTTTTAGCTTATTTCTGAAGGTCATTCTGTTTCTTGCGTTTCTTGTGTGTTTAGCCAGCTGATTTACTATCTGCTCCACTGATATTTCACAACATTTGCAAAATTTGGTTTACTTTCCTTGAAGTTAAAGAGATAAAACTATGACATATCTTCTTTCCAAGTATTTAAATGTTATATATCAGCTTTTTACAGGCTTTTCCCAGAGGCAACATTACTCATAGCTTTTTTTTTAAATAAAGCTGCTTTTTTGGCTCCCCTACAACAAGGCAATGAAAGAAGATTGATAAAGAAAATGTCATATGATTTGTAATCAGCATTTGACAACTTCACATACTATATACCTATCATTGAAATGACTTCTACAACTAAGTGAAACTGTACCCAAAAGTTTTAAGATGGAAAGTTAACATATAAAATGTAGAAAATTAAGGGAATTATGGAGACTGGTGGTCCTAGGATTTGAATACCAGAAAAGGCAATAACTCTGAATTGTAATAGTGGCTTTCACTGATCTTGAACAAATCACTTCATTCAACTGCCATCCATTCATTCCCCTCTTTAAAAATGTTTATAATAATACCCACATCTGTGGATATGTTCCAAGAATTACCCAATTATTAGGTTATAAAGCACTAGGAAATTTTAACTCTGCTGTGAAAACAATTAAGTTCATGCTAGCATATAAACATGACAGAAAACTGCATATTTACCTGTCTTATTTTGTTTACGTCTTGATCACTATCTGAGGACATCTGACAGTACAGCTGCCTAAAGTTAACAGGATATGGGAAAGTATGTCCAGACTATCCATTTTTTAAATTCCTTCCTAAAAATATTATTGCTCTTCCTCTGGAATATATTAATCATATACCACTTGCTCTCTAGAAAATATAAATAAAAACTACATCCTCTAACTTTCATAATTGTTAGAGAAATATTTATACTTCTCTTGGACGATAATTGATAAATGTTTCCTTCGAGGTACATCTTACTCAAAAACTCCTTGAATGCAGAAACCATGTTTATACATCTTGTAGACTCCCATAGCAACCAGGAAAGGGCCTCTCACATAATATGAAGCTCCATAAATATTTTTCTCATAAATATTTCTTAAGCTGTTCTCTCTGCTTAGGACGGGGAATGAAAAATAAGTAAGACAAGGTTCCTGTTCTTAAGCAATGACACATATTATCATACTGTCTTAGATAACTCTAATACAATTTGCTATAATAAAAAATGGAAAAGGGAGAGATTGTTAAGAAATCAAAGCTGACATTTTAGTCTAAGGACAAATAACTCATCATACACAAAAGAAGCAAATAGGTAGAGGGAATAACACAAGGAAAAACATTGTACGTATAAGGTTCAGTGAGTAGGCCAATGTGTAAAGCATAGAGCAGATGGCAGGAAGTGGTAGATGAGACTAGAAACAGGGTCCAGTTTGTAAAGGTCTCGCGTTGTATACCAAAGAATTTGGATTTTATCCTAGAGACAAGTGGTCTTCAAAGTGGGGTGCACTCACCCAAGAGCATATGTAAAATTATTCCAGGAAAAATCACAACATCTATTTATATTTATCTTTTCTCATCCTTTTACATTTTGAGTGTTTGATGAGTGTAGTGTGTGTGTGTGTGTGTGTGTGTGTATGTGTGTGTGTTATCAAGAAAAATACATGTGTTGGATGCATATTCATAATTTTTATTGATGGAGTACACAATCAAAAAATGTGAAGACCTAGGCAATAAGCTACCACTGAAAGGCTTTTTTTTAACTTAAAATTTTAAAAATCAGATTTACATCTTAGAGAGATAACATTGAGGTACATATAGATGATATAGGCAAAAGAATTTTTTTCAGCCTTATTGAAATATTATTGACATGTAGCATACATAAGTTTAAAGTGTTCAATTTTGATATGATACATGTATATATTGCAAAATGAGTATCACAATAGTTAACACTTCTATCCTATCACATAATTACCTTTGTGTGTGTGCATGTCTGTAGTGATTACATTTAAGATCTACTCTCTTAACTACTTTTTTTAAAGTTTATTTATTTATTTAATCTCTACACCCAACATGGGGCTCAAAGTCACAACCCAGAGATCAAGAATCACCCACTCCTCTAACTGAGCCAGCCAGATGCCCCAACAACTTTTAATTATATAACACAGTGTTATTAATTATACTCCCATGCTACACATTACATTAGAATTTATTGTTATAACTGGGAGTTTGTACCCTTTGACTGACATCTCCATTTTCCTTACCGCCCCCAGCCCCTGGCAACCACCATTGTACTATTTCTAGGAGTTCAGCTTTTGTAGATCCTGCATATATGCAAAACATACAGTATTTGTGTTTCTCTGTGTGACCTAGTTCACTTAATATAATGCCCTCAAGGTCCATCCATGTTGTCACAAAAGACAGATTCCTTTCTTTTTATGGTTAAATAATATTCCATATTCTTCCACATTCATATTCCATACTCACTTCAATATTCCATTTTATATATGTTACATATCACATTTTCTTTATCCATTTCTCTGTTGATGGCTCCTTAGGTTGTTTCTAGATCTTGGCTATGGTGAATAATGCTGCAAAAAAAAAAAAATGCTGCAATGAACATCGGGGGTGCAGATATCTCTTTGAGATAGTGTTTTCATTTCCTTCTGATATATACCCAGAAGTGAGATTGCTGGATCATATAGTAGTTCTGTTTTTAATTTTTTGAGGAATCTCCATACTGTTTTTCACAGCAGCTGTACCAGTTTATGTTCCCACCACCAATGGTGCGTGAAAGTCCCTTTTATCTCCAATCCTCACCAATACTTATCTCTTGTCTTTTTGATAATAGCCATTCTGATAGATGTGAGATGATATCTTATTGTGGTTTTTTGATTCATATTTCCCTGATGATCAGTGATGTTGAGCATCTTTTCATGTACCTTTTGGCAATTTACATGTCTTCTTTGGAAATATGTCTACACAAGTCCTTTGTCTAGTTTTTAATACTATTGCTTGGTTTTAGTTTTGCTATTGAGTTGTATATGTTCCATATATATTTGGATATTAACCCCTTACCAGACAGATGGTTTGCAAATATTTTCTCCAATTTGGTAGGGTATCTTTATATTTTGCTGATTGTTTCTTCTGCCATGCAGAACATTTAGTTTGATATAGCTCCACTTATTTAAGTTTTTATTTTGTTGCTTATGCTTTGGGTGTCACGTCCAAAAAAAAATCATTGCAATGACAGATGTCAAGGAGATCTTTTGGGAATTTTACAGTTTCAGGTCTCACATTTAAGTCTTTAATTTATTTCAAGTTAAATTTTGTGAGTAGTGTAATATAGGGGTCCAATTTCATTCTTTTGCATATAGTTATCCACTTTTCCAACACCATTTATTAAAGAAACTATCCTTTCCCCATTGACTATTCTTGGCTCCCTTGTCAAACATTAGTTGACCATATAGGTGAAGGTTTATTTCTGAGCTCTCAAGTCTGTTCTATTGGCCTTTGTGTCTATTTTTAATGCCAGTACCATACTATTTTGATTATGATAGCCTTGTAATCAAGTTTGAAATCAGAATTTCAAAAAGATAATGTAAGAGAGAAATATTTTTAAAAAAGAAAGAAAGAAAAGAAAAAGAGAAGTATGGAGAAGAGAATAGAGTGGAGAGAAACCTTAGACTTTAAAAAAAATTTTTTTAGTGTTTATTTATTTATTTTTGAGAGAAAGGGAGAGAGAGACAAAGTGTAAGCAGGGGAGAGGCAGAGAGAGAGGGAAACACAAAATCTGAAGCAAGCTCCAGGCTCCGAGCTCTCAGTACAGAGCCCAATGCAGGGATCGAACCCACGAACCATGAGATCATGACCTGAGTCAAAGTCGGATGCTTAACCGACAGCCACCAAAGCACCCTGAAACCTTAGACTTAATGGAAATTTTTCTATCAATCATATCTTTTAAAAATATTTTAACATTCCTCCTTAAATAATTATACCTAAGTCACTAAGTTTAGTTGATACCCTTGTATAAGTTATAAAGATATGAGAAAAAAATGGTTAGTGAAATTTAACTCACATAACTGTATGAGGAAAAGATCTCCAGATGGTGAAGAGTTTCTTTATAAATAATAATGTGATACAATTTAAAGAAAATAATTACTAAATCCTAGAGATTCAAACCCATAAAATGACAGAGAATTTATAAATTAACCCTCAGAAATCAATTCTCAGATGATTGTCAAGTTTGGCAAAACAAAACAAAACAAAACAAAATATTGAATAAAACATTTCAATTACCAATACAATTCAATAATCATGATAATTACTGATTATTTATTTTAGATAAAAAGCTAGGAAAAAGAAATGATGATTTTATAGGACCACACTGTTCATCCAAAAATTGTTATAAGGTTTAATATTTCTAAATTTAGTGGTTCAAATATTGTCCTCCATTCAAATTTTTACTCCCTGTATATTTCTATCTACTTGTAATTCTCACCTTAGTAGTCTCACCAAGGCCAAAATAATAAGGCACTGTGAAACATGATAAGCACAGTGAAAGAACAGATGCTAGGAGCTGCATAGCCTGCAAAGGTAAATAAGATGTGGTCCCAGCTCCTAGGAAACCCAAAGTCTTAAAAGGGAGCTAAGACAGTTACACAGCCAACCACTAACTACATAACTCCAGAGAGAATGTGATATGTATTTTTAAAAAGATATAATGAAAGTCAAAGGGAGTTCCTAGCATGGGTAAGCTCATTTTGCAAAACAAAGTTAACAATAAAAATTGTAATAGCTAACATATATTGAGACTTGCTACCTACCATGTACTGTGATGTATATGCATTACGTTATTTAATCCTTACAAAAACCCTATGAGGTTGTTTCTACTATTATCTTCAGTTTATGGAGGAGGAAAACAGCTAAAATCTTTTGAACTTGGCACTCTGCCCAGATGTCTTTTTTGTTTTGTTTTGTTTTCCCTACCCAAAGACATTATTCTGGGAGCACCTGGGTGGCTTAGTCAGTTAGACATTCAACTCTGGGTGTAGGCTCAGGTCATGACTTCACGTCACAGTTTGTCAGTTCAGGCCCCACTGTCAGCATGGAGACTGCCTAGGATTCTCTCTCTCCCTCTCTCTCTTCCCCTCCTCCGCACTCTCTGTCTCTCACAATAAACTTAAAAAAAAAAAATTAAAGGCATGAGGGAAAAATAAACCCTCATATGGTCTAGAGCTGCTCTGTCCAATATGGTGCCCACTCCACATGTGGTAACTGAATGCTTGAAACATGGCTGATCCTAATGATGATGTGCTATAAGTGCAAAATACACAGAGATATTGAAGATTTAGTACTAGAAAAAGAGTGTAACATATCTCACTAATAGTTTTACATTGATTAGATGTTGAATTGATAAAATTTGATATAATGTGTTAAATAATATATAGTATAAAATTCGTCTCACCTTTTTTGTTTCTTAAGTTTTAATGTAGCTATTAGAAATTTTTAAATTATATATGTAGCTTTCACTATATTTCTATTCAAAGCATCAGTTTAGAGTGTTGATAAAACAAGGAATTACCAACCAAAAAATAAATAAATAACATTGACAACAATCCTCTATGGTAGTGAGCAATCAGGAAGTAAATGCCAGAAATGAGGGCGAAAAAAGATGCCATCTTATGCTTTTTTTTTTTTTTTTAATTTCTCTCTGGAACATTATAATTTTTTTTTCAACATTTATTTATTTTTGGGACAGAGAGAGACAGAGCATGAACGGGGGAGGGGCAGAGAGAGAGAGGGAGACACAGAATCGGAAACAGGCTCCAGGGTCTGAGCCATCAGCCCAGAGCCTGACGCGGGGCTCGAACTCGCGGACCACGAGATCGTGACCTGGCTGAAGTCGGACGCTTAACCAACTGCGCCACCCAGGCGCCCCTCTGGAACATTATAAAACAACACAAAAGTATTTTCTCTGGGTTTAGAATCAATGACAATGCAGTAGCAAGAAATACATCCAGCACCATCTTGGTTTCTAACATCATTCATTTTGGAGAAATGGCAGAAGCAGAGGCTATACAGGCTGAGCCTAGAATCTGTTTGGTTATTTTGAGAGAGAGAGAGAGAGAGAGAGATGGGGAGGGGCAGAGGGAGAGAGAGAATCTTAAGCAGGCTCCATGCTCAGCGTAGAGCCCAACGTGGGGCATGATCCCACTACCTTGGGATTACGACCTAAGCCAAAATCAAGAGTCAGATGCTCAACTGACAGCCACAGAGAAGCCCTTAAAACATCTTACTAAACCAGAAAGTAAGGTAGAGATAAAAACAAAACACAACAATGGAGACATGCAAAAGGGACACAGGAACCAACTGAAAGATCTTCCAATCACCAACTTGGAACAATTTGAGCAACAAAATAAGTAACATAGTGTTGCATTATAACCCAAAGTATAAAATAAATAACCATGGGCCTGTAATATAGATAAATACTTGAATGAATGAATGAATGAATGACTATGAGAGAATACACAAATCTCCCATACAAAAGAATTCTGCTCTTCAAAGACTTAGAGAATAACTCCCCTATCCCTTAAGTGTAAGCTGCATTACTGACTTCTACCAAAGAAAAAAGTTGAAAAGGGAGGAGGGGAAAAGGAGTAACTTTACAGGGGGGGAAAGCTGACAAACATGATCTCAGGCATGTGATGAAGCTTAACATCACCAGTGATAATCATCAGTGATAAGTTATATTGACAGCACATTCCCTTGAAATTACAGGATGAGAATGGCACTTTACCTCTGCAGCCTTCCCCCAGTCCAATTACAAGAAAAACATCAAATAAACCCAAATTGAGAGACTTTCTACAAAAACTACCAGTACTCTACAAAATTGGCAAGGTCAACAAAAACAAAGAAAGTCTGAGAAACCATCAGTCTACAGGAGCCTAAGGAGACACAATGACTAAATGTAAGTGTTATCCTGGATGGGATCCTAGGACAGAAAAAGAACATTAGGTAAAAACTAAAGGAATCTGAATAAAATAGGAACTTCAGTTTAATAACCTATCAATATTGGCTAATCAGCTGTGACCAACATATCAAAGTATTGTAAGATCTTAAGAGGTCAAAACAGGTAAAGAGTAGAGAGCACTCACTCACTGTACTATCTCTGCAACTTTCCTATAAACCTAAAACTCTTAAAATAAAAAGCATATTTTTAAAAATGGGGGAGGCCTCTTCTGGTTTGAAATTTTTCATATATGTTGGAATCCTTAATCGAAGTCTTCTATAAACTTGTTATTCATTGCTTCTTAGCAATACAGAATCTCAGGCCCATTCCAGATGTATTAGTCAGGGTTTCCTAGAGAAACAGAACCGAGAGAGAGAGAGAGAGAGAGAGAGAGAGAGAGAGAGAGAGAGAGTTATATAAGGAATTGGCTCATGCAATTATGAAAGCTGGGAAGTCAAATCTGCAGTGTGAGCCTGCAGCCTAGACACCCAGGATCTAGGCTGGGTGCAAATAATGTGTAAAGGCAGTTTGCCGGACAACTACCCCTTGGCTGGGGAGTGGGGTCTTTTGCTCTATTCAGGCCTTAGATTGAATAAATTCAACCCACATTATAGAGGGCAATCTGCTTTAGCCAGAGCTCACTGATTTAAATGTTAACCTCATCCAAAACACCCTGCAGGTTGACACATAAAATTAACTGTCACACCAGAGCTGATAGATCCAAATTCGCATTTTAAGAGGCTCTGCGGGGTAATTTCACCCATAGTCAAGTTTGAGTGGCATTGCTGTAGAAGACTCCAAAAAGGCCAGAATCCCACCCCCTACCCCCCTTGAAGAGCTTAGAATCTGCACTGTCATTTCAGTAACTCAGAAACAAGGCTTGATTTGTTGTTTTCACTTGGTAACTCTCCTGGCATTTACTGATCTGGAGGTGAGAGAGAACCTCAGAAATCTTCACCCTCCGTGCTGGGTAAGGTTAACCCTCCCATTCGGTCCCTCATGGATCTCACCAAGCCCCTGACCTGGTTTTTACTGGTCTGTGAGTCTTCCCCGACTACACTGAACTCCCTAAGGTCATCTACCACATCTTATTTTTCCTTTCTCCAGGACTTTATTACTCACGATAACAACTCAACTGAAACCTGTGGTCAGGACCGCAGGCCCACCTCCGTCCCACTCCCACCGCCCCATCCAATTCCCCACCCCACCCCCGAGGCAGACTGGTCCCTTTTCCTCTTTCCCAGAGTCAGCAAATGCCAGAAGTTGCTATTCGAATTAGAAATAGGGAGACATTACACACACATATTAGAGGATTCTATAAATTGAATCATGTGAAACTGACAACATTGGCTTTTTTGACCCACAAAATCAGCTATTTCATAGGAACGAACAATATGTGTCCGTTCAGTTTTTTCCTCCTCAAAAGCTACTTTCGGGACAATATGCTGGGCGGGTAGATAGTACCAGGATTGCTGATATTCATGGCAATTTACTACTGATAAATGAACGTCAAATACACACCACCCACTTCTAAATTTGCTCCAAGCCCTCCCCTTAATTATGCGCGATTCAAGTCGTTGCCTCCTGAAGGGTCCCATTCAATCCGGCTCCCGCAGGAGCAGCCCCTAAGCTTTACAAGGGAGCGCAAGAGGGGTTTTCCTCAGAACACCGACGATCCGACAAGCCCAGAGCCCCAGGGCCGAGAAAACACTGACCTCGCCCCGCCAGGCCACAACTCCCAGAATTCTGCTTTCCCCCGCCCAACCGCTCCAGAGTTGCCCGAACCTAAGATGGCGGCGGCGGAGGAGGCGGTGCAGCCGCCTGTGGGCGGTGCCGCGGTGACGAACGCAGCCGAGGGGCGGTGCCAGGCCCGGGGCTGTGCCCGCGCGGCCCAGGCCTTCGGCTGTCCGGCCGCCGCTCTCCTTTCTGCAGGTATCGCACGCCTGCTCCTCGGAGGCGTCATGAGGTCCCCGGTTCGGGGCCTGGCCTCCAGCGATGGCGAGGAGGGCTCAGATAGGACGCCCTTGCTGCAGAGCACCCCGCGGGTGGAAGCCGGTGAGTAGCGAAGCTGTCCGAGGGCGGGGGTGGCCAGGGTATGCTCGTCCTTGGCAGATGGGACCAGAGCTGCTGCCTCTCAAGGGGTCTTGAGAAAGGGAAGCCAAGGCGCGAGGGAATTCGAGGAGCGGAATCCATTCCCCGCCCTGCTCAGCCCCCTCCTGCCCAGGTGCCCAGAAGCTGCTCTGGGGTCTGGCGGGGACCTTGAGGCCAGGCAGGGCTGAAGTCTCGGGTGGGGCCTCGGCAGGTGCAGCCCTGAAGGGTCTGGGCGGGAGCTGCTGGGCGCCGCAGGCGCTGGGCTCCTGGCAGTTTTCGATAACATCAAGCGGGGCACCCTGTGGAAGAATGCATTGGAGGAGAACCTGCAAATCAATGGGCAAAGGGCCGGGCAGAGGACCCGGTGTAAGAGCAAACTGGGAGAGATGCCTGCAGATGGGTGGGCAAAGGGTTGGACGGAACTGCTAGGTCTCCTTCCCTGTCACCGCCAGGTTTCCGCAGCTGCTGTCCGCCAATTTGTAATCTGGTAGCTCCTGGGGCGGAGAGGGGAGACCGAAAAACAGGATTGAGGTTAACATGTTGTGTGTATATGGAGGAAAACTTGCATAACCCAGCGAATATCTTGAACTTGTGCACACATTTTTTTTTCCGTATGGTAGTCTCCGATTACATCGTAGCAGTCCACGATTTAAGTTAGAAAACAATTTAGTTATCCTCAAGATAGGATATCTATAAAGCTCTAAGATAACTTGCCAAAGGGCTTGCAACAAATAGAAGTACTTAACGTATCTTCCGTGAATTTGGGGAAGTTAAAATATATTACTATTTAATATTTTTAAATGTAACTTCTTTGAAAGTAATTAAAAATAAAGAACAAATCCGTTTGCAGGCATTCTGTAGTTTCAAAGATGTGTGCATGAGAAACAGAGTTGAATTAGAAATTTGAGTTTTCCTGACCAAGAATAGGGTAGTCCTGTGGTATCTTTTTTATTTGTTTTTAACATTACCAGATGGTGGCAGTAGATGTGGCAACGTCAGAGCTCCATCCAGCAGCTGGGAGCTTATTTTAGAGGAGGCTCAGTGTAAATACTGTACCAGTGACGTTTTACCTAGAAATTGGACTTAGTTCCGTAAACTGCACTTTTTCTGTGGCATAGCTGTTAGCTTTCTGTAATTTTCTTCTGTAAAATAATCTATTATGGAAATACAGAAACAAATGCCATAATCAAGATATTCCCTAGAAACTACTATATTCTGTTGCAGTTGAGAAAATATATATGTCTGTACCTTATCTATGCCTAAGTGTATACTTCTTATTTTAAGAAGAGAAAAGCTGATAAAATATCAGTTGTAAAATTTTACAGTAGTAAAAAGAACTTAGAAACTACCATCTGGTGGTGCATCCTTGTATACATAGACATCCGAGGGCCACAGAGGTTACATCCCAAAGGTTGCATGTAGCCACATTTGTGTTATATTTGAGAAATTTGTATTTGAAAAATGCTTAATCATTTTTACTTGATCCATCACAAATTTACAAGTTCCCTACTCCACCATCAGTAAGAGGACATGGTTTTAAATTATACATAGTGTTTCTTTATTAAGAGAGCTAAAATTAAGATATGTTTCTTTAGTGTTAAGAATTAGTACCACTCAGGTTGATGTAATATGATGGAATTTTCAGTAACCCAATTATTGTTTGCCTCTTAAGCATCTGCTTTTACTCAGCCTGGTGGATTTCAGAGATGCACACCAAAATGATGGGGAAAAGCTGGCCCAACACTGATAAACAATAGGAAGTCTATAGATTTTTCTGCTTAATTTAGGTAGGAGGAAGGGAGGGAACTAAGCAAGGAAGAGCAAAGCTTCCCCTCCCACACATAAAAATGCATTCCTCACACTTTATACCAGTTGAAGGTTTACTTTTGTATGAATGACATGTGCCTTGTATTTGAGTAAGTGGGTTATCAAAATACTGTTGCACCGGGGCGCCTGGGTGGCGCAGTCGGTTAAGCGTCCGACTTCAGCCAGGTCACGATCTCGCGGTCCCTGAGTTCGAGCCCCGAGTCAGGCTCTGGGCTGATGGCTCAGACCCTGGAGCCTGTTTCCGATTCTGTGTCTCCCTCTCTCTCTGCCCCTCCCCCGTTCATGCTCTGTCTCTCTCTGTCCCAAAAATAAATAAACGTTGAAAAAAAAAATTAAAAAAAAAAAAATACTGTTGCACCAAAAATGTGTTCACTCAGGAAAAACAAGTTTTAGGGCTTCTAAGACATTTCTTTGTGTTTAAAGACAGAGCATGCATCTGGAGCCAGAGTGCCTAACTAACTTCCAAACTCAACTCTGCTAACTTGTTCTGTGAGCTTCAGCAATTACCTAAGCTTTCTATGCATTCCTTATCAATAAATCAAGGAAAATAATATACCTAACTTACAGGGTTATTGTGAGGATTAAATGAGCTAATAGGAAGTGCCTAGAAGAGTTTGGCACATAGTAAATGTTACTATTACTATTATTATCATTATCATTATTATCAGTGAAGACCATTTGGGTTTTGCATTCCTCAGAGAACCTCGGCACAGTAAAATGATGTCCCCATTCTTCATGGTCACACTCTATTGGAACTTGTGATTCCTAACTTGTAACAGATCATTCTATGCTTTGTTTTCATTAATGGGGAGAGTGGTGTTTCCTTTTGTTTTTTGCCTCTACTGTTCTGTTGCAGGGGTTACATTCAGGGCTCAATTACACAAGCACTGAGTTTCACAAATATACTTTGTGTATTAAATGTAAGGTATGGCGTGCTGGTAGAGAGCAACCATGTTATATAGAACGAAGGCAAATGGCCTTGGGTCATTGGGTCATTTGGGTCATGTTGTGTAACTGAATCCATTTTAGTGGAATTTGGTGTTTTCACATAAATGGGTATTAATTTGGGAGCTAAGAATACATAAAGATTTATCAGGAATTAATTACCCATAAGGCAGAGTAAGACTAGTTGAATATTACCCTTTTTAAAGGCAAAACATATTGTATTTATGTTAAAGATTTTTTTTTTATGTTTATTTTTGAGACAGAGTGTGAGCAAGGGAGGGACAGAGAGAGAGGAGGACAGAAGATCTGAAGCAGGGCTCCGTACTGACAGCAGCTAGCCCAATGTAGGGCTCGAACTCACAAATTACAAGATCATGATGTGAACTAAGTCAGACACTCAACCGACAGAGCCACCCAGTCACCTTCAAGATTTTTTTTTTTTAATCTCTATGCCAAACATGGGGCTTGAACTCACAACCCCAAGATCAAGAGCTAGTCAGGCACCCTAATAGGAAATTTTTTTGTAATGCAGTTCTTGGGCCAAGGGTGCTCACTGTGTCCAGTGCCCCCCTTCCTTTAGGGAAAATCATCATCTACATGGGTCAGTGCTCCCAACCATGAATTTTCCACCTGAGTCTCTCCCTCACTAGTCAGTACTTCCTTGCTTCTTCCCACTGCCAAACCCTTCCACAATGAATAAATGCCTGACATTCTAAGATTTTTCACCAGCCTTCCCTCCACCCACACATCCTTGCTTCTACAGAAACCTGGCCTTCTGGGCATATCACTTTCACTCCTCACTGCTGCCTCAAGGAGTTATTTTCTCTTGCCGTGTGCTAGTTGATGAGATTGACTCTTCCTTATTCCACATGGATGATGCTTCCAGACAATTATCCTTCACTCTCAATGCCTGGTGACTTCCTACTCATTGATGAAGACTAGTATAAATGTCCTTTCTCCAAGAGGCCTTCCCCGACCCGCCACCCACACATACACACACACAAGCAATTTAATGTGACTCCTTTGCCTCTTGTTACACATATATATGGTGGCACTCTATCTTATTGGTATAACTTTATCCAGGGTGAACAGGAAAGGAACTCACTTCTACTGAGTGTTTGCCATAACTTCCCTAGAGTATTTCATTTAATCCGCACACAACCCAGTGAGGTGCATTGTGGTTGCCTCATTCTAAGAGCCAAGAAACCTGAAAATGAAAACTATTAAGTAACTTCCCCAAAAACACAGACGATGATTCAGGACTGAGATTCATTCTCAGGTCTGCTTTTCTCTAAATTAGACTGTGTTCTTTCAAGTACACCCACTCCACATTCCTAAGTTTAAACCATATTTTAGAAGCTGGTGTTTGTTTTGATGGGTCCTCTGTTCGTTATGCAAGCATGATTTTGCTTTGAACTAGATTTCAAGGTGGCAGACGCCCGATGGATGTTCTGTCTCTTCATGATGCAAGCGTTCTTTTGTTGGACCAATTTCAAACATTATCGAAATTCACAGGCACATCTTGTCTAATCATCATACTTTCTTGAAATAAAATTTTTCTGACTGATTTGTAAGCAATAACCATTTTTATAAAGTAGCAACCATGTATTTTTAGTATCTCTTAAAACCTCATAGTCATATACTTTGCGACATCTGTGTTTTTTTTTTTGTTTTCTGATTATTGACCGTGCCCCCAGAAAGTTAAAATTGCCTGATCCATAACTTCTTTGTCATATTTTCAAGTAATACCACCAACTTATAGCCCTACATCTTCTTCATAGGATAAGGTATATCAAAATCCAGGGGCGCCTGGGTGGCTCAGTCTGTTAAGCATCTGACTTCGGCTCAGGTCATGATCTTGTGGTTCATGAGTTCGAGCCCTGTGTTGGGCTCTGTGCTAACAGCTCAGAGCCTAGAGCCTGCTTCAGATTCTGGGTCTCCCTCTCTCTGCCCCTCCCCCACTTGCATTCTGTCTCTGTGTCTCTCTCTCTCAAAAATAAAAACAAAACATTAAAATTTTTTACAAAAAGGGTATGTCATAGTCCAAATAAAGCATCACATGGGGAGAAACTGATTACAATAAAATATGGTAACTGCAAATAGGATAGAAAGGAGTAATAACATTACAAGTCAGAATAGCATAAAATAAAGTTGTCTGGACTAATTAGTAAGCTGAATTACTAGTAACTTCCCCCCTTCCTTTCACTTACTGCCACATCTAATATGTAGGCAAGGCCAGTCAGTTCTGCTTTTAAATTTATCTTAAATCTGCCCATTTCTCTCCATTGCCTCTGTTTTATCCTAGTTAAAGCCCCCTTCATCTCGGGGCGCCTGGGTGGCTCAGTCGGTTAAGCGGCTGACTTCGGCTCAGGTCATGATCTCGCAGTCTGTGAGTTGGAGCCCCTCATCGGGCTCTGTGCTGACAGCTCAGAGCCTGGAGCCTGTTTCAGATTCTGTGTCTCCCTCTCTCTGACCCTCCCCCATTCATGCTCTGTCTCTCTCTGTCTCAAAAATAAATAAACTTTAAAAAAAAAAAAAAGCCACCTCCATCTCTTTCCTGAAAAACTCTAATAGTCCCTTAAGTGATTTTTCTGAGTCTACATCTTCTACCATGATTCACACTTTTCTCCCTTTGTAATTTACACACAGCAACCAGAGAAGCTCTTGAAACCACAATTACCTGTTGTCACTCCTCTGCTGAAGTAGGTAATGAACTTTGTAAATAATACTTTGGCAAAGCAGACAGTACATATATCTGGAGTTTTCTTACTCCAAATTACACCGAGTAACACATTTTGGTTGTCCAAATTTGGCAAGATTATGAGGCCCCATCCAGATTTCTTTGTATTACTGGCACAGAGCAATGATAAAACATGCCTTGCACTATCCAAAGCCTCCCTAACTAGATAGCAGCCCATTGGTTGGAGCAGAGAGCAAACGTTTCTAGATTCAGGTAACACAGACAGTATGAATGGAGCTTTAGAAATACAGTTCTCACAGATCTAGGTCTAACAATGGCAGTGGTGCCATAATTCTAATAGCTGTACTCCTCCAAAAGGAGTCAATTGAAAAGTTCTGTCATAAGTGATGTAATGCCTACACAGAAGAAACACTGATAGCAGTTGTTAAGTGTCTGAAGGCTTATAGGAAAGTGAGTTTGATCATAGTATTTAAGAACATCCCTAAGTATAGTCATGCCATATTCATTAATGCTTCAGTCTGAATCAGTCTGAATCAGTACCAAGACCTTTGTACTCTGAAAAATATATTTTTGTTTGAGGGTAAGTAAATGAAAACACCAGGATTCCTGAGTAGGGGAAAAATGTGTATGTAGTATTAATATGTAATTACCCAAATAAAGCATACTTATATTCATACATAGGTATTGAACCAAGTAAAACAGATGCTCATGTCTTTCAACAGCTATTTCTCTCTCAGTGCTTACCAAACTTAAAGGTGTAAGACCCTGGATTAGCCACTCTCTCTGTCACTAAGGGATCAATCAACCTTAACTTCCTAAATTCCTGTCCCCTCTCCAATTCTGCAACTCAGTAAAAGAAGCAAAAGACAGAATAATGTGCATACGCCTGTAATTACAGTAAAAAATAGATCAAAACTCCTCCTCTCACATGATCTTTCTTTCATTGGTTCCTCCAGCCATTCCGCCTTCATTTTTTTTTATCCTTGTGGTACCTTCACTTACTTCCTTTTTTAATGTGGGCCCTTTAAGCATGATCAACTGAGCAACTGTCACAGATGCTGCAACTGTCATAGTTTCTGCAAGTTTGCTTCTGGATTCTTAAACACATTTAGTTTAGGAGGACCTTAGTGTTAATCATGGCTTCTGATTCAAACCCAGCCTCTGAGGATACTTTTCAAGGTAAGAAATTTATCAAGAGGAGTTTCAGGCCCTAGCCTTGGCAGGAAATTTTTGTGCTGTGCTACAATTACAGTGAGATGGCCGCTAATCCATAGTCAGTAGTATGTGTGCTATGCTGTGGTGAATACTCTAGTACTTATCGGCCATGATTTAGATAGTTTTTCAGAAACAGTGATGCCATTAAACCCCTTATCTGTTTTTCTCATATCTTTATCAACTGACAGTTCTGAGGCTGTAATGGAGATCTTTCTGAGCAGAGTTGGTAAAGCTATTGCCTTCGTGTTTTAAAAATCTGTCTTATAGTTCAGGCTCTCATGTGTTACATGTTTATCAAAACTACAGCTGCTGAGAACAAATTCTCTTTGATAAATGTTTTCAGATACACTCAACCTGAGATTATTCTCAGAAAAATATTCATGATTTATGAATTTGTGTACTTCTAAAAAGTAACCTTTTTAGTAATTTAGACAATACCATCTAAGTTATTCTTCTAGTGAAAGTTGTCCCCCAATATTTATTTCAGCTCCAGTGTGCGGCTCTGCTCGTTATAACTTAGCAGTGTTGGCTTTTTTTGGTTTCTTCGTTCTCTATGCATTACGGGTGAATCTGAGCGTGGCATTGGTGGATATGATAGATTCAAATACGACTTTAGCAGATAATAAAACTTCCAAGGAGTGTGCAGAGCATTCTGCTCCCATAAAAGTTCTTCATAATCAAACGGTAAGTGCTACTTTATAAACAGTCTTATTCCTAAAATATGACCAAGTTAAAATACTGAAAAGTCTTTCTTCATCCTATAGAAACCATCAACACTTGATTCATGTAAGCTGAGTCTTTTTCCTTTGTGTTTTTCCAGGAACTAGTTGAACAGTAACATAACTACAGCTACTGCTATTTGGTGTAATACACCTTGATCTGTTTGAAAAGTAGTTTTTCAGTTTCCTCTATAAACATACCAATCATCCTTGAAGATAATTTGGAAAAACCCATTTAGCATACCAGAAAATTTGATTGTTTTAGATGTTGCTGAATAATTTTTATGGGACTTTTGTTCAATAGCTGTTTTGCTTAAAAGGTTATGGTTGCAGGAAAGCTTGGGTCATCTGCAGTATGAAAAATAAGAACAGGTCAGTCTTTTAGGACATTCTTTTTCTAAAACTTACGTTATGCTTAACCTAAACTGCTTAAGTCACTTTGCCTGCTTCATGTTATAGTAGAATTGATAAGTGTGTGCTCATCATTTGTTCAGAATTGAGTTTTATATACTTTAAACACTTTATTTTGCTTATCAGACAGAGAGAAAAGGAGAAAAGGCTGGCGTCCTTTTTTATGAGCATATTTTCATCCATTCCCAGGGTTCACAAAGAAGCCAGATCACACTTGGGTTAGTCTCCTCTGCCATTTATAAACAAGAGCATTCAAGCACAGGAAGTTTTTGCCTAAACAAGCATACATACAAAATAGTGACTTACCAAAAAAATTTTTATTTGACCTTAATAATGTTGCTGAATTCCTATTTGGGTTCACATCACCCACTTTTCCTACTTCAACCTATGACTTATAACTGCTGGACAGTTCATGAAGTCCAATAATTCCACAGATAAGCTTCAAATTAATACTGCAAATAAGGATAATTAGAGGGGTGCTTTGTATCTTTCCCTTTGGCAAGTGCTTTTGTTGACCTAGCTAAATTGTATTCATCTGCCTTATATCAGCAGTAAAAACAAATCCTGCAGTTGTTCTTGACACATTGGCTCAGTGATACAACTACATGCATTAAAGATGTCAGATATTCTGATTAGTCACTAAATCTTCATCATTACCTTACTGTGTGCTGCTACTAATTAAAAGACATTTCCTACTCACATGAAGTTTATGTCTTGGTTTAAATTCTTGTTCTTTCGTCTTGTTCTTTATGCTTGTTCAAGTGTTTGTTCTGAATCGGGGAGATATTAATGATCTATATTTATGCATACTAATAACCAACATTAAGTGAACACTTCGTGTGTGTCAGGCCTTTTTCATTTAACTTCCCAGATCACAAATCCAGTAAGTAAAAGAGCGAGGCTTGAACCCAGGCCTGGCTCCAAAGCCTAGCTCAGCCCATACAGTATTCTGTTTAGTAGAATTTCTGGATTGAACCTGTACCTGTTTTTTGGTCCTTCTTGGTCATGGTCATTACAAAGCCTCTACAACTCATCCTAGAGTCTAGTTTCATAAAATAGCGAGCCTTCTTGCAGTTTACAGCTTTAAATTATTTTTATTCTCTTCTAGAAGTGGCATGTCTGTGTTGTGGTGACTCACGTACCTAGTAGAAAGTTTGCAAGTTCTTCACTCGAAAACAGTGATTCAAAATTACATTTATGTGTACTTAGATGCCAATTAGACAAAAGAGCTGTTTAGTCAAGGTCTTAAAAGCTTGTTTTTATCCTCCTGCTCTTTATAGGGTAAAAGGTACCAGTGGGATGCAGAAACACAAGGATGGATTCTCGGTTCTTTTTTTTATGGCTACATCATCACCCAGATTCCTGGAGGATATATTGCCAGCAAAGTGGGCGGGAAACTGCTGCTAGGATTTGGGATCCTTGGCACAGCCATCTTCACCCTGTTCACTCCTGTTGCTGCAGATTTTGGAGTTGGAGCCCTCATTGTACTCAGGGCCCTAGAAGGACTAGGAGAGGTAATCTTTTTCTCTGTTTTGTTTTTCCTCTTAGCCCGTATCACTTTCTTACCTCCTTAAAATTATCATTTTTCGGGGCGCCTGGGTGGCGCAGTCGGTTAAGCGTCCGACTTCAGCCAGGTCACGATCTTGCAGTCTGTGAGTTCTAGCCCCCCGTCGGGCTCTGGGCTGATGGCTCAGAGCCTGGAGCCTGCTTCCGATTCTGTGTCTCCCTCTCTCTCTGCCCCTCCCCCATTCATGCTCTGTCTCTCTCTGTCCCAAAAATAAATAAAAAATGTTGAAAAAAAATTAAAAAAAAAAAAAATTATCATTCTTTGGTATGAATATAAACCAACAGTTGACATCAGAAGATAGGACTTATTTTTTAATTAGAAGGATGATTAATGGGGTGCCTGGGTGGCTCAGTTGGTTGAGTGTCCAACCCTTTATTTCGGCTCAGGTCATGATCTTAGGGTTGTGGGATCCAGCTCTGCTTCAGGTTCCATGCTGAGCTTGGAGCCTGCTTGAGATTCCCTCTCTCTCTCTCTCTCTCTCTCTCTCTCTCTCTCTCTCTCTGCCCCTCTCCCCTGTACACACCCTCTCTCTCTCTCAAATTGAAAAAAAAGAGAAGTGATTAACTAGAAAATAATTCGAGTTGATTTCATATCAGTGAGGTCAATGGGTTCTCAGGTGGGAACATGATGAAACTGGAAGCTTTGCTAAAAACTCAGAGAAAACATTTCCCAGGGAACACTTCACAGGTCTTCTGACTCTTACTTCAGGAGATAAGAAAATAAATGACTAGAGGAACATCTGACTTCAGCTAAGGTCATGATCTCGCAGTTTGTGGGTTCAAGCCCCGCATCCGGCTCTGTGCTGACAGCTCAGAGCCTGGAGCCTGCTTCGGATTGTGTCTCCCTTTCTCTCTGCCCCTGCCCCATTCATGCTTGCTCACTCGCTCGCTCTCTCTCTCTCAAAAATAAATAATAAAACATTTAAAAATGAAAAAGAAAAGAAAAGAAATGACTATTAAAACGGTTAAGGTAGACCATCTTTACCTCTTGAATTTTTGCTGGTTTATCTCTGCTTTATCATTAATTGATTGCCCAGATCTAAAACACATTTTACACAATGGTTTGTCAAATTGCCTTGTTTTACTTTTAAATGTGTTGTTATTCATAGAGCTTCCTCTTTGTTCTTTTTTCTGGTTCTGGAACTTAGAGACAAATAATTTATCATTTTTTATAACTATCTTTGGTTTTATGATTTTTCTGGCCTTTCTGCTGCTTTGAGTATTGTTATCAGTTTTTATCTGTTTTTTCCTCTACTCCTAAGATTTTTATCACTTTTGAAAATTTTAATTCCTTATCTTTCATTTCCTTTCCACTTCTCTTTTGCATTTCATCATATATACCTCTATCTTTAAATAATGATCTCTTTTTGTTTCTAACTTTGCGCTTCTACCTATGAAATGAAAGCATATATTTATTTTGCTCTTAACATTTCTTTAACCCAAACGAAATAGTGTCCTCTGGGTTTGGTATATAGAATGAAAGTTAAGGGGTGCCTGGGTGGCTCAGTCAGTTAAGTGTCCGACTTCAGCTCAGGTCATGATCTCACAGCTCGTGGGTTCTAGCCCCGTGTCAGGCTCTGTGCTGACATCTCAGAAGCAGCCTGGAGCCTGATTCAGATTCTGTGTCTCCCTCTCTCTCTGCCCCTCCACCACTCATGCTCTGTCTCTCTCAAAAATAAATAAACATTAAAAAAACAAATTTTTTTTTTAAAAAATGAAAGTTAGTAGTAGCAATGTACATGCTGTGTTGGAAAAACACTGACTAGAGTCGTAAGATCAGAGTTTGGATAACAACTCCACTGTATCTATCTAATGGTGAAACCGTAGGTAAGCCCTAATCTCTAGACCTCAGTTCCATCATTTTTAAAATTGGGACTAAACTACGTGCCCCATCCTCAGTCACAGCTCAGATGTGATAATGATTGCTAGAGTGCTTTAGAGATTGCCAAATACTGTTTAAATTTAAGTTTTGATCACTTAATAAGCAATCTTATTTTGTCCTTATCAAATAGAGATGTACTAAATAAACTGTTTTGACTACAAAATAAGAATTACTCCCCTATTACCAGGTTCCTCTTCTCCTTACCTAAGTAAAATATACTTCGTTGCAGCATAATTTCTCTGATCCAGATATTGAATAGCCTTGCTGAATGTATTCCCATATGTTAGCTTCTTGTCTGTTTATGCCACTAATTTAGCATTATAGTATATTGGTTATATTAATACTACTCTCTCAAGTAACCTTGTTACATCTAAACAGAAGTTGTGTTTGTTCTTTTGTATTTCTCTGTTCCTCCAGTATGTATCATATGTACATTGCCTAATCCATAAACTTAAGTCAGCATCTTTCCTCCCTAGCATGATTCACCATAAATATACCTACATTGTCCCTAGGGTTTTATAATGAAGTTTTCTACAACATAATATCTGTAGATGTTTCCCAACACCTTAATCTTTATTCTATAATGACTCATCCTGTGGTTGCTCTATGATACAAATTCTTATCAACTTGCAATGCTGCCTAAATCATTTGTGCCTTCTGTTGGTATTTCTTGCTCCCTTTTTTGTTTTTGAAGCAATCAGCAGAAAGTACAAAGTGTTAAAGCATATATTCTTATCTCCACTAATAATAGCACCAGCTATTGGCTTTACAACAATCGTGCAAGATAGGAAGTATTGTATTTGTTTTACAGGTAAAGAAATTGAAGTTCCAGGAAGTTAACTAATCTTTGTGAAGCTGCAGTTAGTGGCCAAAGAGAGCTATGAATCCACTTCTTTGAATATACCAAAATCTATTCCCTCCCATTCTCCTCCAGCATCTCCTCCTCTCCCAAGTCTCTGTGACTCTCCTGCCTGCCCAGTTCCAGCCCCTTTAAATCAGTAATTGGCATTTACTAGGCTAGTTATCACCGAGGGTGGGGGGGAAGACTATAAATGCTCTAATTCAATTCATCGGGGTTTTTTGTAGGACAATTTTTCTTGTTGATTAAGGTCAATTTGAATTTTCTTCCAGTATGCCAAAGCATTAGGTCAGCATTTTTTAAAGTTATATATTGGTAGTAATATTCCCATTTCATTCAGGCCATTAATAAAATAAATGAATAAAATTGACCTTGAGAGGGATTCCTTTATGTCATCATTCAGTACCTTCTTTTAGATTTATTGTAACCCTTACCCTGGAGTCCTCAAGCCAATTGACAGAATCAATCTTTGTTGAGACTTTGAAAGTATTTCACTAGAAGGTATTTTCACTCAAGACTGTAGAGGCATCTCACTTCATGGAACCTGATTCTAGTTTGATTCTTATCCAGAAATTTCTCTTACAACAAAATACTCAACTGAATTTAAAACATTCACAAATCTACCTTGTATTTCAGCAGAAATATCTTTTTCCTCTCCTCAGGGTGTTACATTTCCAGCTATGCATGCCATGTGGTCTTCTTGGGCTCCCCCTCTTGAACGAAGCAAGCTTCTTAGCATTTCATATGCGGGTAAGGCAACTATTCTTATATAAATTTTGCTACATGTGTGTATCAGCCTTGGATTAAAAAAAAAAAAAAAAAAAAAACACCTGCACACCAGAATGATGTTAGATGCCTCCTTTACGTGAAAATTAAGTTTTAGAGATATAATTTTATTATTAATTTTTTTCTTTGGCTTAACATATAGCAATGCGGCTTACTTAACTAATATCATTTTCTCCATCTGCCATCATTTATTTCAAAACATGTTGCTCATTCAGATATGAATGCCACGGGTTGTTTTTTTTTTTTTTTTCTTTTTTAAGGTCCAATAGCTGGAAAGCTGAACACTTTTGTCCTTAAAGTGTGATTTCAATTTTTTTTTTTGTAAATGTTTATTTATTTTTGAGAGAGAAAAAAAGCACGAGCAGGGGAGGGACAGAGAGGGAGGCAGAGAATCTCAAGCAGGCTCCACACTGCCAGCACAGAGCCTGATGTGGGGCTCAAACTCACAAACCGTGAGATCATGACCTGAGCTGAAGTCAAGAGTCATACGCTTAATCAACTGAGCCACCCAGGTGCCCCTTCTGATTTCTCATTTGATTGTCTAAAGAGTATATCATGATTCTCAGTCTCTCTCTTCATACATCTTTTTTCTCTGCATTTATTTGCCAACATTTTGATCTATGGGTGAGATAGCATAAGCTTTACATATGAATTATAATTTTACCAGATCATACACTGAATGAAAACTTTTGGACTGACTGCTTTTAAATACATTGGCTGAGAAAGACCTCTCTGTGGTGACTTTTAAGCTAAAATCTGAAGGATAAGAATGAATCAGTCATGCAAAGAGCAGAAGGAGGGGCATTCCAGCCAACCAGAACAGCATGTACAAGGGCTCTCAGGCAGGACATAACATAAGAGTTCAAAGAAATGAAAAACCACTGTGGGTGGCTAGCACTTAATGAATAAAGGGCATAATGACATAAGATGAGGTTGGAGAAATATACATGGGCCAGATTATATCAGACCTTACAGGCCACAGGAAGAAAAGTAGATTTGGGATTTTTTTCCTCCAAAATACAATGGGTAGACATCAGAGGTTTTGAATCAAGAGAGAGACATGATTCGATTTACATTTTAAGAAAATGATTCTGACAGCGATGTAGAGATTGATGTGAGAAATCTGATGATAGTTCATGAGCAGGTACTACCTGTGGTTCCTCTTTACCTATTGAGTAAAGTCTAAGCCTGAACTGTGGGTCAAGATTCTTTACAGTCTTCACCACTTCATTTCCACTAGCCTGGTCCTGACACACAGTGTCTGAAGTAAAGTAGATATTCAGTAACTATCCAACCTATTTTTCCAGCCTTTACCTTCTATTCCTTTCCTTTACCCGAGTGAAGTTCCCAAACTCACTCTCTGCTTCCCTACATCCATTCCTTTACTCATCCTATTACATCTGCCTCCATATCATCTTTCTTACCTTATTTCTACAAGACAAAAATCTCACCCGTCTTTCAAAGTCTATTGCTGCTTCATATATCTTTTCCTGACCTCTATAAGTCAGAGGTAATCTGTCCCATGTTTGAACTTCCACATTGCCCTGTGACACTTAACACTTTCTAAGATGTGATAATTATTTGTTTATTTTTGTCTCCTACATAAGACTAAAACTTGAGACCAGAAACAATATCTGATTATTTTAGCTGCCACTGTACCTAT